>NC_138962.1:183844995-184464995 GCF_055761805.1 Camellia sinensis
TTGAATTCAGAGGCTTTTCATCTTGGCCAATCGTGATATCCACGAAGGGCGCTCCGAATCTGAAGTCTTAATCGGCCCAAAAGTGTCATACATTGATGAGGCTCTGAATTTGGAGACTTAAATCTTGGCCAATCGTGATATCCACAAAGGGCGCTACGAATCCAAAGTCTTAATCGGCCCAAAAGTGTCATTCACTGATGGGGCTCCGAATCCGTAGACTTAAATCTTGGCCAATCGTGATATCCACGATGGGCGCTCCGAATCTGGAGTCTTAATCGGCCTAAAAGTGTCATGCACTGATAGGGCTCCGAATCCAGAGGCTTTTTGTCTTGGCCAACCAATCGTGATATCCACGAAGGGTGCTCCGAATCCGGAGGCTTTTATCAGAACACTTTTGAACTGGATTTCGCAGTGAGTAAATAGGAATCTTTGCATTACAAAAGTGGAATGTGTACATGGTGAACCATTCAAAACTAATATCATTCCCCACAGGTCGGGTTTAATGATAGAATTTACGCAAGTGCGTTGAATTCCGATGCCGTGGCAGACTTCTCCCAGACATGTCTTTGAGCCGATATGCCCCTACTCCTGCGATCGAATCGACCTGATGGGGGTTGTCCCAGTTAGGACCTAATTTTCCATCAGTTGGTTTCCTGGCAGCTGGAAGTACTTTCTTCAGGAGAAAAATGCCTAACACCCCCAGTGGGGGTCACTGGGGGTCGCCCCTAATAGGCTGAATTTTTTTTTTTTTTTTTTTTTTTTTTGAATTCCACCCAACGGCAGTGTGCCACCTGCCACTGGGGGTCACTGGGGGTGCCCCCAGCTGGGGGTCTGTAGCATAGCCCTTCTTCAGGACCAACTCTTCTAGTGTGTAGCAGCGTAGCTGGACACGTTGACTATAGGACTTAGCAAGCTGCTGCTGATACCGTACCATGGATGCAAGGGCGCGGTCTCTTCGTTCTTCAATCATAATAAAATCCAAGGCCAGCATCATGTCGTTTTGGTCCATATCAAAAACTTTCGATTTCAAGGTTAGGAGGCCGATCTCCAGGGGTATGATTGCCTGGGTTCCAAAGCATAAAGCAAACGGCGTTTTCCCAGTAGATTGTCTCAGCATAGTTCGATGAGCCCACAACACACTTGGCAATTCTTCGACTCATTTGCCTTTAGCTTTCTCCAGCCTCTTCTTGATGCCGTCCAAGATGGATTTGTTAGAGGCTTTAGCTTGACCATTGCTTTGTGGGTAAGCAGGCGTGGAAAAATAAGGCCGGATACCATACTTACTGTACAGCTCTCGGTAGACGCCACAATCAAACTGGGTGCCGTTGTCTGAGATAAGTGCTCTTAGAATGCCGAATCGTGTTATGATATTTTTCCAGACAAATCCCTTAACATCAACATCTTGAATGTGCGTTAATGCCTCCGCTTCGAACCATTTTGTGAAGTAATCTGTCGCGACAATCAAGTATCGCTTGTTCCCCGGGGCCCTCGGCAATGGTCCGATGATATCAAGTCCCCACTGGGCGAACGACCAGGGACTGGTGATAGAGCTTAACTCTTCAGCAGGCAGATGGGTTAAGGGGGAGAACTTTTGGCATTGTTCACATTTTTTCACATAACATTCGGTATCTGCTCTCATTGTCGGCCAATAATATCCCTGTGTTACAGCTCGGTGAGCCAAAGAGCCCCTGCCAGAATGTGCGCCAGAACTGCCTTCATGTATTTCAGTCAAAAACTCTTCGACTTTCTCCCGATGCACGCATTCCAAGTATGGACCAGAAAGGAATTTTTTGTAAAGCTTTCCTTGCGGATCCAAGTAGTATCGCAGGGCTTTGTTTCCCAACTTGTGCGCTTCTTTCTTGTTCGCTGGGAGCTGTTCGGAAGACAAGAATGCAGCAATGGGGTCCATCCAACTCGGTCCTGACTCTATGACATTAACCTGGACTTCCTTCGAATAGCCAATGCTCGGCTCTGGGATGAAACCTACTTCGATGGTCCGTTTAATCTCTGAGTTAATGGCGGAGGCTAGGCAAGCCAGGGCATCTGCATGTGTGTTCTGATCTCATGTTATTTGATTCAGTTCATGATGGTCAAATTTTTCCAGCAAGGAGTTAGCCGTTTTCATGTAAGCTGCCATACGGTCATTTATTGTCGCGTACTACCTCTTTAGCTGATTGATCACCAGTTTTGAATCGCAAAATACAAGCAAACGCCGAGCACCCAGAATATGTGCATTCCGTAAACTGGTTAGAAGGGCTTCGTATTCGGTTTCGTTATTTGATGCTTTGAAGCCGAGCTTGACGGCCTGCTCAATTATTGCGCCGTCGGGAGCCATGATTTCTACTTTGGCTCCACTGCCCCGCTAATTGGATGATCCATCATAGTACAACTGTCAAATGTCCCTAACATAAATTCTCTAGTTTGGCTTCGGTCGAATTTCATCAGACTTGAAGTCGGCAAGACCCCTAGTGAATTTGGCTACAAAGTCGGCAAGCACCTATCCCTTGATTGAGGTTCTAGGTAGAAACTGAATATCGTACTGGCCGAGTTCCACTTTGAAACACGTCCTGATGCTTCTGCACTACATAGTACTGATCGGAGGGGATAATCTGTTAGCATCCCGATGTTATGCCCTGGAAATAATGTATCAGTTTTCTTGCTGCCATAACTAGGATTATGATGAGTTTTTCCAGCGGAAAGTAGCGTGTTTCGGCGTCAACCATTGCCTTGCTCATATAATACACTGGCCGCTGCTCCCCCAGTTCTTCCTTTATCAGTACGGCGCTGACGGCTCGATCGGAAACTTCTAGATACAAAATGAGCGGGTCACCTGTCGAAGGTGTTGTCAAGAGTGCCACTGATCGGAGGTAGGTCTTAAGGCCGTTAAAAGCGGCTTCGCAATCGGCGGACCATTCGAAAGCCTTGCCCTACCGTAGTGTATGAAAGAATTATCAACAGCGATCTGTGGACCGACTGATGAACCTATTGAGTGCGGCGGCCATCCCCATCAACTTTTGAACCTCTTTCACTGAACGAAGGGAGTCGAGCTCCAAGATTGCTGTGATTTGCCTCGGGTTGGCTTCGATTCCTCGGTGGTTGACAATGTAACCCAAGAATTTGCCAGAGCCGATCCCAAACGCACATTTGGAAGCGTTCAGCTTCATTTTGTATTTGCGTAAAATGCCGAATGTCTCTTCCAGATCGGTTATATAAGTTTGCTCTTCTTTGGACTTGACCACCATGTCATCAATGTACACTTCCATAGTCTGGCCGAGTTGCTTCTTGAACATGGCAGTGACCAGTCTTTGGTAAGTTGCCCCTACATTCTTCAGCCCAAAAGGCATAACCTTATAGCAATAGGTTTCTCTTGGGGTGAGGAATGCAGTTTTGTCTTGGTCCTCCGGATACATGGAGATTTGATGGTAGCCTCTGTAAGCATCGAGGAAGCTCATACGCTGATGGCGTGCCGTCGTATCTACAAGTTGGTCAATTCTGGGTAGGGGAAAACAATCCTTGGGGCAGGCTTTGTTTAGGTCTGTGAAATCAACGCACACTCGCCAAGTCCCATTTTTCTTCTTCACAACCACAGTGTTAGAGAGCCATGTAGGGTAGGTCACTTCCCTGATTGCCCTGGCGTCAAGCAACCTGTCTACCTCCTCAACAATGGCGACAGTGTGCTCTGCAACTGACCACTAGCTTTTCTGAATGATCAGCTTGCATTTAGAGTCAACATTCAAACGGTGCTGCAAAACAGACGGATCTATACCCAGCATCTTGTATGAAGTCCATGTAAAGACATCAAGGTTACTGAGCAGGAAGGAAATTAGATGCTGTCTGTCGGCTTGATTCAGGGAGGGCGCCGACCATGAAGAACATGCATGGGTTTCTGTCGATTTCAACTTGATCTAGGGCTTCCGTGACCTTTTCACTTGGGAGCCGCCCAACATCGTCGAGGCTCTCTCGATTCGGCACCTCAATAGAATTCACTTAGGACTCCTTTGGAGTCTTTCCAGCAAGGAGATAGCATGCTTGTGCTGACTTCTGGGAGCCACATATTTGCTCAATGCCGAGTTCTTTCAAGAAGCGTAGCAGCTGATGATAGATGCTTGGCACGACCTGCATAGTATGCAACCAAGTTCACCCCATGATGAGATTATACGGCGATGGCAGCTTGATGACCAAGAATTCCACATCCACTGTTCAGGAGCTCGCTCGAACGGGTAGTGTGATTTTCCCCAACAGGTATTTTGGATTGGCGTTGAAGTCGAATAATGGATAAAGAGCTGGAGAGAGATCCGATTCAGAGAAACTGAGTTTGGTGAATGTCTTGTAATACATAACTTCCAATGTGCTCCCCAGATCAATGAATACGTGCTCAACGGTGAATTGGTTTATGTGTAACTCGATCACCAAGGGATCGATGTGGGGAAGTGTCACTCCGGCCAAATCTGAATCATCAAAAGAAATGCTCGTAGCTTCATGGGGCCGTTTAGCCAGAGTGACTTGATTTTGAGGGTCGGGATTCGACTGAATCGTATGCACTGCGGATGACATTGGCAGGTTGTATATTATGTGAATCACGTCGAGTGGAGGGGAATCCTGTTTTAAGGCTATTGCTTTGGTTGAGTTGCCTTTTCGGATGTACTGTTGTAGCCGACCATCTTGTACCAATTCCTCCAGGTGATCCTTCAATGTGTAACAACTCTCAGTATCATGGCCGCGATTGTAACAAGTCCGCGGGGGACCTCGCTACAGTTCGGACTCGATTCGTGTTACGGTTCTAAGTCTGAACCAAAGAGTCCAAATCCGGCAAATCGTTTTGAGAAAACAGATTTTTGAAAGAAGTGCCAAACATGGACTGCTTTGCCAGATACAGAGTCGCCACCTAAATATTTTGTTTTGGGAAATTTAGGAAACCCTGACTCGGTGCCAAAGGCCACGTGTCCGTCATCACCAAAGTTGCCTCGGCTCGGAAACTTGGGTACGATTGGGGAAGGTCACTTCGTGAGCACCCCCGCTCGCCCGATCAAAGATCGGCCTCTACTAACCATGATATCTATTTTTGAAAACTTTGTGTGTCCTTATTCCGGTTATTAGCCTAGGTTACTATGTGATGCACACAGCATACAAGTATAGACCAGGTCGCCTGGATTGGAACAAAACATCTCATGTTTGTTTATTTGAAAGGTGGTTTGCTACTCGCAAGTAGGCTTAAAATGCAGATTTTGCCACCCTCGGGTGGGCTTAGAAAAGATGGTTTTGCCACTATCTAGTGGGCTTAAAACAAATATTTGATGAATTGTCCCAATCCAAGTAACCCAACCTTCACCCACAGGCATTCAGGCAGTTATACCACATAAGCATATAGCCTCATGGTAAGCATGCTATCATGGCATTCACTCACACGCATGCAAGGATGCTAAAGCATAAAACTCACTGAGTACTCCAAGCCAAAACAAAAACTCATTAGAAATCATGCATGAATCCTAAGTATACAGAAATCCCTAATGCAACACATGCAAGAATGCAAACTATAGCAGGCTCGGCTATTCTAAACATGGCATATGGAATGCTACAGCTAACATGTATTCAATTTGGAATTGAAAGTACAATGTAGTTAGTATGATGCGCCGAGCCCGGTGCATGCAAAACAGATGAATGATGCAAACATGCTGTCATACTGTATGCTAATTTAAACATGCCCTAATCTAACCATCATAAGCAGGTAAATAAAAGGGAGAAAGACATGGGGTTGGAAGACATACAACACACTCACGCACACTTATTACAATTATGCCCTCGCGCAGAGGGTCCGAATAAATATACAGTCCCGAATAAAAGAATATTACAGTCCAAATATTACAGTCCAAATAATATACAAATTCCTAATTAATTAAAAAATTAACTAAGAAAATAAATAAAACTGGCATGCAAGCCAGGGACTGCCTTGCTTCTAATGGATGATGCATGTCCGGGTTGTCTTGCGCGGAAATCCACCGGGATGCCCCAATTAGCCTCTGTTTAGCAGTTATTCTTGGAAAGCGTGCCAAGCTCCGAAAAGTTACTGATTCTTCATTTTGTTGCAACAGAGAGCAGGAAAGGGGCATAGCAATGTATTTTCACAGATATATGCATGCCTCGATCCTCGTGCCACCAATCACGCATATCGATGCATGATGGCAGGGGAGTCGAAATGTGCAACTCAATATAGAATGAATGCACGTATAAACACAACAAGAACCTAACTCCATCATGGGTAATCCGGAGTGTCGGTGATTGGGGAATTGAGATACGTTCCGTCACTCGGAGTACGGAACATACCTCGTTTCCCGTGCCCGGGCTAACTCCTATCCCGAACACGATGCAATATGCATGGTATGCATGAAATGCAACTAAGATATAATCCTAACATACACAATGCTATGGAAATGAGATGCCTCAAAATACGTGCACACGAGCACGCAAACTGAGGAAATGTATGAATGCGATCTAAGATACAACCTAGTATGCACTATGCTGTGAAAATGGGATGCCTCAAAATGCGTGCACACGAGCACGCAAACCGAGGCAATGGCATACGCAATGCAATATGGCTAAAATGGCATATAGAATGCAACATGGACTTATACTAACATGAGAGAGCCTCAGCCACACTCACATAAGAGGTCGATGGATGAAAATGAAGTGCCTCGAAATGCGTGCACACGGGGATGCAAACCGAGGCAATGGCATACGCAATGCAAATGACATGAAAATGGCACATAGAATGCAACATGGACTTATACTAACATGAGAGAGCCTCAGCCACACTCACATAAGAGGCCGATGGGTGAAAATGAAGTGCCTCGAAATGCGTGCACACGGGCACGCAAACCGAGGCAATGGCATACGCAATGCAAATGACATGAAAATGGCACATAGAATGCAACATGGACTTATACTAACATGAGAGAGCCTCAGCCACACTCACATAAGAAGCCGATGGGTGAAAATGAAGTGCCTCGAAATGCGTGCACACGGGCACGCAAACCGAGGCAATGGCATACGCAATGCAATAGGGCTAAAATGGCATATAGAATGCAACATGAACTTATACTAACATGAGAGAGCCTCAGCCACACTCACATAAGAAGCCGATGGATGAAAATGAAGTGCCTCGAAATGCGTGCACACAGGCACGCAAACCGAGGACCGACCCTCAGGCACCGAAATGCCACTCTAATGAGACATGGCAAAGACATGGAAAGTGATATGCAAACATGCAATTTTCAGTAGCAAAATGAGGGGCAAAACAGCCCCGGAACGAGGCGAAAACACACCCGATGCATGGAATCTCTCCCGAAATGCAAATTAGGCGCATAGAATGAACTACAGCTATACAGAGCATGCATAATTGGTACACGAGATGAAAATAAAGAAGCAAGGAAGCCTCAAAATAAGCATTTTTGCAGTACAAATCATGGCCAAACAGCAAGCAAAGATAGGGCAACAATGGCATGCAAAAATGGCCCTAAACATGAGATTATGAAGCAACTCACAGCTGCTCTCCAAATAGGTTAGGGCCCTTCAACAACATTGAAGAGGGGCCAAAAATAAGCCACTTTACAGAACTGTAAAAACCCTAAAAACAAACATAGATATGGCTAAGCTCTTATGCAAGAAAAAGGGCCAAAAGGTGGCCAAAGAGGCAAGTGGTATATGCAAAGCCCAAACTGAAAAATTCCCTTCTACAACATTGAAGAGGGACCAAAAATATGCATATTTACAGAACTGTAAAAACCCCAAAACAGTATACAAACATGCTAGAAATGCGATGCAAAATGAGGCTCAAAAGTGGCTATAACACAAAGTATACAAAATATTCATCAAACAGCCAAAGACCCTTAATGAAATACGAAGAATGCGCCAAAATAAGACTATTTTTAGTTCTGTAAAATGACCAAAAACCGAAGCATAATGGGCTGCCAAAGCATGGAAGAAAATAGCATTCAAGGAAGATATTGAAGCAAGTGCAAGATGGGGGGCTCAAACAGGGTTGAGCCCTTAAGAAAAAGTGAAAAAGAGCTCAAAATAAGGCCACTTTCAGTTAGGGCTGGAGCTCAAAACAATAAGCATGTATGGCTAAGAAATGTTGCAAAATTAAGCTCAAAAGAGGGGAAATAGGACTTACCTTTGAAGACAAGTCTTGGATGCTTCTTGGCTTGAGTTTGCAGCACCCTTAGGCCTTGGAGAACACCTTCAAACTTCTGGAATGGAGGATGGAAGGGTGGGGGTTGGTGGTGTAGAAGAAATGGTGGTGTTGGACTTGGAGGTTTTCAAGGAAATGAGAGAGATGGAGAAGGATTTTGTATACCAAGCTTGAAGATGATTTTTTCTAACCCCTAATACCAATGCTTGCAGCTAGTTATAAGGACCAAAAGGAGGGGGAGCATGGAAGGAAAGGGTGGGGGGAAAAGGAGGCAAGTCTTCCCCCACAAAATATCCCCCCGGATTGAGATATTTTCTGGGGGAAACAGCTATACAGCTGTAAAGTCCACAGTGCAAAGATTATGGCCGGCCACCTTTTGGAGTTGCAGGTGGCCGGCCGGCCACCCCCCCTAGCCGGCCGGCTAGGGGTCAAAAGGGTCAAGTTCACTTTGTGGCCGGTCACCACAAAAAGGGGGCCTCCCAGGTCCCCTCATCACAACCCTGTGGTTCGAATTTGGAAATTGTAAAATATGAGAGAGAACAAGCCATTTTTAAGAGGGGTTCAAAAGGGTCAAATGGAATTTCTGGCCGGCCACCAACTTTTAGGGTCCTCCCATGTGTGTACAACACAAATATGTGGTTTGTGGTTGAGGAAATTGGCCCCAAGGTGTTCAACATTGGCTCGGAAGTGAGAAAAACGGGTGCCGGAGGGCGAAAATGGAATATAACTGGTTGCTAAGATAATTGCTGGCTTCCCACCCTCCAGTGACCTTCCTGGTGATGAAACAGAGGCACCTGCCAAAAATGAACGAAAACCGATGCAAAACGAATGCTCGGGGGCCAAAACACGCAGTTCGGGGTCCCGAAAATGGGCTGTTAAGCACCGAAAGTGGCGTTCGGCCACGAAGTGGGTTTCTCAGACCCCAGTGTCCCTCAAAAGGGAGAAAATAAGATGTATTCCAAAAATCAGAGCAAACAGAGATGGTTAGGCGGTCCCGAACCGAGGCACACGGCCAACGGTCCCGAAAAACCGGAAACCGGGCTCCGAAATGGGCAAAATGGCCTACGGCCACCGAATGTAGCCCACGGCCACTGAGAGATGGTCTACAGGACCTCTCCCTCCCCTCAGGAAAAGAAACAGAGAAAACCGAGCCTGGTTCGCAAACTGAGGCAAGGCACAGAAGAGGGTTCGGAAGCCTGGAGGCAAGGCTCACAGCTGCGACTCTGAGACTTCTGAACGAGCACATTATGCAACATCACCAAGCGCCCAATTGGTGACGTCTGAGTCTTAAGGTCGGTCAAAAATGGGGTGTCTGTGATCCTTGTGATACTCGCACCGCCTATCCCGTCTTCTCGTTTCGGGAGGTCCCACCATTTTGGACGGCCATTAGAACAACGGAAGGTGTTGGATTTTGGACATAACCGCGCTGATCGGCTCAGACAACTCTGTGTATTTCTTGTCGGCGCGCCTTGTGCGCTGCCATCGACTTGCAGTTGTTCATTTGCTCGGTGGGGGCATTGGTCGCTCGATCGGTGAGAATCCCATCTCTTGTCTCGTTTAGCCCGATGCTGCGGTTCAGGGCTCTGAGGTGGTAGAGAATTATCGGCTGGGCAATTGCAAAAAGAGTCGTCTTGTTGGCCATGTTTCCGGCTTTAACCCACAAGGCGTCATCTTCCACTTTACAGTATTCCTCAACTTTCTTCATCAACGACCAAATTGTTTTGGGAGGCCGTCTGGTCAAAGAGTTGCGGAGGGCACTGTTGGGATGTAATCCCATCTTGAAGGCGGTAATGGCCATGGAGTCATTGCAAGCATCATCTACCAGATTAAAACACTCCCAATACCGCACCAAATACGCACGAAGGGTTTCCCACGGTTGAATCTACATTGCCTAGAGGGAATCGGCTTGCTTTGGCCGAACCTCATTAGTGATAAACCTTGCCCTGAAGGATTTTTGGAGTTGGTGGAAGCTCTTGATCGAAGCCGGCTCTAGTTTATAATACCACATGACAGTAAACGGTCCCAAACTACTCAGAAATATTCTGCACATGAGAGCCTCGTCGTCTGCATGCAGCATCATGGCTTGCTTGTAATGGCAGATGTGATCGGTGGGGTCTGATTTACCGTCGTACAAGGTGAATGATGGTGCTTTGAATTTCTTGGGTAGCAATGCCCTTGCAATCTGTCGTACAAAGGAATCGTGCTGTCTTCTTCGTCTGAACTGTTTCTTCTTCGCTTATGCCTTATACGTGGACTCTCTGCAAAGGAACTGGTAGTTTCGGGTCGTCCCTTCTTCTTGGGCTCCGGGGATAGTGAGTTAGAGTCCCTATCAGTGTTTTGTTGTCGGGCTTGAGGTCGTCGACCACCTGTCCTCAGAGGTCGTTCCAGATCTGGGCGTACAGCTTGTTTGGACTTCGCCAGTTCCAAGGCCAAATCTTGACGGAGACGTTCGGTCTCAGCGATCATGTTCTCCAACCTCTGTTCATTTTGCTTTGCTTGTTCCATGATCGCTTGCATTGTCTCATGCGCTGAAGTCGAGGGTGATGCGAAGTTTAAGGCGCGTCTTGCGGCGATAGTCTCCGGTCTAAGCATGTTTGTTGGAGTGAGGTCGTTTCTCTGTGTGGTTTCGTCAGTGACTATCAAAAAATCTTCTGTTACGCCCGCCATGGATGTATTTGAGTATTCCTATAGACGGTGCCAATTGTGGGGAAGTGGTTTGGAAATACTCTTCAGATTTTGGGGGACGCTCGTGATCCTCAGCTAGTCACCTGAAAAGGAATGAACACTCTAGTCGGGGGTTCCGGAATTGGCACTCTGACGGATAAGTCAGTGTATAGTCTCTTGATTACTTGTATCTTAAGTTGAGCATACTAGTTCTCACATATCTCTTTCTGTCTAACGTTTTTCTATTTATATTCTTTCTTTCCTAGGCCTCGAGGTTGGGCCCACTTCCGATTCGCTGTATAACTACTTATTCGGCTCCTCTTACTGAAAAACCGCTTTCCACTTAGCCCCTCAATCAACCAGCTATTTCGCCAAATAGGGCCGAATGCGATGTATATATTTCGACTCTCCTGGTCCATCTATTCGGCCTATTTACGTCTCTCAATAATTCGGCCCCCACAATATATATACTTTTTTCAAATCCTTATATGACCACTTTGTTAATTACATTAGAGAAATATCTGAACATTGTATAAGTGAATCTAAATCAAATTATCAATAAGATGTATGTGTAAAATTGAAAGAAAAGTTGAGAGAAAAATCTAGAAGGAAGAAGACGAGAATCTGTCTCTTTAAACCAGAATAGAGAAGACAATGGAGGGTTATTTGCTGCTGCTTGTTGTATTTTTCTTTGGGTAAATTACAAATACACCCCCCGAGGTTTGTTTAAATACAAATTCCCCCATGTAGTTTGAAAAATTACAAATACCCCCTTGTTAAAAAATTTTATTTAACAGAATTAACTAAAAAAAGAAATTCATAATTGCTCTCCTATACAATAATAAAATTACCTAAATTATTAATTGAAATATATTTATAACATCAGTAAAAGCTGTTAATTGACTTGATAATTTATTAATAAAATGAGAGATTTGTTATGAAATTAGAAATTTCAGGGGGTGGAATGTAATTTCCAGAATCACAGTGGGTGATTTGTATTTTAATCAAACCTGAGGGAATGTATTTGTAATTTACCTTCTTTTTTTTTTTTTAAGTTTTGCCCCAAAACGACTTTATTTTGGGACACGTTAAGAAAGGCTTGCAGTGGATCTGAACTTAAGTAGAATCATTATAGGTTATTATTATGTGTGAAATAAAACAACAACACTAGTCAATGAATACGACAATAGCATTAATAACTTAAAAAATTACTAAAATTTGATTACCAAATTTAAATTACCATCCAATATGTCACTAACACAATTATTTAAGGAAGAACATCACCTCCAGTACAAATTTTAAATTGGAGGGCACTATTTCGGCTCATTACGGGTCTCACTTTGATGATCCGAACTGTTTATTTTGTAGGGTATTTCGTATATTTAACTCACACAAAAAATTAGGAAGAATTCCCTCAAATCCAGATTTTGGACTATAGGGTGTTGTATGAGTCTGTAGGGCCTGTGGGATTTCAAAAGAAATTTAAATCCCAAAATCTCAAGTCAAATCAATGCTAGAAAATAATAATAATTGCACCTGACGCCATTGATGGAAGTAATCTAAGCGGTAGATTTTTTAGTGGTTATTGTCTTCCACTCTAAAACACTACTCTTGTTTTGCTCTCACACACCGATGGGAAATATGAGATGGAAGCTAGGATTGGAGTGGGAACCTTAACCACATATTTATAATGCCCCAATTCCATATTAGCCCATCATAAATAAATGGAATTACAAATAGACCTAAACTGGTCTCTACACCTATGGTTTAGCCCATACTTATTTAGTGCATATGGTATGCCTAAAAATATGTGCTATTAGAGATATGTCCATGACCCGGTCATTTTTCTATACAGATGATAATTTAATGGCTCTAACAGACACCACTCATTCTTTATTTAACAGTATACAATGTATAATTATTTGATCTATGTAGGCCCACCTATAGAAAATTCCTTACAATCTCCCACTTGGGCCACATAGGTCAACTTGATATGAAACATTGTTAACTTTATGAGCTCAAACTTTTTATTGTTAAAATTTATAAGTGTTATCTCTAAATAATCTGGTCCACTAAAAAACATCAATATAGGATCATAATGGCCTTTGTCACATTTATCGCAGCAAGACCTATCCATGGTCACAAATACCAATGTCATCAGTGACATAGATCAACTAGTCTAACTTTATAGCTCAAAAGAGTTCATGTATTAATTTGTTTCCCCAACTTCATGTTTAACCACAATAGAAAAAAAAAATAAAAAAAATCTTTGTTTCAGGATCATCTAAAACCAAAAATGTTCACTGAAAGTGTCAATTAACTAAAGAAAGAGTAAGACAGACTCCCACTAACAAAACATATCACTAGAACTAACCACTGTCATACGAGCTACATGCTCCTTGAACGCTTTAGGTAGTAAGCCCTTAGTAAGCGGATCCGCAATCATGAGGCCTGTGCTAATGTACTCAATTGACACGTGATGACACTGAACTTTTTCATTCACGACAAGAAATTTTATGTCAATATAGTTTGATTTTGACGAACTCTTGTCATTCTTGGAATAAAGTTCAGCGGCTTTATTATCACAATAAATATTTAGTGACTTCCCAATACAATTCACAACTTGAAGTTTAGTGACATCCATATTGCTTGATTGGATACCTCATAGCAAGAAATAAATTCAACTTCCATGGTAGATAAAGCTATGAGTGTCTGTTTGACACTTTTTCATGACACAGCTCCTCCATCTAACATGAAAACATAACCAAAAGTGGATCTTCTACTATCGAGGCAACTAGCAAAATCAGAGTCTGAATATCCAATCATCTCCAAGTGATCAGACCTTCTGTATGTAAGCATATAATCTTTTGTTCTTTGTAGATACCTCTCTTTTCACTGCTTTCCAGTGATTCATTCCTTGATTGCTTAAATAACTACTGAGCATTCCAACTGCGTACGCAATATTGGGATGCATACAGACTTGAGCATACATAAGGCTTCCTACTATTGAAGCATAAGGGATGCCCTCCATTTGTTTCTCTTCCATATTATTCTTTGGGCATTGGAGCAAACTCAATTTATCTCCCTTTGTAATAGGTGCATTACTTAGTGCACAATTTTGCATTCCAAACCTACTAAGCACCCTTTCGACATACGTCTTTTGTGATAAGTCAATTATACCACGTGATCTATCACAATGAATCTGTATGCCTATCACAAAAGATGCATCACCAAGATCTTTTATCTTAAAATTCTTTGAAAGAAATCTCTTAGTTTCATGCAATAAACCTATGTCACTACTTGCCAATAAGATGTCATCAACATATAGCAGTAGAAAAATAAATTTACTCCTACAGATCTTATGATAGACACATTGATCCACAGTGTTTTCCTTAAAACCAAAAAAGGAAATCACTTGGTCAAACTTTCAACACCATTGACGAGATGTCTGCTTTAAACTATAGATGGATTTCTTTAGTTTGTAAACTAAATGTTCTGATCCCTTAGTCTCAAAACCATGTGGTTGTACCATATATATGGTTTATTCAACGTTAAGAAACACAGTCTTTAGATCCATTTGGTGAAACTTTAGATCGTAATGAGCCACAAGTGCTATAATAATCTTAAAAGAGTCTTTCAATAAAATCGGAGATAAAGTCTCTTTATAATCAATGCCTTCCTTTTCAGTAAAGCCTTGAGCGACAAGACGTGCTTTATATCTTTCGACATTGCCTTAAGAGTCCTGTTTGGTCTTAGAGACCCATTTACAACCAATTGGTTTATATCCTTAGGCAATTCAACAAGATCCCAAACATGATTGTCTTTCATAGACTTCAATTCATCGACCATGGCATCTATCCACTTTAAGGAGTGAACACTTTATTTGGCTTGACTGAAAGAAGTTGGATCATCTTCCAATCTTATATCAAACTCATGTTTGCGGAGATAAATGATATAATCATCTGGAATTGCTAATCTTTTCGTGGAGAAAGTCTCTTTCCATATACTAGGTACATGATTAAGAATGTAAACTACAATCTTTAAGGCTTCTCCCCAAAGAGATTCTGGCAAAGAAGAACAATTTATCATACTTCTAACCATATCTTTTATGGTCCGATTTCACCTCTTAGATACACCATTTTGACGCGATGTCCCTAGCATGGTGTATTGAGGTATGATGCCACATTCCTGGAAGTATCTCACAAATGGCCTTGGACGTTGTTCACCTGATTTGTCAAATCTGCCATAGTATTCACCACCACGATCAGATCTAACGGCTTTAATTTTCTTATCAAGTTGATTCTCAACCTCAGCTTTATATGCCTTAAATACATCTAGTGCTTGTGATTTTTCATGTAGTAAGTATAGTTACCTATAACGAGAATAATTATCTATGAAAGTGATAAAATACCGCTGACTATTCCAAGAAGCCATAGGGAATGGACCACAAATATCGGTATGAATCACTTCTAGGACACTTGAATTCCTATTGGCACCTAACTTCCTTATGTTTGTTTGCTTCCCCTTTATACATTCAATACAAATTTTAAAATCTGTAAAATTAAGAGGACCAAGAACTCCACTTGACACAAGCCTTTCAATTCTTTATCGAGAGATATGGCCCAAGCGCTTGTGCCACAACATAGAAGAGCTCTCATTAATTAATCTTCGCTTTGTACCATAATTTATTACATGCAAAGTTTCATTAAACTTTAAGTGAGAAACATTTAAGTCTAACCTATATAGATTATCAATCAAAGAACATGTACCAATAAGATTTTAATTTTGAAATAGACTAAATTTTTCTTTTCCAAATGAACAAGTATAAATCGATTTGTCCAAACAAGAAACAAAAATCAAATTCTGTCTAAATGATGGTACATAAACAGTCTCATCTAAATCCAAATAAGAACCATATTCTAATTTTAATCTAAAGACTCTAATTGCCTAAACACATGCTTTATTGCCATCTCCCATGTAAATAAACCATTCAGCATCACTAGGCGGTCGGGTCCTCAGGCAACCCTGCATAGTAACACTAATGTGAATAGTACCTCCCGTATTTATCCACCAAGTGTGGGGTGGTACTTCAGCTAAATAGAACAAACAAAAATGAAATTATCACCTTTCTTTGCGAGCCACTAATGGTACTTGTGACAATCCTTTTTCACATGACCAACAACCTTCTTGTAGAAGAAACAAGAAAGAACCTTATCATGTTTCTATTGCTCCTTTGCCTGTGAAGTCCCAGTATCTACAGTTCCCTTACCTTTAGCATCTCTTTTTCTTTTCTTAGTGCCCAAATCGTCATGAGGAAAAGTTGCCAAGTGAGCACTTTCTGTCTTTTCTTGTTTTAGACTTTCTTCCTCTTGCACACACTGAGCAATGAGCTCATTGAGAGTCCACTTTTCCTTTTGAGTATTATAATTAATTTTAAAGGGGCCAAAATTGTACAGGAAGTAAAATTAGAATGAGATGCACAAGAACTTCATCAAAAAATTCTAACTTAGCGCTCTCATTTTGGTAACAAGGTTTGATATCTCCATAATGTACTCCCTTATATTTCCTTTGCCATTATACCGCATGGCGGCAAGTTTGCTAAGAAGTGTACTTGCCTCAACCTTTTTCGATGCAACAAATCGGTCTACAATTTGCTTAGAAATTTCTTGACATTATGTTCCTTAAGCATTGCACCTCGATTGTGTCAGAGATAGAATGCTTTATTATCATAAGACTCATGCGATTTGAATGTTCCCACTTTTCATATGCAGTTTTTTCATCAACTGAATTTTTATCAGTAAGTACAAAAGGCTCATCAACACGAAGCGCATAATCTAAATCCATACACCCAAGAACAATGGTAACATGCTCTTTCCACTTTTTAAAGTTAGAACCATTAAGAACTGGAATCTATTTAAACCGGTAGATATAGAAGATGTATTCACTATATACAAAAAAAAAAGAGAAAAGAAATCTCACAATTAATAATTGTCACATCTATCCTAATGCATTGATAAAAATAAAGCCATAATTATCATCACGTAAAAAGAAAAAAAAAAAATTTACTCTAATCGAAGGGCAACTAATTAGACTATGCAGCATTAAATTTAATAATAAAAATTAAATATGTAATAATGGGCCCTCTTGAGAAACATAACGCATCATTACAATCAAGTCTTTGGATAAGTATTATAACATGCCAGTGGTCTTCTCACAATAAGGCTAATTAATATGAATAATGTAAAAATAGGTTTGGCCAACCAATAAGTCTTCCTTTGGGCTGATTATTGAATGCATAGATTAATCCCATAATTATATCACTCATATTATTTATCTTATACCGTCTATATCTGGCCAAAATAATAACCTTCTTTTGGGCTGATTAATACTCGCATGGATCTAAATGTAACCATATGCAATTCAATAATTTTTTTTTTTTACTATCTCAAACTCAAGAAAATTTACATGACAAAGACCACTTGGGTAGTATGTCACTTCAATTATCCTAAGTTTTAGATATGAATTGCAAAAAAAAAGAAAAAGAAAAACTTTATGCCCCAAAATAATCCAACTTTATTGATTCTTTAGTGAAATATATATTCCAAGCATGACCATTAAAGTATCAATATTGATAACATCACAAAAAAAAAAATATTTATACATACAACGAACACAATCAAAGTAGAGCCATGTACAGAACATCACCCCATGTGAGGGATGATATGTCTCTCCACCGAAAGAAGTCACCAACTTTAACAATAGAGGAGCTAGGGAGACAAGCCATCATAGAAGAGCTGAAAAGTCGTACCTTCACATGGGTGAGGTATGGGCTGTGTCTCCAAACTCTCTATATATATTGATTGAGTTAGCTTACAAGGTACATACAAGGAAGTAACACAATTTGTGTGAGTGAGAGAAAAATCAAAGAGTGTAAAGCAGCAGAGAGTGTGTGAGTTGAGTGAGAGTGTCTCCTCCATTGTATAATCTCTATTTGTTTTAGTGAAAATCTCCGATTCTCTTTGTGGACGTAGGCATTGAAGCCGAACCACGTTAAAAAAAAAGTGTAAGGCAGTAGAGAGTATGTGAGTTGAGTAAGAATGTCTCATATTCTATGTCATCTCTATTTGTTTTAGTGAAAATATGTAGTTCTCTCTGTGAATGTAGGCATTGAGGCCGAACCACGTAAATCTTGTGTCCATTATTGTGTGTTTGATTTCTAGTAATTTAGGTAGGTTGGCCTTAAAAACCCAACAATTGGTATCAACGCTCAAGTTGAGAAAATGACGCAACATAGAGGCTCGGTTTCTCTATTTTTCCAAAACTGCTAGAAATCAAGTTGCTCGAAATTCACTTTTGAGCATATTGGGAGAAAAGTCTTGACGAGAGGAATCCAGACCCAGAAAGAATAAGCAAAACAGAGTTTGGAGACACAACCCATACCTCACCCATGTAAAGGTATGACTTTCCACCTTCCCTATGATAGCTTGTCTTCCTAGCTCCTTTACTGTCAAAGTTGGTGGCTTCTTTCGGTGGAGAGACATATCACCCCTCACATGGGGTGATATTCTAGAAATCACCCCCTCAACCCATGTAAGGTGATCCACACTAATACCTCCTAATTGGATGCCCGCATCCCTTGTTTAGAGTGCCCTACACGCTCTCACTAGGGTGCCATGCAAAGCTTACTTTGTTACTCGTTATGATTGCATCTCTTCTTTTCATGTACTCTTGAAGAGATCATAATGTGTCTCTAATACAGGAGTGAAAGAAACTTTTTTCTTTAGTGGGATGTGCTTTGTCATCGTAGTCTCTTTGCTCTGAGCTTTCTCCAGAATTGGTCATAATGCTGTGTTATGTGCAACTTCGGACTGCCTCCATGCATTCCTATACACTTTGGCAAGCCTTATTTCTTTTTTATGCGCGTCTTGTACTTCTTCCCTAATAAGTGACAGCAACTCCTTCTGTCACAACCTCTTCTACAAGTTTGTACAGATTTCCCTCTAGTTGTTCATGCAACATCATCATATCTTTATGGATAACTTTGAGATTTCCTTTACTACATGAAAAGTTGCAACCCCTCAAATCTAGCATACTTAAGGAAATTAGATTCTTCTTCAACCTCGGCATGTGTTAAACTCCAGCCAACGAGAATATTTTTCCATCTTCCAGTTAAAGCCATACTGTTCTCATGCCAACAATTTTATTCACAGTGTTGTTAGCCACTCGAACAATACCTCCATCATTCTCTTGGTAGGTGGAAAAAAGTCTATTATCCATGTATTTATGGTATGTATTCCTTGAATCTAAAATCCAATCAGGTTTCGTCATATTCGACGAAACTGTGAATGCATACTCATCCTTAGCATTCACTGCAGCTGTGACATTTGATGAGCTCGCATGTTCCTTGTTCGCCTTATCCTCCTTGAGCTTTGCACAGTCTTTGATGACGTGATCCTCCTTATCATAATAACAACACTTTCTTTTGTAGATTGGCCTTGATTGTGAACGCCCTTTTGATTTGGTTCTACCCCGTCTATCATTGGAATTGCCTTTGCCCCGATCATCTTTTGATGCAACCATGGCATTTTCTTTAGGTGCTTGTTGTTTTCCTTTTTCTTCATCACTATATGAGAAATAAGCGTAGCAACCACCTCATCTAGTCCAAGAGTATCCTTCTCGTATATAAGAGTAGTCTTGAGATACTCATATGATGAAGGTAAGGAGACAAACAAGATAATAGCCTTATATTTCTCCTCGATCTTCTCTCTGATAGACTCCAACTCCATTGTGAGCCTGTTGAACTCATCCAAATGTTTTGTAAGGTTTGCTCATTCTGTTATTTAAAGTGTGTACAACTGTTTCTTCAAAGACAATTGATTTATCAAGGACTTTGACTTGTACCTCATTTCCAACTTTGCCCATAGCTCTGCCAGATCTTTTTCATTAATGACTTCTCAGAGTGTGTTATTCCCGAGATATAACTAGATCATGCTGTTTCACAGCTCTCTCAATTCTACCCACTTGTCATCCTTCATGTCTGCTAGTTTGTTAGACTTTTTGTTAAGAGCTTTTACCAAGCCCTCCCATGTTAGAATGTGTTTCACCATTTGCTACCACAGGGTAAAATCATAATTTCCATTGAAAGATTTTATTATGAAACTTGCAGATTTTCCTGCCATTTTGATCTCCTCAAAAAATCGTCCAGAATTAGACTATTCTGACCTCGCAGTTGCGACCAAAACTATCGATTTAGCTAGGAACAAGCTTTCTTCCTCTTTAGGGGCCAAACTAAAAATAAGCCAAAAACCAGGGGCTAAATTGCAAAATTTCCAAACACTTAGGGCCAAATTGTAATTTCACAAACTACAGGGGTCAAAATGAAAATTTTCAAAAATTTAGTGACCAAATTGTAATTTTTTGAAAATTTTAGGAACCAAATTGCAATTTACCAAACTTCTAGGGCCCAGTATGCAATTTTTGAAACTTTCTACTGACATAGCATTCCTTTGCTAAGGTGGAAAATACCAAAAAAATATAAATCTTCCAATGTTGGACTTGAACTCCAAACCAAGGAGTTAAGACCACAAGACTTAACCATTGAGCCATTTTTTTTCCCAAATAAATAATTAAAGTATATGGATTGGCTAAAAAAAGGTCACCTTCAGTCTCTAGCTGCGCGTGGGTTTCTGGTTCAAAGTTGACTTTATGCGCCAAGCTTTGACTGGCACGTATGGGACACCCCGACCTTTTTTTTGCCTATTCTTTCTAGGTCTAGACTCCTCTTGTCGAGACCTTCTTCCCGGTATGCTCAAAAGTGAATTTTGAGCAACTTGATTTCTGGCAATTTCAGAAAAATAGACTAACCGAGCCTCTATTTTGCCTCATTTGCTCAACCTAAGCTCTGATACCAATTGTTGAGTTTTTAAGGTTAGCCCACTTGAACTACCAGAAATCAAACACACAATAACAGACACAAGATTTACGTGATTCGGCCTTAATGCCTACATCCACAGAGAGAACTGAAGATTTTCACTAAAACAAATAAAGATTACATAGAGGATGATGTCTCTCCACTGAAAAAAGCCACCAACTTTAACAATGGAGGAGCTAAGGAGACAAGTTATCATAAGGGAAGTGGAACGTCTTACCTTCACATGGGTGAGGAATGAACTGTATCTCTAAACTCTCTATATATATTGATTGAGTTAGCTTACAAGGTATATACAAGGAATAACACAATCTGTGTGAGTGAGAGAAAAATCAGAGAATGTAAGGAAGTAGAGAGTGTGTGAGGTGAGTGAGAGTGTCTTCTCCTCTGTGTAATCTCTATTTGTTTTAGTAGAAATCTCCAGTTCTCTTTGTGGACATAGGCATTGAGGCCAAACCATATAAATCTTGTATTTATTATTGTGTGTTTGATTTCTGGTAGTTTAGATGGGTTGGCCTTAAAAACCCAACACCATGGACTCAAAAGGTGCTTTGTACGTATGTGACAGCATTGGATTTTTTTATAACCATATGTTCTCTTTAGTATTTTATTTTATTTTTTAAATTTATAATCAATAACAAAGAGAATTTAAATCTATGCTGTAAAAAAAATAATAATAATAAATAATAGCCTCCCATCTATTGTATAAAACTTTGCATAGGCTGTTATGGTTTTAATTTATTACGCACATAACAGCAGAAGCACGAACAAAAATATAAAAATAAAATGAAAGCAAAACTCTTAACACAAAATTGAATTACATTATTTCATTATGTTTTCATCAAGGTCATATAATAACTTATTTCATGAATCAAAGAAAATAAATTTTAGGTAGTATTTGGTAGAGTTTTAGAAATATGATTTGTGTATAGAATTGTATTTTGAGTTTGTGAGTTTTGGAATTATGATTTGAGTGTAGAAAATTTGTTTGGCAATGAGTTTTGAATTAAGTTTTGAGTTGAGTGTTGAATTGAGTTTTGAATGTTTGATGTAACATGTGAAATAAGAAAATTTGTTTGGTTATAAATTTTGAAAAGAATTTTCAAAACTTAATTCAAAAAGTTATAACTCATAACCAAGCACACAACTCAAAACTCTATTGAAAATTCTGTTCAAAACTTATAACCAAACTCTTTTTAAAATTCAATTCAAAAAAATAATTATTAAAAAAAAAAAACATAATTTTTTTTTAATTGAAAATATTACAAAATAAATATTTAATTACTGCTTTAAAATAACTTTTGATTGTATATTTAGTTGGAATTATTTTTTAAAATATTTTTGATTTAAGATATAAAAATATATATATTATTTTTGTTAAAAAAATCAAAAACAAAATTCCCATTTTTTCACCAAATAACAGGTGCCAATTGTACCCAAAAAAAAAAAAAAACACTGTCCCGGTCAACCACCCGAACGTCCAGGAGGATGACCGAGTAGACCCAAGTCGGGCTTTTCAAAATTCAAAATTCAAAAAAAAAAACTCGCTTCTCCAAACAGAAGCTAAAATGAGTTTTAGAATGTTATATTGGAATTAATTTTTAAAAACTTTAACTAAACAAAGCATTGAAAACAGTTCTGCAATCATGCTTCTAGAGCTGCTCCAAACACAGTCTTATATTTTCTTCAATGATTTGACAAGAAACTCTGATACCACTTGTGGGATTTCAAAAGAAATCTATATCCCAAAATCTCAAGTCAAATCAATAGAAGAAAATAATAATTGTTATGTATTTGACGCCAATCTAAACGGTAGATTTCTTAGTGGTTATTGTCTTCCGCTTCAAAATCCTACTCTTGTTTTGCTCTCGCATACCGATGGGAAAATATGAGATGGAAGTTAGGATTGGATTGTGGACCTTAGCCACATACATATAAAGTCTCAATTCTATATTAGCCCATCATAAATAAATGGAATTACAAGTGGGTCAAACTAGTCTCTACATATATAGTTTAACCCATACTCCTTCAATGCAAATAGCATGACCAAAAATATGTGTTGTTAGAGATAAGTCCCTGACCTAGTCATGTTTCTGCAGATCATAATTTAATAGGTTTAATTGACACCACTCATTCTTCATTTAATAGTATATAATGTATAATAATTTGATCTATGTAGGCCCACTTATAGAAAATTGCTTATAGAGTCCACCACGAGTCCAATTTTGATGATTCAAACCGTTCTTTTTATCGGCCATTTCGTTTAATTGTCCACTTTACTTTTTTTTTCCCCAACTATATTAGTAATATCGTAACTTTTTTTCTGCTTGATTTTTGCTTGTATTGAATATTATAACATGAGTAATTAGAGGTTGAAAAAGAAAGGAAATTATACTCTAGGTTATAGTTCTAATTGTATTTTTTTTTTTTCACATTATTGCAATTTAGTAGGCGTCATGCATACTACACTAAACCCACCCACCCCACCCCCCAAAAAAAAAAATGCTTTAAAAAAAGAAGGGTTAAAAATCCACCAAGCCAATTGCCTTCTTTTAAAAAAGTGAAATGTCAGTATTAGTCTTCTCCACTCACAAAAATAATCTTATTTAACAACCTTTCAAACACAATTTTTTTTTTTTTAAATTTAAAAAATCCATTCTAAACCAACGTCCAATTTTAATAACACCCTTTAAATTTTGGATTAATTGAACTAAAATCGAGAGATAAAGGACTTGTTTGATTTGTATTTGAAGATATTATTTTAAAAATAATTTTTTGAAGAGTTTAAAAAATTTAAAAAAAAATTCGTTGTATATTTTGAAAATTGTTTTGAACTTTGGAATTTTGAATGATTTGATATTTTTTTATAATTAAATAGATGAGTATAAGAGAAAAAGTGATTGAGAAGGAAAGATGAGAGGAAAAAAAAAAAGCGACTAATTGATGTGTAATAGAGAGAAAAATAATTTTAGAATATTTTCTAAAAAAATTTCAACCAAACATCTTTTTGGAATGATATAGGCTTCTCTCCAATCCACATAAAGCGGATTGAACCATACTATTGAGTTTGGGGGGCCGCCATAAATCCTATTTCGATGATTCGAATAATTCAATGTGTAAAGTTCATTGAGTATTTCATCCCTGCAAAAAAATCACGTTGATTAGAAATTGATCGGATATGTGTTCCGATTAAGTGGTTATCAATATTCGATCAACTTATTTTTTGCAGAGATAAAATACTCGATGAACTTTACATATTAAATTATTTGAATCATCAAAACGGGACCTATGGTAACTCCAAATCTAACAATACGGTTCATTCTAGTTTGTATGGACCGGAGAAAAACCCATTTCTTGTGAATTTTTTTTTCCAAAAACTAGTTTTGAGAGACAAATTAAAACCAAACCAAAATAGTTCATTTATTTTACTCAAAATAATTGAAGACTTATCATTCATTTTGAAATGATGAATTTCCTTTCAAATAGAACATTAAAATTAGACTAGAGTAAATAGAAAAAAAAAAATACAATTAAAATTATAAAAACTCAATTAACACCAAAAACAAATTACAAGGATCACCATAATAATTCTCCGAACAAATTAAAAAATATAAAAATATTTGGAAGTTCTAAAACAATAGTTTTTGTAGAGCTCTAATAGGTGGGGCACACACATTAATTTGATGTTTTAGCCCCTTTTTTATTTTTGTTTATCTATTTATTTATTTTTTTACCTTACCATGTTAGAGCTGCTCCATAGAGTTTATGTACCATTACGGTTAAAAAAAAATGAAGAAATCTAGGAAAAGTACCTCAACTATCTTCCAAAAAGGCCTTGGCAATCCCATCAACAATAAGATTCCCAATTTTCCTGAGAAGATGGTTGGAAAACCAAAGAAACCAATAGAAAACAGATTTCTGTTTTTGTTTCTTGGTAGGAAGATGATGAACTATGGTTCTGCAAAGCGGGCAAGTGGACCGGGTTTCGAACCACCGGTCAATGCAGTCCACGTGGAAGCAGTGGTTGCATTTGGGCAGTTTCCGGCACCTCTCGCCGCCGGCAACATTGTGTAGACACACTGCACAGTAAAAGGTTTCTTTGTTTTTAGGGTTAGGCTTGAAGGTGAAGGCTCGAAGGCGGTGGCTGCGGCCGCCAAGGAATCGCCGGAGAATGAAGAAAATGGTGGAGAAGATGATGATAATTGTCGTGGTGGTGGTGGTGGTGGTGGTAAAGGTGGTGAATTTGGGTATGTAATAACAATGGTGATTTTCTTCCATTGTTGTGGTGGTGGACTTGAGAATGACTTTGATGACTCTGTGTGTGCGTGTGTCTAAAACCTGAAGACCTTGCAGCTTGAAATAGTCGAGTTTTAGTTGGAGGTAAAAGGCTTAATCAAGTTTATTCTTTAACCCACTTCTAAAATATATATTTATTTATAGGGTAAATTACACTTTATCATCTTAAAGCCTCACTCATTTTTCACCTTGACTTTTTAGATTTATTTACTTTTTACTTTGACCTTTTATGAAGATTTCTGCAATATTTTATTATATGTTATATATATAATCACGTACACTAATAGGGCAAATTTATGCTATTTACAAATTAAGATTTTAAAACTTACATTAAGGTAAGTCTTTTTTTTTTTTTTTTTTTGTGTTTATTACCTATCACACTAGATTATTGCTAAAAGTTTCATAAAATTTTTCTTTATTATTTTTTTTTTCTTGAAACCTAATTCTCTATTCTGATTATTTGATTTGTTGTGATATGTTTGAGGAGTTTGATTTTAGTTAGAAAATTAAACACTTATTATAAATTGTCATATTAGGCACTATTTGGCATAAATTAAATAAGTGCACTTATTTGGGTCACATTACCTCTTTATTTTTCTGTATATCTTTTTATAAAAAGTCAAAAAATATACTTAATTATATCAACGTTTTTCTTAAAAAAATAAAAATTAATTAAAATAATCAATTTTTAAATGGAGTCTTAATTTTAAAGCTGTTGTGAAGAGATTCAATACAAAAATTTAAGGTTTTGGAGACTAAAATTTAGGAACAAAATTATTTTTTAAGGACTAAATATTTTTGTTGCGAAAAATGTCATTATTATATTTTTAGCAACAAAAATTAGACATCAGTGATGAATTATTATCCTTGTGGGATCAAATTTTTTGTCTCAAAAAATAAACTATTTTGTGACCAAATTATCTTGTCTCTAAAAATCTATTTATTAGTGACATTTTCAAAATTGTCTCTAAAAGCTTCTTTTTTTTTTTACTTTTCGGGACGATCTTTTAACGACTATCCTCATAATGATAGATATTGGTCCCTAAATGTCTTTTGTAACAAAATTTTTGTTTTTAGAGACCAAATACTCTTATATGTTATAGTGATTATTCATAAAAAATCAAATTGTTTCAATTATATTAGTTTTTTTAAAAAATAAAATAAAAAATGAACAGCCTATTTCTAATATTATATTATTATAGTTGTTGTCAAAATTTATTTATTTTTTTAAACAAATATAATTAAATCATGAGTTATAATTATCGAAATAATGCTCGTAACGAGCAACAAGCTAAAACTACATGGTCACAAATGGATTTCAAAAATTAGCAGTATCTGGGAGCAGAGAAATTGTGTCTCAATTATTGCTAAAAAATTACATGTATTATGCGATTTATCTATGAAAATGAATCTATATCATATATCAATATTTTTAGATAATAATAGATAAAATTTCTTGATATGTAGTATTAGTGATAAAAAAAATAATAATAAAAAAAAGGCCGTTCTAGATTTGACCCATATAACAAAATAAATCATAAATTTTTAATTTTATCTATTTAAGCCCCGAACTTTTGATTTGTTTTCAATCTGAACTATTTGCCTATTTTCGTTAATTAGTAAGATTGATCGAAAATGATATTTTAGAGACTTTTAAACTCATTGAAAATTGATATTTTAAATATTTTATATATAATTATATTGAGTTTAATAAATAAAATAATATTTTTTTCGTTGGTTTTAGTTAACGAAAATAGGTAAATAGTTTTTTTTTTTTTTTTTGAACAAGGCAACTAATTTAGATTGAAAATAAATCAAAATATTAGGATTTAAATTGACAACATTAAAGATTAAAAGTTTATTTTGTTACAAGGATCAAACCTTGGATTTTTTTGTACAGTTCCGATTCGTAGCTTGAAATTCGGAGGCTCGAATTTGGCTCGACACCAAAACGAGTCGTTTTCGTGTCATTTTTTTTTTCGCCATTTCTGAAGCTGAAGACGAAGAAAAAGAAGAGAAGAAGAAGAAGAAGAAAAATGCAGAATACACAGAGAGAGAAGACAATGTAATGCAATGCCGCAGAAGAAGATCTGGTCCACCTTTCTTCATTTATTCTTAAATTAACAATATTTATTGCATTACATTTCCTTCATATTTTAAGCAATTAATCTGACTAGGTTCATCAACAGAATTTTTTTTCCGTCATCTTCAATCCAGATCAACATCAACAAAAAAAAAAAAAAAAAAAAACTGGCTGCTGGGTTCATCGACATCAACAAAAAAAAAAAAAAAAATTGGTTCTACAGATCAACAAGAAGATCTGGTTCAACATTTTTTTTTTCTTTTTTTTGCGTTTTTCTGCAGATTTTTCATCAACAAATTTTTTCTTTTTTCTCTTCATCATCTTCTGCAGATCCACAGATTTTTTATGATGAAAACAAATCCACAAATTTTGATCGACAGATCCAGATCACCATCATCAACATCTTCATCCACAATTTTTTTTTCCCCCTTCATCTTCAATCCAGATCAACCAAACCAAACCAAACCAAGCCTTACGTCTCATCAAATGGGGTCGGCTACATGAATCCTTCTTCTCCACGCGGCCCTATCAAAGGTCATTTCATTAGTCAATCCAGATCAACATCAAAAAAAAAAAAAAAAAAATCTGGCTGTTGGGTTCATCAACATCAACAAAAAAACAATTTGGTTCTATAGATCAACAACAAGATCTGGATTAAAGATGAAGGAAAAGGAGAAAAAAAAAAAAAAAAAAGAAAAATTTGAAAGATCAACAAAAATTGGAGGATGCCCGAAATGGTCCAAATCTATATAAATTTTGATATTTTTGGGAATGCATTGGAGATTTGCAGAGATTGATGAGATCTAGGAGAGAGAAAGATCAACGAGGAAAGAGAAGACCTGGCTATGGCAGCGCAAAGACGACGAGATGGGTAGTTGGTTGTAGAAGTGTCTCCCCCTCTCTTCCTCTTCTCCTCCTCTTCCTCTTCTCTCTTCTCTCTCTCTCTCCCTTCGTCTCTTCTCTCCCTCTGTATTTGAACACAGAGAAAGAAAGAAAAGAAAAGAAAGAAAAAAAAAAAAGACAGCCCAAAACGACATCGTTTTTGGATGTCGAGCCATTTGGGCCACAGTAATTTCGAGCTACCACTCATTTTTCCTTATGCTTTTATCTCTTCTAAGGCCCCGTTTGGGAACATACTTTTTTAGTAACTTTTTTACTTTTTGACTAAAATATGATGTAGAAAAAACTAGTATGTTTGGGATGACTTTTTAATTTTTCACAAAAAGATGTGTAAAGAATAGAGAGAAAAGGAAATATTTGACTTTTTGATATAAATTATTGACTTTTTGACTTTTTTAGTAATTTTTTTTTTACTTTTTGACTAAAAAAATCACTTGCCAAACGACGCCTAAAAGTGGACAACATAGATAGCTATGTACAAGTGTATCCGAATCAGAGTGACAAATTTTGAGTCAAATTATGATTAAAAAGTTACTTCTATATTTTAGTTAATATGTTTTTTTTTTTTTTTTTTTTTTTTTTGTGTGTAAGTACACACTATATCAAACTTTTTATTTTAAAATTTAATTTTATAAAGTATTTATTTTTAGTCATTTTCTTTTCTAAGGAAAATGATCTACTGGATCATTTTGCATATGATTTGCTGAACCCTAGGAAAACAAAGCAAGATTTGATGAGTTTGAAGTTTTGGTACAGCAGCCGATTGTCCTGCGATGTTCTGTCAATTGTCCTCCTTTCTCTTGCCACTCTCTAGAATAAATAATAAAATATTGCATAATTTATGAATATTGCATTGCTACATCAAGTGATATACTATATCAATGTCAAATTCAATTTTGATGTAGTCAAGTTGATGCAGGAGTAATTTTGAACCTTGCCTTACTAATATAGCCCTAAAACTATTATAGTTAGACTGATGCTGATGCTTTAACATCACACTCTTTTAACTTTGAATTGATCATACCTTACAAGCATTAAATACAAAAAAAATTTAAAAAAATTGATTAAAATTATCGAATGTGGTCTTTTACATTAGATAATAAATTAGGAGAGATAGGTTGCAAGTGTGGCAGACCTCTGGCTCAAGCTGAATTGGCAAGAAGAAGAGTGGTTAGAGGTAAGATGTGGAAGCTTCATAGGATGGTGGAGTGGATTTGGCACCAAAAATCCAGATTGAACTGGACTCTCAATGGGGATAAGAATACTAGGTTTTTCCATGTTTTTGCCAATGCCAGACAGAGCAGGAACATGATTAACTCTATCGAAGTTAATGGGGTATCTCATGAGGATCCTCGCAGGGTTAAAATTGAGGTCAATCAACACTTCAAGAAACAGTTTGCGGAGGATTGGGTTACAAGACCTGTCTTGGAAGGGGTTTACAAGACCATTGGGTTAGACTATGTATCTCAACACCTGGTCTCAGAGTTCAGCGAAGCTGAGGTTTTGGCTGCAATTAAGGACTGCAATAGCAACAAAGCTCCAGGCCCTGATGGTTTTAACTTGTTGTGCTATCAGAAATTTTGGAAGGTCATGAAGCCCGAGATTATGTAATTTTTTGCGGACTTCCATTCAAATAGCAAACTGACCTATGGCATCAACAGCACTTTTATTAGTCTGATACCCAAAGTAGACAATCCCACTGGCCTGTCTGAATTCAGACCCATCAGCCTTGTAAGTTCCCTTTACAAAATTCTAGCTAAAGTACTAACACACAGATTGAAGCCAATTCTTTCCTCCATCATTGGTGAAACACAAACTGCATTCATAGGCGGGAGGAATATCCTAGATGGGGTTTTCATTGCCAATGAAGTGGTGGATGGATGGAAAAAATCCAAGAAGCTCGGTCTAATTTTAAAGCTAGATTTCGAAAAAGCTTTTGATTCTGTGAACTGGGAATTTTTATTTTCTCTTCTGTCCAATTTTGGGTTTGGAAACAAATGGATTTCTTGGATAAAAACTTGTATTACCTCAGTCAGGATCTCCATTCTTGTGAACGACTCACCCACTACTGAATTCTCACCACAAAGAGGTCTTAGACAGGGCGACCCGCTCTCACCCTTTCTGTTCAATATTGTATCTGAAGGTCTTAACATGCTTTTGAACAGAGCAATTAATCTTGGTATACTTAGAGGAGTCCATGTTGGGTCAAAGGATGTTCTTTTGTCTCATCTGCAATTTGCGGATGACTCCATTATTTTCTCTGAAGCAGATTGGGATCAGATGGTGCTTATTAAAAGAGTTCTAAGATGCTTCGAAGTTTTATCTGGTCTGCGAATAAATTATCACAAAAGTGTGGTATGTGGTGTTGGTGTGGATGATTCACTCTTGCTCTCCTTTGCAAAGCTCCTCAACTGTCAAGTCCACAGCCTACCTATGAAATTTTTAGGTCTACCTCTTGGAGCCAACCCTGGGAGAAAATCTACATGGAAACCTGTGCTTGACAAATTCAGATCCAAACTCTCGGGGTGGAAGCAAAAATTGCTGTCTTTTGCAGGCAGGTTAACACTAATCAAGTCCACCTTATCTAGTTTACCAATTTATTTTCTCTCTTTATTTAAGATGCCAGAAGGTGTGGCCAAATAAATTGAGAGGATTCAATCAACTTTTTTATGGGGTGGAAACGACCTGAAAAGGAAAGTCCACTTAGTGAAATGGGGAGAGGCTGCAAAAAGCATTAATCAAGGGGGCTTAGGCATTAGAAGAATAAGAGATGTAAATGCATGTCTATTGCTTAAATGGTGGTGGAAATTTGGAACTCATATTAATTCTCTTTGGAGGAGGGCTATATGTAGCAAGTACAAGATAGATGAGGCTTGTTGGAATCCACCGATAAGTTTCTCCTACAAACATTCTAGAGTGTGGAAAGACATCTTATCTATTGGGAACCATTGCAATAATATTTTCAATTTTTATACGGATAATTGTCAAATTAAAGTGGGGGATGAAAACAGAATCAAGTTTTGGCATGACAAATGGTGTGGCAACACTTGCCTTAAGAATGATTTTCCCCTCCTTTTCAATCTCTCAACTGATAAAGATGGTTCTCTTCATCAATACTTTGATAGAAAAACCAGCCCAAATACTTGAAATTTTCCCATTAGAAGAACGATGTTTTCTTGGGAATTGGAGGAAGAAGCTAGTTTGATTGAAACCCTATCGTCAGCCCCTTCTCTGTCTCCACACGAAGCTGACTGTTCTTTCTGGGCTTGTGCTACTGTAAGCAGTGGTGAGTTTTCTGTTTCCTCAATTTACTCTTTCAGTAATTCCACACTTGGTCCTCATCTTCCAATTTGTAATCATATCTGGAATAGAGCTGTCCCTCCTAAGGTTTCATTTTTCTGTTGGTTGGCTTGGAAGAACAAAATTAAGTCAGCAGAATTTATGCTCAGAATTGGTATTTTAGACCCATCTGTTTCCATCAGTTGCACCTTCTGTGGCTTTGAATCTGAATCAGCCACCCATGTCTTGCTTCACTGCCCCTTGTCATGGCAGATTTGGTCCTCAATTATTCATGAATGGGGACTTTCTTGGTGCATTCAAGATTCAGTTGATGGCCTTCTTCAATGGTAGATGAGAGTAAACTTCAATCACTTTGATAGATTAATTTGGAGAGCTATCCCGCTCATTGTTCTTTGGTCGTTGTGGAAGTGTAGGAACGAATGTATTTTCGAAGAGGCTCAACCAAATATTTCAGATTTGAGTGAATCTATCAAAGTCAGAGCTGCACTATGGCTGAAAGCAAACATCAAGGACCTTCCCTTCTCAATTGATGATTTAACCTTCAACTGGAGGCAAATCAGAGCTAGGATTTCAAATATTTAGATGGGCTGCCTTTGCCAGAGCTTTTTTGGGCCATGTTTTGCTAGAGCTTCCTTTCTGCTGGGTTGGACTTTGATCTGCTGGTTATCATTGTGGTTTGTTTATCTGCTGCTATTAATCTGGTTTATCAGTTGGGGTTGCTGATCTGTGGTGCTATCAGTTGGGGTTGCTGATTTGTGGTGCTATAGTGTTGCTGATCTTAGTCAGTTTCTCTGCCTTTATTCAGCATTATCAGTGGCTTTGTTCATCTCAGTGCAGTTCTGTGGTGCTGGTCTGTGATTCTTTTTGGCTGTTATGTTGATCTCAACTCTGGTGCTGTTATGGTGCTTGGGTCCAGCAGTTGAGTGGTAGTCTGTGTTGCTGTCTGCTGTTGTGTGAGATCTCTGCCATAAATTGCTCCCTCCACTGTGTGTGAATACCTCTGTTTTGGCTTATTTTGCTGCAGTCATTCAACCTCTGGGAGTTTTGGTTATGCTTCTTGTTTTTTTTTTTTTCCTCTCCTTTTCTCTTTGTTGGTTTCTCACCAACTGGCACTTGGGGCTTTTCAGGCCCAAGCTCCTCTTTATTGATGTAAACTTCATTCCTTGAATGTTTTTTCAATAAAGATTTTCTTTGCCGATCAAAAAAAAAAAAAAAAGGTTGCAAGTGTGGCAGAGAAAACAGAGGGATCGCTGGGGTGGTTGGGGTAGGCAGAAGAGAGGAGCGAAAGAGTTGGGAGGGAAGGTAGAATGGGTTTTTAAGGGTTGATGGGCTGGAGAAAGGAGCCGACATGAGTGGGCAAATTATTATTTTAGCGATATATTTATTTTTCATTGTCAACCCTCTTGGCATGTATGGAATAAATTTGGTCATTTTAAGGGATTGTTTGAGATATTCTAAATAAGTATATTTTTTGACTTTTTATGAAATATAGATTAGATTTGAAGTGATGTGGTAGAGAGGTGATGTGACTTAAATAAGATGATGCAACATAAATAGAATAGTGACTTTTTGACTTTTTTTAAAGAATGCCAAACCTAGCGTAAAACTTCACATCTTCTAGTATATAAATGCTAAATAGTTTTCAAATTTAATACATTTTACTCATTTATCAAACTGTCCAAAAATATAAATATAAAATTATAAGCAGGTCATATTATATAGGGTAAATTACAAATATACATTTTGAGATTTGTTTAAAATACAAATTATTCATGTGGTTTGGAAAATTACAAATACATCCATGTCAGAATTTTTTATTTAACAAAATTAATTGAAAAAGTGAAATTTCTAAATGTTCACCTATACAATAATAAAATTATCTGAATTATTAATTGAAATAAAAATTTAACATTATTAAAAGTTGTTAATTAACTTGATGATTTATTAATAAAATGACCTATTTGTTATGAAATTAGAAACTTTAGGGGGCATAACGTAATTTCTAGAACCACAGGAGATAATTATAATTTAAATAAATCTCACGAGGTGTGTTTGTAATTTATCCTATTATATATATATGTATATATATAGGCATACTTATTTATATTAATATATATAGTTTTTTTTTTTTTTTTTTTGGGGTGAATTAATATATAGAGTTATAACACTTATTTGATGTGAATCAAAAGGTGAAGCTCTGTCATATTTTTCTAATTCCAAAATTATCCTTAAAATTGTTTTATTTTTTAAATTTTCAACTTCTGTCACAAGCTTCATTTTTTTGAAGTTATTTAATTCTACAATCCCTATCAACCTAGTCAGTTTTGATAGTGAATATAACCAAAATTTGATTCTCTCCTAAATTTTGTTTCTGTCACATGCATTCATTTTTTTTAAGTTATTTAGTTCTACAATCCCTATCAACCAAGCCAGTTTTGATAGTGAATATAACCAAAATTTGATTCTGTCCTACATTTTGTGGCAGTTAGCTAAGATAGCAACATTATTGACCATATATAAATATCATGCTTGTATATATATATATATATTTGTTTTTTTGGTCATATAAAAATATGATGCTTGTATTCATGCCCTTTATGTGGGTCAACCAAATTATTATTTTAGAGAAAAATAAGTGACATTAGACGTCCGAAGGCACAAAATCAAATTCTATCATTGAAAAAAAAAAAAATTTAAAATCTCTTGCAATTTGCTACGATTCTTCACTAGCAATTGATGCTTCTACGAAACTTGGTCAATACCTTATAAGTGTTATTTATTATTGTGCGTTCAGACACCCAACTTTCATTACTACCTGCGACATCGTAACTGAGAAAAGTTTATAAAATTCAGGATAAATTATATTCATGGTACCTATATTTGAATTTTTGGGTTCCTTTGAAACATGTAATTTCAATTGGAATCACAAATAAGAAAAGGGTGGGAAATAATACTCGAAGAAACTGGCTCCTCGCGTATTGAGAGGTCTCTCGTCTTTGTAACACGTCTGAGTGTTGTGTCTTTTGTTTTGTCTCGATTCTTGCTTTGAGTCAGCCCGAGTGTGTCTCGTTGTGTTTAGGTCGTTTACCTTTTGTTTTTCTGTGTTGAGACGTTTTGGCTGTGGTCAGTTGTAGGCTCAATACCCGGTTGAGAATCCTTTTCTCATTTTCAAAAGAAAAATCATCCTGTGCTCAGAGTGCTGTGCCATTCTTCATGATTGTGCAAAACAAGATTCGTTCTTTCATAAAACTGCACGGTTCAACCCAAGTCATGTGAGAACAGTAAAATCAGGATCTATCTGAAGCTATATAGGTTCCAGGCTGCGAAGCAAAAGAAAAGAGGGAAAATTGGAGCATTTGAGTTTGTTTCAGTTTCCGTGATTATACTCTCTGTTATTATACTCCAGATGTACCCTTTCAGGCCTTGTCAATGCTCCGAAGTATGAGTGTGCCTCTACTCCCAAACTCAAGCCTACTTCAACGCCAGAATGGCAATCGAAGTGCTCCCTCAGAAAACCAGCCCCTGCCAGATGCATCTTGGCTGTATGAGTTCCTAGGAGACCAACTGCGACGGTGGAAACTAGAGTTCGGATGGCTATTGCCTAGAACGCAAAGGTTCGGAATTTCCGAGACTAAAGTCTGGTTTAAATACCCAGGGGTCCATCCTCGGCTTGAAATCTGTATGGCAGCCCCATAGATTGAGATAGCATGTGAATGCGCCTCGATTCTGGATACTAAATCAACCTAGTCTGCCACCCCGTTGGAGAATAGGGAAAGTTGTGAACATGGCCAGGAAGGAAAGGTAGTAACTGCGGTTTGGAAGTACAATCAAGAAAGTGCAAGAAGAACCCACTCTTTTCAGCTCAAAATGTTTCTGCGGAATTTTCAACTCACGTCTTCGATGTGTAGCTCATCGTCAGTCGGCATGCACGAGGTGTATCCTTTTTGGAATGTATCGTGACCCCTCCGAGAGGTAAATCGGAGGTTGCGTTTGGAATTTGGTCTACTTAAGGCTTGTATTCCCTTATTCGGTATTTTTGTTTCAAACGGGTGTTGTCACGCGCGTTCCACTGGCATTGTTATGCTCATTCGTTGCATTGTAATGCACATCTATCTAGCATTGTTATACTCATTCGTTGCATTGTTATGCACATCAATCTAGCATTGTTATGCTCATTCGTTGCATTGTTATGCACATCAATCTAGCATTGTTATGCTCATTCGTTGCATTGTTATGCACATCTATCTAGCATTGTTATACTCATTCGTTGCATTGTTATGCACATTGATCTAGCACTGTTACGCTCATTACTTGCATTGTTATGCACATCTATCTAGCATTGCTATGCTCATTACTTGCATTGTTATGTACACTTCACCTGCATCGTTATGCACCTTTTTACTTGCAATTGTCGTCTTTTCTCCTCTCGCATGCGGTGTGATAGGACATCTTCAGTTTCGAACATTCGGACAAGTTCCGGTGTTCATTCATACCTTTTCTCTCTTGCATGTGATATGCTGAGAGGTTTTCTCTTGCGTGTGATACGCTGAGAAATTTACCTTTCCTCTCTTGCATGTGATATGCTGAGAGGTTTTCTCTTGCGTGTGATACGCTGAGAAATTTACTTTTTCTCTCTTGCATGTGATATGCTGAGAGGTTTTCTCTTGCGTGTGATACGCTGAGAAATTTCCTTTTTCTCTCTTGCATGTGATATGCTGAGAGGTTTTCTCTTGCGTGTGATACGCTGAGAAATTTATCTTTCCTCCCTTGCATGTGATATGCTGAGAGGTTTTCTCTTGCGTGTGATACGCTGAGAAATTTACCTTTTCTCTCTTGCATGTGATATGCTGAGAGGTTTTCTCTTGAGTGTGATACGTTGAGAAATTTACCTTTTCTCTCTTGCATGTGATATGCTGAGAAGTTTTCGCTTTCGTGTGATACGCTGAGAAGTTTCCCTTTTCTCTCTTGCATGTGATATGCTGAGAGGTTTTCTCTTGCGTGTGATACGCTGAGAAATTTATCTTTCCTCCCTTGCATGTGATATGCTGAGAGGTTTTCTCTTGCGTGTGATACGCTGAGAAATTTACCTTTCCTGTCTTGCATGTGATATGCTGAGAGGTTTTCTCTTGCGTGTGATACGCTGAGAAATTTACCTTTTCTCTCTTGCATGTGATATGCTGAGAGGTTTTCTCTTGCCTGTGATACGCTGAGAAATTTACCTTTTCTCTATTGCATGTGATATGCTGAGAGGTTTTCTCTTGCGTGTGATACGCTGAGAAGTTTCCCTTTTCTCTCTTGCATGTGCTATGCTGAGAGGTTTTCTCTTGCGTGTGATACGCTGAGAAATTTATCTTTTCTCCCTTGCATGTGATATGCTGAGAGGTTTTCTCTTGCGTGTGATACGCTGAGAAATTTATCTTTCCTCCATTCCATGTGATATGCTGAGAGGTTTTCTCTTGCGTGTGATATGCTGAGAAATTTACCTTTTCTCTATTGCATGTGATATGCTGAGAGGTTTTCTCTTGCGTGTGATACGCTGAGAAGTTTCCCTTTTCTCTCTTGCATGTGATATGCTGAGAGGTTTTCTCTTGCGTGTGATACGCTGAGAAATTTATCTTTCCTCCCTTGCATGTGATATGCTGAGAGGTTTTCTCTTGCGTGTGATACGCTGAGAAATTTATCTTTCCTCCCTTGCATGTGATATGCTAAGAGATTTTCTCTTGCGTGTGATTACGCTGAGAAATTTACCTTTTCTCTCTTGCATGTGATATGCTGAGAGGTTTTCTCTTGCGTGTGATACGCTGAGAAATTTATCTTTCCTCCCTTGTATGTGATATGCTGAAAGGTTTTCTCTTGCGTGTGATATGCTGAGAAATTTATCTTTCCTCTCTTGCATGTGATATGCTGAGAGGTTTTCTCTTGCGTGTAATACGCTAAGAAATTTCCCTTTTCTCTCTTGCATGTGATATGGTGAGAGGTTTTCTCTTGCGTGTGATACGTTGAGAAATTTATCTTTCCTCCCTTGCATGTGATATGCTGAGAGGTTTTCTCTTGCATGTGATACGCTGAGAAATTTACCTTTTCTTTCTTGCATGTGATATGCTGAGAGGTTTTCTCTTGCGTGTGATACGCTGAGAAATTTCCCTTTTCTCTCTTGCATGTGATATGCTGAGAGGTTTTCTCTTGCGTGTGATACGTTGAGAAATTTATCTTTCCTCCCTTGCATGTGATATGCTGAGAGGTTTTCTCTTGCGTCTGATACGCTGAGAAATTTACCTTTTCTCTCTTGCATGTGATATGCTGAGAGGTTTTCTCTTGCGTGTGATACGCTGAGAAATTTCCCTTTTCTCTCTTGCATGTGATATGCTGAGAGGTTTTCTCTTGCGTGTGATACGTTGAGAAATTTATCTTTCCTCCCTTGCATATGATATGCTGATAGGTTTTCTCTTGCGTGTGATACGCTAAGAAATTTGCCTTTCCTCTTTTGCGTGTGATACGCTGAGAGATTTACCTTCTTCCTCTCCTAAGTGTGATACGCAGAGAGATGTTGTGTGTAAGACTCCGGGTATTCTCAGTAGTCGCTTTTAGCCTTCTCCGCATGAGACGCAGTGAGAATTGCATAATTTTCTTACATCATTTCTGTATGAAATGTAGTTAGATTTGTATTCACTTGCTTAAAACTGTTGCATGGTATGCTTCATTACAGTTTTCTTTGCATGATCATAAGTTATGTTCAGCTTCTTGCATTGGCAGTTGCATTTTGCCCCTGCCTACGGGCATGCCTGCGGGCACATCTGTGTTATTTTGTATGTTTGTCTAAGTTTTCGGCCTTGTCAAAAATAGGTCGTCTCTGGGTTTTGACATTCACTCCCGTCACTTATGACTTTCGAGTTCTGTCAAAGAGGGGCAACTATAGACACCCATTTTTGACCGACCTTGAGACTCAGACGTCACCAGTTGAGCGCTCGGTGATATTGCATATTGTGCTCGTTCAGAAGTTTCAGAGTCTCAGCTGCGAGCCTTGCCTCCGGACTTCTGGACTCTTTTGTGCTTTGCCTCGGTTTGCGAACCAGGCTCCGTTTTCTCTATTTTCTCTTCCCGAAAGGAGGGAGAGGTCTCGTAGATCATCTCTCAGTGGCCGTAGGCTACGTTTCGTGGTCGTAGGCCGTTTTGCCCGTTTGGAGTCCGGTTTCCGGTTTTTCGGAGCCGTTGGCCGTGTGCCTCGGTTCGGGACCGCTTAACCACCTCTGTTTGCTCCAGTTTTTGGCATGCATATTATTTACTCCTTTTTGAGGGACACTGCGGTCTGAGAGACCAACTTCGTGGTCAGACACCACTTCCAGTGCCTAACAGCCCACTTTCAGGGCGCCGAACTGCGTGTTTTGGCTCCCGAACCTTCATTCTGCATTTTTGGGCTCTGACCCAAACTTTAGATAGTCATATTTTGAGGTCCTTTTCATGTTTGATTAAGGACCTTTTGCTGTTTGAGATCTCCTACTGCCACTTGCTTCTTTACCCCTCTTTTAGGCCTTTTCTTGCATGATAGTTTAGGCCTACATGTATTTATTTTCGTGGCTTGTCATAAACTAAAAAGTGTCTTATTTTGAGCCCCTCTTCAACTTTGTTGAAGGGCTCTCTTCGGTTTGAGATCTCCTACTATCACTTGCCCCTTTATCTCCCTTTTAGGCTAATTTTGGGGGGAAATTTGAATTTCATTTCCCCCCCATTTTTCCCCCTCCTTTCCACCCTCTTGTGTCTATATAACAGACCCCCTAGCTGTATTTTAGGGGTTAGAAAATTTTGGTTTGGAGCTCTCAGATTAAATCTCTCTCTCTCTCTCTACTCTAAGCCTTAAAAAAACCCTTTGATTCTTACACCATTTCCTCACCATCACCTAACACCACATCACCACTCCATTCCAGCAGCTTGGAGGGTCTTCTTAGAGCTTAGGAGGTAGCATTTCTTGGTCCAAAAGGCTGTCAAAGATTAGTCTTCAAGGGTAAGTCTTCTTCTCCCCTTTTTGACCCTTTTGTTGGTTCACATCTTAGCTCTTTGTGCTTGCATGTTGGGGCTCCGACCCTAACTGAAAATATCATTTTTTTGAGTTCTATTTCATGTTTGTTTAAGGGCCTCTCACTGTTTGAGGCTCCCTTTTTGCACTTGCTTCATTACCTCCTTTGTATGCCATTTTCTTGCATATTATTTTAGGTCTATATGTAAACTGTTTTGAGCTCTAGTCCAAACTGTAAAGAAGCTTATTTTGAGCTCTTCTTCAACATTGTTGAAGGGCTCATCACTGTTTGTGGCTTCCATTTGCTACTTGCCTTTATATCCCTCTTTTGGCCTCATTTTTGCATGATTTGTTAGCCCCTTGTGTTTGTGTTTCTGGACTTTGGTCCAAACTGTAAATGGCCTTATTTTGACCCCTTCTTCATGTTTCATCAAGGGTCTTTTGCTGTTTGATGTTTCCTTTTTTCCTCCTTGTGTTTAGACCTCTTTGTAGGCCTTATTTTGTATAGTATTTTGAGCATGCTTGTGTACTGTTTTTGGCTCGGCCACCAACTGTAGAATACCATATTTTGGGCCCCTCTTCAACATTGTAGAAGGGCCCTCTTTTGTTTGAGGCCAGCAACCATGACTTGCTTCTTTATCTCACATTTAGGGCCATTTTTGCATATTGATTTAGCCCTATTTATGTTCATTGTTTGGCCTTGCTCAAAACTGTAAATATTCTTGTTTTTGGACTGCCTTGAATCTGTCTTCACACTTCATGTACAAATAATGCATGCTTGATGTAGCTACAAGTCATTTCATGTGCTTAATCTTGCATTTCGGGACCATTCCTTGCATCGGGTGCCATTTTTCCATGTTTCGGGATCATTTTGCATCACATTTCAGTGCTGAAACTTGCATGTTTGCATACCATATTTCATGCCTTGCCATGTCTTGTTAGAGTGGCATTTGGTGCCTTAGGATCAGTCCTCGGTTTGCGTGCATGTGTGCACGCATCTCGAGTGTCTCATTTTCATCTGATGGCCTCTTATGTGAGTGTGGCTGAGGTCCATTCATGTTGGTGTAAGTCCATTACGCATTGTGTATGCCATTTCATTTCATAGCATTGCGTATGCTAGGTTGTATGTTAGCGCATTGCGTATGCCATGTTACCTCGTGCATCGTGTATGCCATTTCATAGCATTGTACATGCTAGGTTGTATATTAGTTGCATTCATGCATATCATGCATATTGCATCATGCTTGGGATAGGAGTTAGCCCAAGCACGGGAAACAAAGGACGTTTCGTACTTCGAGTGACGGAACGTGTCTCAATTCCCTGTCACCGACATTCCGGATTATCCATGATGGAGTCTAGGTTTTGTTTTGTTTTCATGTGCATTCATTCTATATTGAGTTGCACAATTCGATTGCTCGGCCATCATGCATCGAGATGCGTGATTGGTGGCACGAGGATCGAGGCATGCATACATTTGTGAAAATACATTGCCATGCCCTTTTCCTGCTCTCTGTTGCAGCAAATCAAGAATCAGTAGCCTTTCAAAAGGCCTTGCACAGTATTCCGGCATCAATCGCAAACAGAGGCTAATTGGGGCATCGCAGTGGATTTCTGCGCCAAAGCAACCCGGACATGCATCATTCATCATCCAAAGCAGAGTCGAGGCAGTCCCTGGCTTGCATGCCAATTTAATGCTTCCCTAGTTAAATTCATTATTTAATTTGGATTCTGTACATATTTGGACTGCAATTATTTGGACTGTAATATTCATTCGGGACTGTATATTATTCTTTCGGACCCTCTGCGCGAGGGCACAACTGTAATAAGTGTGCGTGTGTGTGATGTATGTCTTCCAACCCCACGTCTTTCTCCCTTTTATTTACCCGCTTATGATGGTTAGATTAGGGCATGTTTCAATTAGCATACAGTATGATAGCATGTTTGCATTCATTCATCTGTTTTGCATGCACCGGGCTCGGCGCATCATACTAACTGCATTGTATTTTCAATTCCAAGTTGAATACATGTTAGCTGTAGCATTTCATATGCCATGTTTAGAATAGCCGAGCCTGCTATAGTTGCACTTTTGCATGTGTTGTATTAGGCATTTCTGTATAATTAGGATCATGCATGGATTTCTAACCTAGCTTTTGTTTTGGCTTGGAGTACTCGGTAAGCTTTACGCTTTAGCATCCTTGCATGCGTGTGAGTGACTGCCATGACAGCATGCTTACCATGAGGCTAATTGCTTATGTGATATAACTGCCTGAATGTCTGTGGGTGAAGGTTGGGTTATTTGAATTGGAACAATTCATCAAATGTGTGTTTTAAGCCCACTAGCTAGTGGCGAAATCATATTTTCTAAGCCCACCCCAGGGTGGCAAATCCACGTCTTAGCCTACTTGCGGGTAGCACCATCAAACCATTTTCAAATAAACAAACATGAAATGTTTTGTTCCAATTCAGGCGATCCAGTCTATACTTGTATGTTGTGCGCATCACATAGTAAATCTAGGCTAATAACCGGAATAAGAACGCATAATGTTTTCAAAAATAGATATCATGGTTAGTAGAGGTCGATCTTTGATCGGGCGAGGGGGGGTGCTCACGAAGTGACCTTCCCCAATCGTACCCAAGTTCCCGAGCCGAGGCAACTTTGGTGATGACGGACACGTGGCCTTAGGCAAACGAGTCAGGGTTTCCTAAATTTCCCCAAAATAAAATATTTAGGTGGCGACTCTGTATCTGGCAAAGCAGTCCATGTTTGACACTTCTTTTAAAAATCTGTTTTCTCAAAACGATTTGCCGGATTTGGACTCTTTCGTTCAGATTTAGAACCGTGACAATTGAGAGTCCTGAGCTGTAGTGAGCCCAATATCGAACAGAACGGGGGGACTCGTTCCTCTCCCGGGGCGTTCGGGGATGTCTACACTAGGAAGCACCATTTGTTTGTCTTTAAGATAGTGAAACCAAGAAGAAGACAATGGCTTAGTAAAAATGTTAGCAACTTGATCAGCCGTAGGAACATAAGAAAGAGAAATCTGTTTAGAAACAATCCTTTCACGAATAAAATGGCAATCGATTTTGATATGCTTAGAACGGGCATGAAAGACTCGATTTGAAGCCAAAGCCATAGCAAACACATTATCACACCAAAGAACAGATGGAGAAGAGCAAGAGATGGACAACTCTTTGAGCAACTGTTGAAGCCAACATAACTCAACAGCAGTATGAGCCATGGATCTATATTTAGCCTCAGTAGAGGACCTAAAGATTGTAGCCTGCTTTTTAGCAAACCAAGAAATACGATTGGGACCAAGAAACACACAAAAGCTTGATGTAGATCTACGATCTACACAGCCACCAGCCCAATTAGAGTCAATATAGGCATGAAGAAGAAAAGGACCAGGTGTGAAAGAGAGACCTTGAGGTAAAGTGCCCTTAACATACCGAAGAATCCTTTTGACCACAGCAAAATAGCCAACTAAAGGAGAGTGCATATGCCGACAGGCTTGATCAACAACTAAAGCTATGTTAGGCCTGGTTATAGTTAAGTATTGTAAACCATCAACCAGGTTGTGATAAAGAGAAGGCTGAGGGAAGGGCAAATCATCAGTAGTACCAGAGCGGGGTTTGAGAGCCATAGGAGTTGAGCTAGGCTTGCGATCCACCATTCCTTCTTTGAGCAACAATTCACCAGCATACTTTTGTTGGGAAAGGAAAAAGCCATGAGAATGCGATTGAACTCAAATGCCTAAGAAATAGGAGACAAGACCGTAGACACCCCATTTTTGACCGACCTTAAGACTCAAACGTCACCAGTTGAGCACTCGGTGATATTGCATATTGTGCTCATTCAGAAGTTTCAGAGTCTCGGCTGCGAGCCTTGCCTCCGGACTTCCGGACTCTTTCGTGCCTTGCCTCGGTTTGCGAACCAGGCTCTGTTTTCTCTGTTTTCTCTTCCCGAAAGGAGGGAGGTGTCTCGTAGATCATCTCTCAGTGGCCGTAGGCTACGTTTCGTGGTCGTAGGCCATTTTTCCCATTTGGAGCCCGGTTTTCGATTTTTCAAAGTCGACGGCCGTGTGCCTCAGTTCGGGACCGCCTAACCATCTCCGTTTGCTCTGGTTTTTGGTAAACACCTTATTTCCTCCCTTTTGAGGAACACTGTGGCCCGAGAGACCAACTTCGTGGTCGAACGCCACCTCCGGTGCTTAACAGCCTATTTTCGGGGCCCCGGGCCGCGCGTTTCGGTCCCCGAACCTCCGCTTTGCATCCATTTTGGTTCATTTTTGGTGGAGGCCTTATTTTCATAGTTAGGAAGCAGGTAGGAGGGTGGGAGGCCAGCCATTGTTCTGAAAAGTCAGCTTTATTTCTTCAGCGCTCTCCGACGCCCATTTTCCTCACTTGAAAGCCAATGTTGACCACCCTGGGGCCACTTTCTTGAACCCTAAACCCCATATTTGTGTTGTACACACCTGGGAGGCCACCAATATTTGGTGGCCGACCAATAATTGTGCATGACCCTTTTGACCCCCTCTAAAAAATGGTCTTTTCTCTCTTCTGGTTCACTTTTTCTGGGTTTTAATCACATAGTTGTGTTGTGCACACATGGGAGGCCACCTTTTTGAGGTGGCCGACCAGTAATTGTGCTTGACCTTTTTGACCCTTGGTCGGCCGGCCATGGGAGGTGGTCGGCTGGCCACCTGAACCCTCAAAACCTGACCGGCCATGACCCCCTCACCTGGTTCCTTATAGATATGTCCTCTTTTTTCCCCCCAGATCCTGTATCCGAGGAGGACTCTTTTGGGAGAGAAATTTGAATTTGATTTCCCCCCCTTTCCTCCATTCCTTTGCCTATATAACCAGCACCCCCAGCTGCATTTTAGAGGGTTGACAAAAACCAATTGGAGCCTTGCATACATACATCCTCCATCTCTCTCATTCAACCATCAAATACCTTTGTTCTTGGACCATTTCTACACCACCTCATAGCACCACACCTCCACACTCCATTCCAGCAACTTAAGGCTGTTTTTCAGAGTATAGGAGCACCATTTCTTGGTCCAAAAGCTGCTGTGTTGCTGCTGTACAAGGGTGAGTCTTCTTCCTCCCTTTTTCTAGCCTTTTCTTGGTTCATTTACAAGCCATACTTGCTTGCTTTTTTAGGCTCCGACCCAAACTTTAAATAGTCATATTTTGACCCCCTTTTCATGTTTGATCAAGGACCTCTGCCTGTTTGAGGTCTCCTACTATCACTTGCCTCTTTATCTCTCTTTTAGGCCAATTTTTGCATAGTATTTTAGGCTTATTTGTGAGCTGTTTTGGACCTTTCCATAAACTATGAAATATATTTTTTTAAGCCTCTCTTCAACTTTGTTGAAGGGCTCTCCTCTGTTTGAGAACAGAAGCTACCACTTGTCTCTTTGCCCCTCTTTTAGCCCTTTTCTTGCATGATAGTTTGGCCTTATTTGTGATTATTTTTGTCGCTTGATGTAAACTATAAAGTGCCTTTTTTTAGCCCCTCTTCAACTTTGTTGAAGGGCGTCTTGCCGTTTGGGGCCAGCTGCTATCCCTTTGTGTTTAATCTCTCTTTTAGGGCCATTTTTGCATGATAGATTAGCCCTATTTGTGTTCATTTTTTAGACTTGTTATAAACTGGAAATATGCATGTTTAGGGACTGTCTTGCATCTGTCTTCATGCTTCATGATCAAATAATGCATGCTTTGTATAGCTGTAAGTCATTCCAAGTGCCTAGTTTCGAATTTCGGGGTTCATTCCATGCATCGGGTGCCATGTTTCCATGTTTTAGGACTGCTTTGTATCATATTTCAGTGCTGAAATTCGCATGTTCGCATGTCATGTTCCATGTCTTGCCATGCTTTGGGTAGAGCGGCATTTGATGCCTTAGGCTTGGTCTTTGGTTTGCGTGCATGTGTGCACGCATTTCGAGTGTCTCATTTTTCATCTTATGGCTACTAATGTGAGTGTGGCTGAGGTCCACTCATGTTGGTGTAAGTCCATTGTGCATTGAGTATGCCATTTCATTTCATAGCATTGCGTATGCTAAGTTGTATGTTAGAGCATTGTGTATGCCTTGTTACATCGTGCATTGTGTATGCCATCTCATAGCATTGTGCATGCTAGGTTGTATATTAGTTGCATTCATGCATGTCATGCATATTGCATTGTGCTTGGGATAGGAGTTAGCCCGAGCGCGGGAAACGAGGGACCTTTCGTACTTCGAGTGACAGAACGTGTCTCGATTCCCAGTCACCGACACTCCGGATTATCCATGATGGAGTTTAGGTTTTGTTGTGTTTATATGTGCATTCATTTCATATTGAGTCGTGCAATTCGACTCCTCGGCCATCATGCATCGATATGCGTGATTGGTGGCACGAGGATCGAGGACTACACTCCCTAAAGAGTAGTCAAGCATACATATGTGAAAATACTTTGCCATGCCCCTTTGTTGCTCTTTGTTGCAGCAAATCAGAAATCGGCAGCCTTCTGGGGCTTGGTACGCATTCCAAGAACAATTGCAAACAGAGGCAAACCGGGGCATCCCAAGGGATTTTCCGACAAAAGGCAACCCGAGCATGCATCATTTATCATCCGGAGCAGATTTGAGGCAGTCCCTGGCTTGCATGCCAATTTATTGCTTTCCTAATTTAATTTGTTAATTAATTAGGGTTTTGTACATATTTGGACTGTAATTATTTGGGACTGTATATTATTTATTCGGACCCTCCGAGTGAGGGCACAACTGTAATAAGTGTGCGTGTGTGTGATGTATGTCTTCCAACCCCACGTCTTTCTCCCTTTTATTTACCCGCTTATGATGGTTAGATTAGGGCATGTTTCAATTAGCATACAGTATGATAGCATGTTTGCATGCATTCATCTGTCTTGCATGCACCGGGCTCGGCGCATCATACTAACTGCATTGTATTTTCAATTCCAAGTTGAATACATGTTAGCTGTAGCATTTCATATGCCATGTTTAGAATAGCCGAGCCTGCTATAGTTGCATTTTTGCATGTGTTGCATTAGGCATTTCTGTATATTTAGGATCATGCATGGATTTCTAATTAGCTTTTGTTTTGGCTTGGAGTACTCGGTAAGTTTTATGCTTTAGCATCCTTGCATGCGTGTGAGTGATTGCCATGAATAGCATGCTTACCATGAGGCTATATGCTTATGTGATATAACTGCCTGAATGCCTGTGGGTGAAGGTTGGGTTATTTGGATTGGAACAATTCATCAAATGTGTGTTTTAAGCCCACTAGATAGTGGCAAAAATCATGTTTTTCTAAGCCCACCTGAGGGTGGCAAATCCACGTCTTAGCCTACTTGTGGGTAGCACCATCAAACCATTTTTAAACAAACAAAAATGAAATGTTTTGTTCCAATTCAGGGGACCCAGTTTATACTTGTATGCTGTGCGCATCACATAGTAAATCTAGGCTAATAACCGGAATAAGAACGCATAATGTTTTCAAAAATAGATATCATGGTTAGTAAAGGTCGATCTTTGATCGGGCGAGCGGGGGTGCTCACGAAGTGACCTTCCCCAATCGTACCCAAGTTCCCGAGCCGAGGCAACTTTGGTGATGACGGACACGTGGCCATAGGCAAACGAGTCAGGGTTTCCTAAATTTCCCAAAAATAAAACATTTAGGTGGCGACTCTGTATCTGGAAAAGCAGTCCATGTTTGACACTTCTTTCAAAATCTGTTTTCTCAAAACGATTTGCCGGATTTGGACTCTTTAGTTTAGATTTAGAACCGTGACAATTTGAGAGTCCGAACTGTAGTGAGTCCAAATGAACAGAACGGGACTCACCCTCCCGGGGCGTTCGGGGGACGTCTACAAAGAGCCAATTCCTTCATGGAAAAGACCTCATGCATTTGAACAAGAAGAGCATTGATGAGAATAGAATCACTCCCAGTGAGCAAGATATCATCAACATATACAAGGATAATTATGATAGAGGTAAAGGTAGTCTTGACAAGCAACGAGGAATCTAAATGATAAAGAGAAATCCATGCCCAAGCAAGAACTTAGAGAATGTAGAATACTACGCGCTAGGGGCTTGCTTGAGGCCATAAAGAGCCTTGTTGAGTTTACAAACATGAGAAGGGTACTGAGGATCTATAAAACCTTGGGGTTGATCCATGTACACCTCCTCTTTCGAAGTACCATATAAGAAAACATTGGAGATATCCAACTGCTTGATAGGCCAATGTTGATGAAGAGCTAGGCACAAAAGCATACGAATGGTAGGTTGTTTGGCTATTGGATTGAAGGTCTCATGGTAGTTAATACTTTCTTGTTTATGATAGCCCTTGGCAACAAGTTTAGCTTTACAGCGAGCAATAAAGCCATTTGAGTTCTTTTTTATTCAGAAAACCCATTTATAGCCAATGGAGAGCTTTTAAGAAGGAAAGGGAACTAAAGACCAGGTGTCTTGAGGATGGAGAGCCTGAATTTCTTCAGACATAGCCTGAAACCAAATAGGAGAGTGAAAAGCTAGCTTAGTGGTGGCAGGTTCTGTTTGGGAAAGATCAGGAGTGTGAGTAAGAAAACTTGTAGTTTTGGATATGGTGAGCATAGAATGAACATCAGAAATAGATTGGGAAGAAAAAGGAAGATCAATAGAGATAGAGTGAATGGGAATAGAGGCAACCGCAGGGGTTGGAGCAAGAGATGGTAATATAGCAGAAGGTAGAGCTAAATTAGACTAAGCAGCAGCAGGAGAAGTTGCACAGAGTAGAGCAGCAGGAGGCTGTGCAGGAGATGAGATTATAGCAGATGGAGATAGAGCAAGAGTAGGCTGAGGAGCTATAGGAGCAATAGTAGACTAGGACACAGTAGGTCTGCATTAAGGAGCAAGAAAAAGCTAAGGAGCAGCAAATTGAGTAGTAAAGGGAACAAATGACCACAAGAAAGAAGAAATTGTAGGTAAAGTAGGAGGGACTACAGTGGTGTGAGCAAAAGGAAAACAACTCTCATTGAACAAGGCATGTCTAAAGAGGAAAAATTTGCCAATAATGGGATCCAAGCATCTGTAGCCCTTAGTAGAAGGATGATATCCCAAAAAGACATAAGGAGTGGACCTTGGTTAAAGTTTATTGGAATTGTAAGGCTTGAGCCAAGGAAAACATTGGCAACCAAAGACTTTGAGAAAAGTGTAATCATGAATGGACTTAAACAATAATTGATAAGGAGAGGAATGACCTGGAGATAGACTTGGCATCCTATTAATGAGAAACACAGAAGTAGCCATGGCATCAAACCAATACTCAAGAGGGATAGAAGATTGAGACAACAAAGCAATAGCAGTTTGAGTGATATGTTGATGTTTTCTTTCTGCAATGCCATTCGGTTCGTGAGTGTATGGACAACTAAGTTGGTGAATGATACCATGAGAGGTAAGATAATAATGCATTTTATGATTTAAAAACTCAATACCATTATCTGTGCGAAAAATTTTGAGTGAGAAATTGAATTGATTCTCAGTATAAGTCTTGAAATGAACAAATGTAGCGTAAACTTCACTTTTAGCAAATAAAGGATAAATCCATATAAATCTAGTGAAGTCATCTACAAACAAAAGGTAATACTGATTGCCATTCTTGGAAGCATGAAACGGTCCCCATACATCACTGTGCACAAGAGAAAAAGGTTGAGAGACAGTTGATGTAGAAATCTTAAAAGGAAGTTTGTAAATCTTAGCAACATTGTAAGGAGTACAAGAACAAACATCACATTTATTTGAAAAAATAACAAGCAAATGTTTAGCTATGTGATGAAACTTTAAGGATGATGGATGGCCCAATCTTTGATGCCAAGTATCCAAAAACACCTTAGACTCGGAAGAAGTGTAGTAAGCTTGTGAGCAAGGAGTAGTAGATGAAGAAGTAAACTGATAAAAGCCATGAATATTAGGACCTCTATGGAGCACCTGTTTCATAAGATTGTCCTAAATAAGAAAAGAGTTGGCATCAAAAATCACCGAACAATTATTATCTTAAGCCAACTTAAGCACAGATAATAGATTAGATGAAATTTGTGGCACATGAAGCATATCTTGAAGGTGCAAAAAAGATTGTGGAATTGGTAAAATACCCTTACCAACATGTTAAATAGGCAATGTCTTGCCATTGCCAACTGTAACTTGATCAGTCCCTTGATAGGGTTGATAGAGATGAAAATTGCTTAGATCATTAGTAATGTGACTGGTTGCTGCAAAATCCATATACCATGGTGGGGAAGAACCAAATGAAGGAGATGCTGGACTAGATGAAGGAGTTAGAGATTGAACTATAGAATAAGCTATGGACTGTGATATGCTAGAGGAGGATGAAGAGTTGAAGGATGAATAATTTGGATCCATTCTGAACCAACAGTCAGGGGCAATGTGACTGTGACCTCCACAGATTTGACAAAAGGTAGAAGAGTAATTTCCTTGAGTGAATTGTTCATGTCCTTGTCTGCCTTTAGCATCTCACGTAGAGAACCTATTGCCTCTGTATCTGTCTCCTCTGCCACGAAAAGAGCCGCGACCCCTATAATTTGAGCCTCTAGATCATAAAGAATTAGACTCTGTATTTCTAGTTGTAGAGTAGGCAACAATGGAGTTAATGTTGAGAGAAGATTTTGTCCTATTCTCCATGTGAAAGGACTTTGAACATAGAAGAGAATTCAACTCTTCCACACTAATTGGCTCAACTCTAGCACGAATTGTTGTTTTTAAAGCATCATACTCATCTGGTAAACCATTCAAGGTTAAAAGAACTAGATTTTCATCATCAATGATGGAAGAGGCAAGACTGAGTTAATTAGTTATGGTTTTGATCTCTGAGAGATACTCTTCCATTGATAAACCTCTTTTGGACACAAACTGCAACTTGTTCTTTAATTGACGAATATGAGATCAAGATAAATATGTATATCTCTTTTCCAAGGCAGTCCAAACCTGTGAACAATGTTGAAGATGAAGAACAGATGAAAACATTGGTGGAGAAAGAGTAGCAGTGAAAAAGCTAAGCAGGTGAGCATCAATGATCTTCCAATTCTCAAACTCAGGATTTGGAATAGATTTTCCTTAAGAATCAAGCACGTCTGGACCTAGAGATGAGATTGATCTAGTAACAAATCCAAGAAAATTAGTAGCACGAAGAACATCTTGGATTTGATTTTTCTAGATAAGAAAGTTAGTATAATCTAACTTGACTGTGATGAGAGAATTAAAATTTGACAGAAGAGGATTCAGATTTGATTGTAAGATAAATAAAGATGTACTTGAAGATGTGCCATTGAAGGACCTTTACTCGTTGGAGAAGAAAGGCTCTGATACCATAACAGAAATTGAAGAATATTGTTCTTATTAGAATACAATGAAGTCTTACAGATATTTATACTCAATGAAGTCTCATTGAGTTTGTTGCAATCAACCTAACTAACTCATTTTACTCTCATAACCATATCTATCATAACTGTCTTTAATATCTTGCACATGCATGAGTTGAGGAAGATATTTTGTTTGTGATGGCTTCTCTTGTGGCTTGAGCTGGGAGTGTTATGGCTTAAACTGAAATGGTTGAGAGTATTCCTCAATACTTTTATCAGTAACCATTTTGTTTTCTGTTTTCAGTTTATATTTATAAAAATTTTAAAAACTATTATAAAAACTTGTTTGGTAAATTTTTTGGTTTATAAATAATTAGTCTCAATTTGTAAATTTTATAAAAAATTATAAACTCAAAAAATGAGTTTACGTTGGTTTTTAAACACAAAACGGAAGCCAAAAATGCGGAGCTACAGTAATTTGGGGTGTGCATAACACAGATCATGGTACGAATCTACGTAGGAGCAAGTTTTCAATTTTCCTAGTACAATGATAATATAAAAACGTTATCTCTTACATCATCTTCTTCATTTACTTTGTTGTTCAAAGGATCCAGAAGTTCCAGGTTAGTCTCTCTCTCTCTCTCTCTCTTTCTCTCCCTCTCCCTCTCTCCTATCTTCTATCTCTTCTTTGTGTTTCACCAAGAGCTTCTGTGGTGTCTTTTTTTTTTCTAAACAGCAAATCTGTTGCAAATCTATAGATCTGTTACAAATTTCCCAACTGAATCGACATTAGGTCACTCTCTCTCTTCCCTTTCTTTTCTTTCACTCTCTATTTCACTAAGAGCTTCTATTTTTTAAATAAATAAAAAAATAAAAAAAATGGGATATTTTATGATTTGTGGAAGATGTTTTTTATGGTTTTTGGAAGAAATTGTTAGATAATGTCTCAATGGGACCACATAATTAAATGTGGTGTTATCATTTATAAGAAGCCTACAATTTAAGTGATTCAATTTAGTTAATAGGCTTAAGGGTATATGTGTTATGGACCTAATGTGTAGATACTAGTTGTATAATTTCTATTTCTATGAGGGGCAGAAATAGAAATTAAAACATATTGGTTAAAGTTGGTTTTCATTACCTTTCAGTTTTAAAACCAATAATGGTTAATTTATTGGTTTTCATTACCTTTCAGTTTTAAAACCAATAATGGTTAATTTATTGGTTTTCATTACCTTTCAGTTTTAAACCAATAATAGTTAATTTATTGGTTTTCATTACCTTTCAGTTTTAAACCAATAATGGTTAATTTATTGGTTTTCATTACCTTTCAGTTATGAAAACCAATTACAACCTTTAAAAGGTTATGGTCCCTATTCCTTTCCAAAGGTGAAAAGATAAGAACACTGTTTTGTTTTTCTAAATCCTCTCAAGGAGAAACATAAGGCACCAAAGGGGAAAGGATTAGAAGGCAATAACATAGTCAATATCAAGGTTTTATTGACAATCAGACGCTTCCGTTTAACCGTTCATCGATGGATTCAGGTATGTCGTTTTAGTCTTGTTTTCTTGATGATATACATGGTAGATGATCCGAAACATGAAGTTTCATGTTCTGAAATTTATGTTTACAAGTGGTATCAGAGTGGTTATATCATGTGTATTATCAGAATAGATATGCTTTTATTCATCCTATTTAGTTTCTTGGAATCAGATTCTGTTTTTTGTATTTCTGTTTTTCCCTCTGCTGCAAATTCTGTTTTGTTTTCTGGAAATGGAACATAATTCGGATGGGCGGTTCATTTTTCAAATGGTAAACATCATGTATTTATATATATATGTATATAATTGGGATTGCTGCAGATTATATAACATATACGGGGTAACAAATTTAGAAATCTTTAAATTTAATGTAATTTCATACAACGTCTACGGAAATTTAATTTTCTAATGTTCTAAATATAATTCAATTCAAACAAAATGTCACAAAAGTGATCTCTCTTGTCTAGATTGTTTTATATGGAATGTTTTGAAATTCATGTCTGTGTATCTCATGCGGGTATTTATCGGTCCAAAGACATGATTAAGACTTGGCAGAATTACACACACATTTTGTGGTGATAAACATGTGTCAATTGTCAAGGAAACCTAATGTGAATAATAAATCCATCAAAAGATAGATTTGTTATTTGACATAACTTATTGTCAATGTTTGATCATTACAACAAGAATACCACTTACAGTTAATATCACTACCCAAAGGCTTGGTATTAATGTTGTGCTAGGTATCTTGAGATGTTGTCATTAAATTAATTTATTTAGAGATTATCTGTTTGGTAACTTAATGTGAGTATAATTGTTTATTCCTTTTATTTTCTTTTCGATTCAGCTTTAATGTCGACTACTTCAATCTCTGCCAACATGAACAATGTTCCAATGTTAAATGGAACAAACTTTAAGGACTGGAAAGAGAACATATTGATTGTTCTCGGCTGCATGGACATAGACTTGGTATTAAGGATGCCAAAACCGAATGCTCTCACTACACAAAGTACTCCTGAGGAAACTGTGTACTTTGAAAAGTGGGATCGTTCTAACAGGCTAAGTCTTATGATTATGAAGCGTGGGATTCCAGAAGTTTTTCGGGGTGCAATAACAGAGGATGTTACCGTTGCCGGTGAATTTCTTTTAGAAATTCAAAAGCGTTTTGCTAAAAACGATAAGGCTGAAACAAGCACGCTTTTAGCAAGCTTGATTTCAATAAAGTATAAAGGTAAGAGTAATGTTCGCGAGTACATCATGGAAATGTCTCATCTTGCTTCAAAACTTAAGGCACTAAAGCTCGACCTATCTGATGATTTGCTCGTGCATTTAGTTCTCATCTCTCTTCCTGCACAATTTAACCAATTTAAGGTCAGTTATAACTGCCAGAAGGAGAAATGGACTCTCAATGAGCTCATTTCATTTTGTGTGCAAGAGGAAGAGAGATTGAAGCAAGAAAGGACTGAAAGTGCTCATCTAGCAAGCACCTCCAAGCATACGGGCAAAAGAACGCATAAGGGAAAGGAAGTTGCTATTCCTCAGGGTCCGGAACCAAAGAAACAGAAAACGCAGGATGGTTGTTTCTTTTGTGGCAAGCCCGGACACAGAAAGAAGGATTGTGCCAAATACGTCGCCTGGCGTATAAAGAAAGGTCCATTTCATGTTTTGGTCTGTTCTGAAATAAATTTAGCTTCAGTACCAAGAAACACTTGGTGGGTAGATTCTGGTGCTACTACTCACATATGTGTTTCTATGCAGGGTTGTCTGAACTACCGAAAGCCAACTGATGCTGAAAGATACATCTTTGTGGGTGATGGCAAGTCAATAGAAGTGCAGGCAATAGCGCACTTTAGATTATTACTGAAAACTGGTTATTATTTGGGTTTATTAGACACTTTTGTTGTACCGTCCTTTAGACGGAATTTAATTTCTGTTTCTGTATTGGACAAATTGGGATATTATTGTTCTTTTGGAAATATGAAGTTTAGTATGTCTATTAATTCCAATGTTATTGGTACTGGTTTACTTAATGTGTTTGATAATCTATATTTGCTCGAAACTATTGCATCTTATAATGCAACCTTGCACGTGGAATCACGAGGTACAAAGCGTAAATTAACTAAGAAAAATTCAGCCTCATTATGGCACAAACGCCTAGGTCACATCTCTAAATCTAGAGTTGAGCGCCTTGTGTCTGATGGAATTTTGGACTCTCTTGATTTTTCAAATTTTGATGTCTGTGTTGAGTGTATCAAGGGAAAACAAACCAAAATAAAGAAATATGGTGCCCATAGGACTACAGATGTCTTAGAACTAATTCATACGGACATTTGTGGCCCATTCCCTATGGCGTCTTGGAATGGTCAACAATATTTTATCACATTCATAGACGATTATTCCAGATATGGGTATCTATTTCTTATCCATGAGAAATCACAGTCTTTGGACGTATTCAAAAGATTTAAGGCCGAAGTTGAGTTACAACTCAACAAACGGATTAAAAGTGTCAGGTCTGACCGTGGTGGTGAATACTATGGCAGATATGATGGATCAGGTGAACAACGTCCAGGACCGTTTGCAAAATACCTGGAGGAATGTGGAATCGTCCCACAATACACCATGCCAGGATCACCTAGCATGAATGGTGTATCTGAGAGACGAAACCGGACTCTTAAGGATATGGTAAGAAATATGATCAGTTATTCTACTTTACCAGAGTCCCTCTAGGGTGAGGCTCTAAAGACAGCAACTTATATCTTAAATCGGGTGCCAACTAAAGCAGCTGCAAAAACACCTTATGAGCTTTAGGTTGGGCGAAAGCCTAGTCTAAAACATTTGCATGTGTGGGGGTGTCCTGCTGAGGCGAGGCCTTATAAACCTCATGAACGAAAATTGGACTCTAAAACCATTAGCAGCTACTTTATTGGTTATGCCGAACGATCCCGGGGTTACAAGTTTTATGATCCCACAAATAGGTCAATATTTGAGACGGGAATTGCAACATTTTTTGAGGATGTTGAGTTTGGGGGGAGAAATCCAGTTAGAGACATTGTCTTTGAGGAGGAAGCAGGAGTAATCCCACTTCCTACTACTACTTTTGACCAATCACAGGTTCCTATACCTGTAATTGCTCGAGAAGTAATTTCGAATCCTCAACCAGACAATGTTGTTCAAGATAATATAGTTCAAACCCCCATTCAAGATGAGGTAATTGTTCCTGAGGAACAAACTCTACAACCTCAACCTCAAGAATCTGTGCCATTAAGGCGATCCACCAGAGAAAGGAGATTTGCATTTTCAGATGATTATATTGTATATCTCCAGGAACATGAGGTAGAAAATGGAATGTCGAAAGATAATCCAATCAATTTTCGTCAAGCCATGGAAAGTTCCAACTCTCATAAGTGGATAGAAGCCATGAATGAAGAATATAAGTCTATGCAAGACAATAAAGTTTGGGAACTTGTCTCATTACCAGTTGGTGCGAAGCCCGTAGGTTGTAAATGGATATTTAAAACCAAAAGGGATTCAAATGGTAATGTGTAGAGGTATAAGGCACGTCTTGTAGCCAAAGGCTTTACTCAAAAAGAAGGAATTGACTTTAAAGAAACTTTCTCTCCAGTTTCTTCGAAAGATTCTTTTAGGACAATTATGGCGCTTGTTGCATATTTTGATCTTGAGTTGCATCAGATGGATGTCAAAACAGCTTTTCTTAATGGTGACATTAAAGAAACAATTTATATGGTGCAGCCAGAAAACTTTGTGTCAGGAGACCCAAAGAATATGGTTTGCAAATTGACTAAATCCATCTATGGACTCAAACAAGCTTCTCGTCAGTGGTACTTCAAATTTCATCAAGTTCTCACTTCGTATGGTTTTGAAACTAACGTTGTTGATGAATGTGTGTATCACAAGTTCAGTGGGAGTAAACACATATTTTTGGTTTTATATGTTGACGACATATTGCTTGCCACAAACGATATAAACTTATTGCATGACACCAAGAGATTTCTATCTAAGAATTTTGAAATGAAAGATCTTGGTGATGCTTCCTTTGTATTAGGAATCGAAATACTCCGAGATCGTTCTCGGGGTATTCTGGGATTATCATAAATGAGCTATATCGAAAAAATACTCATTAGATTTGGCATGCAAAATTGTAAATCAGGTGAAACCCCGGTTACTAAGGGAGACAAGTTTAGTCTCAGCCAATGCCCGAAGAACAGTCTTGAAATTCAAGAAATGCAGAAGATTCCTTATGTCTCAGCTGTAGGGAGTCTAATGTATGCTCAAGTATGTAGGCGTCCGGATATTGCGTTTATAGTTGGCATGTTAGGCAGATATTTAAGTAATCCTGGCATGGATCATTGGAAAGCAGTCAAGCGTGTTATGCGATATTTACAGAGAACAAAGGAATATATGCTCACATATAGGAGATCGGATAAGTTAGAGGTCATTGGATATTCCGACTCTGATTTTGCTGGATGCCAAGACAGTAGGAAATCCACATCAGGCTATATTTATCTGTTAGCTGGCGGAGCAATTTCTTGGAGGTCTGCAAAGCAGACACTCATAGCTTCATCCACCATGGCTGCAGAGTTTGTAGCATGTTATGAGGCATCAAACCAAGGGATATGGCTGCGGAATTTTGTCACTGGGTTGCGTATTTTGGAAGGCACTGAAAGACCACTTAAGATATATTGTGACAATAAGTCTACAGTTTTATATTCCAATAACAACAGGAGCTCGACAAAATCAAAGCATATTGATATCAAGTTCCTAGTTGTAAAAGAAAGAGTGCAGAGTGGACAGATTTCCATAGAGCACATTGGGACAAACTCCATGATAGCGGATCCACTTACAAAGAAACTACCACCCAAGGTCTTTCATGAGCACACTGCTCATATGTGTGTTGTTCTATTTGAGAACATTCTGGTTTAGTGGGAGTTTGTATTTATATTACTGCTTTATGTCAGCCTTGAGTTTTATCTATGTAATTAGATTAATTTCTGCAGAAATGAAGTATTCAGTTTATTACGCTCTGTTACGTATTGTGAAGTATTGATCTCAATAAAGTTAAGTAGGACCAGTTGGACATAGGCATGTATGGATCACATCACATGTAATTTCCATGCTACGCATCCATGATTGATCTATGTCATTTAGCTATATTTGTATACGTGACCATTGGTGGGTCGAGTTACGATTGATGTAACGAAGACCGCTTTGATCCTATATTAATATAGTTAATGGACAAGATTGTTTGGATACCCTCAAGTTATGATAACAAATTTCTGAGCTCACTAAAGTTAAGCACATTTTTCAAAATACATATGTGGTCCAGTGGGAGATTGTTAGATAATGTCTCAATGGGACCACATAATTAAATGTGGTGTTATCATTTATAAGAAGCCTACAATTTAAGTGATTCAATTTAGTTAATAGGCTTAAGGGTATATGTGTTATGGACCTAATGTGTAGATACTAGTTGTATAATTTCTATTTCTATGAGGGGCTGAAATAGAAATTAAAACATATTGGTTAAAGTTGGTTTTCATTACCTTTCAGTTTTAAAACCAATAATGGTTAATTTATTGGTTTTCATTACCTTTCAGTTTTAAAACCAATAATGGTTAATTTATTGATTTTCATTACCTTTCAGTTTTAAACCAATAATGATTAATTTATTGGTTTTCATTACCTTTCAGTTATGAAAACCAATTACAACCTTTAAAAGGTTATGGTCCCTATTCCTTTCCAAAGGTGAAAAGATAAGAACACTGTTTTGTTTTTCTAAATCCTCTCAAGGAGAAACATAAGGCACCAAAGGGGAAAGGATTAGAAGGCAATAACATAGTCAATATCAAGGTTTTATTGACAATCAGACGCTTCCGTTTAACCGTTCATCGATGGATTCAGGTATGTCGTTTTAGTCTTGTTTTCTTGATGATATACATGGTAGATGATCCGAAACATGAAGTTTCATGTTCTGAAATTTATGTTTACAGAAATGAGATATTATTATTATTATTATTATTATTATTATTATTATTATTATTATTATTATTATTATTATTATGGTTTGTATGTTAGTTGTTGTGAACATTAATAATATAGTTATTAAATTTATCTATGGTTGGTATTATATCAATATGGTTATTATGAATGCTTATTATAATGTGTATGATCCCAATGTCAAAAATAATAAAAAATAAATATAAATATTTTTGACCTTAAAAAACATGTTTTTTAGGTTATGTTTTTAAAAAATTTCAAATATTTTGTCCAAACCAAACGCGTTTGTAATTTATATTTTTTTAAAAACAAACAAAAATCAATTTATAAAATTTTTGTAAGTATAAACAAAAAAACATAAACATAAACAAAAAAATGTAAACATTACCGAACGCTACCTTATAAATGAGTTAGAAAGTGACACTTCATTTTCTAAGTTCCCCAATTAACAGGAAGTTTTATTTTATTTTTCTTTAACAAAATAAAACTAATTGTATAGAAAATTATTTATTTTATTTTATTTTTTGTCATATGATAGGATGTGAGGGGGATTATTAATAAGTTATGTTACAATGAAAATGGCACAGTCGCTCAATCGACTCGAATCCTAAACTTTTGACATTTTTACCATCCCAAAAGACAACTACATAGACCGCTAGGTCAACTAATCTGTCCTAATTATTTAGAAAATTTATGGATGATGATAACATGAATTAGAAGAGTTACTTAGAAGAGGTATGAGAATAGCCAAACAAGAATTAGAAGAGTTACTTGGAAGAGGTATGAGAATAGCCAGACGCCCAGTGTCAAGCATAAGATTACGTCTAGAAAACATCAGCCGATCGGGTAGATTACACTGACACTCCTTCTATACTTCTGAAATCACATTGATACCCTCTTAATTGTTCGAAATCACAATGACACCCCTTGTCAGCAGCATTTGATCCGATGGTATAATTACTTACCCTTGTTTTGAGGGTTGTTTGGCATGTGCTACTTTAGCACTTCTTTTAATCTCATTTGGATCACATTACCCTTTATTTGGGTGATATTACCTCTCTATTAGTGTTAAATTTTCACTAGAAAGAGCCCACAAACTCTACATCCACCATCTCTACCTTCAACCACCACCTTTCACCAGTGGCGGAGGGAGCATGTGACCAGGGGGTCACGTGCCACCTTTGGATTTTTGGTTTTTTTTTTTTTTTTTTTTTTTTTTTTTTGCAAACATAAAAAAAAAATTTAAATAAAAAATTTTAAAAATATTATTATAGTGAAATGTCAATGACATTTTAAAAATTATGAAAACAATAACGGTTATTTTGATTGAAAATGAAGAGACTATTATAAATAAACCATATTAGCTATGAAAATTTTTTAATGTAACGACGATGTCATTATTAGTGATATGCGAGTATAAGTAATCTCACTATAAAGATATGAAATTTATTACTACTTCCAATCCAATCCTACTTCCAATCTCACTGCCAAAACTCAACAAATTATTTGAACATCTTTTCCCCAATTCAATAAACCCACTTGAACCTATTAGAAAATCCATTTGAACATATCTCCCTGAATAAAGAAATCCACCATAACCCACCTACAACAACCTCTACAAATTTGGAGAACCCCCTCTCATTAATGCTTTAATTCTGTCTTCATTGTTGTACAGAGAATCCACAACTACCTACCACCATAATCCCAACCATAACTAAGAGTATAATTTTATGATTAAATTAAAAAATAATGAGCACATAATTCACCAACTACAAAACTTCAAAAAATATGTAAATAAAAAAAGCAATCAAACCTTAGTTGGAAAATTTCATAATTTCTAGGTTGTAACTTTCATTGACAACATCGTATATTTCTTTCAAGAATTTGATTGTAAAGAAAAAGTGAAACAGAATCCTAATTCCTTAGTTGGAAAACCAATAATCAAAATTTCAAAAATAGTGAACACCTATCAAAACCAAACAAAAACAACCGTCACAGAAACTTTCAAATATGAACTTATTACAAGTTACAACCTTTAACAGGTAGTGCATCCCTTTTTAGACCAACAAATTCAAAGTTGTTCATTACCACTACTTTTCATATAGATGGCGATGAGCAGTTACAAAATGTGAGCTTTGGAGGAGAACAAATGGGGAGAAGAGAGGAGTGGTGGTCTGATGCGGGATTTGGATCTCGCATATTGATTCACAATGGCCGGCTTATCGAAGTGGCGATTATGTTGTTGATGAAAGCGGAGTTGAGTTACTGATGTAAGACAAGATTTTAAGACTTTTTGTATTTTAAGTTTTAATATTTTTGATAAATTATTTTTTTAGGAATCTTGTAATTTAGTATAAATAGTTTACAAAATCTAATTCTAAAATAATAAAATTAAGAAACCTAATAATTCTAAATTATTTATACTAAATTACAAGATTCCTAAAAAAATAATTTATCAAAAAATTAAAACTAAAAATACAAAAAATCTTAAAATCTTGTCTTACATCAGTTACTTTTTGGTTATGGTAATGGTGGATTGTGCAGGTGTCATCTAGTGTAATGATGTTTAAACCACCTTCAAATGAAAGGTTATGTAGTATAACATGATTGGAAGATTATTAATTCAATTTTTATTAAGAAAAATTAATATAATATATTTTAAATTAGGTTAAAGGGATAAAGGCAGTTTTGGTATTTAAAATTTTTAACCCAATGACATCAACCAAATTTCTTAAGGGTAAATTGATTATCAACGCATTATATGATTGAACATTTCTCAACTACCCACTTTTATGAGTGTGAACAAGACTCTACAATTAAAAATAGATCTTTTTTTTTTTTGGATAAATTATAAATATATATCTTTTGAGATTTATTTAAAATACAGATTGTTTTTTGTGCTTTGAAATATTATAAATACCCACTTATTAGAATTTTTCATTTAATAAAACTAACTAAAAAAATAAAATTCATAACTGCTCTCTTATAAAATAATAAAATAGGGATTTTTTTTTAAGGTGTCTAATAATAGAAATTTAAAGGATAAAGGACATTAAAAAAATAAATGATGCCTCAGGTCCTTGAACCAAAATACAGGCACTTTTCATTCATTTTTAGGACCAAAATACCCTTCACAATCAACCGAGAAAAGTGAACTGGATTCCGACAACTAGAGTTCCACAACTGATATCCACAATTGAGAGAACAATGACATTAGGGTTTCACAATCATCTTCACGATCAACATTAGGGTTTCTGTAAATAATTTTATGGTGTTATACATATAACAACCTTCATAATCCAAAATCATGAATTGTCATGATTTTCACAAATAATAACATAATGCGGAAAATAAATAACATACCCGGATCAATTATATGAAACCTTCAAGTGATCCAAAATTGATTGAACATAAACCTAATAATAATATTAGTGGAAAATGGTTTCTCTCTCTTGACCCTCTTTAGAATACATTGAATTTAGAATAATTTGATGGGTAGTTTGAATGTCCTTTTATAGGTAGAGAGATTATCAATTTCCTTATTCAACAATGATTCCACTTTCCCATCAAAGTAGGATACTTGGAAAACACTCTTCTTTATTTACCAATTAATTGTAGCAAAAAATATGGAATCATAATACTGCCAAATCTCTAATTTATATTACCATATCATGTGAGTCAACATAATGACTAAATAATTAATTTAGTCTTATAGTTTTATCATCTTCCGCGAAAATCTTTATGATTCTTTCCTTACAAATTTCTTTGACGCATTTTCACTGTTCATCATCATCTTAGTTCATCTTCATCACAGTGCATCTTCATCTCAGGGAAAATCGGTTTGTAATTAGGGTTTTATCCTCACTTTGGTAAGTTTTTCTACAAATCAGCTAGTTTTTCTTTAGAAACACAATTAATTGCATTTTATAATAGCCTTCCATTAATTAGGGTTTCAATTTCGTAATAAAAGCCATGTAAATTTCAAAAATGAAATTTCTCTGCGTTTTGAACTTATTCTTAAAGCTTGTTGTGTGCTCCTGTTTATAAATTTCTCTGGCATTTGAATTTTCTATGGCTTTTTTGATTTTTTTCTTTGAATTTTCCCTGACATGTTTATTCCTCCCATATATTTCTGTTTTTGTGGCCACTTTGATTTTCTATGGCTATTTTGTACTTCTATATGTAATTTTCTCAATTATTGAAAATTTCTCTGTATTTTATGTGGCTACGTTTATTTATTTGTTGGAAATTACCGTGGAATGCATTTTCTCTGGCATGTTTATTTGGTGGAAATTTACTATGGAATTGATTTTATCTCTTGTAGAATTGATTTTTTATTGAAAATTTCTTAGTTGTTTTTAAAATTCTCTGCTCTCTTACATTTTTTAATATACACCAACCTCTTTTTTCTTCAAATTTGATTCAAGTTCAATTCATTCAAATTTCTATGTTGTGTAATTTTCTTTGGTATGTTTAATTTATATTGCTTGTTGATTTTCTCTAACTAGTTGTGTACTCGTATTTTTAATTTTTCAGTTATTGACAATTTCTCTGAGATTTTCTGCGGCTAGATTGATTTATTTAGTTAGAAACCACTTAAAATAAGCCATTGACCATCATGGTTACATCTCCGGTTATCTCATCTTATTTCACGCATCTAGGATTCCAAAAGGAGTGCATGTATCATGCTCTGTATTGAACCATACCTTTCAGTTCTTAGTCTAAAAAATGTTTCCATAGACAATGGTTCAATACACCAAATGGTCATGGCTTTGGTCATGGTTTAATTTTCTCTAGCATGTTTAATATTCTCTTACCACATTAATTTATGTTGCTTTGTAGATTTTCTCTGACTAGTTGTGTACTTGTATGTTTAATTTTCTCAGTTATTGAAAATTTCTCTGTGAATGGGAATTTTTTGTGTCTAGATTGATTTATTTGGTTAAAAAACACTCAGTACTCTCTTGTGTGTGTGTAATTTTCTCTGGCATGTATAATTTTCTCTGACCACATTACTTTTCTCTAGTATGTTTAATTTTCTCTGCCATATTTGATTTATTTTGTTAAAAACCACTTAATACTCTCGCGTGTGTAATTTTCTCTAGCATGTTTAATTTTCTCTAGCATGTTTAATTTTATTTAACCACATTAATTTATGTTGCTTCTTTGAGTTTTTTTCTAGTTGTGTGCTTCCAATTGTTTTTTTTTTTTTTCAATTTTCGATCTCAATTGGAGAATTACAACTACGATGGAAACAAAGGCCAGACCCAACCTCTAAAAATATCCCATAGCCAACCTTAGGCGTAAGTGAAGTGACCTAATGGAAGAGAATTCTTGGACTAGAAAAAATTCTAACCCTATTATTTATGGAAATATTTTTTTTCTTCTTTCCATTTTCTAATTTTTCCCCATTCCCAATCAAAAGAGGAAACAAGAATACTAAACCACCCTAGGCTAGAACTACCATGTTTCAAGTCTCACTAGACTCTACTCTCTCTCTCTCTCTCTCTATATATATATATATATATATGAGACTAGACAACATGCTTAGCCTTGGATCAAAACAGGGCCTTAACTCAAGTATAGTATTAAAAATTCAAAACGTCCAATCTAACATGCTTAGACTTTGACTATTTTATATCTAATATAAATGCCATGCTCCTTGGAGGGGTTTAGTCTTCTCGGATACGATAGCCCTACAGTTCGGACGTCCATGGTTCTGAATCTGGTTTCACAAGTGCAATGTGGAATAGAAAGAACACAAATGAGTCCAAATCTGGCAAATGTTTTGAAAATCCATTTATCATCAGAGATGCCAAAAATGGACTGTATTACCAGATTTTAGAGTCATCGCCTAAATATTTTTGGGAAATTTGGGAAAGCCATGACTTGTGCCAAAGGCCACTTGTCTGTCACAACCAAAGTGTCTCGGCTCGAGAACTTAGGTATGAGAGGGAAATGTCATGAATTGAGCACCCCACTCACCTGATCAAAGATTGGCCTCTATTAAGCATGATGTAATTCTTATGTACAGTATACGCTCTTGTTCCGATTATTATGCTATCTTTACTATGTAATGCACACAAGTATAGACTAATTTGTCCACTTTGGAATGTTTTTATTTTATGTTTGTTTGAAAAGAGTTTTGAATATGTGCTACTTGAAAAAGTAAGCTCACATTTACATTAATCAAATCATCCTAACTTAAGCGAAAAAACCTTCATCCACAGGCACTCAAGAGGTATATCAAGTGAGCACTTAGCCTCATGGTAAACATGCTTCATATGGAAACACAAACACACATGCAATATGCTAAAGCACGAAATGATCACCCAGTACTCAACCAAGGCAAGCCAAAAGAAATGAAATGCAAGTGACTAATGCAATAAATATAAAATGCAACTACAACGTTCGGTCTATTAACATGGCACATGGCTCAACTCAAAGCATGCAATTATTGCACGTATTCAAGTAAGTAAGAAATGAAAATATGGTTAGAATGATAAACTGAACCTAATGCATGCAAAAATGGATACGATACACATAGTAATGATATGAAACCAAAACATGAATGCAACCATCGTAAGTAAAAGGGAGAAAGAATGGGGGTTAGAAAACATACACAATAGTACAAGTTTGCCCTCATATAAGAGGATCCGAATGTCCGAAACTAAACTAATTATTACAACACCAAATAAATGGAGGAAACTAATTAACTAATTATTACAAATTCGAATGAATCTAATTAATTAATTACAATACACTACTATTAAAGCATTAATTTAAAGGGCTACAAGGAGCGAAGAGTTGCACGTGAACAAACGAGAACATCCTCCCGAAAAAGCCTCTGTTTTGTTGCCAGAACCCATTTTGTTTGCAGTCAGAAAATTATTCTGTTTTTGTCTCGGCTTCTGCTCTGTTCTGCCATGAAAATAACACTAAATTGAAACAAAGCAAAAATAGAGTATTTCCACGAGATGTTTATCCTTTCTGCCTCTCCTTATTATGAAACTAATCAAGGGAGGAGTAGACTCGATTCACAAACTATCAATTGTCGCAGGGTTGTTGCGTGATGATCTATGAACCGGTAGGATAAAGACTCAATGAAGAGAAATAAAAGACTAACAAAACCTCCTCCATATCGTGGAGTTACCTCAAGGGAAGTGGTAGACATTGATTCTTGACTCATTAACATCACTAAAGAGTATGTAATGATTCAAGACTCAATGGATTCAATATAATGTTTGATTGAACCTAACTCAATTTTATTATCTTTTTACCACTTTTATTTTAATTTTATTAGCCTATTTTATATTACCTTGCCACTCTTTATTCATTTTGTCCAAAAGTGATAATTACATTCACTAGTGAAGAGAAGTGTCAAACAAGAAGTTGTCCTTAGCATGAGAGAAATGTAATGTCTTGGTAATGAACCTCCGAAGAGATTAAACCATTAAGCATGGAAGGTCTCTTTCTCATGCCTTAAACAATAATCAATTGTTTGAAACAACTCTTAAATAAAGAAAGCCAAGAAAGAAGGAAGGTTGCAGAGATGATTATTACAAGTGTGAGTATATGTATGAAAACTATGAAATAAAAGCTATCAACTCAAATAGATTGGTGTCTAAGGCCTAAACCACCAAACCTATGAGGACTTACAACAATACAAGCATAATAGGCAAAGCATAAACTAAGTAAAGACACTAAAAAAACCCCAAAACTTAACAAAACAGTGTTGAAAATTATCTTGGAAAACTAGAAAAAATAAGCAAAAGGAAGAAGGGAACAAAGTTGGTAAGAAAGCCTAAGGAAGGATCGCTAACCCCTCCACTTTTTGGACCTTAAAATCACATGTTTTAGCCTTTGAAAAATCTGAAAATTAGCAGCTAAAAAGTTGAGAAACAAATGGGAAACACAAGGATATAAGCTTGGGATAAGGTTTAAGGAAGGGTGGTTAACCCCTCCACCCTTGGAAACTTTTAAATCACAAGTTTCAGCCCAAAAAAACAATCCAAAGAAAGTGTAAAAATGGCCAGAAAAGAGGAGGAAGAAGTAGTGTAAAGATGGCAAAAGTTATACCTCTCGAAGAGGAGTTACTCTTTTGTTCACAAACCACAATTTATTCACTCTCAATGGCTGAAATTTTAGCTCAATAATCTCAACAAGAAGCCTCAAAATATTGGTTTAGAGAGTTTATGTATAGTATATGTATATTGCAAGATAGAGAGGGAGAGTGTTTGGCAAGCTTTGGGCTCTTAGCAAAATTTTCTAACCTAAAATCAAGAGGGGTGGGATTGTATTTATAGAAAAACAGCTTCTTCTATCGAAAATATCTGTATAGAGAAAACTGGTGCAAGACATGCACATGGGGGGAGGGGGACAACTGGCTATAAATATTTGCCTGCCGGGACACCTAGTCGGCCAGTTGATGACTTGTACGGTCGGCCACAAAAAGTGGCCTACTAGTCCAAAAAAACTGCTCTCAAGCCCGACTTCAAACGGGCATATCTCTCTCATCCGGACTCGGTTTTGGGTAATTCTTGAGTCTAAATTGAAGCCCCAAAAGTCTACTTTCCAATGGTGGTGGCCTCACATGTTAATTATAAGTGTACAAAGAGATATTCCTAATTTAGTGAAAGCTACTCATTTTTTTTAACAGTTTGATGCTCAACTTTTCCTAAACTAGTTTTCTTTCATCCGCTCTTATTTCTTTCAACTCTAAACCTATAAATAAGATGTTTTTAAATATTTTCAAAGGGTTCACCTCCCTTCCATTTATTTTCACTTTGTCCTTACTCGGATTACTAAAAAGTGCAATATTTTAATCGAAATGCGAGTCTTGGAACGTCGTAGAAGCATTGGGAAAACTATTTTGAAAAGAGGGTTTTAAGGTCAAATAATTTTGGTCAAAATAGGGTATAAGATTTGGTTTTGAAGCTCAAAATTGAAGCTTTTTGCTGAAGAAATTGAGCGGTTGTACAGCGTATTGCGGTAAAAAATAGAGTGTCTACAATCACATATAATAAATCCTATGGGTCCATTGTGTAGTCCATTCCAACAAATATTAAAGTTGTCAAAATATCCACATTACCCAAAACACAACAAGATGTTAAAAACATAAGCTGGTTGTTCCTCCTTTGGTCATGGCTTAATTTCTTTGACCATATTAATTTATGTTGCTTTGTAGATTTTTTCTGGCTAGTTATGCACTTGTATGTTTAATTTTCTTAGTTATTGAAAATTTATGGAGGCAATGGAAATTTTTGGTGGCTAAATTGATTTATTTTCTTAAAAAACACTCAGTACTCTCTTGTGTATGTGTAATTTTCTTTGGCATGTATAATTTTCTCTAACCACATTACTATGTATAATTTTCTCTTGCCACATTACTTTTCTCTATCACATTTAATTCTCTCTGCCAGGTTTGATTTATTTTGATAAAATCCACTTACTACTCTCGTGTGTGTAATTTTCTCTAGCATGTTTAATTTTTTCTGGCATGTGTAATTTTATTTGACCACATTGATTTATGTTGCTTCTTTGATTTTCTCTGGCTAGTTATGTGCTTGTAATTGTAATTTTCTTTGGAATTTAATGTTGACATCTTTATGTTTTCATTGTTTAAAAATGGCAAAATGTAGCAGCAATAAACACCAAAAATACCAAAAAAGAAACAGAAAGCCTTTAAGTCTGCACTTATGATCAGAGATCAAAACACAGCAGCAGCAAAACACCACAAACACAACACCAAAAAAAAAAAAAAAAAAGTCCAAGTGCAAGAGCCAACTAGTAAATGACCAATGTAATTAGAAATAAGCTTTCAATATATATATATATATATATATTTGACATATTGAAGGAATGATCATTACAGGAAATTTGAGTTTTAAAAATGCCACTAAAAGCCTAAAAAATGCCGTAAAAAGTTAAACCGACGTTTAATATTTTCGTCGTTGATACGGCCACCACAATAGCTTTACAACGTTTGAAAAACATTGCTACAAATATTAGACGGTATTTTTTAAAATGCTGCAAAATCTTTGAAGTCCGCTTCAATTTCCGTCACAAACTAACGTATGACATCATAATGATGTCATTTAGTGGCATTTTTCACCATTTTTTCCCCGCCCCCTCCTGATTATGAAATATAGCATAAGCCAAAGAATTTAATTTAATTTTTTTCCCTCTCCTCCTAATTCTGAAATATAGCATAAGCCAAACAATTTAACTAAAGAAGGCAACTTCAGAATTTAACTACAAACACAAATGGCTCAAATTTACATTTCCATGCACCAACCATGTAAGGTCCCGGTGTCCCACATTAGGAATGGAGGAGGAGTTCTTGGGCTATGAAAGTAAAAATCTAGACCCTTATGTAACATCGAGGTCTTTTCCTGGGTGGTGAAATCCCTAACAGAACTCTCCAATTAAGCATGCTTAGGCTAGAGTAGTTCTAGGATGGGTGGCCTACTGGGAAGAATAAATCCGTGTGAGCGTGGCCTAAAGCAGACAATATGGATGACATGTGAAGGGTTGGGGCATTACAAATGGTATCAAAGCCGACTTTCCGGAGTACTGAGTGTGGGCCCTTGGCGGCTCTCGGTGCATGTGGGCGGGCTTGCAAGCTGGCAGGCTCCTGCATGGGGACGTGTAGCCTTATAGGGGGTGGATTGTAAGGTCTCGGTGCCCCACATTAGGAATGAAGGGGGAGTTCCTTGGCTATAAAAGTAAAAATCTGGACCCTGTAGACACTCCATTTTTTACCGTCCTCAAGACTGGGACGTCATCACTTGTGTATGTGATGATTATGTTTGTTTGTGTTTGTTTTGAGCACCCGAAGTCTTCGGCGGAACGCCCTGTCTTTGAGCCTTTAGACCTTGTCCTTTCTGTGCCTTGTTTTGGATCAAACTTGGTGCATGGAACCTTGTGGTGACCTATCGACCACCACCAGAGGCTGTCGGCCATTGTCACGACCCAAACCCGCCTCTATGGGTTTAGTATCGTAACCGGCAAGTAATCCATGATTACCAAAGGCCTGCTTAACGGTAATGATAGTAATACAGAGTAAGGGGCTGGCGGAAACCAAAATAGTAAATAGAAGATGTTCAATTAGCTATGACAATCTGAATGCAAAAAGACTTTCTAAACATATTCACATTCAAAACCAAAATAGTATATACATACATCATATACAGACATTCAGGTTAGGGACCAAATCCCTACCATAACAGTACAATGCAAGTCTTAACATTTAGTACAGAATAGAGGTAAAAAGGGAGAATTTAAAACACCCGAAAATAGCCTTGGCTTTGACGCACTCGGAATCTCGAAGTGAGGCACAATGGTTGGCTTTGACAAAATGGGAGCTTAGCCTGACGCTCCTAGCTTCGATCTGGTGCTTGGACACCTACATATATATATAAACAGTGAGCTAAAGCCCAGTGAATAACAGTTGTGTAAAGAGGTTAAGAATTAATGTCCTTTCAGTATTTAAATAGTCATATCAGTCACTTAGAAACCATAGCAGTCATAGGTGGTACATCCAATAGCAAAACAGTACAGTAGGTCTTAATAGACCGAACAGTCAGTTGATGGCCATCATAACAGTAACAGTAGTGGTTCCAAACATGGGAACCGACAGAGATCTCTGTGACAGTAGCAGCAACAGTACAGTAACAGTAAATTGCTATGGATGCCACAGATACAGTTTACAAATAGGACAAACATTCATTCATTAGACAATAACGTTTTAGTAAGCAGCACAGTCGATCATTCGAAAAATAATCATAATTGAACATATCTTTACAACATTGTTACTCACAGAGTATTAGGCTATAAGCAGCTAATTAGCGTCCTCAGATGCCAACCCTATACAATTACATAACAAACATACACTAAGTTACACACTCGGGAATCAACAACTTAGTCCCTATCTTGACTCGGTGTGGTTCTACATCAATATCCTCATTAAGATGCCTTAAACATGGCCTAGGAATGCCTAGGATGGAAAGAGGATACAAAGATGCACTTTGAAACACTTTTCAAATTTTTCAGAAAACAGGGGTCTCGTTCAAGCGTGGCTTTCTACGCTCGAGCGGACATGCAAACAAAGGATCTACTCTCGAGCGTGACTTCCTTTGCTCGAGCAGACTGGAAACTTCATGAAAAGCACTGGATGCATGCAATTCACACTCGACAGACGCTCGACAGACAAAATTTTCAGAAAACAGGGGTCTCGCTCGAGCGTGGCTTTCTATGCTCGAGCGGACATGCAGACAAAGGATCTCTGCTCGAGCGTGACTTCCTTCGCTCGAGAAGATTGCAAACTTCATGAAAAGCACTGGATGCATGCAATTCACGCTCAACAGATGCTCGACAGACGCTCGAGCGTGAGACTCAGGTCCTCGCTCGAGCGTGAACTCTCTCGCTCGAGCGGACTGTAAAACACATAAACTTCTGGGCACATGCATTTCACGCTTGAGCGTGACTTTCCACGCTCAAGCGGAGATGCATGACTTAGATTGCACGCTCGAGCGTGAAGTCCTACGCTCGAGCGTGGGTCTAAAATCTAGAATTTCCAGATTCATTCCCAAGCACAAAACTCAACTTTAAAAGCCTCAAATTCGATCCTTTTGGGCCAATTTTCTGGAAAAACACTTTAAACCCATAATATAACATGTTTTGAAGATCAATTTGGAAAATCAAAGCCCAAAGGTAAGTCAATTAAACACAAATTTCAAATAAACTTCAAGAACAAGATGTACGTTTAACATGCATGTGTTCAATTGAATTCAAAGCTTCAAACACATGATCAAATGAGTCAATCCTTCCAAAAACATGATGAATTCATGAACCACAATTAGAAAATGGGCATGCATGTGAGGGTTTTCTAAACACAACCTCAATTTCCAAGAATGTGTACATGCATGCATGAATTAGCTACTCAAATCAACTCCTTAAGTCAATTCTTGACTTAGATCACCAATTTACCATGAACCATGTGTAACACGTCCGCGAGGGACCCTGTTACAGTTCGGACTCGATTTGGGTCACGCTTCTAAATCTGAATCAAAGAGTCCAAATCCGGCAAATTGTTTTGAGAAACAGATTTTTGAAAAGAAGTGCCAAACATGGACTGCTTTGCCAGATACAGAGTTGCCACCTAAATATTTTATTTTCTGGGGGAATTAGGAAACCCTAACTCAGTGCCAAAGGCCACGTGTCCGTCATCACCAAAGTTGCCTCGGCTCGGGAGCTTGGGTACGATTGGAGAAGGTCAGCTATGAGCACCCCCTCTCGTCCGGTCCGAAAACCGGCCTCTACTAACCGTGATATTTTGTTTTGAAAACATTATGTGCTCTTAAACCAGTTATTAGCCTAGAATTACTATGTTATGCGCACAGCAAACAAGTATAGACTAGATTGCCTAATTTGGAAATAAGCATTGCATATCCGTTTGTCTTGAAAAACACTTTGGAATTTGCTACTCGCAAGTAGGCTAAAATACGGATTTTAACGAGTTTTTCCAACTCAGACAATCCAGCCTTCACCCACAGGCATTCGAACAGTTTATCACATAAGCATCTAGCCACATGGTAATCATGCTGTTATGGCAACACTCACACGCATGCAGTATGCTAAAGCATAAATGCTTACCGAGTACTCCGAGCCAAAACAAAAACTAGTTAGTAATAATATGCATGATCCTAGTTCATGTTAAGATGACTAATACAACACATGCAAGATGCGACTAAGATAGGCTCGGCTAATACACAATGACATGTGAAACGCTACAACTATCACATATTCAATTTGGAATTGAAATACAAATGCAGTTTAGAATGATGCGCCGAGCCCGGTGCATGCGAGACAAATGTATGAATGCACGCATGCATAGCATAAGGTATGCTAATTTAAATATGCCCTAGTCTACCATCATAAGCGGGTAAATAAAAGGGAAGAAAGACGTGGGGTTGGAAGACATGCACACACTCACGCACACTTATTACACAATTGCCCTCACTCGGAGGGTCCAAATAAATATTACAGTCCGAATAAATAATACTAAATTAACTATTACAAAATTTCTAATCTAATTAACAAATTAAATGCAAAGAGAAGATGGCCGCAGCCCCCGTCTCGGGATGCGTGAATGATGCATGCTCGGATTTATCTTCCCCCGAAAGCCCGTACCATACCACTGCTGCCTCTGTTTACACTGCCCTACTTCTCTGAAAACTGCCAAAATCCTGGGACAGGTTCCCTGAACCCTGTAGGACACCATCGGCTGAAGGGAATACCCACCGGCCATGGGACTTATCCATCGGCTGGGGTTTCATATTATCGGCCACCAATTCATGGCCGGTCGGCACTCTACAGTGCCGGTCGGCAAAAAACTCCCTGCAGAAACTGGTTTTTGATAGCAACAAGGACAGACAGTGTATGGCATGGAATTTCAAGCAAATGTATGCGCGGGCACACTCCCTATCATGCAAGGGACTCAAGGGAGCATGACCCTCGACCCTCGGGCCATCGATTATGCATGATGGCCTAAGAGGCCAAGTTTTGCAACTTCAATATCAAATGAAATGCAAGCACAAAACACATCAAAGGGCCCCAACCCCTATCATGATTGATCAAGAGGCAAGGGATGCATGCTCAATGAAATGCAACCTAGGCATGGAGGCTAAGTATGTAACATGAACATGCAAATGAGCAATGTATACTAGGCGCGCAACCTAAACATGTAAGCAAACATGGCATGCAACAACATGCGATGATGGACTTAAACTAACATGGATAGCTCACAAGCATGCCAAAATCAGTGGCCATTAGATGAAAATGAGACTCTCGAAACGCATGCACGCATGCACGCAAACCGAGGACCAAACCTAAGGCATAGTATGCAATTCTAACAAGGCATGGCAAGGAATGAAATATGGCATACAAGCATGTAATTCCAGCACTGAAATATGATACAAAACAGCCCCGAATCATGGAAACATGGCACCCGATGCATGGAATGGCCCCGAAACACAAAACTAGGCATACGCATTGGCCTATAGCTATACAAAGCATGTATTATTTGATTATGAAGCATGAAGACAGAGTCAAGGCAGTCCCAAAACATGCATATTTCCAGTTCAAAGCATGGCCAAAAGATGTTAGCAAGATGGACTAAAATAGCATGCAACTTTGACTAGCAAACATGGGTTGTATGGCAAGTATATGATGCACATGGAATCTCACCAAACCATCAAAAATCAGTGAATAAAACATGTGAAAATAGGCCTAAATAACCACTTATATGCAACCACGGCATGCAAAAATGATGAGTTACTTTAGAGGGCCATGCAAGGAGTTATTAAGCACATGCAAGATAGACATTTAGCAAGACCAAACCAACTCTGAAAATGAGTTCTGAGGGTCCTAAAACCCACTGAAAAATTTCTGAACCAAGCTCAAGATGTGCGCAAACATAGGCCCCTTTGTAAGGCTAAAAATGCAAGTAATGAAGACAATAAGGAGAGGGGATGGCCCTCTCCTTCTTAGGACCTTAAGACACCCTCCTCACCATTGAAATCTCTTAAAATTTCAGTGGTGAGGAGGCCTAAACAAGGTGGTCCCAGAGCTCACAAAAAATGCATAAAAATGAGGCCAAACAAGGCCTAAGAGGGGGTAGACAACCCCAAACACAAAAGTGTTCTTAAACAAACTTGAAAAGGAGCTAAAAACAAGACTTTATTCAGTTATACACAAAGCTCAAATCAATATGAAAGATAGGTCAAAAGCCAATGCAAGATTGGGAAAAATAAAGCAAGAAACTCATCCTTGAAGAACACTTCAAGAACAGTTGGTCCAGCCACTCTTTTCTGACCAAAATCAGTCCAAAACCTTAAGAATCAACCCTCAATGTCTCTCAAACTCGAAGCAAGGTGTGGTAGTGTGTGTCTTAGTGCAAAACTAAGGTAAAAATGCACTTTTAGGCCACAAAACACACACAAGGGAGGAGAGAGAGTAAAATATAGAGAGAGAGGGTGTATATATCAGATATATATATGTATAAGCTCTGGTTTTTCTTTCAAAATCACCAACCTTTGACAATGGGAGAAGAGGGGTCCTTATATAGGCAAAGGGAAATGGTTTAAGCTTCTTAAAGAAGCTAAGTGAAAGGGGCAAAGGGGGCAAAGGAGGTCAAGGCTTCTAGAGGAAGCTAAGACAGCTGGACAAGCTTCTTGAGGAAGCCAAGATAAGGGGTCAAGGCTTCCTCAAGAAGCCTTGAGCAAAGGGTGCAAAAAAAAGGGTCAATGGCTCAAAACAACCACCTATGTGTATGGGGGGAAGGGTTTGTGCATCCTAGCTGGCACAGCTGGCATGAACCATGCTTGGAAGGTGCAAAAAGGTCAAACCGGCCAAAAAAGGAGGTCGTCGGCCAAAATAAATGGCCGGTCGACACAATAAATTGCCGGTCGGCTAAATAGATTTCCGATAGATGATTCCAAGGTCAAAAAATGTCCAGTGGGTGTCCAAATTGAAGCCCCAGAAGTTAGCTTTCCAATGCCGCAAACCTTGCATTAAAATTCTTCTTGTGCAAAAAGTTATGCCCTTTTTGGTGAAGCCGTGCAGATTCGATCCAACCGGGATGATGCCCAACTTCAACTGATCAAACCTCCCCCACCCGGACTTGGCTTTAAGAGATTCTTGAGTGCAAAATGAAGCCCCGGAAGTGAGCTTTCCGATGGTGGTGGCCCCATACTAAAATCCAAGTATGCAGATTAATAAGCCCGATTCAGCGAGGACTGCTCGACTCCCTTCTACCCGGATTCATGCATGTCTTCTCCTCCAACTTGGTTTCTTCTCTCTTCCCCTCCTTTCTTCAAATTCAAACCCCTAAGCAAGGTGTTTTGAAAGATTTTTCAAAGATTTCATCTCTCTTTCATTCATTTCGACTTTGTCCCTGCTGGGTTTACCGAAAAGCGCAACGTTTGACAAAATGCGAGCCTCGGAACATCGTAGAAACTTTATTTTCAAAACATTTTGAAAGAGAGGATTTTAAAATCCAAAATATTTTGATCAAGATTTTTTAGGTCAAAAAAGGGGTATGAAGTTGAGTTTTGACTCTCTCATTGCTAACGAATTTGAACCTTTGCCCTGCACACCTTTCTCCACCAAGTAAACCATCAGTAACGCCCAAGTCTTAAGGACAGTCAAAAATGGGGTGTCTACACCATGCAGGATGTAGCTCAAATTCACAATTAAGAAGATGAATTCTCTACCTTATGTCTTGAATTTCAAGTATGGAGGCTCAAATATGCAATCTTTCTTCAAGTCTTCTAATTTTGCAAGCCAATTCTAGATGAACTCAAGCTCTTTCTCTTACTCTCCTCTCTCATACGGTTTGTCTATGGAAATGCCTGAAGGAATGATGCCTCAAATACATAAATTAAGTCCCAAACAAGTTTTGTAGGAAATGGCCACTCAATGGGAGAATTGTAATAAACTCGAACTAATGTAATTTAACATTATTTAATCCAATTTAACCATTTCAAATCAAAATTTAAATTAAATCTACCACAAAATCACATAAATCCTAACTAACACATAACACTAATCAATTTCTGATTCGGCCGCCAATAAGGCCTTCAATTTGCAGTTCAAAATTAAAACATAAACAGATCAATCATATGACAAACAGATGGAAATGTAAGTAAAACAATATACTCTCGCAATCAATTCAGAATTTCAGTCAAATCAGCTACTTATCATGCTCAGTCACAGTTTCGCATTAATCAGAGGTGAGGGTTGTCACAGCCATGGCTTGTGCATGTCGGCCACTGGTGTGGCCGGTCGGCTACCAGTGATGGCCGACGACCACCAGTCTCTTTTTCCAGATATTTGTTGATATTTGTTGCCAGTTGTGCCAGCTGCTAGCATAATGAGCTGCATGTCCCTACACATGTATGGTAGGATGTTTCTAAGCTCAAGGCCTGTTTTTCTATATATAGGGGGGTTCCTTCCCCATTTTTTAGGGTTTGAAAATTTAGAGCAAAAATTTCTCTCTCTAGATTTCTCTCTCTCTCTCTCTTACAATTTTGTGCCTAAGTGCTTATTTTCTCTACACTTTTGCATACACATCCTAAATCAAATCCTCTTACCTTTGAGCTGAGGTTATTTGGGGTCATCTTGGAGCTCTTGAAGGTGGTTTTAGCTTGTTCTTGTGCCTAGAATTCCCCTTTGCTTCAAGACGTAGTATACTTGTCTTGTTTACTTTGTTTTGAAAGCTTGTTTTGCCATATTTTCTTACTATTTTGGGGCTGGTTTTGAGCTGAGAAAAACTCTGTTTTTGTGGCCTAAAAGTGCTGGTTTGAACCCCTTTTTAAGTTAGGGGGTGGTTCACCCTTCTTGTTTGTTAGTTTGTAAAGCTTTGTGCCTTTATTCATCACTTTCAAATCAAAATTTTTGGGCCTTTTAACCATTGAATTCCAGAGTATTTTCAGTGGTAAAAAACTCATTTTGAAGCTCAAAATTAGAGGGGTTATCCTCCTCTCCTTGTGTCTTGTTTGCATGCCTAGTTTGCTTCACATGTTAGCATGTTTTTCTAGTTTAACTTAGCTCAAGTCTAGCATGTTTTGGCCTCTAAAATAACCTGTATTAGCTTTATTTTGGGCTGGTTAGTTTGTTTGAGTGTTATTTTGCATAGTTATAGTGCAATCCCATGCATTAGCTTAATGTTTTGGCTTTTCGTGTCTTGAGTCCATCATGTTTTAGACCATATTTAGGGTTATTTTGCCTTTATTTTTGGTTATTTGTTTCATTTGAGCCTTGTATGGCATGGTTGTAATGTTAATTCCTTCACTAGCTTAGTGTTTTAAGGCTTTAACTCTCATTGGTGTGAGTTGGTTACATGTTTTAGTGCTTTTATCATTCATTTCCAGCACTTATAATATCTACAACCTCCCTCATTTCTTCACTTTTTGGTTATGCTTTGAAAGTGGTTTCAAACCACTTGTTTGCCTAAGTGTGAAATTGAGGTGTTACACCTAATGGTTTAATCCCTTTGGGGGTTCATTACCAACAGTGTAATGCATCTTTCATGCCCAAAGTAACTTGGGGTTTGAGCCTTCTTTCCATTAGAGGACACTCACCAATAGACTTAATGGATTAAATGATGATTTGGTAATTAAAATGAGTAAACACAAATTGACAAGTAAAAGAGGCAAGATAAAGATTCTTTATGTTGCATTGCATGTGCTCAAATCGGACGTTAATTTGAACACAAGGAAAATGGGACATTTCATACTCAAAAGTGATGAAATGTGCCACTTTCCTTGGTCTCCATTGCCCTTGATCATGCATGATAGGGTGATGGAAATTTTGGTCTTGTTGTGCATTTATTGATCTTGCACAATTGGTTTCACAAGCCATCATGCAATGAAATTGCTTGATTGATGGTTTGTGAACCAAAGCTTGTTCCTCCTTTGATTTCCCCATGAAAAGGAGAGACAAGGTGTGCAAACAACCCTTGAGAAATGCTCTGTTTTGCTCTCTGTTGCAGCAAGGAAGCTCAGACCATCAGTGGCCGATAGCCATCACCAATGGCTGACCAGCCACTAATGGTAGCCGATCAGCCACCATTGGTAGCCGACTGGCCCCCTGTCGGCCACCAATGAAATTTGCATAGTGTGTTTCTGAGGTGGAGTAGAGGTGTTCTTGAAGTGGACAGCTTCTTTGGCATTAAATGTTCCAAGCAGAGACATGCATCATCAAGACAGTCTCTTTTCGGGTGAAAACCGAGCACGTGCATGGGCCTCCCTTGCATTCCAAGTTCATTTATTACTTAATATCTAGTTTAGATACATGTTGTAATTAATTAGTTTTAGCCAATTAAGTATTGTAAATAATTAGTTAGTTTAACTAGTTATTCGTTTTCGGTTTGTAATAATTAGTTAACTAGAATAGTTAATTCATTTTGAGTTTTGTAATAATTAGTTAGCTTAATTAGCATAGCTAGTTGGTTAGCTTTTATTCATTTGGACCCTCCTTCGTGAGGGCGTAATGTTGTAATAAGTGTGCGTGTGTGTGTGTTTGTCTCCCAACCCCACGTCTTTCTCCCTTTTATTTAATCGCTTTTGATGGTTAGATTAATGGCATGTTTTAATTACCATATTGCATGTTTGCATCCATTCATCTTGTCTTGCATGCACCGAGGCTCAGCGCATCATTTAAACTACATTGTCATTTTAATATCTTATTTGAATATGTGTTTAATCGCATGTCATCAAATCGATCCATATGCCATATTAGGTGACGACTCTGTATCTGGAAAAATAGTCCAATTTTGGCATTATTTGATTTAAAATCGATTTTCCAAAATGATTTGTTGGATTTGGACTCTTTGGTGATTATTAGTTTCACATTACACTTATGAGATTAGATTCAGAACCGCGGGAGTCTAAACTGTGAGGCCTTTCTTTTCAAACCTTTCCGAAAAGGTAGGGTGCGGAAAAAGGCAAGCCCACAGTTTCCGGTGACTCCACTGGGGACTTAGAGAACTTGACTCGAACTCATGATATGTTGTTTTACCTACACTTATGTGTTTCTTTTCATTTGCATTTACATTGGTGTGCCTATGTCATAGTGTTTGCCATCTACTATTCCTGAGCAATTTGCCAGAGGCTTGCTTGAAAAAGCTTGCCAAAAGGCTGACCGATTACGGGCTCTGCCACAATGGAAACACAACCTTGGATCTGGACTACCACTGTACTATTTGAACCTCCTTTCACTTCTCGGTGTTAGGTGTGAGAGGTATATTAGGTAGTCTTACTGAGGTACCCTATTTGACTAATCAACCTAGTGTATATTGGAAACCATACAGACTATTCCAAACTAGGACAGGTTGCTTACCTGAATGCAGGAATTGTATAAAACCACTTATTTTGTGTAGTGAACCCCTAGCTCCTGACGAAATTAGGACAGGGTAACCCTACCCTATCATAGAGGTGTTTTGGTTCTCACTTGCTTGATATGTGTTTTTGGAGTAAAACTCTGCAGGAATGAATGTATCAGTTGCAAGTCTGGGTATCAGTTTTGGAGCAGAAATCAGTGTTGAGTACAGTTCTCCAGCTTATGATTGCAATTGCGTGTTGTTTGCGTCTAAGCCGAGGTGCTGTGCGGTTTTTTATTTTTTTTCTTTCTTTTGTTTTTTTGTTTTTGTTTTTGTTTTTTTTTTCTGTTTGCAAGGTAGTTTTTCACCATTGCTTCAAACGATTCTGTTAACCCCCAAACACTCTGGACCCGAGTAAGGCGACTTTACCGATCTAGGGATCTTGTAAGAGGACAACTAGTGTTTGCTTCACTCCCACCAGTTACCAGACGGAGGAGGGTCGGGCATAACTCACCAGTTCAGTAGTCACCAATTCAGCAGTCGCCTTTTCATGCCCAGTCGTATTCTTCTACTCTGGAAAGAGAGTATTCACCAGTTCTGATAACACAACATCCCTTAATCAGCATAGAAGATATGCTTTATCAGCTCCAGCAGACTATTAAGACTATGCAGCTAGATACTGCCCGCCAAGCCGAGGTTACAGGCCGCCAAGCAGAATTAATAGATAGGCTTTAGCAACACCAACCCCAACTGGTAATAGCCTCTGCATCTCATGCACCCCCAGCAGGAATTCCAACACCCGGGGTTACAATTAATGTCTAGGAAAATGCAAGCATTCAGGCAGATCTGATCCCACCTCAGACCTCCAAGGCACCATTTTACCTGACGGAGGCGCTGTTTGAATTCAAAGTTGACCCTACTACATTGAAGGTCAGCAAACTAGAAAAACTTTTCAAACGAGCACAAGGCGTAAATTCAATCCCTGATATTGAAGATAGCTATACTGACTCGGTAGTGACTTTGCCAGACAGATTCAAGATGCCACACATAGACCGATTTGATAGCTCCGGATATCCCATGGTCCATTTTCAGTTATTTTTAAATATCCTACGACCAATGGGTCTCTCTCGACCGCAGAAGCTGTCGCTTTTTTGCCAAACCCTGTCAAGTATAGCGGCCATCTGGTATGCCAAACTTGAGGACTCTTTGAAAAAAAATTATAAGGAAATGGCTGAGACCTTCATAGCACAGTACTCCTACAATACTCAGATTGAGGTCACTACTCGTGATCTCGAAGCAACTAGCTAGGAGCCAAAGGAGGGCTTCTTGGATTTTGTGACTCCGTGGAGGGCCAAGGCCTCTATGATGGCTATCCGGCCGTCTGAAAAGGACCAGATCAGAATGGTGGCCCGTAATTTCCAAGAAAGATTATTACAAAAGATGATAGTCTTGCCTTTGTCTACTTTTGCTGAGTTTCATGAAATAGGGATCCAAATTGAGGATGCGATGAAGCAAGGGCTGATAGACTATGAGAAGGAACAGCCCAAAAGGCTCTTTACACATAGCTCCAATGCAACCATGACTGGTGGCACCTCCGTACGGCCTTCGGATGTGAACATGGTTACTACCACACCCAAGACTGCCAACCCCTTTACCAGTACATCCAACACAACTTCACAAACCTCCAGCCATTAGGCCCGAGGACAGAGGGTCTTCACCCGCTTTACATGTCCTTATCTAAAGCCCTAGGGGTCCTGATAAAAAAAGGGCATCTTAAGCCATTAGAACAATGCCCCATGCCCGATCCTCTCCCACCTAAACACAACGCGGCTAAATATTGTGTTTTTCACCAACAACATGGTCATGACACTGATCTGTGCTACAGACTGCATTATGAGATTCAAGATCTCATTAACAGTAAGGTGATAACACCTTCCAAAAAACCCAATGTCACTACAAATCCTCTCCCACCACATAATCAAGCCCTTCTACCCCGGCATATAAACCTCATCCATACACTGGCCATCCCTTATGACCCCAGTATTTACATCACCCCTTCCCACTTACCTAAGTCGGCGTTGTTCATCCCTGAGAGCACAGACTTGTGCATGATGAACACGTCAACAATCCAAACTGAACCTGTGGTGGTGACAGTAGAAGATGAAGGGAGGTCAGCCTTAGTGGAGAATGCTAGTCCATTTCCCGAGGACTTTGAGGACTTATCTGATGAGGTGTACAACCTGAGCTGCTATATTGTGCCAATCAACCAAGATAAGCCAGAAGTGGTGTTGCCGACTAGGATGGGGGTTAGTGTAGTCCGAGAAGATAGACCAAGTCAGGGATTAAATGATCAAGCCGACCTGGAGGAGGATATAAATAATTTGCAGTTCTTTGATGAACATGATCAAGGGACGTGCATATTAATTGGTTTGATCTAAACGGGTCAACAGACAATTCTGGTTGGCTAATTGATGAACCCAATATAGATGAGGGAGTTGAACTGAAGCTAGAAGAATAGAAAGCGAGAACCGCTGCAATGGCCAGAACGACCAACAGAAATGGTAAACTATCAGAAAACACCGGTGCAGAACAAGTGGCTCAGGAACTGGGCATAGTTAGTACTGTACCTACAGAGCAAGAAGCCGCATTGAGGTGCCTTGAACAAGAAGCGGATCAAAACAAACAAAAGGCTGGAAAGGCCCAAGACCTTGCGAAGGAAATTTGTGATGAGAAGATGACCTGAACGGAGCCGGACAGTTGCTTGTTGGTTGTCGGGGGTATGTGGTGGGAAGATGATGATCTGCATCTTGCCCACACTGATGAAGATTGGGGTAAAGGTATTCCTGACAACATTTGGTATGTGGAAGAAGTCGACCACATGACACGAAGTGGCCGATATTTCAAACCGCCGCATTTGGACCAACTCGAGGCATCTGGAAATGACAAAGACATAGAGAAACATAGGGAAAAACTGTTGGAGGAAGAGGCTATGCTGAAATAGTTGAAGAAGATTCAAGCTGACATATCTATCTGGGGGCTGCTTATGGCTTCGCGCGTGCACAAACAGGTTGTACTGTCGGCGATGGACAAAGCCAAGTTATCTAATGAGACTACCCCAGAACAACTGGTGGGATTAGTCTTCCCAGGAGGCGTTCCGCCAACTTTGACCTTTTCAACAAGGAATTACCATCGAAAGGCTCTGCACACAATAAACCACTATACATATCCGTAGAGTGCTGGGAAAAGTGGGTATCAATCATGTTATTCGATACTAGGTCAGCAATCAAAGTCTGTCCATGCTGCACGGTTTATGCTATTGGCCTCAAATAGGCAGATTTCATGCCTACGGTCTAGGTGATCCAGGCATACGACAACACAAGCAGAAAGGTGATGGGGATAGTGTAGATTAGAGTACAGGTTGGCCCAGCTCAACAGGATATTAAGTTCCATGTCCTGGATGTTTCGACCACTTTCAACCTACTACTTGGGCGACCCTGACTACATCAAGTAAGAGCTGTCTCTTCCAGTCTCCACCAAATACTGAAGTACCCCCCATGAAAAGGAGTGGCAATAGTCTTCGGGAATTCATCTATACATCCTCCGCCAGAGGTCACTACACCCGTACTAGAGATTGTGCATGGCGAAGATGATGTTTTCATTTCAGGGTTTACCTTGGTTGAGGCCCGGGTAGTGCAGAATATCTTGGTTGTTGATGAGAGCCTATATGTCAGTGCCTAGTCTGTATATCTCATGAATAAGCTGCAACACATGCTCGGAATAGGATTAGGAAGGAGTGGCTGGAAGGGTATTATTGCATTGGCCAACGTGCCACATAACCCGCATGCCTTTGGTGTTGGCTATATGCCCACCAAAGAGGATTGGGTGAGGAAAAGGAAAGAAATGGCCGGAAGAGCCAGAGCAAAGCAAAGCGGGTAGCGCTATGAACTTGTACATCGACCTATCCAGGAACGCTGAATGGCTATTTTGTTCAGAAGGGTGGAGATTTCCCATTTTGTGGTTTTCCCGAACCATGGTTCAACTCTAAGAGCTAGCAATTCCCAGCTTTGAGATTTTCTTCGGCTTGCAGCTGTAAGAGAGTGACACAGAGGAATAGAATGAACAAACTGTTGAGGCTGCACAGATCACATAAAGTGATTCTAACAGCAGTGAACTTGAGGTAGGAGCAACACTAGCATGTCTCCTTTCGGATCCTCAGATCAACTTAGAGAGCTTGGGGGATGACCTTACCATTTCCATGATTAGAGACTAATCGGGTGTTAATCCTTCTAGCAGTATTCTGGATGCATCTGACGCACCGTCTCTCATTTGGCAGTTGGAAGAGGGCTACCTATCTAGCAGTTCTGAGTCGGGTAGTGGGCTGGAATCTGATTCCACATAGTCTGTGGAATCGGAATCAGGTTCCAATTCCTCTGAGTCGGAGTCCAGTATTCCTGGGGTTGATAACTCGAATGCCGAGGTTTTGTCCAGGTCGTCTTTTTTCTTTTCTTTTGAGTCGGTTATAACCGAGGATTTGGACAAGATAGACCTTTTGAATATGAATACCACTGCAGATTTTGAGTACTTCTTTGTGCCACTTGTATATTGCATTGATCATGACTTTTAAAATTTTGATGAAAACGATGAGGAAGGAATTCCTCTGATTTTGAAACATTTGCTTGATCGAAAGGAGGAGAGGTTCGTAAAACCCCTTGTTGATGAAATCATTTCAATTAATGTGGGTACTGAGACGGATCCTCACCTGGTGCAGATTGGGTCCACGTTGTCTTTGAAGGAGCGCGAACGCTTAGTCGCTTTATTAAAAGATTTCAAAGATGTTTTCATGTGGTCCTACGAAGACATGCCTGGAATCGATCTTTAGATTGTACAGCATCGAATCCCTCTTGACCCTGAGGCTTGACCCATCAAACATAAGCTACGAAGAATACGCTTAAATTGGGCTTTAAAGATTAAATAGGAGGTCACCAAGTAGATGGACGCAAGGTTCTTGCTAGTATCTGAATATCCGACTTGGTTGGCCAACATTGTTCTGGTGCCAAAAAAAGATGGCAGAATTTGGGTGTGTGTGGACTTCAGAGATCTGAACAGAGCCAGTCCAAAGGACGACTTTCCTCTGCCGTACATCGACGAATTGGTGGACTTCACCATAGGCCATGCGTTGCTCTCCTTCATGGATGGATTTTCCGGGTATAACTAGATTTTGATGGCACTCGAAGACAGAGAGAAAATTGCCTTCACTACGCCGTGGGAAACTTACTACTATAGGGTGATGCCGTTTGGGCTGAAGAATGCTGAGGCTACCTATCAATGGGCTGCAACCACAATTTTGCATGACATGATCCACAAAGAGGTTGAGGTGTACGTAGATGACATGATTGCCAAGTCCAAGGAAAGAGAAGGCCACTACACCGCCTTGAAGAAATTCTTTCAACGGATCAAAGAGTACAGATTGAGGTTGAATCCACAGAAATGCACTTTCGGTGTAATAGCAGGGAAAATGCTGGGGTTCTTGATCACACAGAAGGGCATCGAGGTAAATCCTTCCAAAATCAAGACCATCCTAGAAATTCCACCACCAAGGACTAAAGGAGGTGCGAGGCTTTTTGGGTAAAGCGCAATTCATAAGACGGTTTATTTCAAAATTAACCTTGACTTGTGAACCACTATTTGGTCTCCTGAAGAAAGGAAAGAAATTCCAAAGGAAAGAAATTCCAATGGAATGACCGATGTCAATTTTCTTTCAAGCAGATCAAGCAATATCTTCAAAATCCACCTATGTTGTCACCGCCAAAGCTGGAGAAGCCGTTGATTTTGTATCTGTCAGTAATAGACACAACACTAGGATGCATGCTTGCTCAGGAATCTGAGGATAGGGTGGAGAAAGCCATCTACTATTTGAGTAAGAAAATGTTGGACTATAAGACTCGTTACACCCCGCTGGAGAAGGCTTGCTTAGGCTTGGTATGGGCTACTAGGAAGTTGAGGCACTACCTGGTAGCTCACTCCGTAATTCTGGTTTCGAGATTAGATCCCATCAAACATCTCTTTGAGAAACCAGCGCTTGCAGGTAGGCTAGCTCGTTGGTTGCTTCTCCTCTCTGAATTTTATTTGAAGTATGTTACTCGCAAGTCTGTTAAAGGGAGAGCAGTAGCAGAGTTCCTGCCAGATCACCCAGTGGAAAGAGATGAAGCAGTAGAATACCTGTTCCCAGATGAAGCTATTCTGTAAGTTAAGGTAGAGGTTCGGACAATGTACTTTGACGGAGCGTCTAACTAATACAGTTATGGGATAGGGGTGTTGCTGATAGCACCCAACAATTCCCATATACCCTTAGCTTTCAAACTCTGGGTCAAAGTATCCAACAATGAAGTAGAATACGAGGCGTGTATCGTTGGTTTGGAAGCCGCCCTAGAACTAGGGGCAAAAAGGTTGTACGTCATTAGGGACTCGAATCTGGCTATTGTAGACACCTCATTTTTTACGGCCCTTAAGACTTGGGTGCTACTGATTGTTTACTTGGTGATGAAAGTTTGGTAGTGCAAAGGTTCGATTTCTCAGGCAATGAGAGTGTCAAATCCCAACTCACACCCTATTTTTGGACCAAAAAAGATTTCTAGACCTTAAAACCCTCTTTTTCAAAACATTTTTGAAAAAAACGTTTTTACGATGTTCTGAGGCTCACATTTCATTAAATATTGCATTTTTCGGTAAACCGAGCAAGGACAAAGTAGAAATAAATGAAACAGAGGTGAAATCTCTGAAAAATCTTTCAAAACACCTTATTTAGGGGTTTGGGGTTGAAGAAAAGAGGAGAGGAGGGAAGAAAACAAGCTAAGGAGAAGTTAGGCATGAATCCGGTTAGACCGAAACTGAGCAGTCTTCACTAAAATGAGCATAAGTGGAATTTTGAAGTGAGGATTCCACCATTGGAAATTTTACTTTCGGGGCTTCAATTTAGACACAAGAATGACCTAAAAAGGAGTCCAGATGAAAGAGCTATGCCCATTTGAAGTTGGACCTAGAAAATAGTTTTTTGCTATCGGCCACCAGGGGTGGCCGGTCGGCCACTAATGTCCCAAACTCAAATATTTTGTAGATCTTTTCCCTCCAGCTGTTCTTCACAACCTCCAGCTATCTGTTTTGCAGATATTTCGACCAAGGCTTGCATTTTGCTCTATGTGGAGGCCATATCTCATATACTGAAACGTTAGCAAATTTTGGGAGCCTCTCTCTCTACATTTCTCTCCCTCTAGAGTTCTCTCTCTCTTGCCCTTTTGTGCATACAAGAAGATAGTGTGCATGCAAGTAGGGATATACCTCTCCTTTGCCTAGACATCCTTGATCAAACTTGACCACCACTGGGATGAGATTCCGTGGGACCTTGTTTGAGCTCTAGAAGGAGGATTGAGCTTGGTTTGGTGCCTCTTTTGTGCCTAAGTGGTGCTTTGCTTCAAAGGTATAACACTTACCTTATTTAAGCTTGCTTTGAACACTTGTTTTGCCATCTTCTTCCACTGTTTTTGAGCTGATTTTCAACTGAAAAAAACTTTGTTTTTCAGTCCTTAAAATGGTGGTTCAAAGCCATTTTGTTCTAAGGGGTTGTATCCCCCTTTTTGTTGCCTATTTGTATGTGCCTTTGCATCATCTCTTAGCATGTAAAAATCAAACTTTTTGGGCCTTTTTGCCACTGAAATTCAAAGTTATTTCAATGGTAAAAAATGTGTTTTGAAGTCCAAAAATAGAGGGGGTGGCCTCCCCTCCTTGTCTCTCCCTTTCATGCCTAGTTAGCATTACAAAGTAGCATGTTTTTGTGGCTTAACCTAGCTTATTTCCAGTACATTTTTGCCTCTGATTTGGCATGTTTTAGGACTGTTTTGGGCTGGTTTGGTCCTTTGAGTCTTGCTCTATATGCTTGTAGTGCAATTGTGCTCAAGGGTCTAGTTTATGCTATGTGTTAGCCTTTCATTCTAGCGTTTTTTAGCTTACTTCAAGCATGTTTTAGAGTTTCTTTTAAACTATTTTAGGACTGCTTTAAAGTGTTTGTGCGTTCGGGGCCTTATATTGTATAGCTATAGGGCAAATACCTTCACTAGTTTTGTGTTTTAAGGCCTCTAACTTGTCTTGCTTGTGATGGTTGCATGTTATAGCATCATTTTACATGTGATTTCAGTGCATGTATCTTTGTCACACTCACATATTTCACTCTTTTATTGCCTTTGAGAGTTGTGCTTTGAGCCTTGCTTGCGAGCCAACAAATGAGCATGTTTTTCTTGCTTTCTATGCTTTAATTCCATCTTGATTTAGCCACTATTTTGGCATGTTTAAGCTCTGTTTTGAGCTGGTTTGGTCATTTGGGCTTGATATTGCATGCCTCTTGTGTAATGCTCTTCACTAGTTTAATGCCTTTGGCTTTTGAATATGTTGTGCATGTGTTGCTTGCATGATTTAGTGTCTTCAGCATGCCATATCAACACTGAAAGTTTGCAACCTCCCTTTGTTCTTCACTTTTTAATTTGCTTTTGAAAGTGGTCTTGAGCCCCTTTTGGCTTGAGCATGAAATTGAGGCACTCATGCCTAATGGTTTTAATCCTCTCTTGAGGGTTTCTAGGAACCAACAGCATGGGACCTCTTTCATGCTCAAGGTACTTGTGGCTTAGGCCCTCTTTCCAATTAAAGGACTCTTACTTTGGACTTAATCGATTAAAGAACTAATCGGTAATCTAAAATGTGTAAACAAAATGAGCCAAGTAAAACATGAATAAGATAAGCATTTATGTTGCACTGCATGTGTTTGGATTGGACGTTAATCCAAACATAAGAAATATGAGACGTTTCATACTCAAAGTGATGAAACGTGCCACGTTTCTTGGTTGCTATCGCCCTTGATCATGCATGATAGGGTGGTAGCCATTTGAGTCTCATTTGTGCATTCACTAAGCTTGTATAAACTTGGTTCTTTGGCCATCATGCATTGTTGATTGGTGGCTTGAGAGCCAAGTGCTACACTCCTTTGAGCTTGAAAAATGATAAGGGAAGTGGCAGTATATTCATTTCCTGCAAAATACCTTGCTTTACCTCTGTTGTTCTCTGTTGCAGCAAAAATAAAAGTTTTGAAAAGGGGGTGGCGGACTGGCCACTTGCACTAGCCGACTGGCCAGGTGAGGTAGCCAACCGGCCATTTGAAGTAGCCGACCAGCCACCAGTGCAAAGGTTGTCCAATGTATTCATGTGTTGGAGCAGAGGCAGTCTAGAAGTTGGTACGATATTCAGAGATCATAGCACATGCAAACAGAGACAGTTGTTGGCAAGGCGATGGATTTTTAAGAGGAAGCAACCGAGCATGCATATCTCCCTCGCCCACGAGGCCACTTTATTGCTTCATTAGCTAGTTGTAGCTGATTAATACAAGTGTTGTAATTAATTAGTTCAATTCGGCTTGTAATATTTTAATTAGCTTAGCATAGCTAGTTATTCAATTGCATTGTAGTAATTAATTAGCTAGAATAGTTAATTAGTTTTGGTTTGTAATAGTTAGCTTAATTAGCTTAGCTTATTCATTCGGACCCTCCTTCATGAGAGCGCAATGTTGGTACGTGTGTGCGTGTGCATGTCTTCCAATCCCACGTCTTTCTCCCTTTTACTTAACCGCTTTCGATGGTTAGTTTAGGGTCATTTTCAATTAGCATACCTTATGCTTGCATATTTGCATCATTCATTTGTCTTGTATGCACCGAGGCTTGACGCATCATACAAACTACATCATATTTCTATACTTGTTTGAATACGTGTTTTACAACATGTTATCAAAGTGTTGCATTCATATGCCATCTTAGATAGTCGAGCCTATTAATTGCATTATTGCATGTGTTTCATTAGGCATCTTGTATAGTTTGGATCATGCATTGTTTCTAACTAGCTTTTGTTTTAGCTCGGAGTACACTATATGTTTTATGCTTTTGCATACTTGCATGAGTGCGAGTGTTGCCATGATCGCATGCTTGCCATGAGGCTATTTGTTTAATCGATAAACTGCATGAATGCCTGTGGATGAAGGCTTTGTTGCTTGAATTGGAACAATTCATTAAACGTGAGTTTTAAGCCCACTTTGCGAAGTGACAAATCATGTTTTAAGCCCATCATGTTTGATGGCAAATCCGCGTTTTAGCCCTTTCGAGGGTGGCATTTTCAAACCATTTTCGAAAACAAACATGAGTTGAATTTGTTCCAAGTCTTGCGACTTAGCCTATACTTGCTTGTGTGCGTCACATAGTAAAGCTAGTTTAATAATTCGAATAAGAACACATGTGTTTATAAAGCAACATATCATGTTTAGTAAAGGCCGATCCTTTGATCGGGCAAGCGGGGGTGCTCATTTCAGGACCTTCCCCTCTCGTACCCAAGTTCTCAAGCCGAGGTAACTTTGGTGATGACGGACACGTGGCCTTTGGCACGAGTCAGGGTTTCCTAAATTTTCTCAAAATAAAATATGTAGGTGGCGACTCTGTAATCTGGCAAAGTAGTCCAGTTTTGGCATTATTTGATTTCAAAATCAATTTTCCAAAATGATTTGCCGGATTGGACTCTTTGGTGTTTATCAGTCTCACATTGCACTTTGTGAGATTAGATTCAGAACTATGATAGGAGTCCAAACTATAGGAGACCGATTCAATGCTCTCCGAAATGGGGTGCTAAGAAAGTCGAGTCCACAGTTTCTGGCGACTCTGCTGGGGATTTAGAGAACTTGACTCAAACTCATGATATGTTATTTTATCTACATTTAGGTGTTTCTTTGCATTCCATTTGCATAGGTGCGCCTAAGTCACAGTGTTTGCCATCTGCTATTCCTGAGCAGTTTGCTGGAGGCTTGCTTGGAAAAGCTCGCCAAAAGGCTAACCAATTGTGGGCTTTGCCACGATGGGAACACAAACCTTGGATCTGGACTACCGTTGTACCGTTTGATCCTCTTTTCACTTCTCGGTGTTAGGAGCGAGAGGTATATTAGGTGGTCTTGCTGAGGTACCCTTTTTGACCAATTGACCCAGTGCATATCGGAAGCCATGGAAACTGTTCCAAACTAGGACAGGTTGCTCACTCGAATACAGGATTGTATGAAACCGTGTGTTTGAATAGTTATCCCCAGTTCTTGACGAAACTAGGACAGGGTAACCCTATCCCCTCATAGGGGTATTTTGGCTCTTACTTAACTGGTATGTGCTTTACAGTGAAACTGTGCAGGGATGTGCATATCAGTTGCCAAGTTGGTATCTATTTTGGGGCAGAATTCAGTAGGGAGTATAGTCATTCAGCTATGCTCATATCTGTTCTAGTGGAATCAGGCTGAGATGCTGTCCGTTTTCTCTTTTGCAAGGTAGTCCTGGAACCATAGCTTCAGAAGGCTCCAATATCCCTCGGGTACTCTGGACTTATATCGATAGACTTTGACAGGTCAGAATTGGTTCAGAAGCAACCTGTGTTTCCAAGACGAAAGGAGGCTCATGCAGAATTCACTAGTACAGTTTCTACAGCAGTCACCCCTCAATTCACTCGGGTCTAGTCTGGTATGGGAACAGTTGTCTGCATTCAACTCAGCACGAGATCAATCACCCATTCCCATGGCTCAGTATCCCCCAGCTAGTGTGGAGGAGCCGATACAACACCTGCAACAGACAATCAAGGCACTGCAGCAGGACGCAGTCCGTCAGGCTAAAGTTACGGCTCGTCAAGCCGAAGTGATAACCCGACTACAACAACAACAGCCTCAACCGACTGTAGCTTCTGCATCTCATGCACCTCCCACGAGTAACACGACACCCAGAACCACTGCCCATACTGCTAATGTCCAAGAAACTCAGGGCAATCTGGCGAAGCCAATCGTAGAACAGGCCTTTAAAGCTCCTATCTATCAAGCCCAAGCTCTGTTTGAATTTGAGGTTGTCCCAACTGCACTTAAGGTCAATAAACTGGAGAAGTTATTCAAACGAGCACAAGGAGTGAACTCCATCCTGGATTTAGAGGACGGGTATACTGAATCTGCATTTACCTTACAAGAGCGATTTAAAATGCCGCATATCGACCGCTTTGACGACTTTGGAGACCCAATGGTGCATCTCCGCCTGTTTTCTGATATCCTAAGGCCAATGGATTTGACCCCAGCCCAAAAGTTGTCACTATTCGACCGAACCATGTTTGGGATAGCCGCAATCTGTATGCTAAATTGGAAGACTCTATGAAATAGAACTGGTTATTGCTCAATACTCCTACAATACACAGATCGAGGTCACAACTTGTGATCTCGAAGTCACCCGCCAAGAACCAAAGGAGGGTTTCTCAGAGTTCGTGACGAGATAGAGAACAAAAGCCTCGATGGTGACTACATGGCCCTCCGACAAAGGTCAGATCAGGATGATTGTTCGCAATCTGCATGGAAAGTTGTCGCGGAGGATGATTGTTCTACCTCTGTTTGCCTTTCCAGACCTTCATGAAATGGGGGTTCAAATCGAGGATGCCATCAGACAAGGGATCTTTGTGGAAGATAATGAGCCTTTGAAAAGGAATGTTGTTCGCAGTTCCAATGCTACTACTGATGGTAGCACAGCTGCGAAATGCTCATAAGTAGACACTATCACCACTTCCCTCAATGGCCAAAAACCAACTACTTCAACTCGGCCCCAAGCTCGAAATTTTCATCCTCTTTACATGAGTCTCTCTCAAGCTTTGAAAATGTTGTGAGAAGAAGGACACCTAGAGCTCCTAGAACCTCAACCCCTTCCAAATCCTCTTCCACCAAGATATGACCCAGCTAAATACTATGCCTCTCATCAACAACACAGTCATGATACGAACCATTGTATCTGCCTCTGTCATAAGATTCAGGATCTTATTGATGAAAAGACCATAGCTCCACCAAAAGGACCTCGAGCTAGTACTGACCTGTCATCTCTACATCTCAATCTCATCCATATAGTACTTCCTATGTACAACCCCAGCATATACATCACCCCAACCCATTTACCTAAGCTTGAGGTGTTCATTCCAGAAAGCATGGACTTATGCATGATGAATGCACTTGAACCCCAATCATCTCAAACCCATGAACCCACTACTTCTGAGCTGATGAAAATGATTGAAGATCTTCAAAGAACTGTGGCAGATCTGGCCTTTGGGATATTGGTTCTGTCATTGACTACATCACATGCCAGAAATTTCATGCCAAAAGGCTCTCCAATCTTAGGACAAGCTGCAATTGAAAATGGCCAACCTAAAGCCATCCCGGGTCTGGGCAATGACATGTCGACAACAACTGGGCTCCGTTCTGATATAGCGACCTAATCTTTTGGCAAAGTGAAGACAAGTGGTAAGAACAAGGTAGGCTGTTAAGGCTACCTATGAACATTGGTCCCTATGAACACCTTCTGTGGGCTGTTAAGGCTTTGAAAGCCGAAGGATTGAACAAACAACAAATGCTCGCAGTTGTTGCAAAAATGACAATTTTGCTACTCACGGTGAGGGCATTTTGAATCATGGGACATGCTAGGAAAAGGGATGTCGTGCCAAAAACAATCCTTTGAGCTCCAATCCTACACTCGGAAGAGATCATCAAACCCAGTCAGCACCTACCAATCCCTTTGCTGGCACATCTACCACCCCACAGCCTGCAAAATACCCACCCTGAGGTCAGAGGGTCTTTAATCCTCTCTACATGACTTTGTTCAAAGCTCCCCAAATCCTTATAAGACAATGCCATCTCAAACTCCTTGATCCTCGACCTTTCCTGAGTCCCCTTCCAACCAAGCATGATACGGCCAAGTACTGCACCTTCCATCAATAAGACGGCCATGGTATTGATCTTTGTTTTCGTCTTCACCATGAAATACAAGATCTGCTTGACAATGAGGTCATCGTCGTACCAGGTCCTGCAAAGTCTATCGGTACTGGATCGATGAACTTGGGGGATAATGTGACTAGGTGATCGGGAGACAAACCACCTGCAGACGACGCTCACTTTACTCCAGATATAATGGATGGCACGCACTGTTTTGAGTAATTTGGGAATGCTGTTAATTTTACTTTCTGACTTGGGTATTGGGTCAGTCTTGTTGTGTTATATTGAGTCAGTCTTTTTGTACTGAGTCAGTCAAGTCTGTCTTGTTGTATCGAGTCAGTCCTGTTGTGTTAGAGTCGGGTGATTTCGGGGGTGTTACCTCGGACATCACTTTCTTGTTTTGTGTTTGTCTTTTACACCCTTTCTTTTGCATTTGTTTCTGCCATGAAACCAGTTGTGCCAACAAATCTGAATGAAACGATAGAGCTTTTCACCTACTTTTCTGTGCTTTGAAATCATTGCATTGACTTAAAGTTTTCAAAACTTTTCTAACACTGTGATAAAAACAAAGAGGAAGGAATTCCTCAAAATTTGTAAAAATTTGATCGATTGAGAGAAAAATAGGCATGCTAAGCCCTTAATGAATGAAATCATGTTTGTTAATGTGAGTCTTGAGAAGGATCCTGGCTTAGTCTAGATTGGTTCTGTATTGTCTTCAGCACGAGTGATTAATCGCTTTCTTAAAAGATTTCAAAAAAATGTTTTGCGTGGTCCTGCAAAGACATGCATGGAATTGATCTTGAGATCGTACAGCATGGGATCGCTTCCAGCCTCAAGACTCGACCCCTTTTGCTTTCAAACCTTGAACTTTGATTCAGAATGTTTAACGATCAACCACAATGTAAGGCTTGTATGGCCAGATCGGAAGCTACCCTTGAACTAGGGGCAAGAAGGTGAGATCAAGAAGGTCAGATGTCGTCAAAGGAAGCTTGTAAAGATAGATTAGAAGTAGCCCTTGAACTAGGGGAAAAAATGTCAGATGTGCTCAAAGATTCAAAAATGAGTCATTCTGCAAACCAACCAAGACTAGCAAGAAAGCCGAATTCCAATGTCTGGACGAAGAAAATTTATTGTTGAAGGACAATCGAGTTCCTATCCACATCACTAGGGGCAATTCAGACCTGATTGGATGGCCTTCTACATTATCAACGAATAGCAACCATTCTTCTAGATTCAGATGGCTTCGAGACCTCAAAATCGATCAACACGATCAAGTTAAACTTTTACCTTGAGAGGCTCGCTGGGCCGAAAACCCAGAAAGGTGACCCAGGCAAAAATTAGAGCAGAGAAAAAGAGAAAAGAAAAGAAAAAAAAATGAAGAAAATGAAAAGAAAAAGAAATGAAAATAATGAAAAGAAGTGAAAAGAAAAGAAAAGAAAAATAGCTCGCAAGGTTGAAAACCCAGAAGGGCGGCCTTGGCAAAAGTTAGAGCGTAAAAGGAGAGTGTCAACACCCGAGTGCACCTTAACCCAGAACTACGTACGACCTAATTCCTATGTTTGGGATACGTAGGTAACTTCATCCCGAAGTTCGGCTCCAACCATTTTCAGCCTGCTTGGCTCATCCATGTTGATTGGCTTATCCTTGTTCAAACTCGGCAATCTTATCCATGTGCAAATTGGCTTGTCTTCGTTCAAATTCGGCTGTCTTATTCCATTAGAAAGATTCAACTGCAAGACAATTCAAGTTCAGATCTGAGGTTGTGCATCTCAAGAGTAGGTTTTGAGTTGGTCGAGCAGTGGCCATTTCCAAAATAGTTTTTGAGAATTTTTAATGAAGTTGACTAATTCTCTAGAAAATTGCTCCATTTTTCCAAAACTGGACCATTTCTTCGACCCAAAAAAAGATAATTTTCAGTGCTCACAACCTGACTTCCATGATTTCAAATCAGAAAATCGAACAAGCATGTTAATCTAACCCTCATATTGGTCAAAATTGTTTTAATAGAAAGCCAAAAAATAAAAAATGGTCAAAATGATGAACTAGGGGCACAGTTGAGTTAGGTTTTCTGTCTTTCCCCCATTATCAATGCACTTGCCAGAAAGGGCACAACTGAAGCAAACAACAAAGGGCCGAAAGCTCTTATATCCTCCCAACAGTGAGGTATCAAGCCAAGTACGAAGCACGAATTGAAAATGGAGTGGGATATTCCACTCCCTCATCAGGACAGGTCTAATCACATCTAAACTGGCCAAGGGCATCGCCAAATGATGACAATTGCAGATCTGCTGCACGTCCAATCGCACCACAACCCCTATGGGAAAGCTCACTAGTTATGAGCGAAAGAAGAAAAATCTAGTAGAATACTAGGAGCAAGAGCCCATAACTTCCTGCTTATCCATCAACCACCCAGGGAATGGATAAAAAAATAAGAGAGAGAGTAAAGAATAGAGAGATGTGCGTTGAGAGAAAAAGTGAGGAAAGGGCTTTTTCAGAGAAATAGATTGAGTGCCAGAGTGATGTGAGAATCACAAATGAGAAAGGGTGAGAAACAATACCTGGAGAAGCAGGCTCCCCGCGAACCGAGAGGTCTCTCGCCATTCGAACATATCCAAGTGTTGTGTTTGTTGTTTTTGTTTGTTTCGATTCTTGTTTTGAGTCGTTTCGAGTGTTAATAGATGTGTTTAGGTTGTTTTACCTTCGTTCTTCCTTTGTTGAGTCATTTTGACTGTGGTCAGTTGTAGGCTCAATGCCCGGCTAAGAACTCATTCTCAATTTTAATTTCAAAAAATAAATTGTTTTGTGCTTAGAGTGTTGTGTTGTTCTCCATATATGTGCAAAACAGGATTTGTTCTTTCATAAAACTGCAGGGTTCAACCCAAGTCATATGAGAACAACGGAACCAGGACCTATCTGAAGCTACATGGGTTCCAAACTGCAAAGCAAAAGAAAAGAGGAAAAATTTGAAGCATCTTAGTGTGTTTCAACTTCAGTAATTTCTGAGATTGCATTCCATATGCACCTCCTTAGGCCTTGTCAATGTTCTGAAGAATGAGTGTACCTCTACCTCAAGCTCAAGCCTGCTTCAAGCTAGAATGGCAATCAGAAGTGTTTCCCTATCAGAGGCATCATGGCTGTGTTTGCAATGAGTTCCTAAGAGACCAACTGTGACGGTGGAAACTAGAGTTTGAATGGCGATGCCTAGAACGCAAAGGTTTGGAATTTTCGAGACTAAAGTCTGGTTTAAATACCTAGGAGTGTATCATTGGCTTGAAATCTGTATGGCTGCCCCATAGATTGAGATAGCATGTGTGCGCCTCAATTCCGGATACTGAACCAACCCAGTCTGTCAGCCCATTGGAGAATAGGAAAAGTTATGAATATAATTAGGAAGAAAAATGGCATTCGTGGCTTCTACATGCAGATGTCGCTTCTTGTCAGTATTTCAGGACTTTTGTACGGTGAGTTGAAGGTAAGAGTTCGAAGAACACAAGGTAAGAGTTCGAAGAACACAAGGGGAGATCCCCGTCAGAGTAGAGCGGTTCATCGCCACTCACTCCATGAGGTGCTTTTTAGAGTGCCGCTTTGTTTGTTTATTGCATTTTTCTAAATATCATGCACTACATTGCTTGTAAACATGTATCATATCATCCCACTTATTGCATTTATTTGCATTTTGCGTTATCTTGTATCATTTATCCTTTCACGTTGAGCAGCGTTTAGGATCATTGCCCCCCCATGGCTTTCTCAGGACACGTGGAGCGTGCTTCTGGTTGGTTTGTTTTCGGACCTTTTCTCATAATTTCAGTGTGGTTAGAGTGTCCCTTTCCTCACACGATTTCAGCATGTTTGAAATTTATCTCAGGACGCATGAAACGCGCCCCTAATTGCTTCTCTTTAGACCTCTTCTCACAGTTTCAGCATGGTAGAGTGTTCTTTTCCTCACACAATTTCAGCGTATTTGGAATTTATCTCAGGTCGTGCAGGAACGCGACCCTGAGAGGTTTTCTTGTGATCTCTTCTCACAATTTCAGCCTGGTTAGAGTGTTCATTTCCTCACGATTTCAACGTGTTTGGAATTTATCTCAGGTTGCGTGGAACATGACCCTGAGAGGTTGTCTTTGGACCACTTCTCGCGATTTTGGCATGGTTAGAGTGTTCCTTTCCTTACACAATTTCAGCGTGTTTGGAATTTATCTCAGGACGCGTGGAACGCGTCCCTGATTGCTTCTCTTTGGACCTCTTCTCACGATTTCAGCGTGATTTGAGTGTCCCTTTCCTCACACAATTTCAGCATGTTTGGAATTTATCTCAAGGCGTGCAGGAACGCGACCCTGAGAGGTTTTCTTAGGACCTCTTCTCACGATTTCAACGTGGTTAGAGTGTTCCTTTCCTCACACGATTTCAGCGTGTTTTGAATTTATCTCAGGTCGCGTGGAACGCACTTTTGAGAGGTTGTCTTCGGACCTCTTCTCACGATTTCAGCGTAGTTAGAGTGCTTCTTTCCTCAAACGATTTCAGCATGTTTGGAATTTATCTCAGATTGCATAGAACGCGCCCCTAAGTGGTTGTTTTCAGACCTCTTCTCACGATTTCAGCATGGTTAGAGTGCTCATTTCCTCACACGATTTCGGCGTGCTTAGAATTTATCTCAGGATGCATGGAGTGCACCTCTGAGTGGTTGTTTTCGGACCTCTTCTCACGATTTCAGCGTGGTTAGAGTGTTCATTTCCTCACACGATTTCAGCATGTTTGGGATTTGTTATTCCTTCTCTCACGATTCCAGCGTGGTTGGAGTATGTGTCACGACCCAAACCCACCCCTAAAAGTTTGGCATCGTAACCGGCCAGTAATCCGAGATTACCAAAGGCCATCTTGTACAATCAAAGATAATCGGGGCTTGCAGAAGAAAAAGACAAAACACTAATAGTCCAATGAGCTGTGCATCTATATGAACAAATAATTACATGCAAAAACGTTAATTTCCCCACTTACATAACTTGTAACTTAACATTTTATACATAATAAAAGTTTACTTCACGATCAAAAGCTTAACAACGGCCTTCCAGGCCTAGCCCCAACTCGAAGGCACCCAAAACACTTGGTAGGCTTCAAAATGGTGGCTTGGTTCAAGACTCCGCCTAGGCTTGACTTCCATAACGCTCACCTATAAATATATATAAAAACAGTGAGCTAGAGCCCAGTGAATAACATTAACGTAAAGGGGTTAGTGAACGAATTCCAAGTACAATATCCGTAAAACATATCATATCATAATCAATCATAACAGTCTCATATCAGAACATAACATAATGTTATATCTCACAGAACATATCACATATCGTCTTCTAACTAGAGTAATCGGTTCCGAATGCCGATTAAACACATATCACCACGATGAAGTGGCTAACGAGATCTCGTATCACATGTATGTCATGGACCCGCACTAATGTGTCGTCCCCCATGACTTAGGACTATTCGTGGATGCCATAATAGATTCGCAAATAGGACATTCGTTCACATAATCAAAATAACATTTCAAAAATCATAGCTTATCGATAACGGTTAAAACATAATTCATATCAACGTATCTTTACAGAAATGTTACTCACAGTGGTCTTCCAATATCCGTTGTTTGATCTTCGAGTCTAGACCTACAAACACAAATATTCATAGCACAATTTCTCATTATATATTCGAGTCAATCAGTCAATTCTTAACCTTCTTCGGTTTTATACGTTACTCGTTCGTTTGGTTCCTTCTATTCTTTCTTTAATTTCTTTCATGCTTATAATATTCATATGGATGTGTATGGCACGCGAAAGTCATGTAAATGAAGACCCATAAATCAGAAAATGGAAAAATAATAAAATTGGAAAATCTACCCTGTTTGGCCGCTCATACGGCCGCACGAGCAGTGGTGAAGCAGTGTGCTACTTTGAACAAATCAAGGTTGGCCGCTCGAGCGGTGGCCCAGGCCGCTCGAGCGGTCTGGGTTAAAATGGTGGTCGAAACTGCTCTGCTAGAGCAGTGCAATGCTTTACCAGATTCAGTCACAATTTATGCAATTTAAGTCCAAAAACTACCAAGATTACATCCTTTTAAACATAACAAATGCTAAACAAAATTCATGGTTCCAAATTGAGGCCCAAAACCATACAAAAAGTTCAAAACTTTTAAATTGTATTGCAACATCATAAACCATGCAAGAAATCAAGTATATGAACATGTCTCATATGAATTTAGGCCATGCATGTTAAGTTTATGTGTTAATTACTTCAATTAATGCCATGCATGATAGATTCATGGACTAATTTCTTCAATCCACCTCTTAACTAGGCTTGCATGTTCTAAACTTTCAATTACAACGACAAAAATCCCAATAACCATGAATACATCTTAATTACACCAACCTCTTAAACGATTATGAGTATGGATGTCTTAATTTCAAGAAATTGGGTTGAAACTCCTACCTTGAATTGACAATTCATAAAGATGGAAGCTTGGTCTTCAATGTTCTTCTCTAGAGCTCCTCTCAACCTTGAGTCACTTTCTCTCAAGAAATGTCTTCCAACAAAACCCACTTACTCTCTCCCTCAAACATAACTCTTCCTTCTTAACTAGATTAATAGAGTTAGGAGATTATTTTATTCACTAATTTTATCTTAAGCTTTAGTTATTTATAAGTTTAGCTAATAATTCACATTAACTAAATTAATTCATTCCTCATCATACACATCATAATCTAATTTAAATTAAACTAATTTTAATCGCACTAATAAGAATTGGGCTCTAGTTACCTCTTTCAACCAATTAATTTAATCTTGTATAAATTACTGATTCAAACATATTTAATTTAATCTAATCTAATTAATTTGATCTGAATCAATTTTTAATTAAGTTTCATAATAGACTCTAAAAATTACGCTAATCACAATAAAGTGATCAATTTCAGTTTCTGTTACCTTTGTGGCCCTCAATTCAGATTTTTAGCAAAATTCAGAATAGATTCAAATCTATATCCTATACACATCTGTTAACAATAACATAATTCAAATCACACATGGCACATATCACAATTAAAAGTAAACACATAATTAAATTAATATAATCATGATATTCATTTGGGGGTCATTACAGTATGTCACCCTTTGCATTTACTACACTATCTGTTACATCCATTACATCATATCGTTTTATCGCCTGCGTCCTTTCCATGTTAAGCTTAGTTTGGCATGTGCTCATACATTTCCGTCGTTAAAGCATGGTTTTGTGGTAATGTGTACGTGCCTATTCCACTAAGAGAATTGTGATCTGAGAGTTTCGGCACCTTTTCTGTGTTAGACGTGGTATGTTTTTTGTCCATACCTTTTCTAGGTAAAATGCGGTTTGGCCGCACGCCTTATTCACCGCATCCGTTGCATCCATTGCATCGTACCTTGTTTTGTTGCATTCAACATGTAGGATCATTATCTTTTCTCAGCAAATCATTCCTCACTTATATCATCCCACCTAATTACTTGTATTTTGTATTCTTTACGTGAAACACACAGTTTTGCATGTCCACACGCCTATCCCACTAAGAGAATTGTGATTTGAGGGTTCCGGCACCTGTTCTATGTTAAATGTAGCTTGATTTTGCATCTCCATCTCTTTATGATATTTGTGTGGTTTTGCATTGCTTGTGGTTTGATGATTCAATTACATTGTATATCATGTGCATTCTTTCGTTGCATTGCATATTGTCTGTATTGTTTTGTTACATTGTGTATCATTCGTATTCTGCCACTGAACTACGTTGATTTGATTCCTTGCAAAGGGATATGTAGGCAACCTTCGGGTTCAACCATTGCATCTATATTTTGTTTATTTGTCCAAGTCTTTGGCCTTGTCAAAAATGGGTCGTCTCTGGGTTTTGGCATTCACTCACATCATTTTAGGACTTTCGAGTTCTGGCAAAGAGGGGCAACTATAGACACCCCATTTTTGACCTCCCTTAAGACTTGGGTGCTACTGATTGTTTACTTGGTGATGAAAGTTTGGTAGTGCAAAGGTTCGATTTCTCAGGCAATGAGAGTGTCAAATCCCAACTCACACCCTATTTTTGGACCAAAAAAGATTTCTAGACCTTAAAACCCTCTTTTTCAAAACATTTTTGAAAAAAGGTTTCTACGATGTTCTGAGGCTCACATTTCATTAAATATTGCGTTTTTCGATAAACCGAGCAAGGACAAAGTAGAAATAAATGAAACAGAGGTGAAATCTTTGAAAAATCTTTCAAAACACCTTATTTAGGGGTTTGGGGTTGAAGAAAAAAGTAGAGGAGGGAAGAAAACTAGCTGAGGAGAAGTTAGGCACGAATCCAATTAGACCGAAACTAAGCAGTCTTCACTAAAATGAGCATAACTTTTTGCAAACTTGGAATTTTGATGTGAGGCTGCCACCATTGGAAAGATTACTTTTGTGGCTTCAATTTAGACACAATAATGACTTGAAAAGAAGTCCCGATGAAAGAGTTATTGTCATGACCCGAACGGGTTAAGGACACAACCGGCTAATAATCATGAGATTACCTACGGCCTCAAACCAAACCAAACGTATTTTAACAGAGTTAACGGGGGCCAAACGGAAGCAATTTAAAACTTTGTCCATAGAGCTGTGCTTACACGGCACATCATAACAAACCATACATATGTACATTAACAACTCACAACAGAAGTACAGTACCATAAAGTTCTGTACAGACAGGATCATCCGAAACTAAGTCAACCCATGAAAACTATATACAGACATGTTCAAAGACTTCGCCAACATGACAACATAAAACAAAATGACAAAAAGGCAAAGACGAGTCTCGTGCGTGAGACGCAAGGGCTGACTCTTCAAAACCTCTGTTGTTCCACACATACTTCGCTGGGGCTGGGTTTGAACTTCTCTTGGCTCACCTATAAACAGATGAATGAGCGTGAGCGATAGCCCAGTGAATAATATCAAATAAAGGAGTTATACAAATGGTACGTAGAACAACATGCTTCAAACGGCCTTGGGCCCAATTCATATTTCTATTTAACACACACATATATACACAATTTAAGTCAAGTGACTGTGGTTACAAACACACTGGCCTTTAGCCCATTTATCTTCCATTTGTCAAACTGGTCTTTGGCCCATTCAACTTTCATTCATGTCAAACTGGCCTATGGCCCATTCATTCATGTCGAATTGGCCTCTGGCCCATTCGTTCATGTCAAACTGGCCTCTGGCCCATTCGTTCATGTCAAATTGGCCTCTGGCCCATTCATTCATTCATATCAAACATTTGTCCGTAATTCAAACTAACAAACTTATAAGGCTTATAAGGAAATAAGCAATTGGACAAATGACAACTTCAAAATATCGATATTACTCACAGTGATCGGTTGGCTGGTTTGCCCTGGAGCTCGACCCTACACATTCCATGAACACAAAAGGGTCACAAATAGTTCGATCCATTCTAAATTCATATATTCCTCTTTAGGCTTCATTCTTATTTCTTTAACTCAATTACAATGCTCCATGCATGCCTAAGAGTACTTAGAAGTGAAAGAGAATAGAAAACAAAACACAGGATGTCTTTTCAAAATTTCAAAAAGCAGAGTCCCCGCTCGAGCGTGGATTTTCCCGCTCGAGCAGACCCTTGAGGCCTGCAAAAGTACTGGTTATGTCAAATTTACGCTCAATCGTGCACTCTGGCACTCGAGCGGAAGGCCTCTCTACATGTCTCCCCGCTCGAACGTGAACTTCCCCGCTTGAGCGGACATCCAAGTCTGCAAAAGTACTGGGAGCACGAATTTCCTGCTCGAGCATCTCTTCCCCCGCTCGAGCGGACATCAAAAATTCTGGGTTTTCCAGAACACATTCTTGAGCTTCAACTTGATGTTCAAAGGTTCCAAATGCATGATTTTGGCTCAAACTTCACATATATATATATATACTAGCACGGTATAAACACTAAATTTCAACATTATGAAGCTTAATTCCAAGAATTTCTCATATGCATGCCTCAAATTAACCCAAACTCATCACCAACACATCAAATTCAAACATGGAAAGCTCACACCTCCATGATCTACACTTGCATGTGAGGGATATTCATTATTCTCAATTTAATCGGTGAAGAGATGATCGAATACATGGATTTCAAACAAGATTCATCATGGATTACACAATTTATGCTAAAACATGGAAATTTATAGCAATTTCCTACATGCATGCCTCTAATGACTTCAAATACAACAAAATCAACTCAATTTCATCATAATCAATCTAACTCATGTTCTTGACTATTAATCAAACTTGAATTCACAATTTACAACATTAAACTCATGAATTCCCTTACCCAGGAGCTCAATCTTTCAAACTATAGCAAATTCTTGAGTTTAATCTTCAAATTCCCCAAACCTTGAGCCAAAATTACACAATTCTCTCCTTTTCTCTCTCTATAGCCGGCTCTCTCTTTCTCAAGGCACAAAATCTGATTTTTGAGCTCAAGTGTAACAATTAAGTGTATAGTGCCTCTTTACATTAGTTCCCACTAGCATCAATTTAATAATAATAAATAATTGGGCACTAATTCAACAATTTAATCAATTTAATCTCATCCGAATCAATTTCCAGTTAAATTTCACCGTAGGCTCTAAAAATTACGCTAATCACAATGGCGTAATTAATTTCGGGTTCTGTGGCCGATAAGGCCTTCAATTTAATTTCCAAAGCAGATAATCAAACAGATATTCTTACGGTGAACAGATAGAAATTCAAAACCACATATTTTCACATAATGGCACACAAAATCATATTAAACACATAATCATGCTCATATTAAGGGCCAATTAACATATTACGGAACAGGGATATCATAGTCTTCCCCCCTATAGGAAGTTTGGTTCTCTAAACTTATTTTACCTTCGTCGGGAAACAAATATGGATAGCGTAGTCGCATTTCCTCCTCTTTTTCCTATGTAGCATCCGTCCCATAATGTTCCTTCCATTCCACTTTCACCATTGGGATGGATTTGCTTCTCAATTGTTTCACTTGCCGATCAACAATTCGTTCCGGCCATTCGGCGTATTCCATATTTTCATCAATAGCTACCCGGTGATAATCAGTCACATGAAACGGGTCTCGAAGGTAACCCCTCAACATCGACACATGAAACATGTTATGGATTTGTTCGAATCCCGGTGGCAAAGCAACTCTATAGGCAACTGGGCCAAGCCTTTCCAGAATCTGAAACGGCCTAATGTAACGGGGCGACAACTTGCCCTTCTTTCCAAACCTGACTTAGCCTTTCATCGGAGATACACGGATGAACACATGGTCACCAACCTCATACTCAAGAGGTCTTCTCCGAACATCTGCATAATTCTTTTGTCGGTCCTGAGCTGTTTTGAGCCTTTGCCGAATAATCTTGATTTTCTCAGAAGTGTCTTGCACAATTTCAGGCCCAAGTAAAGCTCTATCCCCGACTTCTGTCCAACAGATAGGTGATCTACACCTTCTACCATACAAAGCCTCGTATGGTGCCATACTGATGCTGGACTGGAAACTATTATTGTATGCAAACTATGTAAGTGGCAAATAATCTTCCCAACTCCCCTAAAAGTCCAAAGCACACATCCGAAGCATATCTTCCAAAGTCTATATTATTCGTTCTGATTGCCCATCGGTCTGTGGATGGAATGCAGTACTGAATCTTAGTTCTGTCCCCATAGCTTCCTGCAAACTCTTCCACAATCTAGATACAAATTTCGGATCTCTATCCGACACAATGGATACCGGAACTCCGTGTAAACAGACAATCTCATCAACATAAATGGTAGCCAGTCTATAAGCATTAAACGTGGTTCTAACAGGTAGAAAATGTCCAGATTTAGTCAGTCTATCAACTACAGCCCAAATAGAATCCATACCTCGAGAAGTTTGAGGTAGGCCAACAACGAAATCCATAGTCACATGCTCCCACTTCCATTCAGGAATAGGGAGAGGTTGAAGTAGACTGCCTGGTTTCTGATGTTCAACTTTAACTTGCTGACATTGAAGACACTTGGACACATATTATGTAATTTCTTTCTTCATTTTAGGCCACCAATAGGTTTGTTTCAAATCCTGATACATTTTATTATTACCCGGATGCATAGCAAATACGGATCTGTGGGCTTCATCTAAAACCCTCTTCTTTAGTTTCGGAATATCTAGGACACACATTCTGTTTCGAAATTTCAACACTTCATTTTCAATACTGAACTCAGCCTTCGAACTTGTCTCAAATTCATCAATCACTTTCTTGAGGAATTCATCATCTTTCTGTTTCTGCTTGATTTCATCAATGATTGTCGGCTCGGCTGTAATAGCGGCTATCAATCCGCCCTGTTCACGCATTACCACTTCAATTTCAGACTTCTCAAAATCTTGCAAGATTTCTTTCTGTTCAATAAACAAACAAGCCATACTCCCCGTTGATTTTCTACTCAAGGCATCAGCAACTGTGTTAGCTTTCCCGGGGTGATACTGAATCTCTAAATCATAATCCTTTATTAATTCCAGCCATCTCCTTTGCCGCATATTCAACTCTTTCTGTGTGAAAAAAGTATTTCAAACTTTTGTGATCTGTGTAGACTTCACACTTTGCTCCATACAGATAATGCCGCCAGATTTTCAAAGCAAAAACAACTGTGGCCAATTCTAGGTCATGTGTTGGATAATTCTTCTCGTGTGGCCTCAACTGTCGGGAGGCATAAGCAATAACCTTTTCGTGCTGCATTAACACATAACCCAAACCTTTATAAGATGCATCACTGAAAATCACAAAATTCTCCATACCTGATGGTAGTGTCAAAACTGGTGCAGTGGTCAGTCTTGTCTTCAATTCATGAAAGGCAGACTCCCTTTCGTCATTCCATTCAAATGATTTCCCCTTGCGTATCAACTGGGTAAGTGGTACTGCTATCTTTGAAAAGTCTTTCACAAACCTCCTGTAATACCCAGCTAAGCCCATGAAACTGCAGACTTCTGTTACATTTGTCGGTGTAGGCCAATTCACAATTGCCTCTATTTTCTATGGGTCCACTGAAATTCCTTCCTTGTTGATCACATGTCCTAAGAAAATAACTTCATCCAACCAAAACTCACATTTCTTTAGTTTAGCAAATAATTTCCTTTCCTGAAGTATTTGTAGGACAGTTCTCAAATGATGTTCATATTCAAGTCCATCTTTGGAATATATCAAAATGTCATCAATAAAAACAACAACAAATTCGTCAAGGTAGGTTTTAAAAATTCGGTTCATTAAGTCCATAAATGTTGCCGAAGCATTAGTCACTCCAAATGGCATAACAAGAAACTCAAAATGTCCATACCTCCTTCTGAATGCGATTTTCTCAACATCTTCTGCCTTAACTTTCAGCTGATGATACCCGGATCTCAAATCAATTTTAGAAAACACCTGTGATCCCTGCAACTGGTCAAATAAGTCATCAATATGAGGTAGGGGATATTTGTTCTTTATTGTTACCTTGTTCAATTCCCGATAATCGATGCACAAACGCAAAGTTCCATCCTTCTTTTTCACAAACAATACTGGTGCACCCCAAGGCGAAGTGCTAGGTCGAATAAACCCCTTGTCAAGCAGGTCTTGCAACTGTTCTTTTAATTCTTTCATTTCGGCAGTAGCCATTCTGTAGAGAGTTTTAGAAATGGGCTGGGTGCCTGGCACAGTTTCAATAGTAAACTCTATCTCTCTATTTACCAATTCTCCTGGTAATTCATTTGGAAACACATCTGGAAATTCTCTAACAATAGGGATATCATTCAATTCAACATTCACAATTTGTTCAGACAACACATAGCACAAATAACCCTGGCACCCTTTCTTGATCAGTTTACATGCTTTCATTGCAGATATCAAATAAGGTGGAGGCACTACCCCATTACCCATAAACACAATCTCTTTATATTCTGGTGGTTTAAACACAACCCGTTTTGTTACACAATCAATGGTGGCACAATATTTGGTCAACCAATCCATGCCCAGAATTACATCAAAATGCCTAAAGTTCAAGGGCAACAAATCTACGTATAGGATAGCACCCTCAACACACATATCACAAAACCGATATATAGATTCACACAATACAGATTCCCCAGACGAAGCAGACACACATAGCAGTTATGGCAGTAATTCTAGAGGTCTATTCAGTCTAGATGCAAATGCACATGTCATAAAAGAGTGTGTGGATCCGGAGTCAATTAACATAAAAGCATCCTGATTACATATAGAAATAATACCTGAGACAACTGCGTTGGCATTCCGTGTATTGCCCAAAACAAGCGCAAAAACTCTCCCTTGTCTCACAGTATCCCCGATGGTAGCAAGTCTCAAGGTATTTCCCGACTTTGGGATCAATGCGGTGGAACTAGCAGCTATTTTTCCACCATTCTGATTATAATCTCGGGCTATGTGCCCTTGTTTACCACACTTGAAACAGGCACCTAACACACGGTAACAAACCCCATGGTGCTTTTTGCTACAAATATTGCACATGGGAGATGCGTCTCGGGAAGAATTCGAAGTACTTAAGGAGCCCGTGTTTTGCTTTTTTAGAAATTCCTTCTTTAAAAAGAAGCCTTGTCTTTTATTGCCTTTCCACTCTGTTGGTGGCTTAGCCTGTCTAGTTATGTTAGCCTCTGATATGATAGCCCTGTCTAGCACCTCAATGTAAGTCTCCAGCTTCAAGACATTCACTATTTCTAAAATGTCACTTCGGAGCCCACCTTCAAAGTGTCTCACCTTCTTATAGTCAGTATCAATTACATATGGTGCAAACCTGGCCAATTCGGTGAATTTGGCCTCATACTCAGCTACGGTCATACTGTCTTGCCTTAGTTCCATGAACTTTGCTACTTTCCTATCCCGAACACAATGCGGGAAGTACTTATCATAGAAAATCTCCAAAAATTTCACCCAATCAACATCCTTGTGATTTTCTCGCATTAACATCCACCATCTTCTTGCCTCATCTTCTAACATAAAAATGGCTAGAAGCACTTTCTGTGTCTCCGAGCAAGGGAACACTTCAAACAATTTCTCAATGCCGAGAACCCATGCCTCGGCTTTCAATGGATCTAATTCACCATGGAACTGTGGTGGTTTCATCTTCTTGAATTCTTTGGTGAGAGCTATTATCCGATCATCATTCTGATTATCTGGCACAGGTGGTGCCAAAGGTGGAGGTGGAGGTGGAGGTGGAGGTGGCGGGTGTGGTTGCTGCCACTGTTGTTGCCACTCCTGTTGCTGTCTCAAAGCTTCTGCCATTTTCTGAATCAACCTTTCCATTCTATCTATTCTGGCAGTAGAGGACTCTTTTATCTCATCACCTCTTGTCCTCACCATCTGATTAAACTTAAATTATACTTTGTACAAAATATTCACAGGTATGCATATATTAAAGAGCATACATATTCAAATAATTTGCAAAGCAAGCAAATCACAAACTTATAACATATAGTTGTTCACATTGAAACATTTAGATACATTCTCGATACTATCAAAGTCATACTTATCACATGAATGCATCCTATATCTTTTATAAACGCTTATTGCTCTTTTGGACAAGTGTGTGAGCGATTAACTCGTGCTCTGATACCACTCTGTTATGACCCGAACCCACCCCCGTGGGTTAAGGACACAACCGGCCAATAATCATGAGATTACCTACGACCTCAAACCAAACCAAACGTATTTTAATAGAGTTAACGGGGACCAAACGGAAGCAATTTAAAACTTTGTCCATAGAGCTGTGCTTACATGGCACATCATAACAAACCATACATATGTACATTAACAACTCACAACAGAAGTACAGTACCATAAAGTTCTGTACAGACAGGATCATCTGAAACTAAGTCAACCCATGAAAACTATATACAGACATGTTCAAAGACTTCGCCAACATGACAACATAAAACAAAATGACAAAAAGGCGAAAACGAGTCTCGTGCGTGAGACACAAGGGTTAACTCTTCAAAACCTCTGTTGTTCCACACATACTTCACTAGGGCTGGGTTTGGACTTCTCTTGGCTCACCTACAAACACATGAATGAGCGTGAGCGATAGCCTAGTGAACAATATCAAATAAAAGAGTTATACAAACGGTACGTAGAACAACATGCTTCAAACGGCCTTGGGCCCAATTCATATTTCTATTTAACATATATATATATATATATATATACGCAATTTAAGTCAAGTGACTGTGGTTCCAAACACACTGGCCTTTGGCCCATTTATCTTCCATTTGTCAAACTGGCCTTTGGCCCATTCAAATTTTCATGTCAAGCTGGCCTTTGGCCCATTTAACTTTCATTCATGTCAAACTGGCCTTTGGCCCATTCATTCATATCAAACTGGCCTCTGGCCCATTCGTTTATGTCAAACCGGCCTCTGGCCCATTCATTCATGTCAAACTGGCCTCTGGCCCATTCATTCATGTCAAACTAGCATCTGGCCCATTCATTCATTCATATCAAACATTTGTCCGTAATTCAAACTAGCAAACTTATAAGGCTTATAAAGAAATAAGCAATTGGACAAATGACAACTTCAAAATATCGATATTACTCACAGTGATCGGTTGGCTGGTTTGCCCTAGAGCTCGACCCTACACATTCCATGAACACAAAAGGGTCACAAACAGTTCGATCCGTTCTAAATTCACATATTCCTCTTTAGGCTTCATTCTTATTTCTTTAACTCAATTACAATGCTCCATGCATGCCTAAAAGTACTTAGAAGTGAAAGAGAATAGAAAACGACACACAGGATGCCTTTTCAAAATTTCAGAAAGCAAGGTCCCCGCTCGAGCGTGGATTTCCTAGCTCGAGCAAACCCTTGAGGCCTGTAAAAGTACTGGGTATGTCGAATTTATGCTCGATCGTGTACTCTGGCGCTCGAGCGGACATCCAAGTCTGCAAAAGTACTGGGAGCACGAATTTCCCGCTCGAGCGTCTCTTCCCCCGCTCAAGCAGACATCAAAAATTCTGGATTTTCCAGAACACATTCTTGAGCTTCAACTTGATGTTCAAAGGTTCCAAATGCATGATTTTGGCTCAAACTTCACATATATATATACTAGCATGGTATAAACACTAAATTTTAACATTATGAAGCTTAATTCCAAGAATTTCTCATATGCATGCCTCAAATTAACCCAAACTCATCACCAACACATCAAATTCAAACATGGAAAGCTCACACCTCCATGATCTACACTTGCATGTGAGAGATATTCATTATTCTCAATTTAATCGGTGAAGAGATGATCAAATACATGGATTTCAAACAAGATTCATCATGGATTACACAATTTATGCTAAAACATGGAAATTTATAGCAATTTCCTACATGCATGCCTCTAATGACTTCAAATACAACAAAATCAACTCAATTTCATCATAATCAATCTAACTCATGTACTTGACCATTAATCAAACTTGAATTCACAATTTACAACATTAAACTCATGAATTCCCTTACCTAGGAGCTCAATCTTCCAAACTATAGCAAATTCTTGAGTTTAATCTTCAAATTCTCCAAACCTTGAGCCAAAATTACACAATTCTCTCCCTTTCTCTCTCTATAGCCGGCTCTCTCTTTCTCAAGGCACAAAATCTGATTTTTGAGCTCAAGTGTAACAATTAAGTGTATAGTGCCTCTTTACATAAGTTCCCACTAGCATCAATTTAATAATAATAAATAATTGAGCACTAATTCAACAATTTAATCAATTTAATCTCATCCGAATCAATTTCCAGTTAAATTTCACCGTAGGCTCTAAAAATTACACTAATCACAATGGCGTAATTAATTTCGGGTTCTGTGGCCGATAAGGCCTTCAATTTAATTTCCAAAGCAGATAATCAAACAGATATTCCTACGGTGAACAGATAGAAATTTAAAACCACATATTTTCACATAATGGCACACAAAATCATATTAAACACATAATCATGCTCATATTAAGGCCAATTAACATATTACAGAACAGGGATATCACAGTTATGCCCATTTGAAATTGGACCTGGAAAACAGATTTTTGCCGTCGGCCACCAGGGTGGCCAGTCTGCCAGAAAAGTGGCCGGTCGGCCACTAATGACCCAAACTCAGATATTTTGCAGATCTTTTCCCTCCAGCTATTCTACACAACCTCCAGCTGTCTGTTTTGCAGATATTTTGACCAAGGCTTGCATTTTGCTATATATGGAGGCCATATCTCATATATTAAAAGGTTAGAAAATTCTGGGAGCCTGTATCTCTAAAAATCCTCTCTCTCTACATTCCTCTCTCTCTAGAGTTCTCTCTCTCTCTCTTGCCCTTTTGTGCATACAAGAAAAGAATGTGCATGGAAGTATGGATATACCTCTCCTTTGCCTAGACATCCTTGATCAAACTTGACCACCATTGGGATGAGATTCCTTGGGACCTTGTTTGAGCTCTAGAAAGAGGATTGAGCTTGGTTTGGTGCCTCTTTTGTGCCTAAGTGGTGCTTTGCTTCAAAGGTATAACACTTACCTTATTTAAGCTTGCTTTGAACACTTGTTTTGCCATCTTCCTCCACTATTTTTGAGCTGGTTTTCAACTGAAAAAAACTCTGTTTTTCAGTCCTTGAAATGGTGGTTTAAAGCCATTTTGTGCTAAGGGGTTGTATCCCCCTTTTTGTTACCTATTTGTATGTGCCTTTGCATCATCTCTTAGCATGTAAAAGTCAAACTTTTTTTGGCCTTTTTACCACTGAAATTTTGAATTTCAATGGTAAAAAGTGTGTTTTGAAGTCCAAAAATGGAGGGGGGTGGCCTCCCCTCCTTGTCTCTCCCTTTCATGCCTAGTTAGCATTACAAAGTAGCATGTTTTTGTGGCTTAACCTAGCTTATTTCCAGTACATTTTTGCCTCTGATTTGGCATGTTTTAAGACTATTTTGGGCTGGTTTGGTCCTTTGAGTCTTGCTTTGTATGCTTGTAGTGCAATTGTGCTCAAAGGTCTGATTTGTGCTATGTGTTAGCCTTTCATTCTAGCCTTTTTTAGCTTACTTCAAGCATGTTTTAGAACTTTTTTTAAACTGTTTTAGGACTGTTTTAAAGTGTTTGTGCCTTTGGGGCCTTGTATTGTATAGCTATAGTGCAAATGCCTTCACTAGCTTTGTGTTTTAAGGCCTTCAACTTGTCTTGCTTGTGATGGTTGCATGTTATAGCATCATTGTACATGTGATTTTAGTGCATGTATCTTTGTCACACTCTCACATATTTCACTCTTTCATTGCCTTTAAAAGTTATGCTTTGAGCCTTGCTTACGAGCCAACAAATGAACATGTTTTTCTTGCTTTCTATGCTTTAATTACAGCATGATTTAGCCACTATTTTGGCATGTTTAAGCTCTGTTTTGAGCTGGTTTGGTCATTTGAGCTTGATATTGCATGCCTCTTATGTAATGCTCTTCAATAGTTTAATGTCTTTGGCTTTTGAATATGTTGTGCATGTGTTGCTTGCATGATTTAGTGTCTTTAGCATACCATATCAGTACTGAAAGTCTGCAACCACCCTCTGTTCTTCACTTTTTAATTTTCTTTTGAAAGTGGTCTTGAGCCCCTTTTGGCTTGAGCATGAAATTGAGGCACTCATGCCTAATGATTTTAATCCTCTCTTGAGGGTTTCTACTAACCAACAGCATGATACCTCTTTCATGCTCAAGGTACTTATGGCTTAGGCCCTCTTTCCAATTAGAGGACTCTCAGTTTGGACTTAATCAATTAAAGGACTAATCGGTAATCTAAAATGTGTAAACAAAATGAGCCAAGTAAAACATGAATAAGATAAGCATTTTTGTTGCACTGCATGTGTTTGGATCAGACATTAATCCAAACATAAGAAATGTGGGATGTTTCATACTCAAAGTGATGAAACCTGTCGCGTTTCTTGTTCGCTGTCACGCTTGATCATGCATGATAGGGTGGCAGCCATTTGAGTCTCATTTGTACATTCACTAAGCTTGTACAATCTTGGTTCTTTGGACATCATGCATTGAGATGCTTGATTGGTGGCTAGAGAGCCAGGTGTTACACTCCTTTGAGCTTGAGAAATGATAAGGGGAGTGGTAGTACATATATTTCCCGCAAAATACCTTGTTTTGCCTCTGTTGTTCTCTCTTACAGCAAAAATAGAAGTTTGGAAAAGGGGGTGGCCGACCAGCCACTTGCACTAGCCGACCGGCCAGGTGAGGTAGCCGACCGGCCACTTGAAGTCGTTGACCGGCCACCAGTGCAAGGTTTGTCCAATGTGTTCATGTGTTGGAACAGAGGCAATATGAAAGTTGGTACGATATTCACAGATCATAGCAAATGCAAACCTAGGCAGCTGTTGGCAAGGCGATGGATTTTCGAGAGGAAGCAGCCGAGCATGCATATCTCCCTTGCCTGCGAGGCCACTTTATTGCTTCATTAGCTAGTTGTAGTTGATTAATACAAGTGTTGTAGTTAATAAGTTCAATTCGGTTTGTAATATTTTAATTAGCTTAGCATAGCTAGTTATTCAATTGCGTTGTAATAATTAATTAGTTAGAATAGTTAATTAGTTTTGGCTTGTAATAGTTAGCTTAATTAGCTTAGCTTAGATTAGCTTTTGCTTATTCATTCAAACCCTCCTTCGCGAGGGCACAATGTTGGTGCATGTGTGTGTGCCTGTCTTCCAACCCCACGTCTTTCTCCCTTTTACTTAACCGCTTTCGATGGTTAGTTTACGGTCATTTTCAATTAGCATACCTTATGCTTGCATGTTTGCATCATTCATTTGTCTTGCATCCACCGAGGCTCGGCGCATCATACAAACTGTATCGTATTTCTATACTTGTTTGAATACGTGTTTTACAGCATGTTATCAAAGTGTTGCATTCATATGCCATCTTAGATAGCCGAACCTATTAATTGCATTATTGCATGCATTGCATTAGGGATCTTGTATAGTTAGGATCATGCATTGTTTTTAACTAGCTTTTGTTTTAACTCGGAGTACACTGTCAGTTTCATGCTTTAGCATACTTGCATGAGTGCGAGTGTTGCCATGATCGCATGCTTGCCATGAGGCTATTTACTTAATCGATAAATTGCATGAATGCCTGTGGATGAATGATTTGTTGCCTGAATTGGAATAATTCATCAAATGTGAGTTTTAAGCCCACTTTGCGAAGTGGCAAATCATGTTTTAAGCCCATCATGTTTGATGGCAAATCCGCGGTTTAGCCCACTTGATGGTGGCATTTTCAAACCATTTTCGAAAATAAACATGAGTTAAATTCGTTCCAAGTCTTGTGACTTAGTCTATACTTGTTTGTGTGCGTCACATAGTAAAGCTAGTTTAATAATCCGAATAAGAACACATGTGTTTATAAAACAACATATCATGTCTAGTAGAGGCCGATCCTTTGATAAGGCGAGCGGGGGTGCTCATTTCAGGACATTCCCCTCTCGTACTCAAGTTCCCTAGCCAAGGCAACTTTGGTGATGACGGACACGTTTGACATGAGTCAAGGTTTCCTAAATTTTTTCAAAATAAAATATTTAGGTGGCGACTTGTAGACACCCCATTTTTGATTGCCCTTAAGCCTTGGGCACCGCTGATTGCTTACTTGATGGTGCAGGCTATGCTATGTAAAAGTTCAATTTCTTTGGCAAGGAGAGCATCAAATCTGAACCTTACACCCCATTTGTGGACCAAAAAAATTTTGACCCAAAATATTTTAGACCTTAAAACCCTATTTTTCAAAATATTTTTGAAACGAAGTTCCTACGATGTTCTGAGGCTCACATTTTGTTAAATGTTGTGCTTTTCAGTAAACCCAGCAAGGACAAAGTGGAAATGAATGAAAAAGAGGTGAAATCTTTGAAAGAATCTTCAAAACACCTTTTTTAGAGGTTTAGATTTGAAGTAAAGAAGAGGAGATGGAAGAAACGAAGTTGGGGAAGAAGATGGGCATGAACCGTTAAGAGAGAGTCAAGCAGCCCTCGCTAAATCAGGCCTGTCCGTTTTTACACTTGGATTTTAGCTATGAGCCACCACCGTTGGAAAGTAGACTTCTGGGGCTTCATTCTTCACTTAAGAATCTCCTAAAGCCGAGTCCAGATGAGGGAGATGTGGTTGGTTGAAGTTAGGCATCAATCCGGTTGGACCGAAACTGAGCAGTCTTCACTAAAAGAGGGATATTTCTTATCACACTTTGAATTTTGATGTGAGGCTACCACCATTGGAAAGATTACTTCGGGGGCTTCAATTTAGGCTTAAGAATGACCTGAAAAGAAGTCCATATGAAGGATTCATGCCCATTTGAAATCGGGCCTGAAAAGTAGATTTTCGTGGCCGGTCGGCCACTGATGTCCCAAACTCAGATTTTTTTGTAGATATTTCTCCTCCAACTGTTTTCACAATGTGCCAGCTATCCTAATTCAGATATTTCGACCAAAGCTCTCATTTTTTCTATACATGGAGGCCATATATCTCATTTTGCAAGGTTAGCAAATTTTGGGAGCCTCTCTCTCTAAAAATCCTCTCTCTCTAGAGTTCTCTCTCTCTTGAGTTTTTGTGCACACAAGTGGAGATTTACTTCTAGTTTTCCTAGACATCCTTGATCAAATTTGACCACCATTGGGCTGAGGTTCCTTGAGACCATCTTTGAGCTCTAAAAGGTGTTTGTGGCTTAGATTGTTACCTCATTTTGTATCTTCCCTTCAAGAGGTATAACTCTCCCCTTTTGTACTTGTTTTGCACACTTGCTTCACCATCCTTTTTCCATTGTTTTGGACTATTTCTGAGCTAGTTTTCAACTGAAAAAAAACTCTATTTTTCAATCCTTAAAATAATGGTTTAAAGCCATTTTGTGCTAAGGTGTTGTATCCCCCCTTCTTGTTGCCTATTTGTATGTGCCTTTGCATCATCTCTTAGCATGTAAAAGTCAAATTTTTTGGGCCTTTAAACCACTGAAATTCAGATTTATTTCAGTGGTAAAAAGTGTGTTTTGAAGTCCAAAAATGAAGGGGTTAGCCTTCCTTCCTTGTCTCTCTCTTTCATGCCTAGTTAGCATTACAAAGTAGCATGTTTTTGTGGCTTGTGTTAGCTTAGTTCAAGCATGTTTTAGGCTTTATTTTAACATGGTTTAACTCTATTTTTGGCTGGTTAGGTCACTTGTTGCTTGCATCTTATACTTGTAGTGTAATTTTGCTTACTAGCCTAGCATGCCTAATGAGTTAGCCTATCATTCTAGCTTATGTTAGCTTGGCTCCAGCACATTTTTGTCAATATTTTTACATGCTTTAACTCTGTTTTGGGTTGGTTAAGTCCTTCGAGGCTTGGTTTGTATGGCTATAGTGTAACGGTCTTCACTAGTCCATTGCTTTAAGGCCTTGAGCATCAAGTGTTTGAGCTATTTGCATGTTATAACCACATTTTTCATGTAGTTTCAGCACCATAACCTCTGTCATGTGCACATGTATATCACTCTTTCATTGCTTTTGGGAGTTGTGTTTTGAGCCTAACTTGCAAGCCAACACATGAGCATGTTTTCATAGCTTTTTGTGCTTCAATTCCAGCATGATTTAGCCACTATTTTGACATGTTTAAGCTGCGTCCAGAGTCGGTTTGGTCATTTAAGGTTGATATTGCATGCCTCTAGTGTAATGTCCTTTACTAGCTTTAATGCCTTAGGCTCTTAATATGTCTTGCATGTGTTGCTTGCATGATTTAGTGTCTTGAGCATGCCATTTCAGCACTAAAAAGTCTGCAACCTCCCTCATTTCTTCATTTTTCTACTTGTTTTGAGGGTTGGTTAATCTTATGATTGTGTTTAAGCTTGAGATAGAGCTTTTGCTCAATGGCTTTAACCTTCTTTTGAGGGTTTCTACTAGTCAAAGGCATGATCTCTCTCATATCTTAAATCATCCTTTGGTTGACCCCTCCCGCATTAGAGGACAATCACTTTGGACTTAACCAACTAAAGAATGGTTTGGTAAGCTATGCAAGATAAGCATTCGTGTTGCATTGCATGTGTTTGGATCGGATGTTAATCCAAACACAAGAAATGTGGGACATTTCATCCTCAAAATGATGAAACGTGTCGCGTTTCTTGGTCGTCGTCACCATTGATCATGCATGATAGGGTGGTGGCCATTTGAGTCTTATGTGTGCACTCATTAAGCTTGTACAAGCTTGGTCCTTTGGCCATCATGCATTGAGATGCTTGGTTGGTGGCTTGAGAGCCGAGTACCACTCTCCTTTGAGCTTGAGACAAGATGTGGAGGGTGGTAGTACACACATTTTCTTGCAAATACACTGTCATGCCTCTGTTTGCTCTCTGTTGTAGCAAAAGGAGGAATTTCAGGGAAGCAGTGACCGACCGGCCATCAAAGCCAGCCGACCGGCCACCAAAGCAGCCGACCGGCCATCAGTAGTGGCCGATAACCACCATTTCTAGCCGATCAGCCCTCCGTATGTCCTTAAGATCAAACAGAAGCAGTCTGGAAGTTGGCATAATTTTCAGAGGTCCAAATGTGTGCAAACAGAGGCATCTAGAGGCAAGGCAATGGATTTTCGAGAGGAAGCAACCGAGCATGCATGTCACCCTCGCCCGCGAGGCCATTTTAATTACATGTGCTGTAATTAATTTAGCTTAGTTCATTTTGTAATATTCTAATTAGCTTAGATTAACTAGTTATTCAATTTGGTTTATAATAATTAATTAGCTAGAGTAGTTAATTAATTCGTGTTGTAATAAGTAGTTTAGTTTAGCGTAGCTAGCTTAACTTATTTATTCGGACCCTCCTTCGAGAGGTCGCAATGTTGTAATAAGCGTGAGTGTGTGTGTGCATGTCTTCTAACCCCACGCCTTTCTCCTTTTTACTTAACCGCTTACGATGGTTAGATTACGGCATATTTTGATTTGCATACCTTATGCTTACATGCGTGCATCATTCATTTGTTTTGCATGCATCAGGCTTGGCGTATCATTCAAACTGCAATGTATTTCAATACACTTACTTGAATACGTATTTCAAAGCATGTTATCAAATGTTGCATTCATATGCCATCTTAGATAGCCGAGCCTGTTTAGTTGCATTTTTGCGTGTGTTGCTTTAGGCATCTTAACTTAGTTAGGATCATGCATTGTTTCTAACTAGTTCTTTGTTTTAGCTCGGAGTACACTATAAGTGTTTACGCTTTAGCATACTTGTATGAGTGTGAGTGTTGCCATGACCGCATGCTTGCCATGAGGCTACTTGCTTAAGTGATTAACTGCATGAATGCCTGTGGATGAAGGCTTTGTTGCTTGAATTGGGACAATTCATTGATTATGATTTTTAAGCCCACTTTGGAAGTGGCAAATCATGTTTTTTAAGCCCACTTGAGGGTGGCAAATCCGCGCTTTAGCCCACTGTGAGGTTGGCATTTTCAAACCATTTTCGAAAAACAAACATGAGTTGTTTTGTTCCAATTCTTACGATTTAGTCTATACTTGTATGTTGTGCGCATCACATAGTAAGTTAGCTAATAACCGAAAAAAGAACACATGTGTTTATACAACAACATATCATGTTTAGTAGAGGCCGATCTTTGATCAGGCGAGCGGGGGTGCTCATTTCAGGACCTTCCCCTCTCGTACCCAAGTTCCCGAGCCTAGGCAACTTTGGTGATGACGGACACGTGGCCTTTGGCACGAGTCAGGGTTTTCTAAATTTCTCAAAAATAAAACATTTAGGTGGCGACTCTATAATCTGGCAAAGCAGTCCATGTTTGGTATTTTTTTTTATTAAAATTGATTTTCTAAAACGATTTGCCGAATTTGGACTCTTTGGTGTTTATCAGTCTCACATTGCACTTTGTGAGATTAGATTTAGAACCGTGACAGGAGTCCGAACTGTAGAAGACCGATTCGAAGCTCCCCGAAAGGGAGCGACAAAGAAAGTCGAGCTATAGTTTCTGGCGACTCTACTGGGGATTTAGAGAACTTGACTCGAACTCATGATATGTTGTTTTATCTACATTTATGTGTTTTTAGCATTGCATTTGCATAAGTGCGCCTAAGTCACAGTGTTTACCATCTGTTATTCCTAAGCAGTTTGCCGGAGGCTTGCTTGGAAAAGCGTGCCATAAGGCTGATTAGTTGCGGGCTCTGCCACGATGGGAACACAAACCTTGGATTTGGACTACCACTGTACCGTTTGATCCTCCTTTCACTTCTTGGTGTTAGAAGCGAGAGGTATATTAGGTGGTCTTGCTGAGGCACCCTTTTTGACCAATTGACCTAGTTGCATATCGGAAGCCATAGAGACTTTTCCAAACTAGGATAGGTTGCTTACCCAAATGCAGAACTGTGTGAAACCATGTGTTTGCATAGTGAACCCCTAGTTCCTGACGAAGCTAGGACAAGGTAACCCTACCCCATCATAGGGGTGTTTTGGCTCTCACTTGCTTGATATGTGCTTTTAGAGTGTGTCTCTACAAGGATATGCATATCAGTTGCCAAGATTAATATCTGTTTTGGGGCAGAATTCAGTAGAGAGCACAGTCATTCAGCAGTGATCATTTCCGTTCTAGTGAAATTGGGCTGAGATGCTGTATGTTTTCTCTTTTGCAAGGTAGTCCTGGAACTATAGCTTCAGAAGGCTCCAATATTCCTCGAGTACTCTGGAATTGTATCGATAGACTTTGTTAGGTCGGAATTGGTTCAGAAGCAACCTGTGTTTACCTCACCCCCATCGGTTACAAGACAAAAGAGGTTCAGGCAGAATTCACCAGTGCAGCTTCTACAGTAGTCACCCCTCAGCTCACCTAGGTCTAGTCTGGTCTGGGAATAGTTGTCTGGATTCAGCTCAGCACAAGATCAATCACCCATTCCCATGGCTCAGTATCCCCTAGCCAGTGTGGAAGAACCGATATAGCACCTGCAACAAACAATCGAGGCACTGCAGCAGGACGCAGTCCGTCAGGCTAAAGTCATGGCTCGTCAAGTCGAAGTGATAACCCGGCTACAACAACAACAGCCACAGCCGGCTGCGGCTTTTGCATTTCATGCACCTCCCACGGGTAACCTGACACCCGGAGCCACTACCCATACTGCTAATGTCCAAGAGACACAGGGCAATCCGGTGGAGCCAATCCTGGAACTGGCCTCGAAAACTCCTTTCTATCAAACCGAAGCTCCATTTGAATTTGAGGTTGACTCAACTGCACTTAAGGTCAATAAACTAGAGAAGTTATTCAAACGAGCACAAGGAGTGAACTCCATCCCAAATTTAGAGGACGTGTAACAACCCTCACTTCATCTTAGTCATGCTCTCATGCATTTATATGATTTTGTCTTGTTAAGCTTGCATTTCAAATCTTGTCTTTGTCTTGCTTAAGTGTTACTGCATGCTTTGTTCCTTGCTTGGTGTAAGTTTAGCCGAGGTCATCCTAAGCCTGGGTCGCACCTTTGAATCTCTTCTACCTAGGACTATCTTGGAATCTTTTGGTTAACCTCCACTCGCACCTTGGCATATTGGCCGAGATGTCGCTATCTAGGCCGAGGTGTTCATCACCAAGGCCGAGATGTGTATTATCTAGGCCGAGATGTTACCCTTGCACCTAGTGATCTTGTTCATGGATTGGTATGACCTAGACCGAGGTGTGGCACAGCTAAGTCAAGTGTTGTCCTTCCTAGCTGAGATCATTGAGACCTTACTTGCCGAAGCCTTGTCCTTAGCCAAGATCATTACCTGCCGAAGTGCCTATGCCATCTTGCTTGTTGAACACACTTTGTCATAGTCTCGTCTTTTCACGCAGTCACCTTTTTTAGAAGAGCCAACCAGCCGATGCCACGTGTCCCAGCAGAGGGTTAAGTCAGTGAGTTGTTGAGAAACACATCATTTTGTATCATATCCTTGTCTTTTAGAGAGAGAAGCTATAGGAAGAAGAAGGAGGAGTTCTTAGAGAGGGAATAGATTTTCCAAGCTTGATCTCCACACCTTGAGCCGTTAGATTCGTGTCTTGAGGTTAGAATCTTGATCTGCTCTTGTTGTTCTTATTGTTCATCTAGCTGCATTGCATGATCGAGCACGATTTGCAAGCCATGCATTGATTTAAAGTTTGGTTTTAGAAAGAGAAAGTGATATTCATGTGTTCTTGAATAAAAGCCTTGTTTGATCCAAAAGCTTGCAACAAGATTCATGTTTTTGTGTTTGTTTCCATGAAATCTTCATGTATCGGTACCCAGGTCCATGTTTTCAAACTCATCTCATGAAAACTCATATTTCGAATAAAGAAGTTATGAATTGAGCATTCATGTTGTTCTTGTTCTTCATGTTCTTCAGCAGAGGGAAACCCAGATTTTCTCGACTTCATTTCCTTGAATGTGGCCGTCGGGACCACACCTCGGCAAGGAGGTGTGGGACGTCGGCCTAGACCTGGTTGGTGCCCATTATGTTTTCCCGAGATGAGAAACAGTGTTTTGTTTTGGTCCAACTTAGTTTTGAAGGAATGTCGAGATCATTTGCATTCATGTAAAGCTTGTTTGAGAGTGCATTCAATAGACTTTACCATGTGTTTGTAGGACTTGGACTCTTGTTTTGACCCCGACGTCCGAAGAGCTATGTGAGTGGTATTTTTAATAAAGCTATGTTATGACATTTGATAAAGTTTTGCCTTGTTTGTTTTGGAAAAGTATTTGTTAAGCATGAATGACTATCCCTATTTTGTGTATCAAGCATTAGCTTTGGTTTTGATAACATTCTTGACAAGTCCGTACGTGCTAAGGGACTATAAACATTTGTAGCACAAGGCCGTACGTGCTAAGGGACTATAAGCATTTTTAGCACAAGTCCGTACGTGCTAAGGGACTATAAGCATTTGTTGCACAAGTTCGTACGTGCTAGGGGACTTTAAACCTTTGTAGCACCTTTGATTATGTCATCCCTTGTATTATTGATGCTAGTAAGCATCCCTTGAGACTTGAAAGATTTTTAGATGAACTTGATTTGTCCTTTGATTTCGTACAAGATATGATGTGTTTTGGCTTGATAAAGACCTCGAATATCATTCATGCAAGCCCCTTTATTGATTATATCATTCACTGAGTATCCAAGCTCACCCTCTATATATATATATATATGTAGGTGATGACCAGGACGGCGGTGACGCCTAGATGCGTTTGGCATGATGTTTTGGATTCATACTTTTGATAGCATCTTGAAGACTATGCTTCTTAGCTTGTGATTCATTGTGTTTTGCATATGTCGGCTTGAGAAGCCTTTTGATCAAGATGTATTATGTATTTATTCATTTGTATTCAAGTTGTAAGACCTCGCTATGATGTATTTCATTTCATTTGATTTATGCACAGCTCTTATGGGCCAATTAGAATTAAATTATTGCTTCCGTACATGTAAGCCCCATATGTATACTCTGTTTGCGTGTGAATCTTTGTAAGTTGGCCTCTAGTAAATCTCGGATTACTGGCCATCATGGCACCATTCTACTAGGGACAGAATAGGGTCGTGACAGGACGGGTATACTGAATCTGCAGTTACCTTACCGGGGCGGTTTAAAATGCCGCATATCGACCGCTTCGATGGCTCTGGAGACCCAATGGTGCATCTCCGCCTGTTTTCTGATATCCTAAGGCCAATGGGTTTGACCCCAGCTCAGAACTTGTCTCTCTTCGGCCGAACCATGTCTGGGATAGCTGCAATCTGGTATGCTAAATTAGAGGACTCTGTGAAACAGAACTGGAAAGAGATAGCTGAGGCCTTCATTGCTCAATACTCCTACAATACACAAATCGAGGTCACGACTCATGATCTCGAAACCACCCGCCAAGAGCTAAAGGAAGGTTTCTCAGAGTTCGTGATGAGATGAAGAGCGAAGGCCTCGATGATGAGTACAAGGCCTTCTGACAAAGATCAAATCAGGATGATTGTTCGGAATCTACATGGCAAGTTGCTGCAAAAGATGATCATTCTACCTCTGTTTACCTTTCCAGACCTTCATGAAATGGGGGTTCAAATCGAGGATGCCATCAGACAAGGGATCTTTGTGGAAGACAATGAGCCTTTGAAGAAGAATGTTGTTTGCAGTTCCAATGCTACTACTGATGGTAGCACAGCTGCGAAATGCTCAGAAGTAGACACTATTACCACATCCCTCAATGGCCAAAAACCAACTACTTCAACTCGGCCCCAAGCCCGAAATTTTCATCCTCTTTACATGAGTCTCTCTCAAACTTTGAAAATGATGCAAGAAGAAGGGCACCTAGAGCTCCTAGAACCTCAACCCCTTCCAAATCCTCTTCCACCAAGATATGACCCAGCTAAATACTGTGCCTATCATCAACAGCACGGTCATGATACGAACCGTTACATCTGCCTCTGTCATAAGATTTAGGATCTTATTAACGAAGAGACCGTAGCTCCACCAAAAGGACCTCGGGCTAGTACTGACCCGTCACCTCCCCACTTCAATCTAATCCATACACTCTCGTCCACCTACAACCCCAGCATATACATCACCCCGACCCATCTACCCAAGCCTGAGGTGTTCATTCCAGACAGCATGGACTTATGCATGTTGAATGCACTCGAAATGTAATCATCTCAAACCCGTGAACCCACTACTTTTGAGCTAAAGAGGATGATTGAAGATCTTCAGAGAACAGTGACAGATTTAGCCTTTGGAGTTTTGGCTCCATCATCAACTACATCGCATACCATAGATTTCATGTCAAAAGGCTCCCCAATCTTGGGACGGCCAGCATTGGAAGAAGGCCAATCTCTTAGCAAAGTGGAGACCAGTGATAAGAACAAGGTAGGGGCAGGCATTGGTCCCTATGAACATCTTTAGTGGGCCGTTGAGGTTTTGAAGGCTGAAGGACTGAACAAATAGCAAGTACTCGCAGTTGTTGCAAAGATTGAGGATAGCACTTTTTTCGCTCATGTTGGGGGCATTTTGAATCACGAGGCAAGCTGGGAAAAGGGATGTCGTGCCAGAAACCTTCCTTTCAGCTCCAACCATACACTCGGAAGCGATCATCAAACTGAGCCAGCACCTACCAATCCCTTTCCTGGTACATCCACCACCCCACAACTTGTAAAGTACCCACCCCGAGGCCAGAGGGTCTTCAATCCCCTCTATATGACTTTGTCCAAAGCTCTCCAAATCCTCATTAGACAAGGCCATTTCAAACCCCTTGAGCCTCGGCCTCTCCCGGATCCCCTTTTAAGCATGATCCAGCCAAGTACTGTGCCTTCCATCAGCAAGCCGGCCATGACACTAGCCTTTGTTTTCGTCTTCGCCATGAAATACAAGATTTGATTAACAGCGGGCTCATCGTCGCACCAGGTCTTGCAAAGTCTATCGGCACTAGATCAGTGAATTTGGGGGATAATGTGATTATATGATTGGGGGATGAAGCACCTACGGATGACGCTCAGTTTACTCCAGATATGGTGGATGGCACTCATTGTTTTAAGCAATGTACAAATGCTTGTTATTTTACTTTCTGACTTGGGTATTGAGTCAGTTTTGTTGTGTTGTATTGAGTCAGCCTTTTTGTACTGAGTTGGTTGAGTCTGTCTTGTTGTATCGAGTCAATCTTGTTGTGTTAGAGTCGGGCGATTTTGGGGGTGTTACCTCGAGCTTCACTTGCTTGTTTTGCGTTTGTCTTTTACACCCTTTCTTTTGAGTCTATTTCTTCCATGAAGCCAGTTGTGCCAGCAAATTTGAATGAAATGACAGTGCTTTTCACCTACTTTTCTGTGCCTTGAAATCATTGCATTGACCTAAGTTTTTCAAAACTTTTTTAGCGCTGTGATGAAAACAAAGAGGAAGGAATTCCTCACGATTTGAAAAAATTTGATCAACTATGAGAGAAAGAGAGGCATGCTAAGCCCTTAATGAATGAGATCATGTTTGTTAATGTGAGTGCTGAGAAAGATCTTGGCTTGATCCAGATTGGTTCTACATTGTCTTCAGCGTGAGCAACTAGTCGCTTTCTTAAAAGATTTCAAAAAATGTTTTGCATGGTCCTGCGAAGACATGCATGGAATTGATCTTAAGATTGTGCAGCATAGGATCACTCCCGATCTCAAAACTCAACCCCCCTTTTTGCTTTCAAACCTTGAACCTTGATGTAGAATGTTCAACGATCAACCACAGTATGAGGCTTGCATGGCCAGATTTGAAGAAGCCCTTGAACTAGAGGCAATCAGGTCGTATGACATCAAAGGAGGCCCGCCAGGCCAGATTTGGAAGCAGCCGTTGAACTAGGTGCAAGTAGGTCAGATATAATCAAAGGAAGCTTACAAAGCTAAATCAGAAGCAGCCTTTGAACTAGGGGCCAAAATATGTCAAATGTGCTCAAAGATTCAAAAGATGGGTCATTTCGCAAACCAACGAAGATCGGCAAGAATGTCAAATCCCAGAATGGAGAAAAGAAGAAAGTTTTTTGTTGAAAGGACAATCGAGTTCCTATCCACAACACTAGGGGCAATTCAGACCCGGTTGGATGGACTCCTATATCATCAGTGAACAACAGCCATTCTCCTGGATTCAGATGGCTCCGAGATCTCAAAATCGATCAACACGATCAAGTTAAACTTTTACCCTTGAGAGGCTCGCTGGGCCGAAAATCCAGATGGGCAACCCAGGCAAAAGTTAGAATAGAGAAAAAGAGAAAAAGAAAAGAACAAAAATGAAAAAAATGAAGAAAATGAAAAAATGAAAAGAAAAATAAAAGATGAAAAGAAAGGAAAAGAAAAGAAAAACATAGCTAGTAAGGTTGAAAACCCGGAAAGGCGACCTTGGCAAAAGTTAGAGCACAAAATGAGAGTGTTAATACCCGAGTGAACCTTCACCAGAACTACGTACGGCCTGATTCCCATATATGGGATACGTAGGCAACTTCATCCAAAAGTCCGGGCCCAATCATTTTTTTAGCCTACTTGGCTCATCCATGTTGATTGGTTTACCCTTGTTCAACTCAGCCATATTGTCCATGTGCAAATTGGCTCGTCTTCATTCAAATTCCGTTGTCCTATTCCATTAGAAGATTCAGCTACAAGGCAATTCAAGTTTAGATCTAAGGTTGTGCATCTCAAGAGTAAATTTTGTATTGGTTGAGCAATAGCCATTTACAAAAACATTTTTTGAGAATTTTTAATGAGGTTGACTAATATTCTCGAAAATTATTCCATTTTTCCAAAACTAGACCATTTCTTGGACCCAAAAAAGAAAAAAATTCAGTGCTCACGACCTGACTTGCATGATTTCAAATCAGAAAATCGAACAAGCATGTTAATCAAACTCTCATATTGGTCAAAATTGTTTTAGCAGAAAGCCAAAAAATAAAAAATGGTCAAAATGATGAACTAGGGGCACAGTTGAGTCAGGTTTTCTGTCTTTTTTCCATTGTCACCAAATTTCCAGAAAGGGCACCATACTTGTCGGAAAAAGGAAACATACTTGCCGAAAAGGGCACTGTATTCGCCAAAAAGGGCACAGCTGAAGCTAACAAGCAAAGAGCCAAAAGCTCTCAAAGCCTCCAAGCAGCGAGGTATCGAGCCAAGTGCAAAGCATGAACTGGAAATGGAGCGGGATATTCGGTTCCCTTATCTGGGATGATCGCATCCAAATTGGCATCTGGCCCAAAATTGGGATGTAGAAAACGCAATGTGTGAGGCCAATCAATTGTATATCTGGCTGGTGGGACGATCAAGCTAAGCCAGGGGCATCGTTAACCAGTGATAGTTGCAGATCTGCAGCACATCCAATTGTAGCGCAACCTCTCTGTGGGAGAATTCACAAGTTGTGAGCCAAAGAAAGAGAATCTAGTGGAATACTAGGGGCAAGAGCCCACGTCTTTTTTCTTCTCCATCAACCACCCAGGAGAGGGATAAAAAATCAGAGTGAGTAAAGAATAAAGAGATGTGCGCTAAGAGAAAAAGTGAAAAAAGGGCTTTTCAGAGAAAAAGAGATTGAGTGCCAGAGTGATGTGAGAACCACAAATGAGAAAAGGGTGGGAAACAATACCCAAAGAACCAGGCTCCTCGTGAACTAAGAGGTCTCTTGCCATTTGAATACATCTAAGTGTCATGTGTGTCGTTTTGTTTGTCTCGATTCTTATTTTGAGTCGTTTCGAGTGTCAATAGATGTATTTAGGTTGTTTTACCTTTGTTTTCCTCTGTTGAGTCGTTTTGACTATGGTCAGTTGTAGGCTCAATACCCGGTTCATTCTTGATTTTAATTTCAAAAAAATTTTTTGTGAGTGCTGTGTCATTCTCCATATATGTGCAAAACAAGATTTGTTCTTTCATAAAACTGTAGGGTTCAAGCCAGGTTATGTGAGAACATTAAAACAAGGACCTATCTGAAGCTATCTAGGTTCCAGACTGCAAAGCAAAAGAAAAGAGGGAAAATCGAAGTATCTGAGTTTGTTTCAACTTCAGAAATTTCCGAGATTGCATTCCATATGCACCTCCTCAGGCCTTGTGAATGCTCCGAAGTACGAGTGTATCTCCACCTCAAGCTCAAGATCATGCCTGCTTCAAGCCAGAATGGCGATCAGAAGTGCTCTCCCTAAATACCATTTCCATGCCAAGGGCATCTTGGCTGTGTTTGCAATGAGTTCCTAGGAGACCAATTGCGACGGTGGAAACTAGCGTTCGAATGGCGATGCCTATAACACAAAGGTTTGGAATTTCCGAGACTAAAGTCTGGTTTAAATACCCAGGGATGTATCCTTGGCTTGAAATCTGTATGGCAGTCCCATAGGTTGAGGTAGCGTGTATGCGCCTCACTTCTGGATACTAGACCAACCTAGTCTGTCACCCCATTGGAGAATAGGGAAAGTTGTGAGTATGATCAGGAAGAAAAGCAGTAGCCGTGGCTTCTATATGTAGATGTTGTTACTTGTCGACATTTCAGAACCTTTGTACTATGAGGTGAAGGTAAGAGTTCGAAGAACACAAAGGGAGATCCCTGTCAGAGTAGAGCAGTTCATCACCACTCGCTTCATGAGGTGCTTTCTAAAAGCGTTGTTTTGTTTGTTTATTGCATTTCTCTAAGCATCATGCACTGCATTGCTTGTAACATGTTTCATATCATCACACTTATTGCATTTATTTGCATCTTGTGTTGTCTTGCATCATTTATCCTTTTACACTGAGCAGCGTTTAGGATCGTTGTCCCCCGGGATTTATCTCAGGTTGTGTCGAGTGCGCCCCTGAGCGGTTATTTTCAGACCTCTTCTCACGATTTTAGCATGGTTTGAGTGTCCCCTTCCTCACACGATTTCAACGTGTTTGGAATTTATCTCATAGTACATTGAGTACGCCCCGGAGCGGTTGTTTTCGGACCTCTTCTCACGATTTCAGCGTGGTTAGAGTGTTCCTTTCCTCATACGATTTTAGCATGTTTAGAATTTATCTCAGGTTCCATCGAGTGCGCCCCTGAGCGGTTGTTTTCGGACCTCTTCTCACGATTTTAGCGTGGTTTGAGTGTCCCCTTCCTCACACGATTTTAGTGTGTTTGGAATTTATCTTAGGTTGCGTCGAGTGCGCCCCTGAGTGGTTATTTTCGGATCTTTTCTCACGATTTCAGTGTGGTTTAAGTGCCCCCTTCTTCACACGATTTCAACGTGTTTGGAATTTATCTCAAGTTGCATCGAGTGCGCCCCTGATTGTTGTTTTCGGACCTCTTCTCACAATTTCAGCGTAGTTAGAGTGTTCCTTTCCTCACACGATTTCAGCGTGTTTGGAATTTATCTCAAGTTGCATCGAGTGTGCCCCTGATTGTTGGTTTCGAACCTCTTCTCATGATTTCAGCGTGGTTAGAGTGTTCCTTTCCTCATACAATTTCAGTGTGTTTGGAATTCATCTCAGGAATTTGTTTGTCCTCCTCTCACGATTCCAGCGTGGTTGGAGTATGTCACCCTTTTGCATCTACCACACTATCTGTTATATCTACTGCACTATCTGTTTTATCCATTACATCATACCATCTTATCACCTGTATCCTTTTCATGTTAAGCTTAGTTTGGCATGTGCTCGTATATTTCCTTCGTTGAAGCATGGTTTTATGTTAATGTGTATACGCCTATTCCACTAAAAGAATTGTGGTCTAAGGGTTTTGGCACCTTTTCTATGTTAGACATTGTCTGTTTCGTGTCCATACCTTTTCTAGGTAGAATGTGGTTTGGCCACGTGCCTTATTCACTGCATCCATTGCATCGTGCCTTGTTTTGTTGCATTCAGCATTTAGGATCACGATCTTTCCTCAACAGGTCATTCCTCACTTATATCATACCATCCAAATACTTGTACTCTTTTTCTTTCTACGAAATACAGTTTTGCATGTGCTCGCACCCCTTTCATGTTGAAACACGGTTTTGTTATGTGTAAGCATCCATGTTGGGCTAAGGCCAGTACTGAGGATGTAGGCACTTAGCTTATGTTAGGCGTCATTCGGCTCGTGCCCACTTCTTTTATGTGGTAAACGTAGTTTGATTTTGCATCTCCATCTCTTTATGATATTTGTGTGGTTTTGCACTGCTTGTGGTTTGATTAATTCAATTACATTGTATATCATGTGCATTGTTTGGTTGCATTGCATATCATTTGTATTGTTTTGTTATATTATTGCATATCATTTTGCATTCTGCCCCTGAACTATGCTGGTTTGATTTCTTGCAAAGGGATACGTAGGCAACCTGCGGGCGCAACCATTTGTTTCTGCATCTACATTTTATTTGTTTGTCCAAATCTTCGGCCTTGTCAAAAATGGGTCATCTCTGGGCTTTGACATTCACTCACGAAATTTCATGACTCTGAGCTCTGTCAAAAAGGGGCAACTGTAGACACCCCATTTTTGATTGCCCTTAAGACTTGGGTGCCATTGATTGCTTACTCGATGGTGCAGGCTATGCTATGTAAAAGTTCAATTTCTTTGGCAAGGAGAGCGTCAAATCTGAACCTTACCCCATTTGTGCACCAAAACTATTTTGACCAAAAATATTTTAGAATTAAAACCCTCTCTTTCAAAATATTTTTGAAAAAAAGTTCCTACGATGTTCCGAACCTCACATTTTGTTAAATGTTGCACTTTTCAGTAAACCGAGCAAGGATAAAGTGGAAATGAATGAAAGAGAGGTGAAATCTTTGAAAAAATCTTCAAAACACCTTGTTTAGAGGTTTTGAGTTGAAGCAAAGAAGAGGAGAGGGAAGAAACCAAGTTGGGGAAGAAGATGGGCATGAACCGTTAAGAGAAAGTCGAGCAGCCCTCGCTACATTGGGCGCATCCATTTGTACACTTGGATTTCAGCTATGACGCCACCACCGTTGGAAATTGGACTTCCGGGGCGTCATTTTGCACTCAAGAATCTCCTAAAGCCAAGTCTGGATGAGGGAGATATGGTTGGTTGAAGTTGGGCATCAATCTGGTTGGACCGAAATTGAGTAGTCTTCATTCAAAGAGGGATATCTCTTAGCACACAATGAATTTTTATGTGAGGTTGCCACTGTTGGAAATCTTACTTCCAGGGCTTCAATGTAGGCTCAAGAATGACCTAAAAAGGGGTCCATATGAAGGAGTTATGCCCATTTGAAGTCGGACTTGAAAAGCAGATTTTTGTGGCCGGTCGGCCACTAATGTCCCAAACATAGATTTTTTTGTAGATATTTCTCCTCCAGCTGTTTTCACAATGTCCCAGCTGTCCTAATTTAGATATTTCGACCAAATCTCTCATTTTTGCTATATATGGAGGCCATATATCTCATTTTGCAAGGTTAGTAAATTTTGGGAGCCTCTCTCTCTAAAAATCATCCCTCTCTACAATTCAATCTCTCTAGAGTTCTCTCTCTCTTGAGTTTTTGTGCACACAAGTGGAGATTTACTTCTAGTTTGCCTAGACATCCTTGATCAAATTTGACAACCATTGGGCTGAGGTTCCTTGAGACCATCTTTGAGCTCTAAAAGGTGTTTGTGGCTTGGATTGTTGCCTCATTTTGTGTCTTCCCTTCAAGAGGTATAACTCTCCCCTTTTGTACTTGTTTTGCACACTTGCTTCACCATCCTTTTTCCATTGTTTTGGACTATTTTTGAGCTAGTTTTCAACTGGAGAAAAAAAAACTCTATTTTTCAGTCCTTAAAATGATTGTTTAAAGCCATTTTGTGCTAAGGTGTTGTATCCCCCCTTCTTGTTGCCTATTTGTATGTGCCTTTGCATCATCTCTTAGCATGTAAAAGTCAAATTTGTTAGGCCTTTAAACCACTGAAATTCAGAGTTATTTCAGTGGTAAAAAGTGTGTTTTGAAGTCCAAAAATGGAGGGGTTAGCCTCCCTTCCTTGTCTCTTCCTTTCATGCCTAGTTAGCATTACAAAGTAGCATGTTTTTGTGGCTTGTGTTAGCTTAGTTTAAGCATGTTTTAGGCTTTATTTTAACATGTTTTAACTCTGTTTTTGGCTAGTTAGGTCACTTGCTGCTTGCATCTTGCACTTGTAGTGTAATTTTACTTACTAGCCTAGCATGCCTAATGAGTTAGCCTATCATTCTAGCTTATGTTAGCTTGGCTCCAGCACATTTTTGCCAGTATTTTTACATGCTTTAACTCTGTTTTGGGTTGGTTAAGTCCTTCGAGGCTTGGTTTGTATGGCTATAGTGTAACGGTCTTCAATAGTCCATTGCTTTGAGGCCTTGAGCATTAAGTGTTTGAGCTATTTGCATGTTATAACCTCATTTTGCATGTAATTTCAACACCATAACCTCCGTCATGTGCACATGTATATCACTCTTTCATTGCTTTTGGGAGTTGTGTTTTGAGCCTAGCTTGCGAGCCAACACATAAGCATGTTTTCATAGCTTTTTGTGCTTCAATTCCAGCATGATTTAGGACTATTTTGACATGTTTAAGCTCTGTCCAGAGTCGGTTTGGTCATTTAAGGTTGATATTGCATGCCTCTAGTGTAATGTCCTTTACTAGCTTTAATGCCTTAGGCTCTTAATATGTCTTACATGTGTTGCTTCCATGATTTAGTGTCTTGAGCATGCCACTTCAGCACTAAAAATTCTGCAACCTCCCTCATTTCTTCATTTCTTCATTTTCTACTTGTTTTAAGGGTTAGTTAATCTTATGATTGTGTTTAAGCTTGAGATAGAGCTTTTGCTCAATGGCTTTAGCCTTCTTTTGAGGGTTTCTACTAGCCAAAGGCATGATCTCTCTCATGTCTTAAATCATCCTTTGGTTAACCCCTCTCGCATTAGAGGACAATCACTTTGGACTTAACCAACTAAAGAATGGTTTGGTAAGCTAAAATGTGTAAACAAAATGAATCAAGTAAAACTTGTGCAAGATAAGCATTCGTGTTGCATTGCATGTGTTTGGATCGGACGTTAATCCAAACACAAGAAATGTGGGACGTTTCATACTCAAAGTGGTGAAACGTGTCGCGTTTCTTGGTTGCCGTCACCCTTGATCAAGCATGATAGGGTGGTAGTCATTTGAGTCTTATGTGTGCACTCATTAAGCTTGTACAAGCTTGGTCCTTTGGCCATCATGTATTGAGATGCTTTCTTGGTGGCTTGAGAGCCGAGTACCACCCTCCTTTGAGCTTGAGACATAATAAGGAGGGTGGTAGTACACACATTTTCTTGCAAATACACTACCATGCCCCTATTTGCTCTCTGTTGCAGCAAAAGAAGAAATTTCAGGGAAACAGTGGCCGACCGGCCATCAAAGCCAGCCGACCGGCCATCAGTAGTGGCCGATGACCACCATTTCTAGCAGATCAGCCCTCAGTATGTCCTTAAGATCAAACAGAAACAGTCTGGAAGTTGGCATAATTTTCAGAGGTCCAAAGGTGTACAAACAGAGGCATCTAGAGGCAATGCAATGGATTTTTGAGAGGAAGTAACCGAGCATGCATGTCTCCCTCGCCCGCGAGGCCATTTTCATTGCCTTATTAGCTAGTTGTAGTTAATTACATGGGCTGTAATTAATTTAGCTTAGTTCATTTTGTAATATTCTAATTAGCTTAGATTAGTTTGTTATTCAATTCGGTTTGTAATAATTAATTAGCTAGAGTAGTTAATTAATTCGTGTTGTAATAAGTAGCTTAGTTTAGCGTAGCTAGCTTAGCTTATTTATTCGAACCCCCCTTCGAAAGAGCACAATGTTGTAATAAGTGTGTGTGTGTGTGCGTGTGTGTGTGTGTGCATGTCTTCCAACCCCACGTCTTTCTCCCTTTTACTTAACCACTTACGATATGCGTGCATCATTCATTTGTCTTGCATGCACAGGGCTTGGTGCATCATTCAAACTACATTGTATTTCAATACACTTACTTGAATACGTATTTCAAAGCATGTTATCAAATGTTGCATTCATATGCCATCTTAGATAGCCAAGCCTGTTTAGTTGCATTTTTGCGTGTGTTGCATTAGGCATCTTAACATAGTTAGGATCATGCATTGTTTCTAACTAGTTCTTTGTTTTGGCTCGAAGTATACTGTAAGTGTTTATGCTTTAGCATACTTGCATGAGTGTGAGTGTTGCCATGATCGCATGCTTGCCATGAGGCTATTTGCTTAAGTGATTAACTGCATGAATGCCTGTGGATGAAGGCTTTGTTGCTTGAATTAGGACAATTCATTGATTGTGAGTTTTAAGCCCACTTTGGAAGTGGCAAATCATGTTTTTTAAGCCCACTTAAGGGTGGCAAATCTGCGCTTTAGCCCACCGCGAGAGTGGCATTTTCAAACCGTTTTCGAAAAACAAACATGAGTTGTTTTGTTCTAATTCTTACGATTTAGTCTATACTTGTATGCTGTGCGCATCACATAGTAAGTTAGCTAATAACCGAAATAAGAACACATGTGTTTATACAACAACATATCATGTTTAATAGAGGCTGATCTTTGATCGGGCGAGCGGGGGTGCTCATTTCAGGACATTTCCCTCTCGTACCCAAGTTCTCGAGCCGAGGCAACTTTGGTGATGATGAACACGTGGCCTTTAGCATGAGTCAGGGTTTCCTAAATTTTTCAAAAATAAAATATTTAGGTGGCGACTCTTTAATCTGGCAAAACAGTCCATGTTTGGCCTTTTTTTTATTAAAATTGATTTTCCAAAACGATTTGCCGAATTTGGACTCTTTGGTGTTTATCAGTCTCACATTGCACTTTGTGAGATTAGATTCATAACCATGACAGGAGTCCAAACTGTAGGAGACCAATTCGAAGCTCTCCGAAAGGGGGCGACGAAGAAAGTCAAGCTACACGACTCTGTAATCTGGCAAAGTAGTCCAGTTTTGGCATTATTTGATTTCAAAATTGATTTTCCAAAATGATTTGTCGAATTAGACTCTTTGGTGTTTATCAGTCTCACACTGCACTTTGTGAGATTAGATTTAAAACCGTAATAGGAGTCTGAACTGTAGAAGACCGATTTAATGCTCTCCGAAAGGGGGCGCGAAGAAAGTCGAGTCCACCATTTATGTGTCTTAAACAAAAGAAGACTGGAAGATCAAAGAAGAAAAGATGAAGATCTATCACCAGACCCTGTATGTTCTGATTCCTAGGTTTGAGAAACTGACCTTCACACATCTACTAAGAGAGAACAACACGCTTTATCAACTCTATCTTCTATGATAGACATCCTTTTTGGAGTCCGGATGCGTCCGATTATTATTGAGTAAAGATATACGCCGGCCTATGAGTCGATCGCCGCAATAGATGAAGTACAAGATCAAAACCCTTGGTTTTATGATATTTGGAACTTCTTGGAAAATAAGGTTTATCCACCAGGGGCAAATGCCAAAGATAAGAGGGCAATACGGCGAATGGCTGTTCAATTTATCATCTGCGGGGGTAAGTTGTGTAAGAGGGGTCATCTAGGAATGTACAAGTTATGTGTCAACACAGAGGAATTGAAGCGCCTAATGGAGGCCATCCATGGGGGAGAGTGTGAAGCACACATGAGCGGAGTAATGTTAGTCCGGAAGATTCTCAGGCAAGGTTACTACTGGTTCACCATGGAGGAGGATTTTATTGGTTTTGTTCGCGATACCACAAATGCCAAATCCATGCAAATCGCATGAATATCCCACCATCGTAGTTGTACAACATGACTTCACCATGGCCTTTCTTAGTCTGGGGAATTGATGTCATCGGGGCAGTTACACCAAAAGGGTCAAATGGGCACGAATACATTCTAGTGGCAATTGATTATTTCACGAAGTGGGTGGAAGCTCAGTCTTATGCAGTGTTGAAAGTAGCGCATATGGCTAAGTTCATCCGAAACAACATCATTTGCCGTTATGGAGTCCCGAATGAGATCATTTCAGACAATGGCTCCCATTTCAAGAAAGAAGTGATCGACTTGTTGGAGAAATACAATGTGGTTTTTTATAAGTCGTCTACATATCGGCCATAAACCAACGGAACTGTTGAGGCCGCCAACAAGAACATCAAGCACATTTTACAGAAAATGGTTGAGACCTACAAAGACTGACCAGACAAATTGCCATTTGCTCTCTAGGGCTAAAGAACTTCAATTCGGACATCTACTGGGGCAACTCTGTACTCTCTCATTTATGGGATGGAAGCTGTTCTGCCAATTGAAATAGAGGTTCCGTCGCTGCAGGTTATAGCTGAGTGCCAGATAGTAGAAGCTGACTAGTAGCAGAACAGGTTCGAAGAACTGATACTGTTTGATGAGAGAAGGCTGAAAGCACTATACCATGTTCAAGGCTATCAACGCAGGATTGCTAGGGCTTTTAACAAGAAAGTTAAGTCTCGGAATCTTAAGAAAGGGGATTTGGTGCTGAAAGACAACCGAGCTCCCATCCATTACCCTAAGGGCAAGTTTAGACCTAATTGGACTAGTCCTTACATTATCAAGACTACCTGGTCAGGTGGAGCTATTATTCTTATGGACCTCAATGGCCTAGAATTTTCCTAACCGATCATCATGGACAAGTTGAAGAAATATTATCCCTGAGAGGCTCGCTAGGCCGAAAACCTGGAAGGGCGACCTAAGCAAAAGTTAGAGCACAAAAAATTGAAATAAAGAAAAACTGAGCTCGCAAAGTTGAAAACCCTAAAGGGTGACCTTGGCAAAAGTTAGAGCGCAAAAGGAGAGCGTTAATACCCGAGTGAACCCGAACCAAACTACGTAAGGCCTGATTCCCATCTTCAGGATACGTAGGCAATTTCATCTCAAAATTCGGCCGTAAACATCTCCAAATCAACTGTGTCCATGTGTTTGATTAAGGCATCCTTGTCTTTTCGTTATCTGAAAGTTCAGTTGTGATCCTTACTCTGGGAGAAGAGCTGACTACAGTGCTAAGCAGTGCTATTAAGTCAATGGGCAATTTTCCATTTCTAGATTCAAGGTTGTGCATCTCGAGGATAGATTCCATGTGTGTCAAGTTGTGATCCTTATCGAAAATGGTTTTGAAAAGTTTTAATAAAAGTTGATTTTGTTCAAATTAATCTTTTTACAACTTAGGCCATTTTTGGACCAAAAGGAAAATTTTTAGTGCCCACAACTTCAATTTCATTGGTTTCAATACAAAGTTCTCCAACTCTCGATACAAATCAAAGTTGCTCTTTTTATTACATGCATAAAACTTGAAAAGTAAAGATCAAAGCAATAGACTTGGGGTATAGCTGAGTTAGGTGTTCCTGTGTCCCCCGCTTGTACTTGTGGAAGCTTCTGATGCTAAAGTGGGCCCGGATTACACCTCATCTTCAAGCCAAGTCAAGCACTCGCCAGAAAGTGCGCAGTTGAAACTAGAGGCGGGAACCAGAAGCTCTCTTGTCCTCCAAGTAGTGGGATATTAAGCTAATTGTAAACCTCGGATTAGAAACGAAGCTGGGTACTCTACCCCCTCTTCTAGGCAAATCTGGTCATGTCCGAACTGACGCCTGAACCGGAATGGAAAGTAGAATACACAATATGCCAAGCCAATCAGCTGAATGCCAAGTTGTGGAGTCATGTTGTAGCTCATCTCAGGCAGATCAAACCAAGGGCAACACCAAACAATGTCAATAGTAGACCTGTTGCACATCCAATGGCACCATCACCCGTCATTCGAGAAATCCACTAGCCGTTGGTGAAAGAAATAGTCCCGTGCTGAATATGCAGGACAAGAATCCACTACCTTCAGCCTGTCCATGAGCCATATCTGGGGAGGGATGAAAGAAAAAAGAGATTAAAGAATAGAAAGGTGTGTGTTGAGAAAAAAAAAAGTGAGAAAAGAGCTTTGAGAGAAAAACAGAGCATGAGTGCCAAGAGATGTAAGAAACACATATTAGAAAGGGTGGGAAACATTACCTGAAAAAGTAGTGGACTTCCCGTGAATTTGGTTGTCTCTCGCTGATGAAAGGCATCTAAGCCCATCAAAGTCTCGGCCAACGCTAAACCAATGCAGCTCTTGCCCTCTTTCAAACCTTGGACTACTTCAACTAGCCGAATGCTAGACCCTCCAAAACTAGGGGTAATGAAAACAAAGGGCATGTTGTTGAAAACCTCGCTAGAGAAGATTGCTTCGGTCACCGGCATTAGAAAATCGATGAATCAAACTGAGGATGTCTAGCTCTCTATTGTGAACCAAGGATTGAGCCTCATGCAAAGTGAGCCCGCACATCCTTCCCAAAGCTTGGATGTGACCAAAACGGGACTGAGGCAAGATTTCCTCATCATGCCGGGACTACATTAGCACTTGAAATTCTTCGATTGTCGAGCAAAACAAATCGGGTAAGCACTCAGCGGGAATAGTGCATTTATGTCGAAACCCCAGAAATTTAGCTTTTCTAAGACATTTAAAGATGCAATCCAATTCAAGAGTTTTTCGGCAAAGAATGGCTCCATTTGTGAAGACTTTTGCAGCTGAAATGAAGAAACTACGAGGTCCAAACTTTTTGTAAAAGATAAGGCAGTGAGTGGAAGCCAGGTGTTAACATTCTAGAGGCTCCTTGCATTGGTGGCCAACCGACCATTGGTTATGGCTGACATACCACTTTGGTGGCCGACCGGCCACCACTAATGATCAACGACATCTATTCATGGTCAACATCCTCCCACTCTCGTCTGTTGTCCTTCTTGTGCTGGAAAGTGCTGGTAGCATGAACCTTGTTCTGTTCTTTGTGTGTTTTGGTGTCTTGTTTTAAGTATTTTCAAGCCTTAGCATGCTTATTGAGGTCTGTTTGTTTTGTTTTGTTTATTGAGTTGTATTTATCTTGTTTTGCTCATAGAGTTGTATTCAAGTTGATTTGTTGCTTATCAAGTTGTCTAGTTTTGTTTATCGAAATTGTTATTTTGATTATCAAGTTGTATTACTTTGATTATTTTAGTTGTTGGTCTGTTCGTTACCTGATTCAAACTGTTGTGACAATACAAGTATTTGGTTTTCAAAATCAAACTTCAATATCACTTTCATGCAATATGGTGCTCATGATGCAAAATACAACACTTTTTTCAAATACACTGGTTTTCATTCCGATCATAGTTGTTTTTACAAAAGTGTAGTACAAGTTTTTAAAGAAAATAAAACTCGTCTTAAGCTATACAATGCGCTAAACACTACTAACAAAAAGAAACTAAGAAAAAACTACAAAAAATCAGCGCTGGTCACCTCAGGCTCGAGAAGCCCTCTTCGTCCTCTTCTTCGGAGGAGAGGACTTTGTGGTACTATCTCCATCAGCACCATTGCTTGAATCTGGATTAGAGTCTGAACCAGAGTCGTCTCCGCTCTCTCCCTCGGAGCCCTCCTCAGCATCAGCACTCCTACTCTCAGAACCCGAGCCAGTGTCATCGTCTCCACTCTCGGATAACTCGGCATGCTGACTCGCTACCTCCTCAGTCTCTAGTCTCAGCCTCATCATCGCTTAGAATGGGCTTTGAAGGGCCACTCTCAGCTTGGGTGCCCCTAGCTTCACCTCAGCTAGGTGCTGGAGCCTCTCTCTCTCTCCCTCCCTGTTGCCGGAGGAGGCACCGCTGTTATTAGTGTCACAACTGCCGCCAGTGCTATCGGTAAGGGTGGAACCTGAAAAGGAAGTTGTCATATGTCAGTCACGGTATGCGTTGCAAGTATGGGGATGTATTAGATACAAGTATGGGGCAGAATGAGTATATGAATGAAGTATGAAAGTACAGTGTATGAATATAGTATGGAAGTGAAGTATTTTATGCAGTGTATCGGTGTAGTGTAGGGAAGTTTCCCATGTCAGTTTCAGTGTGTCAGTGGAAATTTGATGACTGGAATGTAAGAAAATTGAAGAAATGACCTAAATGCCATGGAAGCCAAGCAGTGCCTCCCTCCTCAATATCATGCCCTCGAATGAGGCTAATAGCTCGAGAAGATCCTCAGTGTATCCTGGGGATGCCTGTAAATGCACTGGGAATGATCAATGTCCAGAACAAACAAATATCAGAAAGAGATGAGAAAACTAAAAATGTAGTACATACCGGAGGTGCATCCCGAGCTGTGGTATATCTATGCCCAGCTGCTGGAGGCTCGATCAGGATCTGATAGACCTCTCTAGTATACCGCCAACATGTGAGTGCAGTAGACAACTCGAGCCAGCCAGTCCTCTGCCCCACCTGAGGAGTCTGTCTCCTACAAGCCCTAGCTACCCTGGTCGCTTTAGGTTCTGCCCTCGCAGTAGGAGCTCTCACCCCCTCACCTCCACGAACACTAGTCAGAGGTGGCATAAGGTGTTTCTAAACGCAGACTGTATAATCGCCCTCAACTCGGAAGTACTCTACCTCTAAGCCCACCATGAACTGGATAACTCCGTCAACAGATAGGCTGTCTGTTGAGCTCATGGACTTTGGTGGTGTTATCGATATGAACGGAGCAGGTGGATTTAGAGATTGACGCACGACTCTTTCGCCTAAGTACCAGGCTCGACAAACCGGACCCTCAAGTAGAATACGGTAGCGCGAGATGTCGAAGGCCACAATGTACCGGCCTCGAATCCCCGTCAGTATCCTAGCCCATGGTTGCCATGTGATCTGCAAATAGAAGATGAATAGATTATTAGCTGTCGTTAGATGCTAATATGTGAATTAGGATAGATGTAGACCAAAAATGATAACTATGTTTTAGGTTACCTCATGGGCAGCTACGGTGTCAAAGTAATGTTTGAAGAAAGTAAAGAGCTCGCAAGTCCTGCGGTGAAACTAACCATCGTACACCCATGAATAGGGGATCGTCGACGGAACCTCCACTGTAGGCTATGGAGCAAGAGTCGGGAACTATGCATACACCCATAGCTGTGGAGAAAGTGCAGTGATATAATATCAGCATACATTGTTTGAATAGATATAGAAAATGCAAAGCAGAAAGCATACAGTGTTTGAACAGATATAGAAAGTGCAAACCAAAAAGTACATGTGTTGAACAAATGTAAGGCAAGAAATACTAAATAAAAAATGCAAAGTGCAAAGAGCAAAGAGGAAACTGGGATGTATACCTCCCAGGCTTGCCAGTAGCCTCCAATCAACTGTCTACTCCCGCAGGAGGTCGAGCTCATATAGCCGTATAGAGTGGCGATGCTGGCTTCCCTCCAATCATAGAAACTCACTCGGGGAAGGACCACCAGTGCGCTCAGCAAGTACAACTCTGCGGTGTTCGCCCTGTTCGAAAATAGGGTGGTATCGAGGAGGAACATCAGAAAATCCCGACATACTGCTCTATCTCCTCTACTGTCTCTAGCTCAGTCCCTCGAAACTGCTCCTCGAACCAACTGTATCTGACCATAGCTGCCCGAAACAAAGGTAGGCACACCCCCAGTAGCTCAATCTAGGCAGTCTCTCATTCTCCCATGTCAGGATTGAGAGGAATCAGATCACCCCCTACGCCTAGGCCTGTGATCATGGCGAAGTCGTAAGGAGTCATCGCCTTCTCTCCGGCAGTGGAAAGGTGGAGAGAGTTGGTGGTGTCCCACCATCTCTCCACTAGCGCTCCAAGAAGTGGACGACTCGCTATAACTCGTGTCAATCCAAAGCAGAATAGGCCGAAGCCAACCTCGTCAACAATGTCGCGCACTCTTGTGGGGAGCTCGTCATACCAATCTCTGGTGATCGTGGCCCCATAGCCCTTGTATGCGTGATAGTCACCCTATGGCAGAGGATAGGTGAACCAGTGTAAATACAGTTAGATGAAAAGGAAGTGCAAAACGAATGTGATGGCAGTGATGAAAGTAGTACAATCAGATAAGAGACAGCATAAGAAATGCATGTAAAGAACATCAGATGTGCAAGTGAATAAAGTTTGTACCTCAACGGCAACGACTGAAAGATGGTAACAAAGTCAGTGAAGTGCGTAACGCCTCTAGTAGGTAGAACATGTGTCCGAGGATGATACCTTGCTGGATCAAAAGGCCTCACTCTCATTGGCAATGGCTCCGGCTCCTCCTTAGAATCGAGCTCCGCCTCGAACTCCGCCTCTAGAGGACCTCCATCATGTGGTATGTCATCTGCCATCTGGAATATGGGTGAAAAGTCGATGAACAGTGAAGAAAGTGGGGAAATGGGGTAAACTTTGAAAAAGTCAAACCCTAGGAGAGAGAAACGGGAAAAAAAGTCAAAGCCCGGAAAAATATGTGAAACCCAAGAGAAACTCGAGGGGAACGAGCCTCAAGTGGTGAAACTCCAAGAAAAATAACTGAAATTGAATTTTAATCTGTTCAAAATGGATTAAACAAAGAGGGTTTAGCGAAGAAAATATGTGTGAGGTGTTGGAAAATGCATATAAAGTTCAGATCTAGAGAGAGAGAGAGTGGAATTTCGGGCATGGAGGTGTGGGGAAATGAGGTCCCATGACCTATACTTAAAGATCTTTGGGTGAAAAGACCAAAATGGCCCAATATGCCATCAGTGGCCGGTCGGCCACCACTAATGGCCAACAAGCCTTATTGGTGGCCGACAATGCTTAGGGGTGGCCAACAGGTGGCCGACATCCCTCCCTGGTGGCCTTCCAATGGCCAATGCTCATATTTTGTGTCTTGGTGCTATGGTTGTCCCTGTTTCCCAAGAGGTATAAGGGAAGGCCACTGTTGAGTTCAAATTCTCTCTGTGGAAGCCCGAATTTGTGTTTTCATTGGTCGTTGTTCGTCGCTCGTTGAACAAGGTGTATCCTTTTTGCATGTTACAACTTTTTCGAGAGGTAAATCGGAAGTTGTTCTTGAATCGGTTTTGACAAATATGCTTTTTGTTGTTGCATAGCATATGAGTTTCTTTGTTTTTGCATGGAACGTGCATTCCACTTATACTGTAGCATAGAACATGCTTTTATTCTAGCTACGTAGAATGTGCACCCGTTACCATTCATGCATAGAATATGCTCTCAAATTGTTTGGTTTGCATAGAACATGCCATTATATCTCAGTTGTTGTCTTGCATAGAATATGTGCTTCCTATTTGTTACACATGCATAGAATATGCGCTCCTCCATTATTGCATAAAATATGCACTTCTCTATTGTTGCATTGAATATGCTTTCATCTTTGTTTCATGCATAGAAAATGCATTATTGTTACATAGCATGCTTTTGTACATAGGCACGATATTGTATGTATGGTTTATTTAGCGGAGCTAGCACAGACAAATGATATTGTTTGTACAGTCCATTCAGAGGAATTTTAGGTAAAATCATTCTTGTCTTTCGAATTACATCATTTTACTCCTTCTCCTTCCTCTTGTGTGCAACGTGTTAGGATAAACCCTTCGGTTACCTGTCTTTCAGTTAAAAACATTTGTGTGCATCCTGATGTTCATACCACCCTTCGGTTACCGTCCTTCGGTTAAAAATATTTGTGTGCGTCCTGATGTTCATACCACCCTTCGGTTACTCGTCTTTGGGTTAAAAACATTTGTATGCGTCCTGATGTTCATACCACCCTTCGGTTACCCGTCCTTCGGTTAAAAACATTTGTGTGTGTCCTGATGTTCATAACACCCTTCAATTACCCGTCTTTCGGTTAAAAACACTTGTGTGCGTCCTTATGTTCATACCACCCTTCAGTTACCCGTCTTTCGGTTAAAAATATTTGTGTGCGTCCAGATGTTCATACCACCTTCGGTTACCCGTCCTTCGATTAAAAACATTTGTGTGCGTCCTGACGTTCATACCACCCTTCGATTACCCGTCTTTCGGTTAAAAACATTTGTGTACATCCTAATGTTCACACCATCCTTCGGTTACCGCCCTTTGGTTAAAAACATTTGTGTCCGTCCTGATGGTCATACCATCCTTCGGTTACCTTCTTTCGGTTAAAAACATTTGCGTACGTCCTGATGTTCATACCATTCTTTGGTTACCCTTCCTTCGGTTTAAAACATTCGGGTGCGTCCCAGTGTTCACACCATCCTTGTTTTTTTTTCGTGTATAACGCGTTAGGATCTTGTTTGACATCTCGGGTACACCCGATGATTTTGTTGCTCTTCGTCTTTCTTGCGCATCACGTAGTTAAGCTTGCATAATTTTCTTACATCCTTTCTACATGAAATGTGGTTTGGTTCGTAATTTCCACGTGTGGCGTGTTTACTTACTTTTGTGTTTTGAGGTTGATATACCTTGTTTTGGTTTGCTTGAATGTGGCATTTTCATTGTATAGCGTTTGCATTTAAATGTTTCATTACAACCTCATTGCATAATCATAAGTTATGTTCTTGCATCATGCATATCACTTGCATGTTGCCCTAGAACTACGCTGGTTTCATTCCTTGCAAAGGCATACGTAGGCAACCTGTGGGCACAACCACTTTTGTCTTGCTTGTTTTTCTGTCCAAGTCTTCGACCTTGTCAAAAATGGGTCGTCTCTAGGCTTTAACATTCACTCCTTCATGACTTTCGAGTTCTGTTAGGAAGGGGCAACTATAGACACCCCATTTTTGACCGTCCTCAAGACTGAGACATCATCACTTGTGTATACGATGATTATGTTTGTTTTTGTTTGTTTTGAGCACCCGAAGTCCTCGGCAGAACGCTCTATCCTTGAGCCTTTGAACCTTGTTCTTTTTATGCCTTCTTTTGGATCAAACTTGGTGCCTAGAACCTTGTGGTGACCTATCAGCCACCACCAGAGGCTGTCAGCCATGGCTAGTGCATGTCGGCCACTAGTGTGGCCAGTCGGCTACCAGTGGTGGCCGACGGCCACCAGTCTCTTTTTCCAGATATTTGTTGATATTTGTTGCCAGTTGTTAGCACAATGAGCTGCATCTTCCTACACGTGTATGGTAGGATGTTTCTAAACTTAAGGCATGTTTTTCTATATATAGGGGGGTTCCTCCCCCATTTTTGAGGGTTAGAAAATTTAGAGCAAAAATCTCTCTCTCTCTCTCTCTCTCTCTAGATTTCTCTCTCTCTCTTACAATTTTGTGCTTGTTTTCTCTACACTTTTGCATACACATCCGAAATCAAATCATCCTACCTTTGAGCTAAGGTTATTTGGGGTCATCTTGAAGCCCTTAAAGGTGGTTTTAGCTTGTTCTTGTGCCTAGAATTCCCCTTTGCTTCAAGAGGTAGTATACTTGTCTTGTTTACTTTATTTTGAAAGCTTGTTTTGCCATCTTTTCTTTCTATTTTGGGGCTGGTTTTGAGTTGAGAAAAACTCTGTTTTTCTGGCCTAAAAGTGCTAGTTTGAACCCCTTTTTAAGTTAGGGGGTGGTTCACCCTTCTTGTTTGTTAGTTTGCAAAGTTTTGTGCCTTTATTCATCACTTTCAAATCAACTTTTTTGGGCCTTTTAACCACTGAATTCCAGAGGTTTTTCACTTGTAAAAAACTCATTTTGAAGTCCAAAATTGAAAGGGTTAGCCTCCCCTCCTTGTGTCTTGTTTACATGCCTAGTTAGCTTCACATGTTAGCATGTTTTTCTAGCTTAACTTAGCTTAAGTCCAACATGTTTTAGCCTCTGAAATAACTTGTTTTAGCTCTGTTTTGGGCTGGTTAGTTTGTTTGAGTCTTGTTTTGCATAGTTGTAGTGTAACCCCATGCATTAGCTTTATGTTTTGGTTTTTCGTGTCTTGAGTCCAGCATGTTTTAGAACATATTTAGGGTTGTTTTTCCTCTGTTTTTTGGTTATTTGTTTCATTTGAGCCTTGTATGGCATGGTTGTAATGTTAATTCCTTCACTAGCTTAGTGTTTTAAGGCTTTAACTCTCATTGGAGTGAATTGGTTGCATGTTTTAGTGCCTTTATCATTCATTTCCAGCACTTATAATTTCTACAACCTCCTTCATTTCTTCATTTTTTGGTTATGCTTTGAAAGTGGTTTCAAACCACTTGTTTGCCTAAGTGTGAAATTGAGGTGTTACACCTAATGGTTTAATCCCTTAGGGGGTTCATTACCAACAGTGTAATGCCTCTTTCATGCCCAAAGCAACTTGGGGTTTGAGCCTTCTTTCCATTAGAGGATACTCACCAATGGACTTAATGGATTAAAGGATGATTTTGTAATTAAAATGAGTAAACAAAAATTGACAAGTAAAAGAGGCAAGATAAGCATTCTTTATGTTGCATTGCATGTGTTCAAATCGGACGTTAATTTGAACACAAGGAAAATGGACATTTCATACTTAAAAGTGATGAAATGAGCCACTTTCCTTGGTGTCCATTGCCCTTGATCATGCATGATAGGGTGATGGACATTTTGGTCTTGTTTTGCATTCATTGATTTTGCACAATTGGTTTCACAAGCCATTATGCAATGAAATTGTTTGATTGATGGTTTGTGAAGCAAAGCTTGTCCCTCCTTTGATTTTCCCATGAAAAAGAGAGGCAAGGTGTGCAAACAACCCTTGAGAAATGCTTTGTTTTGCTCTGTTTTGCTTTCTGTTATAGTAAGGAAGCTCAGACCATCAATGGCCGATAGCCATCACCAGTGGCCGACCGACCACCATTGGTAGCTGACTGGCCCCCTATCGGCCACCAATGAAATTTGCATAGTGTGTTCATGAGGTGGAGCAGAGGTGTTCTGGAAGTGGACAGTTTCTTGGTGTTCAAATATTCCAAACAGAGACATGCAGCAGTAAGAAAGTCCCTTTTCGGGTGAAAACCGAGCACGTGCATGAGCCTCCCTTGCATTCTAAGTTTATTTATTTCTTAATATCTATCTTAAATACATGTTGTAATTAATTAGTTGTAGCTAATTAAGTGTTGTAAATAATTAGTTAGTTTAACTAGTTATTCATTTTCAATTTGTAATAATTAGTTAACTAGAATAGTTAATTCATTTTGAGTTTTGTAATAATTAGTTAGCTTAATTAGCATAGCTAGTTGGTTAGCTTTTATTCATTCAGACCCTCCTTCGTGAGGGTGTAATGTTATAATAAGTGTGCGTGCGTGTGTATATGTCTTCCAACCCTACGTCTTTCTCCTTTTTATCTAATCGCTTTTGATGGTTAGATTAGGGACATGTTTTAATTAGCATATCGCATGCTTGCATTCGTTTATCTTGTCTTGCATGCACCGAGGCTCAGGGCATCATTCAAACTGCATTTTTATTTCAATATCTTATTTGAATACATGTTTAATCGCATGTCATCAAATCGATCCATATGCCATTTTAGTAGCCGAGCCTATTAATTGCATTATCGCATGTGTTGCATTAGACACTTAACATAGTTAGGAATCATGCATATTTTTACTAACTCATGTCTTCCTAGCTTGGAGTACTAGGTGAGTTTTTATACTTTAGTACACTTGCATGTGTGTAAATGTTGTCATGATTAGCATGCTTGCCATGAGGCTATGTGCTTAACTGCTAAACTGCATGAATGCCTATGGATGAAAGCTTGTTGTTTGAATTGGAACAATTCAACAAATGTATGTTTTAAGCCCACTATGTTTGGTGGCAAATCCGCAAACTTTAAGCCCATTTGAGGTGACAAATTCAAACCATTTTCGCAAACAAACATGAGTTGAAATGTTCCAATTTGAGCAAACTAGTCTATACTTCCTTGTGCGCATCACATAGTAAAGCTTGTTTAATAACCGGAATAAGAACACATAATGTTTATAAAAAAATCATATCATGATTAGTAAAGGCTGATCTTTTGATCGGACGAGCGAGGGTGCCCAATTCATGACCTTCCTCCTTCGTACCCAAGTTCCCGAGTCGAGGCGACTTTGGGGATGACGGACACGTGGCCTTCGGCATGAGTCGAGATTTCCTAAATTTCCCTAAACATAAAATATTTAGGTGGCGACTCTGTATCGACAAAGCAGATCAATTTTGGCATTATTTGATTTAAAATCGATTTTCCAAAATGATTTGCTGGATTTGGACTTTTTGGTGATTATTAGTTTCACATTGCACTTGTGAGATTAGATTCAGAACCGCGGGAGTTCGAACTATGAGGCCTTTCTTTTCAAACCTTTCTGAAAGGCATGGCGTGGAAAAAAGCAAGCCCACAAACCCTTATATAGCATTAAGGCCTTTTCCTAGGTGGTGAAATCCCTAACAGAACTCCCCAGTTAAGTGTGCTTAGATTGGAGTAGTTCTAGGATGGGTGACCCACTGGGAAGAACAAATCTGTGCAGGCATGACCCAAAGCGGATAATATCGATGACATGTGAAGGGTTGAGGCGTTACAAACCATGCATCAAGCTAATATATTGTAATCAATACATCATAAAACATTATACGAAGATGGGAAAAAGTGCATAAAAGTACTCATCAATGAACCAAATTAATTGCACATATCATGAGATTTTTACTATACAAAACATATGAACTCTTAGATCCACGTGCTTGTTGGCATCGAGCTTCTCACGGAGCTTAGATGCCTGAAACAATCAACCATAATCGACTAGATTAGAGATGCAATTTATCCAAAAAAGCACTGACCAGAATGCCACAACATAGTGTGTCACAGTAGTGATTTAGGAATGAGAAACTGTACCTGTATTTACATGCATACATATACAAATGATACACATATTAAAAGGAAATGAGAAATTGTACCTATATTACCAAAAAAGACTATTATATATATATATATATATATATATCTTATTAAGCGATATTTGGCCAGATATCTACTATGAATAGACAAAACAGAAAAAAGATTCTCATAATCAAAGATTGTATATTAGGAAAGTCGAATTTTAATTTGTTTTCCCCTATTTCTTCTATCTCTATTTTTTTTCTTCTTCTAAGTTGTTGGAAAAAAATAGAGGAAAGAAAGAAAGGAAATGAAGAGGCTAATAAATCAGCCTAAAACCTAAAACCTACATTTTCAATCTTCACTCTTCTCTCCCACAATTCAAACTTGTAGCATTGAATTTGAATGCTCTGCTACCCAGAATCCGAGAAAGACCCATCATTATCATGGTCGTCATCGTCATCGTCATCATCATCGTCGTCATCATCATTATTATCATCATCAATTTTAATCAACACCATCTGAGACTCAACTCAACTATGAAGATGGCTACTCCAAATTCAAAATCAAGGCCCATCTCAATCCATTGTACCAAGGTTTTCCCTTGTTGAGATCGTTGATCTAATAGATGATTATGGCAATGAAAACGAAAACAATGAAATATCACTACTCTACGCAACAACCAAGAACAACAAATTAGAGCATTGAAAACTTATGGCACTTTGGATACAACTCTCTTTTAGCCTCCTTTAATAAATTGAAAAAATTTTCAGTTTTCTTATATGGGCCTAGTTTGATATTGGAACTTCCTGTCTCATTACTAGCAAGATAAACCAAGCTTAGTGGAGGAAGTCTGAATCCCTCATATATCATTTCGTTTACTTCAACGCCGTCATTCAAATCACTGATATTCTCATTCAATGGCACAAACGCCGATAAATCTTCCCCACGAAAATCCATCTGGTGTAGCTTGGAAGAAACCCATTAACTATTAAATGTTCTGCCAAAACATATTTCTTTTCTAGTTTGACATTCCAACACCATTTACATAGGCAAGTGACTTCATTTGATAGAGGATTATTTTGGCATGCAAGTTTAACAAATTCCTTAACCCCTTCTATATATTCCAGGTGCAACCTATGCTGATTTATCCACTTTTTATCCATCTCACTTCATCTTACACTACAAATGTCACTATCAAATCAACAGAGTTCAAAATTATCATTTCATTTTAATTAATCTTAACCTCAATTAAGTACCTTATAATACATGTGACATGACACCATTCACCTCTAACTTTTCTCTAATCGGTTGGTTCATCCTACTTTCCCATTCAGGAATGCACAGTCTATATTGTAAAAAGTAGCTCATACCGCTCTATCCATCTCTAACGAAATTTCGGCAACATCTCCTCATGGTTCTCCAAGTACACGACATAGACTGGGTGTACTGCTACACCTTGTCTAGTATGCACTCAGAGAACATGAGCAGTTACTACACGAAATCTCTGTGAGATGGACTACATTTAAGCAGTAGAACTACTAATTACAACATAGACTGGTGCTCCTGAACTGTCCAAACTGGACAATCCAAGAAGAGGTTCATCAAAGATGACTAGGTATCTCTAATGAAGATTCTTGGACGGGTCTAAGGCTATTTATTCATACGTGGATAATTACTTGCTAAATTAACAACTATCATGATTTTTGCATCCCAATGGTGCAATCTAAATCAGAACTATCAAAGCATATTAGAAGTGAAAAAACTAAAAATCCCGAAGATATTGATTTGTGATTATGTATCAATTTTAAGCAGTAAATAACAATCCCAATCAAATAATCAAGACAAATCGACACAACGATTTTAACGTTGAAAAATCATAATTGGAGTGCCTCCAAGTGTGATAAAAAAAAACCATGGGCCAAAGCCACAAAATAATTCACTAAGATGACACAAAGGAATTACACAAGTGTACTCTCAATTACCTAGAGAATCCATGCTCGAATCGAACTAACCCTTATATGCCTCTTCCAGCCCCGTCTTCACCTCGAAATTGTCTTGTCCAACGTTGAATCCACAATGCCGATGTCGAATCCACAATGATGAGCCACTCCGGAATCCACCAAAGCTTCAGGCCCAAATTCCACAAAATCTACTGAAGAACAAATCTCTCTTTTGTGAATAAAACAAACTAAACAAACCCTTTGATATAATCCACTCAATTCATGATTAAACTTTCACAAATATCAAAGGAAACAAGCAAAGAAGCTCCAGATGAAAACCCTAATACCCAAGAACAAGATCTAGAAGTCGTAACCCTAAAATTTGACAAAATCACATATTTATAGAAACAAATTCGCGATCTCCGCTCAAGTGCAAGAATGGCCGCTCGAGCAGATTAACTAAAACGCGTGTTTCAAAACTGGGTCTACGCTTGAGTGCAAGAAGTACTACTTGAGCGGAAAAATACAACCCTCCAATACTTTTGTAGGTGAGTGAAACTTCTGAAAGGTTGCGATCTGCGTTCGAGTATAGGAATGGCCGCTTGAGCAGAAAAACAACTTCGACTACAATTTTACTTTTTGCTTCAGGGGCACTGCCCCTCGACCACGCCTGGGCGCTGTCCCTTGATCCCCGACATAATCAGCGAAGTGGCAAAGAATATATGAATAAGATCACAAACTCCTCTACAAAGGCACAATTCGGGTTGGATTTGCATCTAGAAACTCATAGTCTCATTGAAATAAAAGAACGAATAAAATTACAACACAAAGGAGTTTTGTCAAATGGAATTACCAAGAACAAAAACCTAACAAGAAGCATTTTTAGCATGAAGCATATTGTTGAAGAAACTAAAAGTTTCTACAATGCTCTTGATAGATTATGATATAGAAGCCCTGTTTGGTAGAGCTGTGGGAAAGTGTTTATAGCTTATGCCTAAACAGCTTATAGCTTATAACTATGAACATAAGCTGATTTCTGACTTATTCTTATAGCATCTCCTGCCCCACTCAAAGAATAAGTTGATTTCTGACTTCCAAAAAGCTATAAGCTATAAGCTATAAGCTAAACCAAACACATCAAAATAGCTTAAATTAAGCTGAAAGCTGAAATAAGCTGATTATAATTTCTACCAAACAGGCACAGAGCTGCATCAAAGATGACTAGGCATCTCTAATGAAGATTCTACAGAATAACCAGATTATCCTGATTAATCACAAAGCAAAAAATTCCACGATTGTAGTTGATTGCACATTACAATGGCAAGTACTTAATATGAATGCCATGTGGTGTCGGATGAAAAATTAAGAGAAATCATTCGGATCATATAGCATTGAGCTTCCTTTTACTAATATTTTCCATAAATTCTATCATCATGAAACGCTTTAATTTTAACAATTACACAACAAAATTTAGAACATAAATTAATTTGCAAGCATTAACATCACCAAATTCCAATAGTTTAGTCAACAAAATTTAAAACCAATTAATTTGGCAAATTTATTCAAAATTTAACTCCCATGCCCAAATTCCAACAATTTAGTCTATGTATATGTCTGTGAAGATCATTTTCATTGTAGATACAAAAGACCAAACCACTAGTAGAGAATCCAAGGAAGAGAGTGTGAAGAGTTCATTTAAAGCAATCAGTTCATTTTGTGAATCCAAGTCTTAGTCCACTTAGCCCTCCATTTGATTCACTCTTGACATGGTAGGCTCAAATAAAAGAACTACATATTGCACCGCAAACTAGCACTATAGAGAATCTTTACTCATTTTATTAAGGCCCATACCTAACAAAAATGAAAAAGACACATGTTCGCACTACAAAATCAAAAGCTTACTGATCTTGATCCCGACAACATGTAATATGTCTTCATAAATTGATAACAAGCAGCATCCATGTTTTGGACAAATGCATCTTAAAAGAAAGGCAAAATTAGTCCATAATATGTTTGGATCAACACTAATAAGAATCTAACTCCTAACCCAATCCCTCCATTGTAAATGTTAAAGCCAGCATAAGTATACAATAGCTTTTGAACTAATCATGTTCTGTTGATATATGAAAATTAATTACTACACTCCAACTGAGTGATTAAAATGAGCTTATGATACATTTCGTGAGTACACATAACACCAAATCATGTTCTTAGTCTAAACACCACAGCAATCCACATTCCATGAGATGATTCAAGTCCTATAGTTAAAAAATCATTAGTTGCATTCACCTACTAAGCTCCTAAATCCTACTAAAAGAATGTTCTTTAACAATAACTTAACTGTTCTTCAATTTCAGCCAAGTGTGCTACTGACACCACCAAATTAAAAAAAAAAAAAGACAAAAAAGAAAAAAGAGATAAGGATAGTCTTATCTTATTGGAAAACATTCATCCAATCAAAACCTTCTTCATGGGAGTTAAAGAACAACTTCTCCAATGTATTAGCATAACTCTTCTTTTCTTCTTTTAAAGGGAATTTAACAGTAAATACATTTTTACAATCTTGTATCCTAATTAGTTTTATGCATATTTTTGTATCTCAGCAATAAATCTTATTATTTGGGAGATTTAATCCACCAAATCCTAAATTCCATATTTTATACTTTTTATTGATATTATGGCCCTTACATATGTGATACATTAAGTTTGTATTATAAAATATATACAATTTTCTTTTCCATCTCTTAGTTGTCATTTTTCATATTATGATATAGGTTTATATACACACACACATATATAGATTTCTATCAAAGAAAGGGCATACAAATTGACAAACCAAACAATGAACTCAATATCAAAGAGAACACATATACATACATACATACATACATACATACATACATATATATATATATATATCAAATAGATTTGAAAAATCAAAGATCTAAGTTCATACAAAACAAATACATATATAATAAAAACTTACAGTTCTGTGTTCGAGTAGTTTGGCAAGACAAAAAGAAGCGACCGATTGAGATGTTCGATCTAAAAATAGTAGAGCAGCAGAATAGACATGCAAGATATTAGTTCCAATGTAAACATTCTCCAACAAAGAAAAAAAACATTAAAAAAAAAAGCCTAAACGAGCTTCAAAATCTAGATTGACCATAGGACCAAAATCAAAACTCCCAAAATTGAAAGAGAACATAACCAAATTCAAAAGAGAAGCCCAAATCTGGTGGCCTTCAAAATTTGCAAGAACCTAAGTTATGGCCTTCAAATCATCAACAGATCTGAAATCGAGCGAGAGAGAGTGTTTGAAATTGAGCTAGAGAGAGAGAGATAGAGAGTTAGTTTGTTTGAAATTGAGAGTGAGAGTGAGAGCTACAAATTGGGTGTTTCTGAGTGGGACGTTTTTGAGTTTTGGAAGAGTGAGAGTGAGAGACGTTTGCAAAAAGATGGAGTTTTGAATGGTGTCAACAAATTGACCCAAAACAATGCCATTTTATTGAGCTCAAAGACAACGTTTTGAAAACGTTATATTTAATTAATCTATGAAAATGCCATAAAAGAAACGTTGCAATACCTAACTTTTTCTGTAGTGGATGTTGGTTGATATATATGTATATATATTACATATATATATATTTGTAAATAGATGTGTATATATATATATTGACTAATATAAACTTTACAATTTTGTTGCTATCAATGGTTACCAATTCTCTTTATGTCTTGTTGATAATGCATGCTAAGTGGTGATTATCAACACAATGTACATAGAGAAAATTATATTTGTAAAGAAATTTTTTCTAGTTTGAATGAAATTCTAGTAACAGAGAATATATCTGGTATGATATAAAGAGGGGGCCTATTTGATTATGTAATTTGTAGTACATTGTATTGGTACAAAACAATGCACAAAGTAATTCACACCATCCAATTCAAAAAACACAATGCACAAAGTAAGTATTGGGAAATTTCTTTGAATGAATTTGACTGGTATTATAGACACATTGCCCAAAGTATGTTTTGCATTGATCTAGAAATTACAGAGAAAATTTAGAAAAAGTTTAGAGAAAATTACAAAATACAATGCAAAAAAAGACACATTATCTTGTAATATGATCCATAAGCATACAAATTTCTCTCTATAACCCACATCAAAAAATGCAACATAAATTCCTCTAACATCCTCAAATGTATCATTCAATCAATAAAATGTAATGTAAACAATCAAAACGGATGGATACCCTCAACTTTTGCTAAAGGTTTCTTGCATGTCCTCTTATTATGGTAACCAATACTTTCACGACCCTTTTAACCTCTCCAGTAGAAGCAACTCTGTTCTTCTTCGACCTCTCAATTGGTCTCTTACACAGTGGAGGTAAAATCATAGCATCGTTGTGACGCCCCGGTTCTACACCATTGGTTGCAGTCAAGGGAGAGTCACTAATGAGTCCTATGGTCAATAACCAGTAAGATCTCAGATCGCCGGGGGAGTCAGATTAGCCTCCCTTCTAAGTCCAGCTTTCTTAGGCAGCGCACTGCCCTTTTGACAAATCTTAAAAGGTATTGACACAAGGTCTCATAAGCAACGATAAGGTTCATACATGTAAATATTAAAGTATAAGTGCATAACAACTACGAATATCCTTAATTTCAAAAGCTTGTTCTATTACATTACATCCCAAAAGAAACTTAAATCTTCACACAAGTCTTACAAAATAACAAAAGGAAATTTCTAGCCTTCCTAAGATAGCCAAAAGTCTTCGAAGGTTTCCGGCTCGCCATCTCCCGCTATAAGTTCCGCTTCGTCACCTGGCATGATATGCCGTGAGCTTTGAATGCCCAGTAAACACACACACACCCCATCCCTTTTTCCCAGTCCAATACACAATCGCAATTATAACATCAAGTAGTAAAGCATAATACTCAAATAAATAAATAAAGGGTTGAGTTAGATTGTTAGCAACTAGAAATCCCCCAAAGAGATTTCATCCTCCCAACCACAAGAATCGGACGCGGATTAATCGGTATGCCCCCTCTTTTGCTGCTTTGTTGCAGACCTAACCTCGGATGCCTACCAACGGTTATGTACCGTGTAGCGCCAACCGCAGGGCCTCAAAAGAGACGGTAAAATAGGGTCTTGCCCGAAATCCCTCCTTACACCAAACCACCTAGGGTCCGAATACAACCGCTCCGTTCAAGGATTCCGAAAAACCACTTGCGCAAGACTTTAACTTTTCAAATAGGGAACGCATCCCAACAATCCATATATCACATTTCTCATCTTTACATTATTCAAGAGCTCGAAAACCTAATACCCTCCCCATTAGGTTTCCCGTTAAATTAAATGTTTTAAATCAAGTTAATCCAACTTACAAGACAATAATATCCACATGAACATGCATCCATAAAGCGAGGGAGATAAATAACATAACCATTGTACGGGAAAGAAATAATTCTCCTCGTATAATCCTGTTGACTAAGTCCGTGCTCCTCCGTACGACGTCGCTTTGTCACCTGAAAACACAAACGTGAGCTAGCCAGCGGGTGTGTTCCGGAAACCTCTCCGATGCCTAAGTCAGCAAGCTTGACAAATAGACAAAGCTCAATGTATTCAGAAAACAAAATTGTGTGTTGTGTTACCTCCTCCAAGGTGATGTTTGTGAGCTTCTTATAGGTTTCGAGTGGCACAATCCTAGTAGGACTTTTATTACTCCATGTAGAGTCCTCCTAGGATTCATACTCCCAAAGGATAATGCTTATCCTTTTACAACCCCCCCCCCTCACTGCTTAAACCAAGTGGGATGGTTTTTTCCATGGCCGAACTACCATACGACCGAGATAAACCTGGCTATGCTGAGCCACAGAGTAGGCCGAACTATCCTTAGTTCGGTTCTTCCTTTCATTACACCTTATCTCAGTTCTCCCTTGTATGAACCATGGTGTGTTTAGACCGAACTACCGAGTAGCAAAGACCTGATCGATCTATCCAGAATACGTCATGACCGGACTAATTCTAAGACCGGTATAACTCCAAGACCGGTCTAACTTCAAGTTGCTTCCGGACCGAAGTAACTTTTATACGTATCTTGGGCCAGAGTAATTCCATACCTCTATTGGGCTGGGGTAACTTTTACGGCCTTTTTTACTCAGCCCTTTGTATTGTGGGCCACTATGACCATCTCATAGCTCGGCCCAATTTTTACCAAAAATTACTTTCTCAATTGCCCCTTAATTCCATCTGCTCAGCATGATTGGGATTACCTGTCTATCAGCCGAGCTGAAGTTTTCTAAGCCTTTCCAGCCGAGCTAAAAAACCGTTTAGCCTCTCTAGCCGAGCTAAAAAAAAACCCTTTAGCCTTCCGGCCGAGCTTATTTCACTCCGTGCTCTGCTTGTTCGGTCAAAACGTCTCTTCAATCACAGTGACTGTAACGTTTCCCCTTCCAATGACATGTGGCAGGCTGTGATAGGCTATGTGTAGCTGTCACGCCACCCTCGTACTACGAAAAATTTGAACAGTCCCGCCCTTTTTGCCTTTCGTCTTTTTACAAAACAACCTTTTCATCTTTGAATCATTCATCTACACTATTCTTCATCTTCTCTTTCTGTGCCTTTACTTCTTCAACTACCAAGCTCGTGCTCTTCATTTGCTGCTACTGTTTCCATCTCCAGTCCCCTTTTCTTTAATCTGGTAAGCAAATCTATTTTCCTTCCCCTGTTTTTGCTTTCGTATTTGTTCTATGCATTTTGTTTACTGTATTTTTGCAAAACATTTTCTTCCATTTCTGTTTCGCTTCTGTACTTTCATGGGAAAATCAGTAGAACCTATGAGTATATGCCATATATCCTATAGGCAACTCGATTTTGATCCAGAATCATGTCCCAACCGAACTAGGAAACTGTTTGTCCTATATAGGTAGATTACTTTAGACAATAACCGAACTAGAACTTGTAGAAATAACAGCAGTTTCAGTAGGTTACCAACTCCCGAATTACTCTGGCCGAGATAAGCTCATCGAACGACGTTTGAACTCATTAAACTAGGAACCTCGGTCTTCAACCGAGCTAAGCCTTTGGGGCTAAGCCAGCCTTCCTAGTTTCCGAACTAAACTCAGAAAGCTGCCCCTATAGGCTCAACCGAAGTAACAAAAACTCATAATTCAACCGATTTAGGCCTTAGGGCTAAACCAGCTTTCTTAGTTTTTTAGACCGAACTCAAAAAGCTGCCCCTAGACGATGAGCCGGTCTAGCAAAATTGTTTCTAAAGCCAGTATGCCGAGATGCTTGCCAAGATCCGGCAAATAAGAACCCTGCTCAAACCGAGCTATGAAGCATTTCACTGAACCGAGATAAAACCTGTCCATAAAGCCGAAGTAGGGCTCTTTTACCTTGCTTTTAATTTGTAGCACGGTCCAATGATCTGTGCTTAACCCCTCTGTTTTCTACTTTGCAGACTTAGGTTGCCCAGGCACTCCTGCGTGCGCTCAACCGAACTACTGAGCACAATTTTTGCACTGATATAACTTATTCGTAAATTATACAACAAATGGGTAAGTATAGGTATCTAGTAAATACTCCAGGCGACTTAGCCGAATTCAGGAAAGACTACAATATACCCGATGATGTCCATTTGATCTTAGCCGAAAAAGACGTCATTCCCTGGGGTAATGAAGGCTTTGTCCCTTTTACCCTTTTGTCAATTATAGAAACCGGACTGCGATTTCCAGTCCAACCTTTAATCTGTGAGTTTCTTAGGCAGACTAGATTATGCCCTACCCAACTATCCACCAATTCATACCGTATCATTATGGGAATAGCCGAACTGAACCGTCAAGCCAGACTAAACCTTGGCCTGGCCAAAATCTTCCACCAATATTCCATTGGCTCAAAAGAAGATGGGTGGGTCTATTATCTTAGAATACGTCGCCGCCGAGAGAAGATAATAAAATATACACCGGACAAAGACTTAAAGAACGACGATTTTTTCTGGGTCTCAGGGAACTTTGAGGATTATCAAGCCCAGATTCCTAGCCGACCTATAAATTGGAAAAAAGGAGAGCCCGGTAAATTTACTTCGGTCTTCTTCCTTGCATTTTTTCATATTTCGATTTTTTTTTTTAATTTTTTCAGCCGGACTAACAGTTGGTCTTTTTTCGCAGATTCTGCCCACCTTCACTCCTTATACAGCTACCCAAACCTAGCCACTTTGCGAGCCGCACTACGGTTTCCAGAACGTAGTTGGGCCAAATTGCTGAAGTTCGAGCCGACCTACAGATATAGTGGTCGCCGAAAAGCCAGAGTCATTGATTTTCTGCTTGAAGACGCCCCAGAACCGGACCCCACCTTACCCCAAATCAGACTCATTCCACTCACTGCTGAAGAGGAGATGGCCAAAAAGAACAGAGTAAGGGCTCTCCTGACCGAAACCAACAGGGCCGAAATACCACCAGAAAGTCAAACCCAAGAAACGGTGGTGGCCCTTCCTATTCAACAACCGTCCTCATCCCGCCGAACCAAGCGCGCCCGGACTACCGAAACCGAACCAAGTTTGGTTGATGAAGAAGAAACTGCTCTTCCACCAAGCCTGCCACCGAGCCCCCAACCGGAGCCTTCCGACCGAACTACCACTAGCTGGGTGCCAAAACTTTCCTTCAACAATTGAGATATCCAAGACTCAGACTCGGTTATTGCTGAGAAGGATCACCAGTTGGCCTTCAATCTGGCCAAGAGTGTGTGCCTCCCCAAAGACATGGAGCACCACCAAAAGTAACTAAACACCGAATTGAAGGCCATCCGGTCTTCAACAAAGTCAATGATTCTGGTAAGTAACTTCGGCTGTTTTCCTGTCTACTTTTTTCAACTTTCACTTCGGCTCAAGAAAAGTCTCTGTTTTGTCAGGCCATTCAGAAAAACAACATCACCTACAAGAAGGTGGTTGAGCTCAGAAAAACGACAAGGCAAGCCGTGGCAAAAGCCGAAGCGAAGGCGACCGAGCTAGAGGAGGCCAGAAAGCAGATGGCCGAACTACGAGCTGAGAACGGCAGACTGACCGGACTGGTTAGTTCGGCCGAAGCAGAAAAGCAGAAGGCTACCATTGCTCTAAAGGACAAGTACCTGCGCGAGCTGGTGAAGCTTGAAAAGAAGAAAGATACCGAGATAAACCAGCTGAAAGAGAGCGCAAAAGGAGCCGAAAAGAAAGGCTTCAAGAAGGCAGAGGATGTATATGTCAAGCAGTGTGAAGCCGCCAAGGAACTGTTCTTTAAGTGCGGCTGGAGGGCAGCCGTTGAGAAGCTCGGTCATGATCCACAGACCAAGGTTTTCAACCCTCCAGCCTACTTCATACCGAACTCCCTTGTGGAGTATGCTAATGCCATGCAACAGCAGTTTCTTGAAGGCTCAGACTCTGATGAAGACTCTGCCTCTGAGGATACTCCGATTGTCAATGTGGATCAGACAGTTCGGTTGGAGCCCATGGTGGAAGACCTGACTATTGAGCGTCCAAGGGAAACCGTGGTTCCGACCGAAACCACCATTGCGACCGTGAGCGAGCTCTCGGCTGAAACCGGTCTTCGTGATGATGTCGATGCAGCTTTTGACGCCGAAATTGAAGACCTTTTCTCTTGATTTTGTACATTTTCTCTTTTTTGTTACCTTTTGTCTTTGTAACCGGGCTATGCCCCTCTGTAATTACTTTTCAATGAATGAAAATTTTGTTTGAACTCTTATTCCGGTTTTGATGTGTATGCTTGCACTTGTAATGTCTTCTATTACTCCAACTACTATTCCGGTTTTAGATGGTTAAACTAACTATGCTTACCAACCAACCACTCCTTAGCTGACATAATTACTTCGGCTGAGGAGTACATAGAGTTGTTTAATCCAGCCCACCACTCTTCAGCCATGCCCTTACTCCGGCTGAAGAGTATAAAGAGTTGGTTTAATCCAGCCAACCACTCTTCAGCCATGCCCTTACTTCGGCTGAAGAGTACAAAAGACTTGGTTTATTCTAGCCAACCATTCTTCAGCCATACCCTTACTTCGGCTGAAGAGTATAAAGAGTTGGTGTAATCCAGCCAACCACTCTTCAGCCATGCCCATACTTTGGCTGAAAAGTCCAAAGAGTTGGTTTAATCCAGCCAACCAATCTTCAGCCATGCCCATACTTCGGCTGAAGAGTCCAAAGAGTTGGTTTAATCCAGCCAACCAATCTTCAGCCATGCCCATACTTTGGCTGAAGAGTCCAAAGAGTTGGTTTAATCCGGCCAACCTCTAAGTTAGTTTTTCCAGCCAACTTAGAATAATGTTTGGTTATTCCGACCAAACGTCCTGCAGCCTGGATCCTTATCTTGGGCTTAGGAAGGGTGTTGGTTTATTCCAGCCAACCTCTAAGTTAGTTTTTCCAGCCAACTTAGAATAATAATGTTTGCAATATTCCTAACTTCACTAAAGCTAACTTTTACAAAGAACAACTCATGCTGAAAAGAATTGATTGTTTTATTGACGAAAAAGAAATTACACATGTTTGAAAGAAAAAAAGCTAAAAATAAAATAACTTGAGATTGGCCGTGTTCCATGGCCTAGGGATTGCTTTGCCGTCCTTGTCTTCTAGGTGGTATGCCCCTTTGCCTGCTAACCCAACCACTTTGTAAGGACCTTCCCAGTTCAGCCCTAACTTGCCATCTCCTGGTATCAAGGTGTTTCCCATCACTTTGCGCAGTACCCAATCTCCGATCTTGAATTGTCTTGGATGCACCGTTTTGTTGTATTTTCTGATCAACTCTCGTTGGTAGGAGGCAATGTGAACCAGTGCTCTTTCCCTTCTTTCTTCCGCAAGGTCAAGTTCTAATGCTATGGCTTCTCCATTCAAGTCTGGATCAAAATTTTCGCTTCGAATTGTGGGGAGGCCAACTTCTAGTGGGATTACTGCTTCCATTCCGTAGGCTAAGGAGAATGGTGTTTCTCCTGTCGATCGCTGAGGTGTGGTGCGGTAAGCCCATAAAACATGAGGAAGTTCATCCGCCCATTTGCCTTTTGCCTTTTCTAACCTTTTCTTCAGTCCATCCAAGACGACTTTATTTGATGCTTCTGCTTGGCCATTTGCTTGAGGATATGCCGGTGTAGAATTGTAGAACTCTATCTTGTACTCTTCACAAAAGGTTCTGAAGATTCTGCCGTCGAACTGAGTGCCATTGTCTGAGATTAGGGCTTTTGGTATGCCAAACCGAGTGATGATATTCTGCCAAACGAACTTCTTCACATCTTTTTCTTTGATTGATGCCAATGCTTCTACTTCCACCCACTTTGTGAAGTAGTCAGTTGCTGCGAGATAGAACTTCCTGTTGCCGGGTGCTGTTGGAAGTGGTCCTACTATGTCCAAGCCCCACATTGCGAAAGGCCATGGGCTAGTTAATGGTAAAAGTTCTCTTGATGGTTGATGTATTTGGTGTGCGAATTTTTGGCATTTCTCACACTTCTTCACATATTTCTCTGAGTCTGCCTGCATGTATGGCCACCAGTATCCTTGTGAAATGGCCCTGTAAGCTAGCGATCTTCTTCCTTGATGGCTTCCACACACCCCTTCGTGTATCTCGTACAAGAATGCTTCTACTTTGCTGGGATGTACACACCTTAGGTAGGGTCCTGAGAATGACTTCTTGTATAATGCCAAGGATGGGGAGAGCCAAAATCGCTGTGATTTCGCTCTTATTCTGTTGGCTTCTTTTTTCTCTTCTGGTAGGATGCTATTTTTTAAGAACAGGATGATGGGATCCATCCAAGAGGGGCCTAGTTCTGTGCAACATACCTCTTCTGCTTCGGGGTCTTCTATGCTTGGTCTAGGTAGGTAGTCGATTAGTAGTGGATGAGGTATGGAGGAATCTGCCATTAAGGCGAAGCCTGCTAGTTCGTCTGCTCTGCTGTTTTCCTCCCTGCCTATTTGCTCTAGCCTTACTACTTCAAATTTCTTGATTTCTGTTCTGACCAACTCTTGGTACTTGGCCATCCTATAATTTTTGCTTCATAGTCGCCAGAAATTTGATTTACCACCAGCTGTGAGTCGTTGTAGATCATTAGTTCGGTGGCCTTCATGTAATATGCTGATTTGAGTCCTGTGAGAAGCGCTTCGTACTCCGCTTCATTGTTTGATGCTGGGAAGCCAAGGTTGATTGCTTGCTCTACAACCAGGCCGTCTGGTGAGATGAGGACTATGCCGAGTCCTGTACCATACCGGTTGGATGCTCCATCCACAAAGAGCTTCCACATCTCACCAACGAATAACTTCCAGCAAGTGGAGGGGTCAGATGATGTCGTGGGGTCAAGAATGGTGTTTTCTTCAAGGTCCATGCTTGCTGTCTGCCCCTCGCCATCTGATTGTACTGTTGGTGAGCCTTGGTTTGTATCTTCCTTGTTGTTTTTAGTCTGGTCTGCCTTGGGGTCTGACTGAGTACCTTCTACTAGGGGTTGCGCTATTCCGGCGTCAACTTCCGTCCCTAGTTCGGTTGTGTCAGTTAGGTCGACTGGGCAGATATGATGACTTCCAGGAGTAAACTCTGCGACGAAGTCTGCCAAAGATTGGGCTTTTATTGTGGTCCTGGGTTGGAACTTGATGTCGAATTGTCCCATCTCTACTGCCCACTTCAAGATTCGCCCAGAAAAGTTCGCCCTCTCAAACAAAGCTTTTAGTGGAAAAGCTGTGAGGACAACTATGGTGTGGGAGTGACAATAGTGTGCCAATTTCCTGGAGGCCATCATCAAGGCTAATGCCAGTTTTTCCAATGGCAAATACCTTGTTTCGGCTCCCAGCAATGTCTTGCTGACATAATAGATGGGCAAGTGTTGGATTCCTTCTGCACGAACCAACACTGCGCTAACTGCGTGCTGAGAGACTGCTAGGTACAAGAAGAGTTCTTCACCAGGTACTGGGGTAACAAGCAGTGGTGGGGAAGACATATATTTCTTCAGGCTTTCCAGAGCTTGGTCGCATTCTACATCCCACTCAAACTTGGCTTTTAGAGCTTGAAAGAATGGTCGCAGTCTATCTGACGACCTGCTTATGAACCGGTTGAGTGCAGCTGCCATGCCGGTGAGAAGCTGCACTTCTTTCACAGAGTTTGGTCTCTCCAAATCTTGGATTGCTTTGATCTGGGAGGGGTCTGCTTCTATACCTCGGTTGGTCACCAGGAAGCCCAAGAATTTGCCAGATCCTACTTTGAAAGCACACTTGGATGCGTTGAGCCGCAACTTGTGTTTCTTCAAGATTTCAAACGTCTCTCCCAAGTCCTTGAGATGGTCATTCTCATCTTTGCTTTTGACCACCATGTCGTCGATGTAAGCCTCCATTGTTCTGCCTAACAATGGTTCAAACATCTTGGTGACCATCCGTTGGAATGTTGCCCCTGCGTTCTTCAGGCCAAAGGGCATGACCTTGTAACAATATAGTCCTCTTGGAGTCGTAAAGGACGTGACCTCCTGGTCTGGTTCATGCATGGCGATCTGGTGGTAGCCTCTGTATGCATCCAGAAAGCTAAGTCGGTTGTGCCCCGCCGTTAGGTCCACCAGTTGATCTATCCGTGGTAGAGGAAAGCTGTCTTTTGGACATGCCTTGTTGACTGTTTTGTAGTCGACGCAGACACGCCATTTGCCATTCTTCTTCGGCACTACGACCGTGTTGGAGATCCATCTTGGGTAGTGCACTTCTCTAATTGCTCCTGCTTCCAGCAGGTTACCTACTTCTTCCGCCACTATTTCGGCATGGTGAAGTGCCGATCTGCGTGTGCGCTGAATGATTGGCCTGGCGGATGGGTGGACATTGAGTTGGTGACTGATGAAGTTTGGATCAATGCATGGCATGTCGTAGGGTGTCCAGGCGAACACTTCGATGTTAGAGGTCAAAAATTCCAAGACCTCTAATCTCTCAGTACTGGACAACGATGAGCCGAGCAAGAAGAACTTATCCGGGTTCTTTTCATCTATTTTTACCTCCACCAAGTCCTCCACCGCTTTCTAATTAGCTTCTTTGCCGACATCTGCGAATAGTTCATTGCTTTCAGGTTCTTCCACCGAATAAACGTATCCTTTGGCTGCGCGGCTGCCATTCACCGTGGCGAAACATTGCTTTGACATGATCTGATCTCCATAGACTTCTTCAATTATTCCGGTGTCGTTGGGAAACCGCATTACTTGGTGGTAAGACGATGCCACCGATCGCATGGCATGCAGCCATGTTCTGCCCAAGATGATGTTGTAAGTAGAGGGAACCTTCAATACCCAGAACTCCACTTGTTTCGTCACGCTTCCTGCTCTAACTGGAAGAATTATTTAGCAGACGGGCCATTCTGGCATGGAGTTGAATCCAATTAGGGGTGATACAGCAGGCACCAAGTCTTTGTCTTGTAGCTTCAGCTGTTTAAATGTTTCGTAGTACATGATTTCACATGAACTACCCTGGTCAATCAGAATCCGCTTGACATCAAAATCTTTAACTCGGAGAGTGACGACTAGGGCATCATTGTGTGGACAGTATATCCGTTCTAAGTCTTTATCTGAAAAAGACATGACGTTTGTTGCCTCTGTCTTCCCTTTCTTTGTGGCTGGTTGGGCACTTAGCACCTCTCTTAAATGTTCAGCCTTTTTGATTGATCCCCTGAGCTCGCATACACGCTCAGGTTCAAAGACTCCATGTATCACATTGATAATGCCTTGAGGTGGGGCGTCGATTGGCATTCCGTTGGGGTTATTGTGATCCTGGGGGACTGGCTGCGTCCCTCCTTCAATGTATTTGTCCAAGTGACCTGCTGGCACCAACTCCTCCAGGTGCTGTCTCAATGGTGTGTAATTCTCAGTTCGATGCCCCTTTTCTTTGTGGAAGGTGCACTGCGATCTTTCGTCATAGTCCTTCTGAGCTTCTCCTAGCTTGGCTGGCCACTTGATGAAAGGCTCATCCCTTATTTCGCTCAGAATCTGATATATCGGTTTCTTGAATACCGTGGTTATGGCAGTGCGGATTCTCAACCACCTTTTATCCGGGTCTTCTCCGTTATCTCGCATGCCACATCCGTTTCTGTTACTTCGGTCTACCGTGTTGACCTTTACTGAGGTCTTCTTTTCTGGTACTGTGGTCATACTAGATTTTGCTTTGGCACGTACGCCATCCTCTTCTACCCTGATGTGCTGATGCACTCTTTCCATCAGGGCTTCCATAGTGAGGGGTGGCGTCATGCTGATCGAGTCCCTTAGTCTGTTCCCAACTGAAAGGCCTCTTTTATACTGTGCGATGGCGAGATTGGTGGGGCAGTCCCCAATCTGATTGAATGTCTCCCAGTAGCGACTGTTGTAGGATCTTAGGGTCTCTTTATCGCCCATGTCGATGGAGAGTAGCTGGTCGATCTCCACTGGGGTTTTAGTGTTTGTTCGGAACCTTGTCAGGAAGGCTTCTGCCAATTGTGCCCAAGAGGCTATGCTGCCTTCTGGTAGTTTCTCGAACCACGTCAAGCCTAGGTCGCCAAGACTTGATGGGAAGAGTATGCACATTAAGGCCTCGTTTCGCCTGTATACAGCCATGACTTGGCGAAAGTGGCTCAAGTGTGAGTAGGGATCCGTCTTCCCTTCATATGTAGTGAATTTTGGCTGAAGGAAGCCTGATGGTAGGGGCGCGTTTTCAATCGCCGGAACAAATGGTGAAGTCTGTAGCCTTGCTAATGCCTTGTCCGTTGGTTCGTAGGCAGGGCGTGGTATTGGCATTCCAACCTCGACGCTTCCATGCGTCCGAGGAGCCAACCGCTGTAAGGCAGAAACTCTCTGCGGATCCCGTGCCCTAGCATCCTCCTCGCATCGTGCTTTCTCTTCGAGCACGATTCGTAAGTCGGATGATCTGGGTAATTCCGTCTGTCTAGATCTGGTTTGGTGCAAATGCGAGGGCCAATACGTGCTTCCTTCAGTGTATGATCTTTCAGATCTCGTCCTCTCAGACCTGAAGTGACGAGTTCTGGAAGACCAGGATTGAGTGTCGCGTGACCTGAGGCTTCTGCTTTCTCCTTGCGAGGGTGTAGTATTTCTACTACGATTTTCTGAGTGGCGAGGGAGCGTCTTGTTTTTGCGCCCCTCTCCTGTCGCCACTTCTTTTTTCTTCATCTGGCGTTTCAAGGCCTCCATGTCCGCCGCCATCTTTCTTATCAATTCATCTTGCTCTTTCACGCGATCTTCCAGAGCTTGAGAGTCAATCCTCCGCCTTTGCCTGTCAGGACTTTGAGAACGAGAGTGACGGGGGCTGTTAGTTCGCCTCCCCCTAGTATCCCTCCTGGTGTTTTGTCGTTGGGGCTCCAAGTCCGCCATGGGAGGGACAGAGGGTAATCCTTCACGCCTTGCGCCCCCATCTGGAGTTAGCCCGTCGACGGCGGATTGCAGTAATTCTTCATTGTGTGCCATTGATCGTAAAGGGGAGAAGCTTTAATCAAGAGGTTTTGTTCTGTCTGTTGTTCCCACAGACGGCGCCAATTGTACGGGAAAGAAATAATTCTCCTCGTATAATCCTGTTGACTAAGTCCGTGCTCCTCCGTACGACGTCGCTTTGTCACCTGAAAACACAAACGTGAGCTAGCCGGCGGGTGTGTGCCGGAAATCTCTCCGATGCCTAAGTCAGCAAGCTTGACAAATAGACAAAGCTCAATGTATTCAGAAAACAAAATTGTGTGTTGTGTTACCTCCTCCAAGGTGATGTTTGTGCGCTTCTTATAGGTTTCGAGTGGCACAATCCTAGTAGGACTTTTATTACTCCATGCAGAGTCCTCCTAGGATTCATACTCCCAAAGGATAATGCTTATCCTTTTACACCCCCCCCCCACTGCTTAAACCAAGTGGGATGGTTTTTGCCATGGCCGAACTACCATACGACCGAGATAAACCTGGCTATGCTGAGCCACAGAGTAGGCCGAACTATCCTTAGTTCGGTTCTTCCTTTCATTACACCTTATCTCGGTTCTCCCTTGTATGAACCATGGTGTGTTTAGACCGAACTACCGAGTAGCAAAGACCTGACCGATCTATCCAGAATACGTCATGACCAGACTAATTCTAAGACCGGTATAACTCCAAGACCGGTCTAACTTCAAGTTGCTTCCGAACCGAAGTAATTTTTATACGTATCTTGGGCCAGAGTAATTCCATACCTCTTTTGGGCCGGGGTAACTTTTACGGCCTTTTTTACTCAGCCCTTTGTATTGTGGGCCACTATGACCATCTCATAGCTCGGCCCAATTTTTACCAAAAATATCCACATAAACATGCATCCATAAAGCGAGGAAGATAAATAACATAACCATAATACACATAATAACATGCCAAGATATGCTCATATGTAAGTAGGCAATTTCATGAATTCAAGGGCATAAAACATCCACACATAATAAAATTTCCAGATTTAGTATCGCATAAAGATTAAAATGAAAGGTCTATTTTAGATCCTTCACCGGACTTGGTCTTCCTATGGTTCGTAGGGAATTTGATCTAGTTTCTAGAACATTTTTCGGAAATGGGATTGCTTTTCCAGATTCTAAGTTATTCAGAAAATATTTCAGTGCTGTCCAGATTCTGTCCAGATCCACCGACCATTACGAAAATTTGATTTTCGTGCAAATCGCTTAATGTTTTTCGATGAAACCAATTTTAGTTGAAAGATAACATCTTAAGGAAGGTTTTGACATAAAATAGAGGTCCAAAATAATTTTTTACATTTTTCTAGAATTTCTGGAAGTGGGCTGCAAAAACAGATTCTAAGGTTCTTTGCCCAAAACAAGAAGATTTATGAAAAAGGGGTTCCACCAAGGGAAAGTTTCATTTATTTTGTGAAGAAAATATGCTAACTATCACATGTTCAACTCAAAAAAAAAATTTGAAGAAGTGCTCTTGAAAAGTTGAGAGATTGGTACAAAAGAAGATGGTTTTGTGCCAAAATGGAGAAAATACAAGAGAGATGAAATCAATACTCAACCCTTAGCATTTTTAACATGAGAACTCAGTAATAAAAGATCTGAAAACATTATTTAGAACCCTTAGAAACATGTATTAAAAAAAAAGGGGGGGAAATGAAAGAGAAGGTTGTGTTTGTGGCTTACCTACTAAGCTTTGCACAAGAAGCTCTCTTCTTTCTTCCTCTTCTTCTTCTAGACTTCTCTCTCTTGCTCTCCTCCCTCTCTCTAGCCGAATGTGTGTGTGAGTGAGTGTGTTGTGTGTGTTTGCAAGCTAGGGGGTGTGTTGGTATTTATAGGCAAACCTTTGAGGCAAAAAGTCCTAAATGCCCCTTAGTTGGATATGGATGGAAAGGTTAAGATTTGTTTGAATTCTAAAGGAATGGAAGGGATTTTTGGGAGGCTTGTTCATTGGTTTAGGCAACTCCTAATTGTAATGAGACTAGTTCTTGGATTTTGCATCCTAGGTCTAGGTCACTAGGTCTTGGTTTTCCTAGAACATCATGATGGTGGTTCTTGAAAATTGGCTCCTCTTTGGGAAAGTGTGATGGGATTATTATTTAAATCATTTTAGATTCTAGGCACACTCCTCTAGGTGTATATATATATATATAAAACAAGATTGATAATACTTCAAGGTACAAGTACTAGTTTTGGGGGAAAGTTTTGAATTTAATTAAAGGGTGAGGGCTTGGAGTTAAATGCATGTAACTTATGTAGAATTAAATTAGGTTAGGGATCCTAATCCGATTAGGGAAATTCCTGTTTCGATAAAAATAAAAATAGTAATGCTAACCGACAAGATTTGAATTAATTCAAGTAAACGAGGGGCTTTAAGAAAATAATTCAAACATTAGGGTTTCTAAAGAAACTACATTTTTCAGGGGCTTCACAATCGTCAATCCTAACTATTCTACAAAATACAGTAAAAATCACAGAGAAAATTAGATTTACTCACAAAACATTCAATTAATTCCCCAATCCATATATCTAATTCAAATGACATTATAAGTAAAAAAATAACCAATTTATAATAACATGTCCAAATAAAATTATGATTTTCTCTAGATTACAAATAAAAGTCCAGAAAATTTTTATTCATTTTCAAGATCACAAAAACAAAAACACATCCACATCAAAACACAAAATGCTAACTATTCCACACAAACACAAAGAAAATCACACAGAAGATATGTTTTGCTCACAAAACTTTCAATTGAAAAAAATAAAAAATAACAAACTTATAATAACATGTCCATATGAAATTATAATTTTCTCTGTGATTTTCACTAGACTACAAACTTACAATTTTGCTCTGTAATTTTATCAAGATTACAAACTTATAATAACATATCCATATAAAATTATAATTTTCTCTGTGATTTTCGTTAGATTGTAATAACAAACTTACAATTTTCTATGGATTACAAAAAAAGTCCAGAAAAAATAGAGAACATAACTTAGAAAATGAAAACTGAAAAGCATGACAAGCATGTTGATGAAAAAATAGAGAACAAAACTTATCATTGATAAGCATGTTGATGAAAAACAAAGAACGAAAAATGAACTCCAAAAATCAAAATCAACTGCACTGAGCTGGACTCTTTCTGAAATTGATAAAAAAAAAAAAAGTAGAGAACAAAAAATAAACTCCAAAAATCCAACTCTTTTGAGCTAGCCTCTCCCCAAACTTTATGCCGACTAATTCCCGAATACATTTAAGCCATGTTTGTTTGACCTCTTAGTAGAGGGTATTTGACTATCAATCTGTGGGGGCCTATTAAAACCATGTTTCGTTGTACTAAAATGCTATGGAATTGTTAGTCCAATAATACTAACAATCCCCCCTAATTGGGTGGGATTAACAAACCCTGTGGAGAGTTGGGATTGTGAATCTAATCCCTTTGGGTTGAAGGTGAAAAATAATTTTGTCATCTTAAGGCATGGTCAATCATAAAGAAGGGGGAAAATCTATTGGTGAATGAATTCACCTAGCTAAAATATATTTTCTTCATGTTGCACTTTTTTTTTTTTTTTTTATTCCAAGGATAAGGAGGCAGATGCTGAAAATTATGTACCAAAACGAAGAAAAAGACGTGAACGGGCAAAAGAAGCGAAGCAAATTTCAAGACTTCAGGTTTTGTGCTATTCTTTGTTAAAGAGCAAAAGTAAGCTTTTGACTATGTTACTTTATTTGCCTAACATCTACTACTATTCTGAACAGAAATTTACTGCTGCCATGTAGAGGCTGCTTCTATTTGTTGGCTCTGATTGCAGCAACATATTATGGTTACAAAGGTCTATTGTGGCTCTCTAATTGGATGAATGAAGTAGAAGTGCAAAGACAATGAAGAAGATACCCTTGAATCTGATCAAAATCTCAAACTATTTTATACTTGACATGGAGGTTAGTACATTAAACTCTTATAGAAAGTGGTCCCTCACCTAAAAATTTTCTATCTTGTTTTATATGATATTATTTATTTTATTTCTAGCTGGGCCTGTTGTGATTACTCACTATACATGTTCTGGAAGAAGTTTGAAATAATGGTGTGGACTTTGAATTTTGAATTTCCCAGTCTCCATTGAAATCATTGTGTTTTTGATTTTTGTATCAAATAATGGTTTCGTTGTTGAGAAAGATTGTTCTTGTGATTTTGATGATTTAGACTTTTGCGGAGTCATGTATGTGTGGTCAATAAAGATTAGTTTGCTAAGACAATACCGCTCATGTAGTTTGTAAGTTGAAGAATGGTTCATTTAGTAACCCTTTTTAAAGGACTTTAATTATTAAAGTAGATGGGATTATTAGAAATTGAATCAGCATATGATGCAAGTCACCTGAATACAAGGTGTACATAAAATGAATGAGTTGAATTGCATCCAATGACTGTTTTTATGTTGTGCCTGTGAATGCATCCTCATTAGAAACTTTTGCTTAGGAAAAGATAAGACCATATTCATCATAATTATGTTGTAATTAGTGACTGAGCCAGAAAATTTACATGCGCAACTATCAATCATAACCACAAAAAGTTTTTTCCCATAATCTACAACATTAAGAGCATAAAAAATCACAACCCATTCTAACCACACAAAGGTAGTATGCCACTAATAAAAAATAAATAAATAAATAGCCCAAGGAAACTAAACTACTCAACAAACGGAGCACAAATCCAAATCCAATAAATAGCTCAAGGAATGATATAATTCTTAACAAACTTATTTGCATAAACAAATAGCACAAATTGATTCTCAATTCCCAATAATATTTGAGAGTACACATTTAAAACCACATAATTTTAACACAAAATCAACTCTAAAATCAACAAAAACTAGAAGCCTTATTTTGTATTTGAGAAAAAGAGGGCAGGGAGGCGGTTACCTACTTTTAAGAGAAATAGGTTATATAAAGGAAATGTTTCTATATTTTTTTTTAGATAAATATGGTTATGAATTTTTTTTTTTTTTTTGTAATGCAAATGCAAAAATATATTTACATTTGATACGACACATATGTTCATATTTCTATTAATTTGAGAAGAAATTTGCAAAGAAAAAAACAAAAGATAGACGAATTAAGTATAAAATATAACTACATTTGACTTTTCAAATTCATAAACCAAAGACAATTTCAAAAATATTTATATTGAAACTGTAACACGGCCCCCACGTGCACTGTAACACGACCTCACGCACAAAGCGCGTGGGGGCCAACTAGTATCACAAAAATTGTAACAGGACATATGGTATACTATATTATAGAATTAAGGGTACATTACAATCACTTCCCCTGAGGTTTCTGACAATTAAACCGGCCTCCCTTACTTGTTTTGAAATTACATTAACCTCCCTTGAGGTTTACTTTTCATTTGCAGATTGTCTATTTCCGTTAGTTAACCGTTAGTTTGACAAACGGTTTTTTTTTTATAGCAAAAGTCAATAATTAATTATTAAATTAGCACATAGAGATACTTCAGTTTGGTTTGTATAACATTTGAAGTAATTATCGGTTAATAAGAATAAAAGAAATTAAATAATTATTTTTAGGTAAGCAAATTAGTATGAATTATTGAAGTCAATTGAGAAATATAAGAAAGAACTTGTATGTATGTAATGTAATAAATTATACATATAGTTAAACCATGTGAGTATTTAGAAATAAATTATTTAATACTATTGAAATAAATATATGTGGTGTCTCAATTTAATTTTTATTAATTTAAATGGTGAGACTCATAAATTTTATCTTATTTTTTGAAGACAATTGAACTGTATGATATCAAGTATTGATTAAAAGTTACCAAACAACTTCTTTTATATTTATGTAATTTATTTTTAATTTGCTTAATCTTCACTTTTGTGGTGATCAAACCTACAAATATCATAACTTACATATAGTACAGACCCATTGCATTACCCTATATATATTTATAGTCAAGCCATGAGTATTTATAATTGAATTATTTAATACTATTTAAATAAATATATGTGGTGCCTCAATTTGATTTTTATTAATTTAGATAGTGAGACTTATCAATTTTAACTTATTTTTTTGAAGACAATTTAACTGTATAATGTCAAGTATTGATTAAAAAGTACCAAAGAACTTCTCTTATATGCATGTAATAATTTTTTAAATTTGATTCATCATTACTTTTGTCATAACAATAGGTTATTATAGAATACACGTTAGTCACACAGGAGGTCAATGTAATTTCATAAGAACTTGGGAAGCCAGTGTAATTGTTAGAAATCTCAGAGGAGGTGACTATAATTTACCTAAATTAAAATTTTAAGAAAACTCAATATAATTATGTCAAACATATGAGAATTACTACATTTTCTCCAAATCTAACCTAAGGTTGGTTTAATTTACCCTATATGTAATTAGGGATATGCGCGGTGCGGTGCGGTGCGGTGCGGTGCGGTGCTGTGGAGTGCAGTTTGAGCTTCAAAGAGAAACCGTATGGCGGGCAACAGATTGAAAAATAACCAAATCGCAGTTTTCTCAGCTTGGGACAGTTTCATTTTGCTAGTTGATTAAAGAATATTCTTAAACAATCATCAAGCATTTGCATAATATATAACACTAATTTGCATCAATATTTTTCATATATATAACACAAACTAGTTGTTATATAATATTTTTTATATATAACTACTATTTTGTAAAAAATTTCACATCTTAAATTTTTTTCATACTCATTTTTACTTTGATATTCAATCAAAGGTTAAAAAAAAAAATACAATATATGTATTAACTATACTAGAGCGAAGTGGTTTCGAAGACAAATTATAAATTTAGCAAATAGAGCAGTATGGATTGATATAAATTGATGCAATTTTAATTGGATAATATTTTACACTGTCCTAATTATAGCAAAGACTTTTTTTTGTTAATCTTACCGCTGAAAAAGTCAAACTGTTTAACACGATTAATGTATTTTGGCTTTTTTTAACCTTTTTAAATCACATTAACCATCTACTTTTTTTACATACTTTTTCAAAAAAAAAAAAAAAACTTTTAACCTACCCCGCAAAATAACTCAAAGCAAAAACACCACATGCTTTTTTCTTTTTTCTTTGTTTGTTTGGTTACCAAACATTGCATTCTTATTCAAAAGGCAAAAGCCAACTTTCAAACATTTGCCAACCCACAATTATGGAAAAGTCGTGTGCACTCCTTAGGAGTGCACATACTATGTACTCTATCATAAATTTATATAATTTTATCAAAAATTTTGGTAATATTAATTATAAAGTGCATAATCTCGTCACAAATTAACATAATAAAAAATATCGTAACCAAGTCACAAACTTTATTAACTATAAAATTATGAATATTTTGTTACACTAATTTATAATAAGATTACACATTTTATAATTGATGTTACAAAAATTTATAATAAAATTATGTTAATTTGATAGAATACATATAGTATGCCCGTACTCTTAAAGTGATGCACACCATAGGATTTTTCCAAGAGTATATCAATCACTTCTTTTTTTTTGGGGGGGGGGGGTAACCAACTTGGATGAAGTGAAAATTTGAAGAAAAATTATTTCATATTGATCACTTGGATTATTGATAATTGGAGCTCTAGGGTTAGAATAACCACTAAATGTATAATCAAGACACTAAATTTTGTAATATTAACGACAAAATGTGTAATCTTATCATAAATTGATATAACAAAAAATATCGTAATCAAGCCACAAAATTTTAGACTTTTTTTACGCTAATTCATAACAAGATTACACATTTTGTAATTGATGCTACAAAATTTATTGACCTTATTATACATTTACGTGGTATTTGTTTGGAAGGATTCAAGTATGGGATAGGACTAATAGTCCATCCGAACTAATAATCCATTATTTGATTCAAAATTTTTGCACCGGATTATGAATCCTAAATCTATGCACTACAAGAAATGTCACTTTTGGCTACCAAAATATTGGTCGCCAAAAGTCACTTATTTAGTCGCCGAAGGTGTTTAGCGACCAAAATTTTTTGTCGCTAAGTTCGTCGCCTTTACCCTGTCGGCGATAGTATTGGCGACTAAAATTTGTTTGGTCGCCGAAAGTGTACACATTTGGCTACTAATCTTAGTTTAGTCGCCAAAAGGTATGTTTCCGCCACTAAAGTATTAGTCGCCGAATGAGGCTTTTTGGCTACTAACTTGTTGTGGTCGGGGAAGGTATCACTTTTAGCTACTAAATAATTGGTCGCCGAAAGTACACATTTGGCTACTAATCTTAGTTTAGTCGGCAAAAGTTATGTTTCCGCCACTAAAGTATTAGTCGCCAATTGTTTTTTTCTCTCATTCTCAAATCTTTTAGCTACTAATTATTTGGTGGCAAAAACGTTTTGGGTTATGTTTTTGCTACTAAATTATTAGTAGCCAAAACTTTTGATTACCTATTTGGCTACCAAAACATTTGGTGGCCAATAGTTTCTTTCTCTCATTCTCAAATCTTTTAGCTACTAATTATTTGGTGGCAAAAACATTTTGGGTTATGTTTTTGCTACTAAATTATTAGTAGCCAAAACTTTTGATTACCTATTTGGCTACCAAAACATTTGGTGGCCAAATAATTTGAAAAAAAAAAAAAATTGTAAACAACCTGTATTCATTTATATTACAACCTGTACCCTGTATAAAACAATATAATCTATCAACACCAAAATATGTTATCAACCATTAAAGCATTCAACAACGTGCACACATTTCTGTTCCAAGCATCCAAAAAAGTAATCTTCAACGTCCAATTCTATATATATTACAAATTCCATACAGTCCAAATCTAATCCAACGTCAATAATTTAAATCCATACATAATTTAAAATCTTCAAGCAAACACTTGAAGTGACTCAAAACATCCATATGGCAGCCTAAAGAATTCTACCACAAAGCACAACCACAACCAGACTTCAAACAATGGCTAAAGAATAACTAAAATGGTCTCTTCTCCGCGATACATTCACCTCTCATACACAAATCCTTCGATAGCGTTGAAATTTTTTTTTAGAACTCATATTAACTAAAGGAGCACGAAAAATGATAGCAATTAAGTGAATCTACGCACAGCCCCAGCTTAGGCCTTTAGTTCAATTAGCATTAAATCGCCAATTACTTTTATAAATCCCTCAAATTTAAAAAAATATATATATATCTAAATTAAGTGAATCTAAAAAATAATTAAGTGAATCTAAAAAATAAACAAATTTGCTTTAAATATTTAAAAAAGTTGAAAAAATTAATTATTTAAAAATTAAGAAAAATTTTAAAATCTGAAATAATATCAATAAGTCTTACAAATATGTATTATTTACTCATAAGTCATGATGAGTGAATTTTTTTTACACACTTAGCCCTCGCAAAAAGTGTGAATTTTTTTTACACACTTAGCCCTCGCAAAATAGATTAGTGGTGAAGTTGTGGTAGTGGTAGTGTAAATGGAGTGGCAGGGGTGAAAGAAAGGTAATGGTAGTAGTAGTGGTAGTAGTGGTAGTGGAGTGGTGGTGATGATAGTAGTAATAGTAGTCGTAGAGGTGAAGTGGCGATAGTGGAAGTAGTGGTGGGGGTGGAATGGCGTTTGTAGTAGTGGTGAAGGTGGTACTGGAGATGGATGGTGAGAGACAGAAAGAGAGAGAGAGAGTCAGAGAGTGAGAGACAGAAAAACGAAATCTGAAATCGGTCCTAATATTTGTCCTTAAATTATAAATTAAAAATATTAAATTATCTTAAATATTTGTCCTAATATTTTTTTTACTGAAAAATATTATAATATATTTTAAAATCAAACAATTCTTATATTCTTATATTATATATATATATATATATATATATATATATATATATATAAAATAAGAAAGAAAAGAAAGAAAGAAAATTAAAAAAAAAAAGAAGGAAATTTTTTTTTAAATTTTTTTTTGAGCCAGCTCAACCCGTGTTTTTTTAGTCGCCAATTACTTTTATAAATCCCTAAAATTTAAATTAGAAATGTCTCCCTCCAAATTTAAATTAACAATAGTGTTTGATTATTGTTAACCGTGTATAACGTAAAAATAATTTTAAAAAGTTGAAAAAATTAATTATTAAAAAATTAAGAAAAATTTTAAAATTTGAAATAATATCAATAAGTCTTACAAATCAGATTTATTTACTCATAAGTCATGAGTGAATTTTTTTTACACACTTAGCCCTCGTTTTGATAGGCCTGCATTCCAAATTTGGACCACTTTCATCCCTTTGTAAAGACTCCAATTGTGTCTTATGCTTCAATTGTTTTGTAACTTTAATCTAAATTTTAAATGTTTAATCTAAATTTTAAATATTTCATGACCCAAATTTAATTAGTAAACATAGCCCCCAAGCAAAAAAAACATTATTAAAAAATGAAAAGATGACTAGACAATATTCATGCCAATTTTGTATTTAGTTTTCATTTACATTTCTTTTGCCTTTAATTGTTTTTGCTAAGGTCAATTTTTATTTTTATTTTTTTTTGGGTTACATTGAAAGTAAAACACTGACAAGCTAGCAATATAACAAAAATTCATATAACTTATCAGAGTAGCATTATACAAAAAAATAATAATAATATTTCTTACAAACTTTCTTTAAAAATTAATGCTGATATCTAACATATTAATAAATTAAATCTTATTTTACATTTTAAAATTATATCATTACGTCTCACATCAATTTATAATAAACATTATAAATATTCCTTCAAATTGATCTTTCATCACCACCAATGGCTCAACTTGATCCATTCCCATATTTGACAAGAAATTTACACATTTGTTACCTTCCCTTGGAAAATATGTTTGATATAAACTTCCACATCTCTGCATTAAAACCTTGAAGTCTTCTACAATTTTGTGGAAGTTCCTTCTTGAATCAATTTCAATGCTAATTCATAATCAAATTCAATTTCAACACATAGCAATCGCTAGATATCCCACAACTCTACTTCCAGATTTTTTTCGTACAGTTTATTGCAAGTTAAAAGTCGATAATAAAAAATAAAAAAAATAGAAACCAAAAGCATCCTTTCCGAGTTTCCAGATAATTAACTTTTTTATTCAGCTTATTTAAATTATTTCTATCTGTTAAACTGTAAACAGAAATTGTACCAAACAATCTAACATAGACTCCTAAATTAAAATAAAAGCAGAACATTTTGTCAAGTATCCTGCTCTCCCATGGTGAAATAATTGGCCAAAACCTTGTTGGTCCATGGTGTGCCCTAGAGCTTCCATCAGTATTTAATTTGATAGTACCTACAGGAGGAACTCACTACTTTATGATTTTTTTAAAGTAATATTATTTTTAATTTTTTAAAAGAAAATTATACCAATGGCTCCTATAATTTTTATCTTTTGACAGTTTGATGTTTGTAATTTCAATTGTTTCAATTTTATCTTTTAATTTTTTAAATTGCATCAAGTTTATCTAATTAATAACATTCGATGATAAATTTGATAAAAATAAAAGGTAAAATAATGTATTCAAGAGAGAATTAATCATTTTAAATTGGGCATCAACCCTTCAATTATTTTGAAGAGATTGAATAAATTATTTTGACAATAATTTCAATTCAACATTAAAAATTGGTCTAAATTGACACAATATAAAAAAGTCAATGATAAATTTGATATAATTAAGATTATAAGGACCAATTGATTAAAAAAAACTACAAGGACTATGTAAGTAATTTGTTCATTTTTAAACTATCAATTTGGATTGGGCTTCCTTCCCGTCCAAATCTGGACGGGAGGATGATGTCTGGGCCTACGGGGATCTACTAGTCCTGTTTTAATAATTTAAATTATTTATTTTATAAGATTCTTTGTGTATATCATTCACCAAAAAAAGAAAGGTTAATCAAATAATCGTAATATATTCAATTTACCGAGTTTTTTTACCAAAAAGAATGAGTAGTCTATTTTCAAAAAGGCATTTGTCGTTCATTTTTTTAGAAACAAATGCTATAAATTGATCAAGTTATGATTATCCAATACTTATAAATTGATCAGGTTATGATTATTGAATACTTATAAATGAACGACATGTTGCAAAAAATAGCTAATTTATTCATTTTTATACTACTGCGTTTTTCACCTTAAAAAAAAATAAAAATGAATGTTCTATTTTTTTTAATATAAATAAATAAATAAAACAATTTATTTATTTTTATGGAGACAAGTGTTATAAATTGATGAAGGGATCAAATTAAATTTTTTTTCTGAATAATATACAGTAACAACTTTATAAAATAAAGGAATGAACCCATGATGAACTCTATGAACTGAGACATCACCCTACAATTAGGGATGGTAATGGATAACCTACCCTGTGGGTATCCATGGAGACCCAATCTAAATACATGGGTTTTCCCCTCTTTTTCTTATCCATTGGGTAGGGTAAGTGATATTCTTTAATATCTACAGGAGATGGGTTGGGGATGGGTACCCACTAATTTTCCCATTTTTTTTTAAGATTCACAACCAAAACTAAATATACATTCAATCTTTTTTCTTTTTTTATTTATTTATTTTTTCAGGTTCACAACCAATTTTTTTGTTTTTTTTTTTTAAGATTCACAACCAAAGCTAAATATACCTCCAATCTTTTTTATTTTTATTTTTAAGATTCACAACCATTTTTTTTTAAAATTTTTAAGATTCACAACCAAAGCTAAATATACATTTAATCTTTTTTCTTTTTCTTTTTTTAATTTTTTTTTTAAGGTTCACAACCAATTTTTTTTTTTTTTTTTTTTTAAGATTCACAACCAAAGCTAAATATACATTCAATCTTATTTTATTTTATTTGGCTCAACAATAAAATCAAATACACATTAATTAACATTGTTACATTATTCTTGTCAAATTTTATGCATATCTAGAATTTTTTAAATTTATTTAAAAAAATTAAGGACACTGTCTAGTGTAGGTTTCGGTTTGCTTTTCTATGTTATTTTATTTTGTTGTGTATTGTAATTTTCAGAATGGTTTGCTTGTTCTAAAATTTCAATTAACGAGTATGAATCTATTTGTTTTATGTTTTCACACAATTTATACAACATATATATATATATATGAATGTATTTGAAAATAAGAAAATTGTAGAGGATCAAAACAAGCATGAGTTGTGATTGGTTAGAAATGATGGATACAAAGATTTATTTGCTAGAAAAACAAAAAGGGGATACAAAGTCTTACTAAATAATTTTTTTTTAAATTAAAAGAATTTTTCTTAGTTATGAACAGATTTAACTGAAATCAGCTTGTTTTCCAATGTTATGTTTCATTTATTTAGATAGAAAATATTTTTTAATGAAAAATATTTTTTATAAAAAAAATTAAAAATATATTTTTTTATATTTGGTGGTGGTGGTGATGGAACGAAGGTGAAAGTAGAGATTGTTACATAGTGGTGGGGTGATGGCGGCAGTGATGATGGTAGTGGCTATGGTGATGGTAGTGTGACAGTGAAAGTGAGAATAGTGGTGATGGTGTTGTGAAATTGGTAAAAATTTAATTAACAAAATATTTTTTATTTTTTAAAAGTAACAAACAACAAAATTCGTAGGGGACTAAAGGAAGAAAATGGAGAATGGATTGGGTGTGGTAATGCATAGATATCTTAAAATGAGTGGTTCAGATTTGTTAAAGGTATAATTAGATTTTGGATAAATTAAAATGAATGGTTCAAATTTTCTAAGAGAAAGATGGTTTAATGTCTAAAATGTCCGTGGCTAAGAGATCAACAAATAATTCCTTACTTATACCCTGATGCAATTTAATATGAGTCTTACAACACTTTCTTCAAACAGGTTCTTTCATATTTTATTTCTTCAAACAGGCTCTTATAACATTGTAATCAGGTTCTTATAACATGTAGGGAAGAGAGTGAGAGTGAGAGTGAGAGTGAGAGAGAGAGAGATGGTTGTAAATTTTTTTTAATCTTCCACGTTCTTCCACATTTTTTTTTCAATTACTAAAACTTATTTAATTGTCTCAAAATTATATATTTGATTATTATAAAACAAACTTTTTAATTAATTAATTAATTAATATGTATTTGATTTTGTTGTTGAACCAAATAAAATAAAATAAGATTGAATGTATATTTAGCTTTTGTCGTGAACCTTAAAAAAATAAAAAATAAATAAAAAAATAAGTTGTTAACATTAAAAATATTAAAAAATAAAGAAAAAAGATTGAAAGTATATTTAGCTAAAACCTTTATAAAAAAAAAAAGAAAAAAAAGAAGGTTGTTAACATTAAATATATTAAAAAAGAAAGAAAAAAGATTGAAGGTATATTTATTCATTTTTATACTACTGCGTTTTTCACCTTTAAAAAAATAAAAATGAATGTTCTATTTTTTTTAATAAAAATAAATAATTAAAACCATTTATTTATTTTTGTGGAGACAAGTGTTATAAATTGATGAAGGGATCAAATTAAATTTTTTTTCTCAATAATATACAGTAACAACTTTATAAAATAAAGTCTTTAAATTATTGGAATGGACCCATGATGAACTCTATGAACTGAGATAAAGTCTAGATTTGCTAAAGTTGAATATCTCACCTTCACAGTGAAGTTAAACCTATTATCGGGCTAAATTTGGCTTATTTTGATGATCTAAATCATTCATTTAATATCAATTGTTATACTATTAGATTATTTTTATTTATACGACCTCATATTTTTAAGAATAGATCAATCCATAATGTGGGGATATATTTTTAGGATCATGCCACATGGCCGAGGTGCCACGTGGACGAACAAGATTGCCGATATAATTGTGGTATTGCTAAGATCTTGTGTATTAATACCAGAATCCAAGATAATTAGATAAAGGACAAAAGTCCTAGATAAATGATGCATTTAGTTCGAGTAAGGATGGGGCTTTTGAGGAGTTCATCCATATCTAACTAAGAGTCCGAGATAAGCATTGTACTTAAGTCCTACTAAATAAGACTTCTAGGAAACAAGAGCACTGTTGGCTATAAGAGTAAGGCACCCCCATAGGTCTAAGGTTTACTTTTACTTGTGCACTGATTACTTGAGTTGATATATTTGAGAGATAAATGACTGACTTGATCGTCGGAATGCCCCCCGAGTGGACAAGCCACCGCAGTATTCTTGTCTTCTTGTTGGCTGGTGCTTGGTTTAATCTATTCTACCGCGTACTCTCCAGCTAAGTTCCTTGTTTGGTTATGAGATCGGAAATCAACACCCACAATTTGGTGTCGTTTGTGAGAACTTATTAAGAATAGATGGACAATGCCGGACAAGAAGTAAGAGTCGAAGATGACATGCACAGTGAGGAAGATGAGTACGTGAATCCCAATGACGGGATAGGAAATGATGATAAAGAAGTACAGAAAGTGAACCCTAACGTCAACAACGTTGCAAAGGGGCGTAATGGCCCGAGAATAGGAAACCGAGAAGAATACTACACTGAAAGCGACTACCAAGTATGGAGAGAAAGATGCTTGAGGAGAGATGATGAACTGAAGCACTTAGCGAACAAACAAAAGGATTTGTAGATCGTAGTGAACTTTATGATGCAAAACAAGGTGATTCAACTGGTACTGCCTTTGTCGGAGATACCAACTCCAGCGGGAAACACCAATGCCCAAAAGGAATGACTGATTATAGTGTCGACAGTCCCCCAGCACAAGAAGAGACCTGGGAACTCACATCAGCAATCCTAGAACGCCAGACAAACAAAATCCCATGGGAAAGAGTCCCAAAGAACCTCGAGGACTAGAGGAACCCAGGTCAGGGGATCTCAACAGGACAACGGGAAGGGCCTCTGTTTCATTAACATGGCAGATGCAGAAAGGTCCAAAATAACACATCCCAAAACAAGAAGCAGCGCGCCGAAGAGGTTGAAGTCGATCGATAGCCGAGCTCCTGGTCGGTCGAAAGAAGATCTGCAAGATTATCTGCGGAAGAAGTGGCAGGATGTCGAGATCACATCCCGAGCCCAGCTAAAGAGACCGTTCTCAATGGAATTGGACGCATTCGAGGCACCGAAAAGATTTAGCATACTGAGATTTCACATCTATGATGGTAAGTCAAACCCAAACTTCCATATTGGTTTATATTTGAATGTGATGGCTCGGTGGAATGGGAATGAACAGTTACTATGTAAGATGTTCCCATCGATATATGAGGGAATAATGTCAGACATGGTTTCACAAATTGCCGAAGGGAAGGCTTGGCCAAGATATTTGTGGCCAGGTTCATTACAAACAAGTTAGAACCATTGAGCGTAGATTCTTTATTGGCTTTAAAGATAAATAATGGTGAAAGCCTTAGGGCATATACCAAGTCGGATCCCCGACTTGTAACCACGAACTTGCGGTCGTGTTTTTTAAGAACGGCTTGGAAGATGATTGCCCACTTCGGCAATCCCTTACAAATAGGGCTGGGCAGCGAATGGCCCGACCCGCCAAATCTGCCCTGCCCGACCTGACCCGACGTGCTTTGGATGAATGCGTGGCAGGTGGCGGACAAATATAGGCCTAAATTTTTTAGTTTTGTGGATTATCCGCCACTTTTATTCTTGTACCCGATCCACCCATCCTCATATTTTTCCCCTTTCCCCCTCTGTCTTGCCCCCATTTTTCATTTCACGTTTTTGTTGCCTAGGTTCTTCATTTGACTCTCTCTCTCTCAACTCGTTGTCTCTCTCTTATTTAAACAGCGACGTTCGGAGATCGGTGGCAATGGCGGTGATTGACAATCGACGACAATAGCGATGAACAGCGATCGAAGCCTCGATTGGAAGGTATTCTTCTATTCTATTCTCTTCTCTTCTCTTCTCTTCTCATGTTCTATTCTTTTCTTCTCAACTTGTGTTCTGTGTTCTGCAATGGACTTGATTAATCTGGTTTCTATTTTCCTACCTCACGTTTCTATTTCCCTAATTTTCTTAAGAAAATGTTCAAGAAATGAAGATTCATGCCAGTTCTTCTCTAAGGAAGAACCACCATCGTGATACCCTTTTAACTTCAAGGAGGTTTTCAAGTTCCTACAATTACCCTAATTCCCCTCACATACATCTCTGTTTCAATGCAAATATTTATCGAAATTATGATTTTATTGTTTCTACAAATTCGATCGATTCTTTGGATTTTACCATCTGCGCATTGACCAAATGATCAATATTTACAGTAATTTGATCTAGGTTTTTTTAAATTTCCTAAAGTTAAATTCATTCAATTCTATATAGGTTTTTTTTTTTATGTGGTATCTGCTAATTTAATTCATATTGAATCAATGTTTATGGTCTTTTCAGATTTTGCTTTGAAAATTCCAGCAGAGCTTGAAGCAATTTCACAGCTGAGGACTGCACAGTTCTTTGTAACACAAATGACATGGCTTGGTAAACTTTCTATATCAGGCCCTCTTTTTAATGTTCTCATTTAGCTGATGCAATGAGGATTTTCTTTGTTATAGGCTTAGTTATTCTTTGAGAAAGTAAATAGTTTTGAATTTTCATTATCTTTTATGTTTATTTACTTTTAAATCCCAGATCTTTATGGAGTTCATGTAAGACCAGTCCTTCATTTTGGGAGTGCAAGCAGTAAACATTTGTTGATCCAGCACTTATACATCGGTTCTTGCCGGATGAGTTGCTTTCAAAGGTGCATCTTTTTTGAACTTTTGACCAGTTAAATTTTGTCTTAATGATTTTTCACAAAGAGAAAAAATTTCTTTGATAGAGTTGCTTTTCATTGCTATGGTGAATTTCGTTTCTTAAATGTAATATTTCTACATTTTATCTTCAGAAAAATGTGCATAATTGATAATCATAGCTCAATACCACTGGAATTATTGCTTTTGATTTCTATTTTTCATTTTGCTTTTATATATGTTAATATATGAATATATGGACGTATATATGTATGGAAAGTTGTATTTTCTACTGCCTAGTAATTGCATAGTTCATTATATTTCAAATTGCCAAACATTTGGTAAACACTTTCATCAGTGGCCATTTCCAAACTTGAGATACAAAATTAGTTTTCCAAGTGGTTCACTTTTTAATGCAGAATGGAATCAGAAAATTTATAAAAATTTAAACCACCAAACCAATTTGCATCCATCAGCCAATTCATTCATTCTGCATCCGCCGGATTGGCGGACGGATGCGGATTGATTTTCTTCAACACGCCAATCCAGCGGACAGATGGCAGATTAGAGGTTCCGTGGCCGTAACAGACCCGCGACCACCCCTACTTAAAAAGACTCTCCCAAAGAACATGGAGGATCCCATGGCAAGATTGAGAAGTACATAAGGGCGAAAGAGGATAAGAAAGAAAAGAAGACAGGAGTAGCAAAGCAGGAGAAGAGAAATGGCTCGCCAAAGCATAGCTAAGGAAATAACGGTGCCGACAAGTCAGAACCTAGATTGAAGGCTATGCAGGTCGTAAGCATAATTTTCAAGATCCCCATTTACAAGGTCTTGGAAAGGATTAGAAATCGGCCCTACTTTAGGGCACCACAGAAGACCCTCGGGAAATATATACGCAAAAACCCTAGGAAGAGTTACACCTACCATGATGAGAGTGGGCACATAACTCAAGGCTACAAGGCCCTAAAACAGCACTTGGAGGATTTGGTCAGACAATGACGCCTAAGGGACCTGATAAACGAAGCGAAGACACGAGAAGATCAGGTGAAGTTGGCCTAGGCTCCTAGAGCAGCACCTCCACCCTGCCCCCATAAACGAATGGACCACAAGTTCTCAACACGACCCACACAAAGGTCAACGAGAATGAGATCCGAGGTGAGACGCAGAGGGTAAGCATCTGCAACATGTCTACCAAGTTCAGCGGAAAAAACCCTGCATAGAAAGACATTGGGGGCCGATGATCTCATTCATTGAAGAAAACCTAGATATGGTATGGCATCCGTACAACGATGCTCTTGTAATGACTCTTAAGATTGGAGAATGCCAGATAAGGCGAATACTAGTGGATCAAGGTAGCTTCTGTGACATCATATATATTAGATGCTATAAGGAGCTCGGCCTCCACAAGGACGATCTGGAATAATCTGACAGCCCCATGGTCGGATTTAATGAAATCCCTACAGGGCCACTAAAAACCACGAACCTGGAGGTTCAAGCAAGAACCAATATGGTAACTACAGAGTTTATCGTGATAGATACCCCCTCCTCATACAATGTTATTTTGGGAAGACCTTGGTTGTACACTGTGAGGGATGTTCCCTTAACACTGTACCAACTACTATGGTTCCTAACAGAGTTCGGGGTTGAGAAGGTAAGAGGAGACCAAGTGCAGGCGAAGAATTTCTCCATAGTAGCAATAAAGTACACTTGCGCCGTTACAGAAGTAGAGACAACAAAAGTAGAAAACAAAAACCAAAAAGTCTTAGACGATGTCGGCAAAGAGCCCGTGGGTGAAAGCCAAGAACCCTTGAAAAAGGTTCTGGTACAGGAAGGGGACAAAGAATGATTCTTTCTCCTCGGGTCAGGCTTGGCTGAGGAAGAAGAAAGAAAATTACAAACTTTCTTAAGAGAGAACATAGAGGTGTTTGCTTGAACACCCTATGAAATGTCGGGGATTAGCCCCGAAGTCACCTACCACAAGCTCAACGTGTATAGGACGGCCAAACCTGTGGTCCAGAGAGCCAGGCGACCAACCTTGGTCTAGGTACAAACAGTTGAAGAGGAAGTAGAGAGGCTGCTAGAGGCCCAGGAAAATCGAGAAGTAAACTACCCGACGTGGTTGTCCAACACAGTGGTAGTAAAAACAAAGAATGGCAAGTGGAGGGTTTGTGTGGACTTCACAAGCTTGAATAAGGCTTACCCAAATGACTGCTTCCTTTTGCCAAAGATATATCAACTTGTAGATGCCACATCTGGCCATTGAAGGATGTGCTTCCTTGATGCATACCGAGGCTACCATCAGATAGCCATGTACGCTCTAGATGAAGAGAAAATAGCATTCATCACTCCAAAGGGACTCTACTGCTACAAAGTATCAACCTTTGGAACTGAAGAATACAGGGGCAAATACCAGAGACCAGTAACAAAGATGTTCAAATATCTGATCAAGAAGACTGTGGAAGTCTACATCAATGACATGATTGTAAAGAGAAAGAAACCTTCAGATTATCTAGCTGACCTGAAGGGCGTTTTTGATATCCTCGAGGCATATCGACTTCGTTTGAATGCCTCAAAATGCACCTTTAGAGTGGGATCTAGTAAATTCCTTGGATATCTGGTGACTATGAGATGAATCGAAGCAAACCCCAATCAGATTAAGGCCATCCTTGATTTAAAAAGCCTAGCGATAGTAAAAAAAAGTCTAAGTTCTAGTCAGCAAGGCAGTTGTACTGAAGAGGTTCATCAGCTGGAGTTCGGACAAGTATAAGCCATTCTTCCAGCTGTTGAAAAATGCCACAAACTTTCTATGGACAGATTAATGCTAAGTCGCCCTGGCTAACTTGAAGAAGTTTTTGATAACCTCATCGGTATTGTCAAATCCGATTCCGAGAGAAAATCTATTCCTATATTTGGTAGTCTCGGACCACACCGTTAGTGCCGTGGTCATCCAAGAAGAAGAAGGAGAGCAAAATATGGTGTATTACGTAAAAAGACCCTGGCAAGTACAGAAACAAGGTATCTACCTCTTGAAAAACTAACACTCGCCCTGGTAATGGCATCAAAGAAACTGAACCATTACTTTCAAGTTCACAAGATGGTGGTGCTCACAAAGCATCACCTGAAGTCCCTGCTGCAACATGAGGACTTGACAGGTAGAATAGCACGATAGGCTATGGTTCTAGGTCAATATGACATAGAATACAGACCAATGACAGCAATCAAAGGTCAGATTCTGGCCAATTTTGTTGCTGAGTTCACACCGAGCGCAAGCCCAAAGCCCAAACCAATAAACCTCAGCCTATGGTGCGCAGAAGAACCAGAAGAAATGCAGATGGCACCACAAAACTCAACGCCAGCAGGACAAAAGAAAGATTAAGAGAAATCAAAGCCTTGCGACATCTACATTGGCGAGTCCTTCTGCCTCTTTGTTGATGGCAGTTCAATCTGACAATGAGCGGAGGCAGGAGTGGTGCTGGTCTCACTAGATGGACAGATAATAAAACAATCAATCCGACTGGGGTTTAAGGCCTTAAACAATAAAGCAGAATACGGGACACTAATTGCCGGATTGATACACCACAATTTATTTATTTATTTATTATTATTATTTTGATAATTTGGTGTCCAGAGCAAATGCCACAATTAACTAAAACTAAATATCAGAAAAATCATAACGGGACATATAGTATACTATATTATAGAATTAAGGGTAAATCATAGTCACCTCCCCTGAGGTTTATGACAATTAAACTAGCCTCCCTACTTTTTTTTAAATTACATTGACCTCCTTTGAGGTTTACTTTTTATTTGCAGATTGTCCATTTTCGTTAGTTGACCATTAATTTGAATAATGGTTTTTTTTTTTTTAAGCGAAAGTTAGTGATTGTTAGATTAGCATATAGAGATATTTCAGTTTGGTTTGTATAACATTTGAAGTGATTATCTATAAATAAGAATAAAAGAAATCAATTAATTATTTTTAGGTAACCGAATTAGTATGAATTATTGAAGCCAAATGAGAAATATAAGAACTTGTATGTCGGTAATGCAATAGACATAATAAAAAATGTTGTAATCAAGTCACAAAATTTTAGACTTTTGTTACACTAATTCATAATAAGGTTACACATTTTGTAATTGATATTACGAAATTTTTTGACTTCATTATACATTTAGTGGTACGATGCATTTACCCTTATAATTTATCTTCTAATAGTAAAAAAAAAATAGAATATAAAAAGTATTAAAAGATAATTATTCAATAAGTTCAGTCCGTATCATTGTAAATTTTGTCAAAATGAAAACATATCGTACCAACCAAAAACTAAAAAATTTCAATCAATTTTAGATGATCAGGGCGATTGGTCGATTTTGAAATTAAGTCATCGCGGGGCCGAACTACTGATCCAGGCCCACCAAGTGATAGGCCTGCATGCCAAATTTGGCCCACTTTCATGCCTTTGTAAAGACTCCAATTGTGTCTTACGCTTCAATTGTTTTGTAACTTTAGTCGAAATTTTAAAATTTGATGACCAAAATTTAATTAGTAAACACAGGTCCCCCCCCCCCCCCCAAAATATATATATATATATATATTAAAAAATGAGAAGATGACTAGACAATATTCATGTCAATTTTGTATTTAGGGTTGGTTTGGGAAATAGGTTGACTTTTTGATTTTTTGGTTTTTTTTGCTATTTTAATCTGGTCTAAAAAGATTGGTTTGGGAAGGGCTTTTTAACTTTTTGGCTTTTTTGACTTTTTTTGTGAGAGAATAGTGTAATGATTATGGGTTAAATGTGATGTTTTATTTGTTATGGTTAAAATAGCATATTTTGTCTTTTGTGACTATTTTAGCCACAAATCTTCTTCCCAAAAGTTTTCATTTACATTTCTTTGGCCTTTAACTATTTTTGCTAAGGTCATTATTTTTTTTTTTTTTAGGTACATTGAAACCGAAACACCGACAAACAAGCAATATAACAAAATTTCATATAATTTATCAGAGTAGCATTATACAACAAAATAATAATAATAATAATATTTCTCGCAAGCTTTCTTTAAAAATTAATGCCACATTTAACATATCAACAAACTAAGAGTTAGTTTGGCATAAACTAAATAATACAAAAAGTTAAAAAGTCACTATCCTATTTAAGTCACATCATCTTATTTAAATCGCATCACCTCTCTAACACATCACATCAAACTCAACCCAAATCCAACCCATATAAGCCAATAAGTCAAAAAGTATATTTTTTTAGAACATCCCAAACCAACCCTAAATCTTATTTCACATTTTAAAATTTTACCATTGCATGTCACATCAATTTATAATAAACATTATAAATATTCCTTCAAATCGGTCTTCCATCACCACCAATGTTTCCCATATTTGTCAAGAAATTTACACATTTGTTACTTTTCCTTAGAATAACAATGATTCATCTCACTAAAAACATCACCACTAATAGCATTAATGTATTAAAAAAATAAAAAAAATAAAAAAAAATTACAATTCCAAGACCAAAACATCACATCATTCATGACGGGACTCACTGCCACCTAATTAGTGGGAGCACTAATTAGTGCTCCCAAGCATTTTTCTTCCTCAGAAAATACGCTTGATATAAACTTCCACATCTCTGCATTAAAACCATGAAGTCTTCTATAATTTTGTGGGACCTCCTTCTTGGAACAATTTCAATGCTAATTCATAATCGAATTCGATTTCAACTCAAAGCAATCACTGGTCGAGGATGATTGTAAGGCCTCTGTAGGTATCCCACAATTCTGCTTCTAGATTTATTTAGTGCAGTTTGTTGTAAGTTAAAAGCTAATAATAAAAAATAAAAACCAAAAACATTCCTTTCGAGTTTCCAAATAATTAGCTTCTCTATTCAATTTATTTAAATTATTTTTGTCTCTTAAACTGTAAACAGAAATTGCACCAAATAATCTAACATATACTCCCAAATTCAAATAAAACCAGAACATTTTGTCAAGTATCCTTCATCCACATGCTCTACCATGTCGAAATAATTGGCAATGGAGCTTCCATCAGTATTATAGTCCCTACACACACTAGGAACCCACTAATTAATGATTTTTTTATTATTTATTATATTTAATTTTGAAGGGACTATTTATTGTTGGGATTAGGTGATAAAATGATCATTTTAACCCTCTATTATTTAATTATGTATTATATTTAATAAAATTCAATAAAATTTAAATATCTCAATTTAAAAATAAAATAATTTTATTTTACTTTTTATTGATGTTTTATTTATTTAATTTTTTTAAAATATTTTTTTATTGATATTTTATTGATGTTTTATTTTAAAATGTTGTTTATATTTTATTTAATTTCATTATTTAAATTTTAATAGATGTTTTGTTTAATTTCATTTTTTAATTATTATTATTTTTAAAAAACAAATTTATGTAAAATTTTAATTAAAAAATAACATATATTTTTATTGATATTTTATTTATTTTATTTTTAAAAAATAAATTTATTTAATTGTGTAAAAAATAAAATAAAATAAATTTTTATTTAATTTAGCTAAAAATAATTAAAATATTAAAGATATGTTTAATATTGCTATTACTTAGTAAACAATTGAAAAATGATAAAATAGTCTTTTGCTCATTTATCCTATCCAATCCGTCCAACCAAACATTAGATTCACTAAAAATAGTCCTTTTCAGACATCTAATCCCATAAGAAAACAAACACAAGATACATATCCAATCCAACCAAATAGTTCAGGGATTCACAGTCCAGAATTCAAGTCCGATAGATTCTAATCCCCCATTATTCAGTCCGTCTAATCAAACACACCTTTAGTGATAGGGTGCATATGGTATGCACCATTTTAGGGGTGCACACCATAGCATTACCCTTATAATTTATTTCCTAAAATATATATATATATATATATATATATATAAAGTATTAAAAGGTAATTATTCAATCAGTTCAGTCCATATCAATGTAAATTTTTTCAAAATTAGAAAACATTATGAATATCGACCAAAAACTAAAATTTCAATCAATTTTAGATGATCAGGGCCATTAGTGGATTTTACAATTGGGCTAAGCTTAAGCCATCGCCAGGCTGAACTAGTCCAGGCCCAAGTGATTGGCCTGCATTCCAAATTTGGACCACTTTCATGCCTTTGTAAAGACTCCAATTGTGTCTTATGCTTCAATTGTTTTTTAACTTTAATCTAAATTTTAAATGTTTAATCTAAATTTTAAATATTTCATGACCCAAATTTAATTAGTAAACATAGCCCCCAAACAAAAAAACATTATTAAAAAATGAGAAGATGACTAGACAATATTCATGTCAATTTTGTGTTTAGTTTTCATTTACATTTCTTTTGCCTTTAATTGTTTTTGCGAAGGTCATTTTTTGTTGTTTTTTTTTTTTTTTTTTTGGGTACATTGAAAGTAAAACACTGACAAGCAAGCAATATAACAAAAATTCATATAACTTATCAGAGTAGCATTATACAAAAAATAATAATAATATTTCTTACAAACTTTCTTTAAAAATTAGGGATACTTACGTGTAGGTCTTAATAAGTTGACTTATTATCTAATAGGTCCTATGAGAAAATTTTTTCATAAAAAAATATCACTAATTGTAAGTTTTAGTGACAATTTATAAAAATCATGACAAAAAAAAGTCACTAATTGTTAATTTTTAGCGACATATATAAAAATTTGTCAAAAAAAAATTATTTTTAACCACAATTTTACCAAGACTTATTTTCAATAGGACTTGATGGGAATTAAGTCCAACTATTAGGACCTATTGGTAATTTACCCTAAAAATTAATGCTGATATCTAACATATTAATAAATTAAATCTTATTTTACATTTTAAAATTTTATCATTACATCTCACATCAATTTATAATAAACATTATAAATATTCCTTCAAATTGATCTTACATCACCACCAATGGCTCAATTCGATCCACTCCCATACTTGACAAGAAATTTACGCATTTGTTACCTTCCCTTGGAAAGTATGTTTGATACCACATCTCTGCATTAAAACCTTGAAGTCTTCTACAATTTTGTGGGAGCTCCTTCTTGGATCAATTTCAATGCTAATTCAGAATCGAATTCAATTTCAACACATAGCAATCGCTAGATATCCCACAACTCCGCTTCCAGATTTTTTTCGTACAGTTTATTGTAAGTTAAAAGCCAATAATAAAAAATAAAAAATAAAAATAGAAACCAAAAGCATCCCTTCCAAGTTTCCAGATAATTAGCTTCTTTATTCAGCTTATTTAAATTATTTCTGTCTGTTAAATTATAAATAAAAATTGTATCAAACAATCTAACATAGACTTTCAAGTATCCTGCTCTCCATGGTGAAATAATTGGCCAAAACCTTGTTGGTCCATGGTGTGCCCTACAGCTTCCATCAGTATTTTAATTTGATAGTGCCTACAGGAGGAACCCACTACTTTATGATTTTTTTTTAAGTAATATTATTTTTAATTTTTTAAAAGAAAATTATACCAATGGCTCTTATAATTTTTATCTTTTGACAGTTTGATGTTTGTAATTTTAATTGTTTGAATTTTATCTTTTAATTTTTTAAATTGCATCAAGTTTATCTAATTAATAACATTCGATGATAAATTTGATAAACATAAAAGGTAAAATAATGTATTCAAGAGAGAATTAATCATTTTAAATTGGGTGTCAACCTTTCAATTATTTTGAAGAGATTGAATAAATTATTTTGACAATAATTTCAATTCAACATTAAAAATTGGTCTAAATTGACACAATATAAAAAAGTCAATGATAAATTTGATATAATTAAGATTATAAAGACCAATTGATTAAAAATAAATAAACTACAAGGACTACGTATGTTATTTATTCATTTTTAAACAATCATTTTGGATTGGGCTTCCTTCCCGTCCAGATCTGGACTGGAGGATGATGTCTGGGCCTGTGGGGATCACTATCTGTCATGTTTTAATAATTTAAATTATTTATTTTATAAGACTCTTCGTGTATATCATTTACCAAAAACAGAAAGGTTAATCCAATAATCTTAATTTATTCAATTTATCGAGTTTTTTTACCAAAAAGAATGAATAGTCTATTTTCAAAAAGGCATTTGTCGTTCATTTTTTTAGGAACAAATGCTATAAATTGGTCAAGTTATGATTATCCAATGCTTATAAATTTATCAGGTTATGATTATCGAATACTTATAAATGAACGACATGTTGCAAAAAATAGCAAATTTATTCATTTTTATACAACTGCGTTTTCACCTTAAAAATAATAAATAAATAAATAAAAATGAATATTCTATTTTTTTTAATAAAAATAAATAAATAAAACCAATTATTTATTTTTATGGAGATAAGTGTTATAAATTGATCAGGGGATTAAATTAATGGAATGGACCCATGATGAACTCTATGAACTGAGACATCACCCCACAATCCAAATAAAGTTTAGATTTGCTGAAGTTGAATATCTCAACTTCACAGTGAAGTTAAACCTATTATCGGACTAAATTGAACTTATTTTGATGATCTAAATCATTCATCTAATATCAATTGTTATACTATTAGATTATTTTTATTTATACGACCTCATATTTTTAAGAATAGATCAATCCATAATGTGGGGATATATTTTTAGGATCAAGCCACGTGACCGAGGTGCCACGTGGACGAACCGGATTGCCGATATGATTGTGGTATTGCCAAGATCTTGTGCATTAATACCGGAATTCGAGATATTTGGATAAAGGACAAAAGTCCTGGATAAAGGACAAAAGTCCTAGATAAATGATGCGCTTAGTTCGGGTAAGGATAGGGCTTTTGAGAAGTTCATCCATATCTAACTAAGAGTCTGAGATAAGCATTGTGCTTAAGTCCTACTAAATAAGACTTCTAAGGGACAAGAGCACTGTTGGCTATAAGAGTAAGGCACCCCCATAGGTCTAAGGTATGCTTTTACTTATGCACTGATTACTTGAGTTGATATATTTGAGAGATAAGTGACTGACTTGATCGTCGGAGTGCCCCCGAGTGGACAAGCCACCGCAGTATTCTTGTCTTCTTGTTGGCTGGTGCTTGGTTTAATCTATTCTACCGCGTGCTGTCCAGCTAAGTTCGCTGTTTGGTTATGAGATCAGAAATCAACATCCACAATTTGGTGTCGTCTGTGGGAACTTAGTAAGAATAGATGGCCAATGCTGGACAAGAAGTAAGAGTTGGAGATGACATGCACAGTGAGGAAGAGGAGTACGTGAATCCCAACGACGGGATAGGAAATGATGATGAAGAAGTACAGGAAGTGAACCCTAACGCCAACAACGTTGCAAAGGGGCGTAATAGCCCGAGAATAGGAAACCGAGAAGAATATTACAATGAAAGCAACTGCCAAGTATGGAGAGAAAGATGCTTGAGGAGAGATGACGAACTGAAGCACTTAGCGAACAAACAGACGGATTTGTAGGCCGTAGTGAACTTTATGATGCAAAACAAGGTGATGCAACTGGCATTACCTTTATTGGAGATACCGACTCCAACAGGAAACACCAATGCCCAGAAGAAATGACTGATTACAATGCCAACAGTCCCCCAGCACAAGAAGAGACCTGGGAACTCACATTGGCAATCCCAGAACACCGAACGGACAAAATCCCATCGTGAGGAGTCCCAAAGAACCTCGAGGACCAAAGGAACCCAGGTCAGAGGATCTCAACAGGACAACGGGAAGGGCCTCTGTTTCAATGACATGGCAGATGCAGAAAGGTCCAAAAGAACACATCCCAAAACAGGAAGTAGCATGCCGAAATGTTGAAGTCGACCGATAGTTGAGCTCCTGGTCGGTTGAAAGAAAACCTATGAGATTATCTGCAGAGGAAGCGACAGGATGTTGAGATCACATTTCGTGCCCAGATGAAGAAACCATTCTCAGTGGAATTGGACGTATTCGAGGTACCGAAAAGATTTAACATACTAAGATTCCACATCTATGATCATAAGTCATACCCAAACTTCCATATTGGTTTATATTTGAATGTGATGGCTCGGTGGAGTGGGAATGAACAGTAACTATGCAAAATGTTCCCATCGATATTTGAGGGAATAGTGTCAGGCATGGTTTCACATATTGCCGAAGGGAAGGCTTGGCTGAGATATTTGTGGCCAGGTTCGTTACAAACAAGTTACAACCATTGAGGGTAGATTCCTTATTGGCTTTAAAGATAAATGATGGTAAAAGTCTTAGGGCTTACGCCAAGCCGGATCCCGACTTGTAACCAGGAACTTGCAGTCGTGTTTTTTAAGAACGGCTTGGAAGATGATTGCCCACTTCGACAATCCCTTACAAATAGGGCTGGGCAGCGAATGGCCTAACCCATTAAATCTGTCCGACCCGATCCGACATGCTTTGGGTGAATGCGCGACAGGTGGTGAACGAATACAGGCCTAAAATTTTCAATTTTGTGGATTCAAGTTGAGTGACAGATTATTCGCCACCTTTATTCTTGTACCCGATCAACACGTCCTCATATTTTCCCCCTTCCCCCCTCTGTCTTGCCCTCATTTTTCATTTCACGTTTTTGTTGCCTAGGTTCTTCATTCGACTCTCTCTCTCTCTCTCTCTCTCTCTCTCTCTCTCTCTCTCTCTCAACTCTTTGTCTCTTTCTTACTTGAACAGCGATGAGCGACGTTCGGAGATCGGCGACAATGGCGACGAGCGACGATCGGCGACAACAGCGGTAAGCAGCGATTGAAGCCTCGATTGGAAGGTATTCTTCTCTTCTCTTCTATTCTCTTCTCTTCTTTTCTTCTCGACCTTTGTTCTGTGTTCTGCAGTGGGCTTGATTAATCTGGTTTCTATTTTCCTACCTCACGTTTCTATTTCCCCAATTTTCTCAGGAAAATGTTCAAGAAACGACGATTCGCGCTAGTTCTTCTCTAAGGAAGAACCACCATTGTGATACCCTTTTGACTTCAGGTAGGTTTTCAAGTTCCTACAATTACCCTAATTCCCCTCACATACATCTCTGTTTCAATGCAAATATTATCGAAATTACGATTTTATTATTTCTACAAATTCGATCGATTCTTTGGATTTTACCATCTGGGCATTGACCAAATGATCAATATTTACAGTAATTTGATTTGGGGTTTTTTTAATTTCCTAAAGTCAAATTCATTCAATTCTATAGGTTTTTTTTTATTTTTTATGTAGTATCTGTTCATTTAATTCATATTGAATCAATGTTTATGGTCCTTTCAGATTTTGCTTTGAAAATTCTAGCGGAGCTTGAAGCAGCTTCATGGCTGAGGACTGCACAGTTCTTTGTAACACAAATGCCATGGCTTGGTAAACTTTCAATATCAGGCCCTCTTTTTAATGTTCTCATTTAGCTGATGCAATGAGGATTTTCTTTGTTATAGGCTTAGTTATTCTTTGAGAAAGTAAATAGTTTTGAATTTTCATTATCTTTTATGTTTATTTACTTTTAAATCCCAAATCTTTATGGAGTTCATGTAAGACCAATCCTTCCTTTTGGGAGTGCAAGCAGTAAACATTTGTTGATCCAGCACTTATACATCGGTCCTTGCCAGATGAGCTGCTTTCAAAAGTGCATCTTTTCTGAACTTTTGACCAGTTAAATTTTGTCTTAATGATTTTTCACAAAGAGAAAAAATTGCTTTGATGGAGTTGGTTTTCATTGCTATGGTGAATTTTGTTTCTTAAATGTACTATTTTTGCATTTTATCTTCAGAAAAATGTGCATAATTGACAATCATAGCTCAATACCACTGGAATTACTGCTTTTGATTTCTATTTTTCATTTTGCTTATATATATGTTAATATATGAATATATGGATGTATGTATGTATGGAAAGTTATATTTTCTGCTACCTAGTAATTGCATAGTTCCTTATATTTCAAATTTGCCAAACATTTGGTAAGCACTGTCATCAGTGGCCATTTCCAAACTTGAGATACAAAATTAGTTTTCCAAGTGATTCACTTTTTAATGCAGAATGGAATCAGAAAATTTATAAAATTTTAAACCGCCAAACCGATTCACATCCATCTGCCAATTCGCTCAATCAGCATCCGCCGAATTAGCGGACAAATGCGGATTGATTTTCTTCAACCCGCCAATCCGACGAACAGATGGTGGATTAGAGGTTCCGTGGCTACAACCAACCCGCGACCACCTCTACTTACAAAGACCCTCCCAAAGAACATAGAGGATCTCATGGCAAGGATTGAGAAGTACGCAAAGGCGGAAGAGGATAGGAAAGCAAAGAAGATAGGAGTAGCAAAGTAGGAGAAGAAAAATGTCTCACTAAAGCATAGCCGAGGAAATAACGGTGCCGATAAATCGGAACCTAGATTGAAGGCTATGCAGGTCGTAAGCACAGTTTTCAAGATCCCCATTTACAAGGTCTTGGAAAGGATTAGAAATTAGCCCTACTTTAGGGCACTACAGAAGAACCCCGTGGAATATATAGGCAAAAACCCTTGAAAGAGTTGCGTCTACCATGATGAGAGTGGGCGCATGACTCAAGGCTGCAAGGCCCTAAAACAGCGCTTGGAGGATTTGGTCAGACAATGACACCTGAGGGACCTGATAAATGAAGCAAAGACACGAGAAGATTAGGCGAAGTTGGCCTAGGCTCTTGGAGCAGCACCTCCACCCTGCCCCCACAGGCGAATGGACCACGGGTTCTCAACAGGATCCACACAAAGGTCAATGAGAATGAGATTCGAGGTGAGACACAAAAGGTAAGCATCTGCAGCATGTCTACCAAGTTCAGCAGAAAAAGCCCCGCATAGAAGGACATTGGGGGCCGATGATCTTATTCACTGAAGAAAACCTAGATATGGTATAGCATTCGTATAACGATACTCTTGTAGTGACTCTTAAGATTGGAGAATGCCAGATGAGGCGAATATTAGTGGAACAAGGCAGCTTCTGTGACATCATATATATCAGATGCTATAAAGAGCTTGGCCTCCACAAGGACAATCTGGAACAATCTGACAGCCCCATGATCGGATTTAATGGAATCTCTACAGGGCCACTAAAAACCACAAACCTGGAGGTTCAAGCAAGAACCAAGATGGTAACTACAGAGTTTATCGTGATAGATACCCCCTCCTCACACAACGTTATTTTGGGAAGACCTTGGTTGTACGCTGTGAGGGATGTTCCCTTAACACTATACCAACTACTATGGTTCCTAACAGAGTTCGGGGTTGAGGGGGAAAGAGGAGACCAAGTGCAAGCGAAGAATTGCTCCATAGCAGCAATAAAGTACACTTGCACCGTTACAAATGTAGAGACAACAAAGGTAGAAGACGAAGACCAAAAACTCTTAGACGATGCCGGCAAAGAGCCCGCCAACAAAAACCAAGAACCCTTGAAAAAGGTTCTGGTACAAGAAGGGGACAAAAAATGATTCTTTCTCCTCGGGTCAGGCTTGGCTGAGGAAGAAGAAAGAAAATTGCAAACTTTCTTAAGAAAGAACATAGAGGTGTTCGCTTGGACACCCTACGAGATGTCGAAGATCAGCTCCAAAGTCACCTGCCACAAGCTCAACGTGTATAGGACGGCCAAACCTGTGGTCCAGAGAGCCAAACGACCAACCTTGGTCTAGGTACAAGCAGCTGAAGAGGAAGTAGAGAGGCTGCTAGAGGCCCAGGAAATTCTAGAAGTAAACTACCCGCAATTCGAGAAGTAAACTACCCAACGTGGCTGTCTAACACAGTGGTAGTAAAAATAAAGAATGGCAAGTGGAGGGTTTGTGTGGATTTCACAAGCTTTAATAAGGCTTACCCAAATGACTGCTTCCTTTTGCCAAAGATATATCAACTTGTGGATGCCACATCTAACCATGGAAGGATGTGTTTCCTTATCCATGTACGCTCTAGATAAAGAGAAAACATCATTTATCACTCCAAAGGGACTCTACTGCTATAGAGTGATACCTTTTGAACTGAAGAATGCAAAGGCAATATACCAAAGACTAGTAACAAATATATTCAAATATCTTATCAAGAAGATTGTGGAAGTCTACATCGATGACATGATCGTAAAGAGAAAGAAACCTTCAGATTATCTAGCTGACCTAAATGACGTTTTTGATATCCTCGAGGCATATTGGCTTCGTTTGAATGCCTCAAAATGCACCTTCAGAGTGGGATCTAGTAAATTCCTTGGGTTTCTGTTGACTATGAGAGGAATCGAAACAAGCCCTAATCAGATTAACGCCATCTTTGTTTTGAAAAGTCTGGCGACAATAAAAAAAAGTCCAAGTTCTGACCAGCAAGGCAGTTGTACTGAACAGGTTCATTAGCCGGAGTTCGGACAAGTACAAGCCATTCTTCCAGCTGTTGAAAAATGCCACAAACTTTATATGGACAGATGAATGCTAAGTCGCCCTAGCTAACTTGAAAAGGTATTTGATAACCCCACCGGTATTGTCAAATTCGATTCCGAGAGAAAATCTATTCCTATGTTTGGTAGTCTCACACCACGCCGTCAGTGCCGTGGTCATCCGAGAAGAAGAATGAGAGCAAAAGATGGTGTATTACATAAGCAAGACCCTAGCAAGTGCAGAAACAAGGTATCTACCTCTTGAAAAACTGACACTCGCCCTGGTAATAGTATCAAAGAAACTGAACCATTACTTTCAAACTCACAAGATGGTGGTGTTCACAGAGCATCCCCTGAAGTCCCTGCTGCAACATGGGGACTTGACAGGCAGAATAGCACGATAGGTTATGGTTCTAGGTCAATATGACATAGAATACAAACCAATGACAGCGCTCAAAGGTCAGATTCTGGCCAATTTTGTTACTGAGTTCACACCGAACACAAGCCAGAAGCCCAAACCAATAAACCTCGGCCTAGGGTGCGCAGAAGAACCAGAAGAAGTGCAGATGGCACCACAAAACTCAACTCCAGCAGGACAAAAGAAAGATCAGAAGAAATCAAAGCCTTGCGACATCTACATTGGTGAGTCCTTCTGCCTCTTTGTTGATGGTAGTTCAAACTGACAATGAGCGGGGGCGGAAGTGGTACTGGTCTCACTAGATGGACAGATAATAGAACAGTCAATCCGACTGGGATTTAAGTCCTCAAACAATAATGCAGAATACGGGGCACTAATTACCGGATTGATACACCACAATTTATTTATTATTATTATTTTGATAATTTGGTGTCCAGAGCAAATACCACAATTGACTAAAACTAAATATCAGAAAAATCATAACGGGACATATAGTATACTATATTATAGAATTAAGGGTAAATTATAGTCACCTCACCTAAGGTTTGTGACAATTAAACCAGCCTCTCCTACTTTTTTTGAAATTACATTGACCTCCCTTGAGGTTTACTTTTCATTTGCAGATTGTCCATTTTCGTTAGTTGACCATTAATTTGAATGATGGTTTTTTTTTTTTTTAAGCGAAAGTTAGTAATTAGTTGTTAGATTAACATATAGAGATATTTCAGTTTAGTTTGTATAACATTTGAAGTAATTATCTATAAATACGAATAAAAGAAATCAATTAATTATTTTTAGGTAACCAAATTAGTATGAATTATTGAAGCCAAATGAGAAATATAAGAACTAGTATGTCGGTAATGCAATAGACATAATAAAAAATATTGTAATCAAGTCACAAAATTTTAGACTTTTGTTACACTAATTCATAATAAAGTTACGCATTTTGCAATTGATATTATGAAAATTTTAAACTTTATTATACATTTAATGGTAGGATGCATTTACCCTTATAATTTATCTTCTAATAGTAAAAAAAAATAGAATATAAAAATTATTAAAAGATAATTATTCAATAAGTTCAGTCCGTATCATTGTAAATTTTTTCAAAATGAAAACATATCGTACCAACCAAAAACTAAAAAATTTCAAAATTTCATGTCAATCCAGGCCCCCCAAGTGATAGGCCTGCATGCCAAATTTGGCCCACTTTCATGCCTTTGTAAAGACTCCAATTGTGTCTTATGCTTCAATTGTTTTGTAACTTTAATCTAAATTTTAAAATTTTATGACCAAAATTTAAATAGTAAACATAGGTCCCCCCCAAAAAAAAACCAAACAAAACAAAAAATTATTAAAAAATGAGAAGATGACTAGACAATATTCATGTCAATTTTGTATTTAGTTTTCATTTACATTTCTTTCGCCTTTAACTGTTTTTGCTAAGGTCATTATTTTTTTTTTTGGTACATTGAAAGCAAAACACCGACAAGCAAGCAATATAAAAAAATTTCATATAATTTATCAGAGTAGCATTATACAACAAAATAATAATAATAATAATATTTCTCGCAAACTTTCTTTAAAAATTAATGTCACATTTAACATATTAACAAACTAAATCTTATTTCACATTTTAAAATTTTACCATTGCATGTCACATCAATTTATAATAAACATTATAAATATTCCTTCAAATCGGTCTTCCATCACCACCAATGTTTCCCATATTTGCCAAGAAATTTACACATTTGTTACTTTTCCTTAGAAAATACGCTTGATATAAACTTCCACATCTCTGCATTAAAACCATGAAGTCTTCTATAATTTTGTGGGACCTCCTTCTTGGATCAATTTCAATGCTAATTCATAATCGAATTCGATTTCAACTCAAAGCAATCACTAGTCGAGGATGATTGTAAGGCCTCTGTAGGTATCCCACAATTCTGCTTCTAGATTTATTTGGTGTAGTTTATTGTAAGTTAAAAGCTAATAATAAAAAATAAAAACCAAAAACATTCCTTCCGAGCTTCCAGATAATTAGCTTCTCTATTCAATTTATTTAAATTATTTTTGTCTCTTAAACTGTAAATAGAAATTGTACCAAATAATCTAACATATACTCCCAAATTAAAATAAAACCAGAACATTTTGTCAAGTATCCTTCATCCGCAAGCCCTACCATGTCGAAATAATTGGCAATGGAGCTTCCATCAGTATTATAGTCCCTACACCGAGGAACCCACTAATTAATGATTTTTTTTTTAAGTAATATTATTTTAAATTTTTTTTTTAAATAATACCAATGGCTCTTATAATTTTTTTATCTTTTGACAGTTAGGTGTTTGTAATTTCAATTGTTCAACTTTATCTTTTAATTTTTTTAAATTGCATCAATTTTATCTAATTAATAACATTTGTTAATAAATTTGATAAAAATAAACAGTAAAATAATGTATTTGGGAGAGAATTAATTATTTTAAATTGGGTGTCAACCCCTCAATTATTTTGAAGAGATTGAATAAATTATTTTGACAATAATTTCAATTCATCATCTAAAGAGGTGTTATTAATTGGTCTAAATTGATACAAAATAAAAAAGTGAATGATAAATTTGATATAATTAAGATTATAAGGACCAATTGATTAAAAAAAATAAACTACAAGGACTATGTAAGTAATTTATTCATTTTTATACCAGTATCATTTTGGATTGAGCTTTCTTCCAGTCCAGATCTGGACTGTAGGGTGATGTCCGAACCCATAGAGATCATTACCGATCCTGTTTTGATAATCCAAATCACTTATTTTATAAAACTCTTCACGTCTATCATTCACTAAAAAAAGAAAAAAAAAATCCAATAATCATAATTTATTCAACTTATCAGGTTTTTTTACTAGAAAATTGAATACTCTATTTGTAGGAACAAATGTTTAAACTGATCAAGTTACGATTATCCGATACTTATAATGAAAAATAGTTAATTTATTCATTTTTATACTATTGCGGTTTTTAACCAATATATATACATATATATATATATATATATGAAAGGTCTTTTTTTTTTTTTTTTAAACAGTTGTTATTTATTTTTATAGTGACAAATGCTAAAATTTGATCAGATGATCAAATTAAAAATTCATGAATAATATACCGTAACAACTTTATAAAATAAAATCTTTAAATTATTGAATGGATCTATGATGAACTCTATGAACTGAGACATCATCCACTAATCCAAATAAAGTATGGATTTGCATTTGCTAAAATTAAATATCTTAACTCAGTGAAATTGACTTATTATCAGACTAAATTAGATTTATTTTGATGATTTAAACTATTCAAATAACATCAATTGTTATATTATTGGATTATTTTTATTTATACGGCCTCATATTTTTAAAATTAAACAATTCATAAATTTTTATATATTTATTCTTTTTAACTTGTTACATAAAATGAATGATTGAACAATTTACAAAGGTACATACTAGTCGCCATAATGGACCAATTTTACATGTGAAGTGACTAGTAGACTCGTCCAAATATTGGAACTGGACCTATTGTTACGTCACTATCCAAATAAATGCATGCGAATGATTTATGTGATAATGCAACAAAAGGAACCAAGTAGAATCATTGTAGGTTACTATTATGCGCTGGGACTTTGAAAGAGTGCGTAGAGCTGCTTACTGAGCTGGCAACCCTTAAAAACAAAAAAATAATAAAAAATAATAAGACAAATTAATACTACTTTAAAGCTCTTCTTTAAAGCTGTAAAACATTTTTCTATGCGCTGCAACAAAACAACACTGCAAATTGCAATGTTGATATATACCACTAAAAAGAGAATAGTAAATCAGCTCTAATGAGCTGGTAATGCGGGTAAAAAAGGGTAATGATACATCTCATTAAAAGTAGTGTTTTAAAACAGCACTAATGAATTGGTAAGCACTTTAACTAAAAAAAAAACATAAGACACAAGCAGTAGGTTCCGTCCACTGCCACATCACTAGTGGTGCTTTTAGAGCACCACTTTTAGTGGTCTCAAGCATTATTGGGTAAAAAAAGACAAAAAAAAAAGAAAAAGAAAAAGAGCAAAACATCAAACAAAAATATTTTAGAGCTCTAATAATTCTAATGGAGTGTGGTCCCACTGTAATAATGATGTTTGTATCTTGTGTATTTTTTTTTTTTTTTAAACTTTTCATATCATTAGAACTTATTGATTTAAAGAAATGTATCATTTTAAACATAAAATCAATTAAAATTACAGTATATTTAAAACTATTAAAGCCCATTATTTTAAAGCTCTTAAACAATTTTCAACAACACTGAAAGTTAAGAGCACTAGTCGACGAGTATGATCTAGTAATATTAACAATTCCAAAATTATTAAAATTTGATTACCAAATTTAAAATGTCATCCAATATGTCACTAAAACATTTATTTAAAAATCCACTCAAGCCAATTGTCATCTTTTAAAAAAATAAAATGTCATATCAATTTTTTTTTCTAATTATAAAAAATAATTTTTTTATAATATCTTTCCAAACACACTAACTTTTTAAAAAATTCATTTCAAATTCAACGTTCAATTTTAATAAAACGCTTTTAAAATTTAGCCTAATTGAACTGAAATCAAGAAATAAATTGTCCATTCATCCTGCTCAAAATAATTGAAGATTTGCCATTCATTTTGACATGATCACAACATTAAAATTAGACTAAGGTCAAGTTTGGCTAAACTAAAAAAGTGCACTTATTTCATCTTTTTATCTTTTTTGAATCACATCAATCAACATCTCCTCTTTACTTTTTCTACACATAATACAAGAAAAGTCAAAAAGTACACTTATTTAGTCGTTCCAAACTAAGCCTGAATTAATATAAAAGAATTAATACAATTAAAATTATAAAAACTATCCATAAACAAATTATAAGAACCACCATTACAATTTCACCCAACAAATAAATTAGTGATCGAATCTAGTAATAGTACCTCAACTATCTTCCAAAAAGGCCTTGGTAATCCCATCCACAACAAGATTCCCAATTTTCCTGAGAATAAGGTGGGAAAACCAAAGAAACCAAGAGAAAACAGTTTTCTGTTTTTGTTTCTTGGTAGGAAGATGATGAACTATGGTTCTGCAAAGTGGGCAAGTGGACCGGGTTTCGAACCACGGGTCAATGCAGTCCACGTGGAAGCAGTGGTTGCATTTAGGCAGTTTCCGGCACCTCTCGCCGCCGGCAACATTGTGTAGGCATACTGCACAGTAAAGGGTTTCTTTGTTTTTAGGGTTAGGTTTGAAAGTGAAGGCTCGAAGGCGGTGGCGGCGGCCACCGAGGAATCGCCGGAGAATGAAGAAGATGATGATAATTGTGGTGGTTGTGATGATGGTGGTGGTGATTGTGAAGTTGGTGAATTTGGGTATGTAATAACAATGGTGATTTTCTTCCATTGTTGTTGTGGTGGTGGTGGTGGTGGTGGAGGAGGACTTGGGAATGACTTTGATGATGAACTCTCTCTCTCTCTCTCTCTCTATATGTGTGCGCGTGTGTGTCTCCCTAACATGAAGACCTTGGACTTGTACTAGTTTGGCAGCTTGAAATAGTCGGTATTAGTTGTAAGTGGGTGGTAGGTGGCCTAATCAAGGCTATTTGTCTTCCTTCCTTGAAATAAGAATTTGTTTGCCATTTTTATTATATGGTAAAATATAATAATTTAATTTAATAATTATATTTAATTTAATAAAATTGTTATTTAAAATAATTTTTGGTTATAATTTTTTTACATACGTCGTTAAAAATTGACAATTCATAAATTTTTTGTCAACGATTTTTATAAATTGCTATTAAAATTTATAATTAGTGATATTTTTCTGTGATGAATTTTTTAAATTGTCGCTGAAAGATGAAAATTAGTGATATTTTTTGTAATAATTTTTAAATTGTTCCTAAAATTTATAATTAGTAACATTTTTTGTGATAATGTTTTAAATTATTACTGAAAATTAATAATTAATGGCGTTTTATAATAACATTTGATAAAAAAAAGTCATTAATTCTTGGAAAATAAGTGAGAGCACTAATTAATGCTATCACTAATGATGTGGCAGTGGGCCCCACCAGGAATGATTTGATGTTTTGACCTTGGTGTTGTATTTTTTTTCTTTTTTTATTGAGTGTCATGTCATTAGTGGTTTTTTTAGAACTCCAAAATTAGTAGTCTCTATCATTGTTGTTAATTCTTATAGGATATATTGGACAATAAATTCACCTTTTATGATTTACACGTAAATCCCCTTATAATATTAGTTATTCTAGTATTTCATAATTTTTGTCCAAAAAATTGCTCAAAAAAGTTAATGTGGGGCTAGTATTGATTATATATAAGATTATGCAAAATACCGCTCAATCCATTAAAATTATACCAATCTATTCGTTAACTATGGATTAAATTTTAAAATATATAATTTGTCTTCGAAATCATTCCACTAAGATATACTTATTACATTTTTTTTTAACCTCTAATGAAATATCGAATTAAAAATGAATGTGAGAGAAATTTAAGATGAGAAATTTGTTACAAATTAGTAGTTTATATATAAAAAATATTACCATGTAAAATTATAAAAAAAATTATGTAAATTAATATTATGTATTATTCAAATGTTTGATAATTATTTAATAATATTCTTCAATCAACTAACAAATTGAAATCATCCCAAACCACATGATTTAATTATTTATCAATTTATCATTCACAAATTAATTTATAATTTTTCTCTTAAACTACCTAAACCGCACTGCAGATACCCCCAGTATATACATGTGAATTCCATCCAACAATGGTTGAATTTGGCTCAAAGAATCAACTTTTGGGTAAATTTACGGACAAAAAAATTGGGTCCCTATCTTTCCACTGTTATGTAATTATATTATAGGATAGTTATTCAGTAGTCTCGTACCATCACATGGCAGTATTTATGTGGCCTTATAAAGTAATCACGTTCCAAAAAAATTTATAATTAAGATATGGTATATTATATAATTTATAATTTTTTTATTAGTATTTACATTTTAAATTGTAAAATCAACCAGCTCCCGTCCCACTCCTTCCTTGTTCTCGCTACCAACCCGATTTGTCAAGCTCTCAATATAATACAGAATATAAATAAGAAAAATACCTCAGACCCCAGCTGGGGGTGCTGGGGTCGGCTCCTATTGGCCCAAAAAACTGTTTTTTTTTTTTTTTGATTTTCAACCATTATCAGACCCCCATGTAGAGGTGGAGGTGCTAGGAGTCTCTCCTGCTGGGGTCTCCAGCAGGACTGCATAAATAAATAGTTACAAACCCGTCCCGTGATCATCCATATTTCAAAGTAGCAGATTTTTTAAAAGTATTGAACTCCACTACAGAAGGTAAGATGTGTGAACAAATCACTCATTTTTGTATAATACTATTAAAACTTTAAGAGTTTAAATAAAAAATATATATTAAACTTTACAAAGACAAAACGTATTTTATCCAAACTTTTAATAATACTTTTACAATTTTTAAAAAATAATTTTATATTTCAATCTCCAAAAAAAAAAAAACTTAGTTAGTGTTTGATAGAGTTTTAGAATTATGATTCGATAATAGAGTTGTATTTTGAGTTTGTAAGCTTTAGAATTATGATTTGAGTGTGAAAAATTTGTTTGATTATGAATTTTAAAAGGAGTTTTAAATTGAGTTTGAATTCTATTCTAAATTTTCACGTTTTAAAAAGAATTTTAAAAAATGAGTATGAAATTAATTTTTAAAAATGTTAAACAAATAACACTCAAAAATAAATGTGAAAATATTTTTGAAAGCCCACCAAAAGAAGCTTTAGGATTTGCTTTTTCTTCTCTTCCATGTTGACTACATTTCAAACATACATCCGCATGTGAAGCCAGAAGGCGCTGCCTTATTGGTCAAAGAAAAGTGGATATTATGGTTTTCTTTCCAAGAAATTGCTCATGTGGGGTCCAATGACTAGACGGTTTAGTTCGGGACCATACACTCATCACCAATCTTATTTATATTCGGAAAAATCGTAATTCAGTAGAAGTTTCAAAAAAAACAAAAAAAAAACAAAACAAAACAAAACAAATTAAGCCTTCGTTTGGCATATAGGCCTCATTTGATATATTTATTTTTTAATTTAAAAGTCGAAAAATTATTAAAAAAATTAAAAAGTCAACAATTTATATTAAAAAGTTAAAAAAAAAAAATTCTCTCTAATTTTTACACATCTTTTTGTAAAAAATCAAAAAATAATTCCAAACATATTAGGTTGCGTTTGGTAGAGTTTTGTAAATATGATTTGAGACCATGAGTTATATTTTGAGTTTATGAGTTGTGGAATTATGATTTGAGTGTAGAAAATTTGTTTGGTTATGATTTTTTAATAGAGTATTGAATTATGCTTTGAATTGTACGTGGAATTAAGTTTTGAGAGTTTGATGTGACATATAAAATAAGAAAATTTGTTTGGTAATGAGTTTTTAAAATAGTTTTCAGAACTTAATTCAACCTTTAATTGATAATCAAACACACAACGCATATATCGATATCTGTATTTTGATCAACAATCATAACCAAGCTATTTTTAAAATACTCAAATTAAAAAATGTTTTTTTTTCAATTAATTATTTTTAAGTAATTTTTTTGAATAATTTTTTTTGTCAAATAATTTTTTTTTAAAATAACTTCTATGTCAATTATTTTGTGTCAATTAATTTTTCTGTGAATTCATTTTTTAGGCCTGTGCAAACATTTTGTACAATACGTTTTTAATTTTTTTCAAAAATTTTGTTAAAGTCAACAACTTTGGAAAATACATATTGATAACAATTAACATAAATCATTGTGTTTAATATTTTTAAATACAAATCAAAACGTAAATGTTACCAAACATTTTCATTACTTTTTCATATATTACATTTTATTAATTTAATAAAAAAAACTCGTTTCTTTTTGTGCATGCATTATTGTACTTTGAATGTCACCCCACTCGTGAAGTGAAGGTCATATAATTGGGGGGAGTGATATTTGTGTATGAAATGACCAATTCGCCCCTCTTGATTTGAATGGCAGGTTGTTATGTAAGAACAAAATGAAAGGATAATATTGTAATTTCACTTATCCAATACACCTACCCCGTTTATCCTGGGTATCTATGCATCACTGTGGAATAAAGGAAAAAAAAAGACGATGCCAAAAACCTGCACACATGGTCAGTATACGGATGCAATTAAAAATCAGTAAGAAATGAAAAGTAAATAAGAAAAAAAAAAAAAAAAACCTTCTAGACCTTCTGAACCTTAGGTCTCGTTTGGCAAGTAGCTGTTTTAGCCTAAAAATCAAAAAAGTCTATAACCTATACTAAAAAGTCAAAGATTATATTTTCTCTCTACTTTTTGCACATCTTTTCGTAAAAAGTCAAAAAATCACTCCAAACATACTAGTTTTTTAACTTCATATTTTAGCCAAAAAATTAATAAAATAGTCTGTTCCCAAACAAGGCCTTAGCTTCTATATAATATCTGAGTCTGCACCATCTTCATCATCTCATTCCAACACTTTAAACAGCTCCATCACACTATAGTATTAACTACATTCAGTGTACATATCTATGTGAAAGAAGAGAGAAGAGGTTACACTACTACAAAAATAGTTAAAGATCACACTTTAACAAAAAAAAATATCTCACTTTTATTGGAAGTGTGATAAAAAAATTAGATTGATATTTTAATCACACTTAATTTGATTGACACTGATAATATTCATTTTTTATATCACTTTTCAATTAAGTGTGATTATATATATATATATATATATTTCATCACACATTCTTATTAAAATGTGATTATATATACACTACTACTTTTTAATCACATTTTTTAAATAAGTGTGATTAAATATATATTTTTTAATCACACATTCTAATTAAAGTGTGATTATTTATATATTTTTTAATCACACCTTCTAATTAAATTGTGATTATATATATATTACTACTTTTTAATCACACTTTTTAAATAAGTGTGATTATATATATATATATATATATATATTTTAATCACACATTCTAATTAAAGTGTGATTATTTATTTATTTTTTAATCACACCTTCTAATTAAAGTGTGATTATATATACATTATCACTTTTTAATCACACTCCACTACAAGAAAAAGCATCTTTAGTGACTAAAAAAGCACATTTGGTGGCTAAAAGTATAGGTTTTAGCGACTAAAAATCTGTTTGGTTGCCCATATATGGCTTTTACCGACTAAAAAAATTTTAGTAGCCAAAAGTAAGGCTTTTTGGCAACTAAAAAATAAATTAGTAGCCAAAAGTGAGGCATTGTGCGACTAAAAAGATGTTTGGTCACCAAAAGTGAGGCTTTTACCGACTAAAAAAATTTTAGTAGCCAAAGGTGAGATTTTTTGGCGACTAAAAAAAATTTAGTAGCCAAAACTGAGGCATTAGGGGACTAAAAAGATGTTTAGTAGCCAAAAGTGAGGCTTTTTGGCGACTAAAAAGAAGTTTAGTCGCCAAAAGTGGTAATTTTAGCCCGGGAATTAAATTTTTTAAAGACTAAAAAATAATTAGTTGCCAAAAGTATAGAATTGGCGACTAAAATTATGTTTTGTCACCAAAAGTGGTTTTTTTTTATAGTAAATAATTTATTTTTACATAAATTATGTTCAATAAAAAATAATTATCTTTATATATATACTTTTATATTAATACGGGTCTATGTACTATATAAATAATATATGTTGCATATATAATCCTATAGTGTTATAGGAGTGTAGTGGAAAGAGTGTGTTGTATAAGGTTTGTGGTGTGAAAGATTGATGGTTCGAATATCCACAAGAGCAAACTAGAAGCTAGTGAATGTAATTTTTTTTTCACGAATGAGCTTTTGGCGACTAAAAGGTTTGACCTAAATGTTATTAATCACACTTAAAAAGTGTGATCTAAATATTTTTAATTACACTTAAAAGGTGTGATTAAAAATGACCCCTTTTAACCACACTCCCAAAGATCACACTTTAATAAAACTTAAAAGGTGTGATTAAATAACATACATCACACAAAAAAAGTGTGATATTTATCTATTTTTGTAGTAGTGTTAGTTTGAAGCACAGTTCATATTCTTAATAGCTTGAGAGCAGAGTTGCAGGGAGGCGAATTGCAGGCGAAGAACAGCCACCAAGGACAACCGGCCGGTCATCCGGTTCAACTACCAGTTCGCCCTCCGCACTCAGTTTCACTATCTGTTGCCTATTTGTTCCTTTTTTCGAACCAACATCATACATTTTTCTTAACTTCACACCAACATCATACATTTTACTATACATTTTTCATACTTTTTTCTTAACTTTTGCATACATTTTTCTTAACTTTTGTAGTTATCATGCCGAGAACAAAAAGAGCGAGACCCGAACGTGGCGAAACCTCTAACCCTGTACAACGTGAACCATAGCAACAACATCATGACAGAGAAAACTACTCTGGAGTGAATAGAAAAAAATAAAGCAACACAGATAAAAAAATAAAACCACATAAGATTAATGTTTACTTCAACTTGTTAAATAATGTTACGAGAAGCAGATGATTTGAAGGGTAACAGAGAGAAAATAAAAATAGATAACATCAATGTTTATTTCAACTATAGAAAAGGCAAATGATTTGCAAAATAAAAATCACGTAACATTGTCTGTATTTACATACTAAAAAAATAACCACAAATAAGAAGTAGAAGTAGGCTACGAGAAGAAATAAGCAAAAAAAATAAGCAGAAGAAGAAACAAGCAGTAAGAGGGCAGAGAGAGGTCGACCGGCCGGATGACCCGGGGGACGACCGGTCGGATGACCTGGGGGACAACCGACTGGATAACCCGGGCATGACCGGCTCAATTATAAAGGAGACAAAAGGTGCAGAGAGTTCAGACAGATCAGAAACTATCTCAAACTATCTCTATACTGGTTTGGACTTCTCAGAAATCATTTCAAAACTCATTTGGACTTCTCAAAAATCATTTGCACATCACAGATGATTGAAGGATATATTTACCAGATTAGTGGGAGTTGAATAATTATCACCGGTGATAGAGTGCGTACAATGACTGAATGTGGGCCGTCTGATTTGACAATAGGTTTGATAAATTTGACTTGAGACAAAAAACAATTGGAAATCAAATTAGGGATGATTTTTCAAATCAGTGACCTATAAGAAAATATGTGAAATAAATTTGTAAGTTATTTGATCTTACATTCGTCATTGTTTGGTTGCCCGTAAAAGGAATCGTCCACAATGCACAAATTGTAAGTGACTTGATTTGTGGGAGATGGTATGAGTAGGGAGCGGGTTCACAAGATTCATGATTTATAAAATGGTTTAAGCTCTCTGTGAATACTACCCGTGACAAATCTTCAGTCCTGATATTTGATACATAGAAAGAAAGATGAGTACATCAGTTCACGTGAACATTTTCAGAGACGATGGACATGGAAGCTTTTCAGAAAGGAAGAGGAAGAAAGCTGACGTTGAAAGTGGAGAAATGAATCACAAAGCTGCCAAATGGGTTTTCAAATTGTAGTTTGAATTATATGGTGGAATTCTATTTTGAAAGTGGTATCCAAACATGAAGCGGGAGTGATAGGGTAGAAATGTAATTTCAAAACACAACCAAACAGAGCCTTAGTTTTTTTACATCATATTTTAGCCAAAAAATTCAAAAGGTTACTAAAAAACGTCTGTTTCCAAACGAGGTCATAGGGTTTGGGCTAAAATAGTTACAAAAAATAAAATAGACTTTTTAACTTAATAAGACAAAATATCGCATCCAAACCCTAATCATATCATTTTTTCTCTCACAAAAATCAAAATAATCAAAAATTCTATCTCAAACGAGACTTTTTAGTTCCAGACTAAATAGCCAAAAAGTCAAAAAGTTAACACATCCCAAACGAAGGCTAAAGTTAACGGTAAATTTTATTAATTTTAATAATTAAATTTATAAATTTTTTCATGAATTTATAAATATTTTGTGAGAAACTTATTTATTTGTAATTCTCTTTTTGATTATTTGATTTATTAATTTTAAAATTATTGTATGTAGATTATTCATAAAAAGGATAAATTATTTCAATAATTTTAGCAAATTATTTATTTATATCTTTTTCATATTATACTTTTCATTCATTTAAAAAAAACTCAAATAAAATTAGATCATAAGTTATAATTATTAAATCAATCTAATATTTTGTATGATGATTTACACACAAAATCTTAAAAATCATAAAATTAAATTATTAAAATAAAATTCACAATAGACTCACAAGCTAAAACTGGATAGGTAACAAGCGAATTCCTTAAATTAGTAGTAAGCGTGGGAATCAGAAATTCGGTCCCCATTATTGCTGAAAATACAAAATTTATGTGGAAAAAATTGAATAAGTATATTATAAGGTTTATGTGTGAAATAAATTTAAATTATATATTATTATATTAAATAAAATTTTTAAATAAAAAAGTCAATTTGTTGATTTATTGGCTTATAGTATCTCTAACCCATTAGGCATTTAATGTTTATTCGTTAAAATGTTTAGTATAACTCATTTTTTTCAACTCTAATGCACTAGAGATATAATTAGACATTTTAACTCAATTCACATTTACTAGCTACATGTAGCTAGCCTTCAAAGGTTAGGTAAAATGTATTTAATTATTAGGATTGTTTCCCTCCATTTTTATTACTGATATGACATTTTACAAAGTTAATAATATTTTAATAAATAGTTAAAGTAAAAAGTATGGTTAGAATAAAAAATGAACAGTTCATCGCAAAAGTAAAATGCATATTTTATACTAACTAGCGGGTGGCACACACGATATGTGTGCAATTTAGATAACTAATAATAAAAATAAGGGAAAATTAGTCTAGGGTCCCTCTCCCACTTTTCATAATGGAAGAGATCCACAAAATTACTTTTTGATGTCTAAGGTCCCTAAATATATATCAGAGAAATTTGTCTTTGGTATCTAATTCGGACCTCACTTTGTTCATCGTAATGTCGAACATCTTCATGAGACTCTATTGCTCTTGAATCTCTGCAAGCAACATAGTCACATGAGGGGGCGAAGAACCGAGCTGTTTCTTCAAGAAGCTCTGTTTCAACTCAGACAAAGATTTCAATTCGTACACCACAGCTTCATCAGCAAACTGAATCGCTTCGCAGTTGTAAGGAAACTGAGCCATTTGTAGCTCCGCGTAAGCGGCTTTGACAACTGAAATGGTGGCGAAGAGCTTCGCAGCAAAAGCTTCCATGGCAACTCTGTTTCGAGACCTTGCTTCATCGTTATTGTTGTCTTTGTCGAAACGTTGTGAATCGTTTTTGAGTTTGTGGTCCTGAGGTATGAGCAAGCAAAACCCAGTGCTTGAAAGGAGATTTTGAGGCTTTTTCAGAGGTGAATGACTTAGTGGAAGGTTAATAGAAAAAAAGAATTTTTTTGCTCCAATTGAGGAGGGTTGATTTCTTATCTGCAGACACAGGAAGATGGATACACGTTACACACCACAAAACACACAACACACACACGGCTATCACAAACCCATCACACACATGCACAGAACACAAAATTTAAAATTTCTCTGGAGATAAATTTTGAATTTCTCTGGAGATAAATTTTGAAGTCAGAGAAATTTGGTTAAAACACATTATGAAAACACATTTGATAAATTCTGAAGTCAGAGAAATTTGGTTAAAACACATTCTGAAGTCAGAGAAATTTGGTTAAAACATATTCTGAACTCAGAGAAATTCCGAAGTCAGAGAAATTCAAAATTTCTCTGGAGAGAAATTTCCAGAATTTCTCTAGAGAGAAATTTCTCTGGACCAATTTTCTCTGGATCAATTTTCTCTGGATCAACTTGAGGGACCTTAGACATTATGAAAATATTGAGTGTCCTTTATGCTGTAAAATCATAATACCAGGGACCTTAAAAAAAAAACCCCTAAAAATAAATAATAAAGAATTTAATATCATAATATGTATATTACTAAAGTGATAAATATGTTTTAAATGAAACATAATGTCTTAAGTTCAAAACTTGTTTATATTGTGTATAATAATCTTTTTATTTTAATATATATAAAATTGTCGCATGGCATGAGGAGAAGAAAGTTTCACTAAATTAATTTAGGCTTCACTTAATAATAGTATAAATAGATATTTAGATAGATAAAATACCTATTGACGGTAGAGATACTCTTAAATCACATAAATTATTTATTTTTTTATTTACTTTTTAAAAAAATATAAAAAATTAATAAATTAATTATTTTTCTACTTTCCAAAACAAGTCTAACTATTAGGTGCCGTTTGGTAACACTTACGTTTTCAGTTTTTTGTTTATATTTACAAAAATTTAAAAAACTCAAATAAAAACTTGTTTGGTAAAATTTTTGATTTATAAATCAGTGGCCTCAGTTTATAAATTTAGCCAAAAAATGAAAACACAAAAAATGTGTTTCCATTTTGAGTTTTCAGTTTTTTTTTTTTACCACCCAACACTAGTCACCACCTGCCACCATTTTCCACCACCGTCTTCCGCCACCACCACCCACCACCCACCCCCCACCCCACCACCACCACCACCACCACCACCACCACCACCACCCCCACCTGCCACCACCACTTACCACCTACCTGCCACCATCACCCATCCCTCGCCACCCATCTACCATCCACCGGCCACCACCCACCACCTGCCACTACCATTCACCGCCCGCCACCACCACTCGCCACCTACTTGTCACCACCACTCACCACCCACTTGCCACCACCATCCACTACCTGCCACCACTAGCCACCCACCACCACCAGCCACCTGCCACCACTACCCACCACCCACCACCCACCACCACCACCCACTCGCTACCACTTACCACCTGCCATCGTTACCCACCCACCCACCACCACCACCACCACCTACCCGCCATCTCCCGCCATCCGCCACCCATCTGCTGCCATCACCTGCCTTCTGCCACCCACCTGCAACCACCACCCGCTACCACTACCACTACCACCACCACCACCCACCCACTCCCCACCACCACCACCACCACCACATGCCACCGCCACTTACCACCCACCTGCCACCACCACCTACTACCCGCCACCGCCGCCGCCGCCACCACCACCACCACCACCCACTCGCTACCACCCGCCACCGTCATCCACCCACCAACCACCACCACCACCACCCTCCACCTACCCGCCACCACCACCCACCCGCCACCACCCACCACCACCTACCATCTGCCACCCACCTGCCACTACCAACCGCCACCGCCGCCACCCACTCGCTACCACCCACCCACCCACCCGCCACCACCCAACACCACCAACTACCCACCACCCACCGTCACCACTTTCCACCACCGTCTTCTGCCGCCACTTGCCATTTCTCACTCTTTTTTATATTTTAAATTTTTTTAAACATTTTGTCAATTACCAAACGCGTTTGTAGTTTATGTTTTTCTAAAAATAAATAAAAAATAAACAAAAATCAGTTTATAAAATTTTTGTAAATATAAACTAAAAACGTAAACGTTACCAAACACACCCTTAGCTTTTATATAGTTTTTTTTATTATTAAAGTTGTTGCAGTGATTTGTGAGTGATCTTTCCAACTTATACAATTTTTTTTTTTTTTTTCATTATTATTTATGAGGAGAGAGATCTAATGATAAACTTGTATCTGGGTCTTTTATGAGAAGCCATTTGAAAGAGCTTCTTAACCTGGCTTCAAGTACTAATTCGAATCATGTATATTAGTGGAAACTCATGCTATGCATAGGGTGCGAAAAAATTATTAAAATATATTTATATAAAGAAAAAATTATTCATAAATCTCATTTGGAGAAAAGTTATTTCATTTAGTTTTAAAAATTTTCTTTCAAACTAATTAGTCTTTTTTATTTTAGGTATGTTGTATTTCCATGATTTGGGGTTTGAAAGTTTACTTGTTTGCCCTTATGTGTGATTTTGTTTGAATTTTTTTCTAATGTTGGGTGTGTGTGGGTAAGGTAAGTTTTTACGTTTCTATTTATTTATTTATTTTTGTGGGGATTTAGTAGAGTGATTTATAGGTAAATGATGTTACCCCGTTTGTGGTGTTATTGGTGTGATGTTCGTTCTTTTTTGTGGTGTTATTGGTGTGGTGTTTGTTCTTTTTTGTGGTATTCGTTCTTATTGTAATATTGACATTAATTAACATTTAAACGTAATACTAATGTAACACATAAAAAAACTCGTTACTGTACTCTCCCAAACGTAATACTCCAATATAAGACTAAAAAAAAAACTCCTTAGTACAACACTCTAAAGTAACACACAAAAAAATTTCTTATTGTAACACTTTAATGTAACACACAAAAAAATTCTTAGCGTATTTTTTCCAAACGTAATACTCTAATATAACACACAAAAAAACTCTTTAATGTAACACTCTAATATAACACACAAAAACTCCTTAGTGTAACACTCTAATGTAACATACAAAAAAAATTTCTTAATGTACTTTTTTCAAATATAACACTCTAATATAATACTCTAAAAAAACTCATTTATGTAGCACACAAAAACTTCTTAGTGTAACATTCTAATGTAACCAAAAAAAAAAAAAATCCTTGATGTACTTTTTCCAAACGTAACACTTCAATATAACATTTCAAAAAAAATTCTTTGTGTAATAGTTTAATGTAATGCACAAAAAAACTCTTTGGTATACTTTTCCCAAACGTAACGCTCAAAGGTAACACACAAAAAAAAAAAAAAAAAAAAACCTTCTTAGTGTACTTTTCCTAAATGTAACACTTCAATGTAATACTAAAAAAAATGTGAGATTCTTCAAACCATTCCGAAAAGAGTTCAAATATTTCTTAGTAAGTTTTGAACAAATGTATAATTTTAAACTGTGAGTATTACATTTGAAGAAAGTGCACTAAGGTTTTTTTTTAAATTTTTTTTGTGTTACATTGAAGTATGTTACATTGGAGTGTTATGTTTAGATTACACTAATTGAAGTATTACGTTTGAAAAAAGTACACTAAGTATTTATTTATATATTTATTTATTTTACATTGGAGAGTTACGTTTGGGAAAAGTACACCAAATAATTTTTTTTTTGTTTTGTTTTGAATGTTACGTTGTTACGTTTGGGAAAAATACACAAATGAGTTTTTTAGTATGTTATATTGAAGTGTTACATTATTGGAGTGTTACATTAGAGTTTAGGTTTTTGTTCGTAATGTGTGAAAGTCCAAAACTTCTATAATACAAATTGCCCAAATGTGTAATTTTACATTTTGAGAAAATCACTTTTATTCCTAAAAAATTAAACCCAAACATGTAAGTGACTACTCTTTTATGTAATTTCCACTTTAATGGGACCTTTTGGTTTATAAGAAAAAATAGAAGACTAAACTGTTCATAATATCACATTTTGAGATTTATTGGTACTTCACCTTTATATAAAATAATACAAATAGTTAAATTTTTGTATTTATATTATGAAAATAAAAAATATTAAAATTTACAATTTACAATTTAAATTTTACAATTTTATCATAATTTATGTATCAATTTTTTATTTGTCACAATTTTAATAATGTAACTTTCCATCCCCTACTGAAGTTGCAAATTTGGACGAGTTGAATTAGGAATGGCAACGGAACGGGGAGGGGCCGGGGATTACACTCCCCATTTCCGTTCCCCGAAGGTGCTAAATTTCCCGTCTCCGCCCCTGATCCCTGGCGGGAAACCATCAATGCCCCCGCAGGTTTCCTCGATCCCGAAAAATCCCAAAACAGATCTAGCATCCTAACAAGATATAACAACCTTAGCCCAATCCACAAGGGGTGGCAACTTGAACAAAATCAATCAAACAAACAATGATGAACAAAATAAACGGTTGCATTTGGTGGAGTTTTAGAATTATGATTTGAGAATAGAGTTGCATTTTGAGTTTGTGAGTTTTGAAATTATGATTTGAGTGTAGAAAATTTGTTTGGTTATGAGTTTTAAAAAGAGTTTGAATTGAGTGATGTGACATATAATATTAAAAAATGTATGTTTTGAAAAGTGAGCGTGGAATTAATTTTCTAAAGTTGCAACCAAACAACACACTCAAACTAAGGAGTAAAATTAAATTTCAAAAACTCTACCAAACAGAACCGTTATTTCTCAAATAAACATTTTGGCTTGATAAGTAACAAACTTGTCTAATTCAGAAACAAATTCAATTAAATAAAGAGAGATAACAGAAATGAAAAAAAAAAAAAAAGAGTAATTGAGAAAAGAAAACAACAATCACAGTTACATAAGTATGAATTCCATACAATCCGACACATTGAAACATAAGTACAAATGTAGATTCATCTGAAGCATCCAAGCCACAAACCGATACAACACTGTCAAAATATATCCAAAAACACAAAACAAAACAAAATCCTCTAATGACTTGCATGTATACTTAACCAAGAAAAAAAAAATGAAAGAAGAAGAAGGAGAAGAAAAAGAAGCCTCAATTAATGTCAAGTTCTTTTTTTTTTTTTTTTTTGACTAATGCCAGTATCTATGTAAACCCTAGATCAAAAACCTTAGATCGACCAGCGAAGCATGAGTTGACCCAATTGGTTTTCAGGCAACGATCGGCGGTGAGGAGGAGCGAGAGAGAGAGAGAGAGAGAGAGAGAGAGAGAGAGAGAGAGATTACCCTTTGAAAATTAGCGGTGAGGGAGTAGGAGTAGGAGCAGGAGCAGCAGCTGTAAGAGAGGCAATCTGCCGTAAGAGCAGGGCCGGCCCTGCCCTAAGGCAGGTAAGGCTTGTGCCTTAGGCCCCATATTTTGGCCCAAAAATAGGGCCTCCAAATTTAAAAAATTGTTATAGGTTCAACCTTTTTTTTTTTGGTTTTAAGATCAATTTAAAGGGCCCCAAATGTTTTATTGGGCCCATGTATAATTTAGCCCATATTTATTTATAAATGTGTTTGGCCCATATTTATTAAAATAAAAATATATAAATAAATAAATAAAAAATAATAGGGCTCCTAAATTTGTTAAAACATATAAACATATACAACATAGGGCCCCTAAATTTGGCCCAAAAATAGGGCCCCTAAATTTGGTAAAATATTATAAGCTCAATGTTTTTTTTTTTTTTTGGTTTTAGGATCAATTTAAAGGGCCCCAAAATATTTTTTTGGGTCCATGTATGATTTACTCCATATTTATTTATAAGTGTAGTTTGGTCCATATTTATTAAAATGAAAATATATATTAAAAAAAAAGTGTTTGGGCTCAAGAAAAATAATACATGCAATATATGGGCCCTATTTTTTTATTTTTTATTTTTACCTTCTTTATCTATTAGATTTTAGTGGAATAAATAATTTTGCTCAAATTTTTTTACCTAGGTCTTTATCAATTTTAATTGAATAATTTTTTCCTAATTTTTTTGTTCTAATTTTGTTTTATTCAATTGTTTTATTTATAATTTTAATGATTATATGTGTAAGTAAATTTTTTTATGGTTACAAACAAATAAAAAAATTGTAACTTATCATTTTATTCATAAATTTTTTTTCAATATAAAAGGCCCCCATTTTCGAAATTCGCCTTAGGCCCCGACGAACTCAGGGCCGGCCCTGCGTAAAAGATGATGTCAAACCGATGAGAGAGTCTGGAGAAGGTGAGAGAGGAGCGACCGAGCGACGGCAGCAACAGCCGTGTAATGTGAGCAGAGAGAGTACGATGTGTGTGTGTCTCAGTGTCCCCTATAAAAATAAAAATAAAATAAAAGAGAGAGAGAGAGAGAGAGAGAGAAACATATATATATATATATATATAAACAGAGGTACAATGGTAATTTCATATCAAGGAAACCGGGTACGGAATGGGGTCCGGGGCTGTGGAACGTATCACCGTTCCCAGCTCAAAAATGGTCGGGGATTTATTTTTGAATATTATCCCTGGCCCATCGAGGGTATTTTTCGAAAAAAAATCATTCCAATTAGGGTCGAGGGGTCGAGTCCCCGTAGGGTCAGTTTCAAATTGTCATCCCTAAGGCGAACCTAAACAACTCGTGTCAAGCCTGTAAATTTTTAAAGATTGTGCAACATAATTTTTAATTTGGTGGGAATTTATGTAAAATTTAAAATTTTGAATAAATTTGAATAGACTTAGACCAAGATATCAAATAACCTGGGCAATTGAAACAAAATAGTATATATAAACATATAAAATTATTTGCTAATTAAAAATAAATAAGATTGATTAAAATTTTAATATTAATGAACAAAAGTAAATACACATTTTAGAAACGGATGATCGAATAAGTTGATATTAAAAAAATTACATTTTATAATGGCATAAAATAATTTAAATGTAGTTTTTCAAAAATTATGTTTAATTTAAAAATTACAATAAAATATTTAAATATAATAAAATTAAATTTCTTACAAAATAAAAGTACCTATATAATAAAAGGTAACCAAAAATTTTAGAATGATATTCTCATTTGATCTGAAAGTAATTATAGATAACCAATAAATTATGACCTATAACCCTCATTTTTTTTAAAGAAAAAAAGATATTTCACAAACCATCAATTTTATTAAACAAATAACATTTATTTCTATTTGTTTTAGCAAAAGTCAATTTTTAGCAATTTGAGCCAAAATTTTCTCATTTTTTATTTTAGTTTGTTTAATTGACAACTAAGATTAAAAAAAATAACAGGATCCACCATATTTCGCAAGTGCTAAAAAAGTCTAGATGAATAATAAGAAAAATATTTGAGAACCACAATTGCATCCACAATAATGTGATATCATATGTGTCAACTCTTGATTTGTTATACACTCAATCACATGAGGTTAAACTCCCTTCCCACATCATTATGGGTGAAAGTGTAAGTCTGTAGCATTAGTGGAACAATAAATTATCACATATAACTCTCATTTTCTTTTATTTATTTTTATTATATAATATAAAAATAAGTTTTACCAACTATGACTTTTAATAGGGAAAAAAAATGTTTATTTCTATTTGATTTGAGCAAAAATCACTTCTAACTATTGAAGTCAAAAAAAAATTATTATTTTTATTTTAATTTGTTTAATTGACAATTGAGATAATAAAAAAATAATAATAGAATCCATTATGCTTGGCAATTGTTAAAAACGTCATTCATTTTCTTAATATTTTTCTATTTGTTAAAAAAAAATTGTATTAAAAAAAGTTATTATTTAAGTTCTTATAGTTTAGAAGAACATAAATTTTTTTTATAAAATTTAAAACAAAAAATGACAAAAAATAATATAAAAATACAAACTTTTAATAGTGATTAATAATTTGAATACGTGTATTTAATAACATATTATGTTTAGACCAATAATATTATGATACATGTGAATATTGATTTCATTCTAATTGTAGTAACATAATTTAAAAACTAATTTAAATTTAAAATTTTATTTTATAATTTAATAAAAGATCCACAAATTAAGAAATAAATACTGATCTTATTCGGTAACATAATTTAAGGAAGAATCTAAATTTAAAATTTCATTTGAAGAATATAAAATTAATTTATAAACTAATCATATTGTCACAAATATTAACAAAAATTATAAAAATCAGGAAAAAAAAAATTGCAACTTTAAATTTTAATATGATGACAACGTTTTGCAATTATGGTAGTATATAGATTTTGTATGAGGTTTTTGAGCCTCTCATAATATCTCTTCTTCAAAGCATTTTTTTGTAAAATATATAAATAATCTCAACGTTACTCTTATTGTTCCTAAATACAAAAATTATGAGCTAATTATGATAATTTTAAATTTGTATTTAAAACTTCTAAATCATGGTATAGATCATTATAATTTTAAATTTATATTATGCCAATTTAAAATTTAAATTAATAGACTGTTTTCCATATTTAGTGATCCTCAAATTTAAATTTTAAAATGAATTAGTATATTTTTCATTTTTTAGATTTGGAATACTTTCCATTTGAAAATCATAAATCGGGGGATATTAATTTTTTTATTTATGTATTTTTGTTTGAATAAGAGCTAGCCAATAAAAGATTTTTTTAATTTTTAAAAATAAAAAAATTATGAAATTTAGATTGGGAATTTGGATTAATATACGTTTCATCTTTTTTTTAGATTTGATGTAATTTCTAATTAAAAATCATAAATCAATGGATATTAATTTTTATTTATTTTATTTTATTTTATTTTTCTTGAATAAGAGCTAATCAATAGAAGATTTTTTTTTAATTTTTAAAAATAAAAAATTATGGAATTTAGATTGAAAATTCGGAACTCTCACAAGACTTGTGAGTTAGAAATTTTTTTTTTTTTTTTTCTTTCTATATAATATATAGATAGATGCCATCAAAATGGCAAACAATTGCTAGGAAATGCTAACTTCTAAGGATAATTAGAAGCCCAATTTAGATACTACTTGACGTTATTATCAATTAATAAAAAAAATTAATATTGTGATAATAGAAATTACTTAATTAGATTAGTGACAGACAAAGAGTGTCTACTATGAGATTTTGTTAATTAATTTAGAGATGTATATCTAGAGCTTGTTTGACATGAATTAAAAAAGTACATTTTATTTATCTTTTTACCTTTTTAAATCACATCATCTTTCTATTTTTCTATATATTTTTTATAAAAAATTAAAAAATATACTTATTTAAATTACTCGAAACAACCTTTTAACTTATGATTGTGGAAACTATGAACAGATCTAGTTGTGCGCTTTGAAGCATGAAACTAGTGGAGAAAATAAGATAAATATGGGACATGATCTTCGACTCTCTCCACCATGTTCGCTCTCTTTAAATGGGGTTGTTGATATAACGGTTAGTTATACTGACCTCTTTGAAATTTATACAACATAAAATAAAATTTATAATTTTAATGTAATTGTAACAATCCTTTTAATAAAGTTAAAAGAAAAATTAATATAAATAACATAAAGACATAAAAATAAACAATATAAAATATATATTTTAGTGTAAAAAATATGACAATTTATTTTTTTAACAATATTAAGAATTCAGACTTAACTATCTAAAAATTATTCAAAATTATTATCTTGTGGTTCAGATTTATTCTATATATAGATCTAATACTACACAAATTCACTACAGGAAATTAAGATTTTAGAGACAAAAATTTATGAACAAAATTACCTTTTAAGGAAAAATATTTTTATCGTCAAAAGTGTTATTATTTTATTTTTAGTGAAAAAATTAGACATTTAATGATGAATTATTAACCTTTTGGGACTAAAAGTTTTATCTCAAAAATAAACTCTTTTGGGACCAAGTCATTTTGTCTTTAAAAGTGCATTTATGAGCAACATTTTAAAAATTGTCCCTAAAATCTCATTTTTAAAAATTTTTCGGAACAACCTTTTAACGAATATTCTTGCGACAACTAAAATTAGTCTCTAAATAATTTTTGCAACAAAAAATTATTTCTTTAGAGACAAAAAAAAAAGGTCTCTAAAACTCTTATATGTTGTAGTGATTTAACTTCCACCACACAATTATCCACAAAAACAAATTTGGGTGAATAAGTCTGGGATATCAAATTTATTAATGGAAAAAGACCCAGACCCCCTTTCCCCTCCCCCCGACCCCCCCCTCTCTCTCTCTCTCTCTCTCTCACTGGTCAGATTTTTTTTTTCTTTCTCCTCCAATCACCACCCGCCACGTATGTGTGTGGAGGGGGGTGGGGGTGATTGGAGGGGGTCTCTATCAAAGCCCTTTATTAATATAATCGTTTGGGGACTTAATATTTTAGATAAAAAGTCTAAAAATTACTATAAATTGTCATATTATTCTATCTACTTTTATGAATATTTTTCATAAAAATTAAAAAGTCAACTAAAATATTCAATTTTCAATCTTGTATTAGCCCTTATTATTATCATTTCCTCTATCGTGAAATATAGGTATGCTTGTGGATCAGGTTGGGTCAGGTGGCTTTCCTTTCGTCATCTGTCTGAACTTAGGTGAATAGAAAAAAATCAATTTACATCCATCGACTTAATTAGCGAATGGGATTGAGTGGATTGTACAAGTAAATGTAGATCAGTTTGGTGGTTTGGGGATTACTATTTAATACTTTTTTTGGAACTATTTTAAAATACATTTTTACTATTTTGAGCCTTATTTGAGTTCAAATTTTTTTATTCTTCATTTTCTAAAGTCCAAATTTTCATATTTCATAAATAAATTATTATTATTATTATTAAATAAAGTGTATTTTTTTAACGTAAAAGCATAAAAAAAAATATAACATCATTTGGGCTAGGTTAGAGACCTCTCATTCGTCATCCGTCATCTGTCCAAACATAAACAGATTTTAAAAAAATTCCATGTCTGTCTACTTATAAAACCACTTAAAAGCAAGTGAATTTGATCGGGTAGCACCTAGTAAAACATATATAAAGAATCATTTGAGAAAAATTCCATGTCTGTCTACTTATAAAACCACTTAAAAGCAAGTGAATTTGATCGGGTAGCACCTAGTAAAACATATATAAAGAAATTTGAGAAGTGATTTATAATTGACTTTTTAATTTATTATGAAAAAATATATAAAATAAATAATAATAAAAAATTTAAAAAAGAAAGTAACATGATTCAAATAAATTAATAAACTAATAAACTGATTTATAAGCCGATTCCAAGAAGGCGTGATAAGATACTACGGGACCATTGACACTTCAATATTTAATACTACGGGACCATTGACACTTCAATATTTATTCCCAATCCATGTGTTCAACTAATATAGACAGTTTCACAAAGCAGTTGGAAAAAATAAATAAATATTGGTGACATACTGAATTCTAGTTTGGTAAAAACTTTTTTTTTATTAATCTGAAAAAGTCATAAAATGTTTGGCATGGTTAAGATTTTTCAACATTCAAAGATTTGTTAAACCAAAAAATATATTAATCATTTTTTTTTTATAATAACTTGGATGAAGCAAAAATTTGAAATATATATATATATATATATAGATCACGTGGATTATTGATAAGTAAGAGGATTTCTCTTAGTCCAAATTTCATATTGAAGGGTATTGTTTGGGCTTGTGGGATATATTGCGGGTTTATTTTGATAATCTAAATCATTCATGCTGTTAGGTACTTCGTATATTTTATTCACACAAAAAATTTGATTGATCCAATAACTATAATTTGTTCAATTTATTGCATTCATCACTAAAATAATGTATGGTTTATTTCTAAAAATATAATCTTTGTTTTTTTTTTAGTAAAAATTTGAATAAATTACAATTATCAGATCGACGCAATTTTTTTGTAAATAAAATACACAAAGTGGGTGTTTGGGAAGTGGGTTTTTATGTAGTTTTTTTAGTTGTAGGATATTATTGGATAAAATTTTTTTGGTGTTTGGGAAGATAGTTGGATTTTTTTGTAGTTGAATGTGATGTTTGTGAGAGAAAAAGTGAAATGATTATGGAGTTAGATGTGATATTTTATTTGGATTTATTTTTTTTAAATTTTGCAAAAAGTGTCTTTTAGTGGAAAAAATCAAAAAAAATCCAACACACAAACTTCCCAAACACCACCGTGTCAAACAAAATAAATTATTTAAATCATCAAAATAGATCCATTGTGAGTCCTATGCGCCCAAACAGAGCCTCCAATTCAAAATCTCAATTAGAAGGGATCCACCTCCTATTAATAATTGGAGCTCTAAGGTTAGGCCATCTCCAACGGTTCACCAAATCTAACATCAAATTCAAATTTGATGAAAAAAAGCTATTTTTTTGCTCCAACGGTTGACCAAAACAGTATCAAATTGAGAAAACATCAAGCGTTTTACCAAACTGAGGACGGCTCACTCCTTTCACCAATTTACTGTGCATAGCCGTTAAAGCAGAAATTTATGAAAATTTTACACATGGTGGTCGACCCCCTGGTCGACCAACTCATGCAAAAATTGGCCTGCAAACTGGTTCAAATGGTTCGAATTATTGGTTCAAACGGTTCAAAAAAAATTTGAACCGGTCGACCCACCGGATGTCCCTTTCCTTTTTTGATGCACACTACAGTAACCATAACCATTGGAGATACGCGTATCAGATCAAGAAAATCAATTTTTTTTTTACTCAGATTTGGTGAAAATTTTGCTAAACCGTCGGAGATGCTCTTAGAACACGAAAACACTATACACAAAATGCTGATTATAATCCACTTCTCAGATTATAACCCACTTCTTTCTCTCACAAAATGCTGATTATAATCAGATTTTAATAAGTTTTTAACCAAAAAACTGATTATAACTATCTTCCCAAAGTAGCCCAAAAAGCATACTTTAAAACGTGAAATTCTAAAATAATGGGTCTCAATATATATATATATATATATATATTTTATGTGACAATAAAACATTTGTCTCAATATAAATGATATGGAGCAATACTTCAAGACTACTAAATAATTTTTTTTTCAAAATAGAAATAAAAAAGTTCATTCATATTTGGTTTGATTTTATGAAAAAAAAAAAACATAAATTTTTTTTTAAAAAAAATAGAATTTAGTTGATAAAAATAAACATCAAAAAGATATTTTTTATATTTTAAACAGTATTTTTACCCTTTCAAAAAAAAAATTATATATAAATAATAATATTTTTTTTATCAATTTAATTTTTAATTTTTTTTGAAGAAAATTTGAAAACAGATTATGAAAATCAAGCCATACCTTCATTTTTGTTTTTTGGAAAATGATTTCTTCTGGGGATTTATTTCCCAGTTATTCCTTCTTCTTTTTTTAATTTTTATTCTCTAGATATGTTTGGCATTGAGACCTCATTTGTTTGACCGATAAAATTAGATGAGATTATGAGTACGGTAAGATTGAGTGAAAATAGTGATATTAATTTAAAAATACAAAATAAAGTGTGTTTGCTTATACACTAGTATAATAATGAGCTCGTTCGGAAAGTTTAGTTTTGGGTTTTTTTGGGCTAAAATAGTCACAAAAAATAAAATAGGCTTTTTAGCTCAATAAGACGAAACATTACATTCAATCCATAATCAATACAATAAAAAGTTAAAAAAGCCAAAAACCTTTTCCAAACGAAACTTTTTAACTCCAAACTAAAATAGTCAAAAAAAAATCAAAAAACTAACTAACTTCCCAAACAAACCCAATATTAATTAGTTGAGATAATGTACAAATTATGTAAAAATTCATATCACATAAAAATAATTTTGTTAATTACATAAAATAAGAGATAAAATGATCTTTTAGTCATTAAATTATGAGAGTGGACTAAGGGTTGTTTGAGATGATATAAATAAGTGTATTTTTTGACTTTTTATGAAATATGGATTAGGTTTGAAGTGATGTGATAGAGAGGTAATATGACTTAAATAAAATAATGTGACTTAAATAAGATAATAATTTTTTAATTTTTTCTAAACATGCCAAACCTAGCCATAGTCTCACATCTTCTATGAATATGCTAATACCATCATGAGAGGGTAATTTATATGAAAATTGGGTCGAGCTGGGTAATGGGCCGTTATGGGCCACAGTGTGAAGGGCTGAGTAAAAAGGCCATGAAGTTACTCCGGCCCAAGAGAGGTGTAAAGTTACTCCGATCCGCAGGAGGTGTAAAGTTACTTCGGTCCGCGAGAGACCTGAAGTTACTCCGGTCCCAAAGAGCTTACGGTAAGTTCGGTCGTCACTCACAAAGTTGTCCCGATTTGGACCGGAATATTGGTTATTCCGGTTTAGACATACCGTGGTTAGCATTAAGAAGAGCCAAGGTAAGAGCAGTGACTGGAAAAGCCGAGCTAGTGTTATCTCAGTCTAGTCTGCGGCTTAGCATAGCCATGCTTACCTCGGTCATGTTGAAGTCTGACCATGGTAGAACCATCTCACTTGGTTTATGCAGTGAGGGGGGTGTTGAAGGATAAGCATTATCTTTCAGGAGTATGAATCCTAAGAGGACTCTACATGGAGGAGTAAAAGTCCTACTAGAATTGTGCCATGCGGAACCTATAAAAGCTTACAACATCACCTATGGAGAGGTAACACAACTTTGATTCTTGAATACACAGAGCTTTTGTCTACTTGTCTATTTTGCTGACTTAGGCATCGGAGAGGTTTCCGGCACATACCCACCGGCTAGCTCACGTTTGTGTTTTCAGAGAGTAAAGTGACGACGTTTGGAGGAACGCAGACTTGATCAACAAGATTATACGAGAAGGTTTATTTCTTTCCCGTACAATTGGCGCCGTCTGTGGGAAAATAATAAAACAAAACCTCTTGATCAAGCTTTTCCTCTATAGAAGCAATGGCACACAACGAAGATTTGCCGCAATCCACCATCGACGGACAAACACCAAAGGGGGGTGCAAGGTGCAAAGGCCTACCTTCTATCCCTCCCATGGCGGACTTGGAGCCACAACGACAAAATCCCAGGAGGGATGCAAGGGGGAGGAGGCGGACTAACAGCCCCCGTCACTCTCATTCACAAAGTCCTAACAGACAAAGGCGGAGGATTGATCCTAAAGTTTTGGAGGACCGTGTAAAGGAGCAGGATGAATTAATACGACGGATGGCGGCGGACATGGAGATTATGAAACGCTAGATGAAGGGAAAAGGAGTGGCGACAGAAGAGGGGCGCAAAAGCAAGACACCCCCTCGCCGCTCAGATGACCGTGGAAGGCATTCCACACCATCACAAGCAGAGAGTAGAAGCCTCAGGACAGGCGATACTCAGTCCAGAACCTCCAGAACTCGTTACTCCAGGTCTGAAAGAACGAGATCATTGAGGTCTTACACTGAGGGAAGTACCTATCGACCGTCGCGCTCGCACCAAACATCATCCAAACAGACGGAGTTGCCAAGATCATCCGATTTGCCGATCATGCTGGAAGAAAAGGCACGATGGAAGGAGGATACTAGGGCGCGCAACCCTCACAGGGTATCTGCCCTTCAGCGGTTGGCTCCTTGGACGCATGGAAGCGTCGAGGTCGGAATGCCGTTACCACGCCTTGCCTACGAACCAACGGACAAAGCATTAGCAAGGCTGCAGACCTCGCCGTTCGTTCCGGCAATTGAAAACGCGCCCCTACCTTCAGGCTTCCTTCAGCCCAAATTCACCACGTACGAGGGGAAGACGGACCCCTACATACACCTAAGCCACTTCTGCCAAGTTATGGCGGTATATCGGCGAAACGAGGCTTTGATGTGCATCATCTTCCCATCAAGCCTTGGTGACCTAGGCTTAACTTGGTTCGAAAAACTTCCAGAAGGTAGCATAGCCTCCTGGGCACAATTGGCGGAGGCGTTCGTCACAAAGTTCAGAACGAACACCAAAACCCCGGTGGAGATTGACCAGTTACTCTCCATCGACATGGGCGAAAAGAAGACACTAAGATCCTACAATAGTCGCTACTGGGAGACATTTAACCAGATTGGGGACTGCCCCACCAATCTCGCCATTGCACAGTACAAAAGAGGCCTTCCAGTCAGGAACAGACTAAGGGACTCAATCACCATGACACCGCTCCTCACCATAGAGGCCTTGATGGAAAGAGTGCATCAGCATATCAGGGTGGAAGAGGATAACGCCCGTGCCAAAATAAAATCTAGCACGACCGCAATACTAGAGAAAAAAGCCTAAGCAAAGGTCAACGCGGTAGACCATCCAAGTAAAAATCGACACGACAGGCGAGACAACGAAAAGGACCAGGATAAAAGATGGTTGAGAGTCCGCACTGCCATAACCACGGTATTCAAGAAACCGATCTACCGAATTCTGAGCGAAATACGCGATGAGCCTTTCGTCAGATGGCCAGCTAAGCTAGGAGAAGCATAGAAAGACTACGACGAAAGATCGCGATGCACCTTCCACAAAGAAAAGGGGCACCGCACTGAAAATTGCATGCCATTGAGACAGCATCTGAAGGAGTTGGTGATAGCCGGTCACCTGGATAAATACATTGAAGGAGGGATGTAACCAACGCCCTAGGACCACAATAACCCTAATGAAATGCCAATTGACGCCCCATCTCAAGGTGTGATCAATGTGATGCATGGAGTATTCGAACTTGAGCGTGTATGCGAGCTCAGAGGGTCGGTCAAGAAGGTTGAGCACTTAAGGGAGGTACTAAGTGCCCAACCTACCATCAAAAAGGGGAGAACAGAGGCCATGAACGTCATGTCTTTTTCAGACAAGGACTTGGAAAGAATATATTGCCCTCACAACGAGGCACTGGTCATCACCCTCCGCATCAAGGATTATGATGTCAAGCGAATTCTAATAGACCAAGGTAGCTCGTGTGAGATAATGTACTACGACACCTTCAAACAACTGAAATTGGAGGACAAAGACCTGGCACCAGCTGTATCCCCCCTGATCGGATTCAACTCAATGCTAGAATGGCCAGTCGGCAAAATTATCCTGCCAGTCAGGGCAGGAAGCGTGACAAAACAAGTGGAATTTTGGGTGTTGAAGGTCCCTTCCACTTACAACATAATCTTGGGAATAACATGGCTCCATGCCATGAAATCAGTAGCATCATCCTACCATCAAGTAATGCAGTTCCGCAACGACGCCGGGGTAATTGAAGAGGTCTTTGGAGACCAGATTATGTCCAAGCAATGCTTTGTCACGGTTAATGGCAACCGCGCTACCAAGGGATATGTTCATTCGGTGGAAGAACCCAAGAGCAATGAACTGTTCGCAGATGTCGGCAAAGCAGCTGATCAAAAAGTGATGGAAGACTTGGTAGAGGTAAGAATAGATGAAAAGAACCCGGATAAGTTCTTTTTGCTCAGTTCGTCGTTGTCCAGCACTGAGAGATTAGAAGTCTTGGAATTCTTGACCTCTAACATCGAAGTGTTCGCCTGGACACCCTACGACATACCAGGCATTGATCCAAACTTCATCTGTCACCAACTCAATGTCCACCCATCCACCAGACCAATCATTCAGCGCACTCGCAGATCGGCACTCCACTACGCCGAGATAGTGGCGGAAGAAGTGAGAAATCTGCTAGAGGCAGGAGCTATCAGAGAGGTGCACTACCCCAGATGGATTTCCAACACAATTGTGGTGCCAAAAAAGAATGACAAATGGCGGGTCTGCGTCGATTATAAGACAGTCAACAAAGCATGCCCAAAGGACAGTTTCCCCCTTCCGCGGATAGATCAACTGGTAGACCTAACGGCGGGGCACAACCGACTTAGCTTTCTTGATGCGTACAGAGGTTACCATCAGATCGCCATGTACGAACCAGACCAGGAGGTCACGTCCTTTACAACTTCAAGAGGACTGTATTGTTACAAGGTCATGCCCTTTGGCTTAAAGAACGCAGGGGCAACATTCCAGAGAATAATCACCAAGATGTTTGAGCCTTTGTTAGGCAGAACAATGGAAGCTTACATCGACGACATGGTGGTCAAGAGCAAGGATGAGAACGACCATATAAGGGACCTAAGTGAGATGTTCCAGATTCTGAAGAGGCACAAGTTGCGCCTTAATGAATCTAAGTGCGCGTTTGGAGTAGGATCTGGCAAATTCCTGAGCTTCTTGGTGACCAACCGGGGTATAGAGGCAAACCCCTCCCAGATCAAAGCTATTCAGGATCTGAAGAGGCCTAACTCAGTAAAGGAAGTGCAGCATCTCACCGGCATGGCAGCTGTACTCAACCGCTTTATTAGCCCGTCATCAGACAGACTACGACCATTTTTTCAAGCATTAAAAGCCAAGTTCGAGTGGGACGAAGAATGCGACCGCGCACTAGAAAACTTGAAAGAATACATGTCTTCTCCACCACTGCTTGTCACCCCAATACCTGGAGAAGATCTCTTCCTGTACCTGGCAGTCTCTCAGCACGCAATTAGCGCAGTGTTGGTCCGTGCGGAAGGAATCCAACATCTGCCCATCTATTATGTTAGCAAGGCATTGCTGGGTGCCGAAACAAGGTATTTGCCACTAGAAAAATTGGCCTTAGCCTTAATGATGGCATCAAGGAAGTTGTCGCACTACTTTCACGCCCACACCATAGTTGTCCTCACAGCTTTCCCATTAAAAGCTCTGTTTGAAAGAGCGAACTTTTCTGGGAGAATCTTGAAGTGGGCAGTAGAGTTAGGACAATTTGACATCAAGTTCCAACCTAGAACCGCGATAAAGGCCCAAGCTTTGGCGGACTTTGTCGCAGAATTTACCTCAGGAAGTCATCATATCTGCCTAGTCGACCTGACTGACACAACCGAACTAGGGATAGAAATTAACGCTGGAATAGCGCAACCCCTGATGCAGGATACTCAGTCAGATCAGAGTAAAGACAGCAAGGAAGAAGCGAACCAAGCTACACCGAGCCAAGACTCACCAACAAATAAAGACTTGGTACAATCAGATAGCGAGGGGCAGACAGCAAGCATGGACCTTGAAGAAAACACCAGCAACATTCTTGACCCCACGACATCATCTGACCCCTCCACTTGCTGGAAGTTGTTCGTTGGAGAGATGTGGAAGCTCTTTGTGGATGGAGCATCCAACCGACATGGTGCAGGACTTGGCATAGTTCTCATCTCACCAGACGGCCTGGTTGTGGAGCAAGCAATCAACCTTGGCTTCCTAGCATCAAACAACAAAGCAGAGTATGAAGCACTTCTTGCAGGACTCAAATCGGCATTCTACATGAAGGCCACCGAACTAATAGTCTACAGCGACTCACAGCTGGTGGTAAACCAAATTTCTGGCGACTATGAAGCAAAGGATGACAGGATGGCCAAGTACCAAGAATTGGTCAAAACAGAGATCAAGAAATTTGAAGTAGTAAGAATAGAACAGATTGGCAGGGAGGAAAACAGCAGAGCAGACGAACTAGCAGGCTTTGCGTCAATGGCAGATATATCCACCCCTCACCCACTACTAATTGACTACCTACCGAGACCAAGCATTGAGGACCCCGAAGTAGAAGATGTGTGTTGCGCCAAATTAGGCCCCTCATGGATGGATCCCATCATACTGTTCTTAAAAGGCGGCGTCTTACCAGAAGAAAAGAAAGAAGCCAACAAAATTAGAGCAAAGTCGCTGCGATTTTGGCTCTCCCCATCTATGGCATTGTACAAAAAGTCATTCTCAGGACCTTATCTAAAGTGTGTCCATCCCAGCAAAGTAGAAGCATTCTTGTTCGAAATACACGAAGGGGTGTGCGGAAGCCACCAAGGAGGAAAATCGTTAGCTTACAGAGCCATTTCACAAGGATACTGGTGGCCATACATGCAGGCAGACTCGGAGAAGTATGTAAAGAAGTGCGAGAAATGTCAGAAGTTCGCACACCAAATACAACAGCCGGCCAGAGAACTCCTACCATTGTCCAGCCCATGGCCCTTTGCAATGTGGGGTTTGGACATAGTAGGACCACTTCCAACAGCACCCGAAAACAGGAAGTTCTTTCTCGCAGCAACAGACTACTTCATAAAGTGGGTGGAAGCAGAAGCATTGGCATCAATCAAAGAAAAAGATGTGAAGAAGTTCGTCTGGCAGAATATCATTACTCGATCCGGCATACCTAAAGCCCTAATATCAGACAACGGCACCCAGTTTGATGGCAGAATCGTTAGAGGCATTTGTGAAGAATACAAAATAGAGTTCTACAATTCTACACCGGCATATCCCCAAGCCAACGGCCAGGCGGAAGCATCAAACAAGGTCATCTTGGATGGACTGAAGAAAATGTTAGAAAGTGCAAAAGGCAAATGGGTTGACGAGCTTCCTAATGTTTTATGGGCTTACCGCACCACACCTCGACGATCAACAGGAGAAACACCATTCTCCTTAACCTATGGCATGGAAGCAATAATCCCACTGGAAGTTGGCCTCCCCACAATTAGAAGCGAAAATTTTGATCCAGACTTAAATGGAGAAGCTATAGCATTGGAGCTCGACCTCGCCAAAGAAAGAAGAGAAAAAGCACTGGTTCACATCGCCTCATACCAACAAGAGTTATCTAGGAAATACAACAAAACAGTATATCCAAGTTAATTCAAGATTGGAGATTGGGTGCTGCTCAAAGTGATTGGAAACACCTTGACACCAGGAGATGGCAAGTTAGGGCCTAATTGGGAAGAACCTTACAAAGTGATCGGATTAGCTGGCAAGGGGGTATACCACTTAGAAGATAAGGACGGCAAAGCAATTCCCAGGCCATGGAACACTACCAATCTCAAACTATTTTATTTTTAGCTTTTCTTCAAAATACTTGTAATTTTTCTTTTTCCCAATAAAACAAGTAGTTTTTTCAGCATAAGTGTTTTATTCTGTAAAAATTGTTTTAGTAAGTTAGGGGCATTGAAAACATGGTTGGCTGGAAAACCAACACCTCTCCTAAGCCCAAGATAAGGATCCAGGCTGTAGGATGTTTGGTCGGAATACCCAAACACTTTACTCTAGGTTGGCTGGAAAAAACCAACTTAGAGGTTAGCTGGAAAAACCAACACCCCTCCTAAGCCCAGGATAAGGATCCAGGCTGTAGGACGTTTGGTCGGAATATCCAAACACTTTACTCTAGGTTGGTTGAAAAAAACCAACTTAGAGGTTGGCTGGAAAAACCAACACCCTTCCTAAGCCAGGCTAAGGATACAGGCTACAGGACGTTTGGTCGGAATAACCAAACATTTTTCTAAATTGGCAAGAATAACCAATTTAGAGGTTGGCTGGATTAGACCAACTCTTAATACTCTTCAGCCGAAGTAAGGATATCGGCTAAAGAATGGTTGGCTGGACTGAGCCAACTGTTAGTACTCTTCAGCCAAGGTAAGTATCTCGGCTGAAGAGTGGTTGGCTGGATTAAACCAACTCTTAGTACTCTTCAACCGATGTAAGGATATCGGCTAAAGAGTGATTGGCTCGATTAAACTAACTCTCAGTACTCTTCAGCCCATGTAAGGATTTTGGCTAAAAAATTGGTTGGCTGGATTAAACCAACTCTTAATACTCTTTAGCCGAAGTAAGGATATCGGCTAAAGAATGGTTGGCTGGACTGAGCCAACTGTTAGTACTCTTCAGCCGAGGTAAGTATCTCAGCTGAAGAGTGGTTGGCAGCTATAATTAGATTGCAAGATCAAGACCGAGATAAAGTATCTCGGCAAGAGAATGCTGTACCTCATGCAAGACATCAGTTAGAAAGTAATGGTATAAGCATAAAGATCAACCGAAATGAGAGTTGGAACAAAAAGAGCAGACTTCATTAAAAATTCAAAACAAATACAAAGGAGGGCCCCTAGCCCAGTTACATTTGTCCAACAAAAAGAAGAAAAAACAGAATCAGTTAAATAGATCATCAAGATCAGCATCAATATCAACTCGAAGCCCGGTTTTTTACGGTAGTACGGTCTCGGTTGGGTGCTTGGTCTCGGCAGAAAGTACGGTTTCAGTCGGCAGCTCGTTAGTCAGGTCTTCCACCGTTGGCTCCAATTGAGCTGTTTGATGGGGTCATTAACGACCGGGGTATCATTAGGCTCGGTTTCTTCATCGTCGTCTGAACCCTGAAGAAACTGTTGCTGAACTGATTCAGCGTACTCCGATAGTGAGCTCAGTATGAAGTACTGAGGAGGATTGTAAACCTCGGTCTCGGGCCCACAACCGAGCTGCACCACAGCTGCCTTCTAACCATATTTGAAGAACAAATCTTTGGCTGCCTCACATTGCTGCATATAGAGGGCCTCCCCCTCCTTGAAACCTTCAGCATTCGCATCATTCGCCTTTTTATTTAGCTCGGCGATCTCTGCATTTTTCTTACCTTCGAGCTTGGCTAGCTCACACAAGTATTTGCCTTTGATCACGGCTGCAGCTTTTTGTTTTTCTGCATTAGCCGAGCTAATGAGACCGGCCAGACGACCGTTCTTGGATTTTAGCTCGGCTAGCTGCTTCCTAGCCTCTTCTAGCTCGGCAGTTTTTTCAGTTACTTCGGCCATGGCTTGCCTTGCTATTTTTCGGAGCTCCAACATACGCTTGTGAGCAATTTGACTCTTTTGCATGGCCTGAAGAAGAATGGAAAGAAACTAATGACAAAATCGAGCAAAAAGTTGGAAAAATTAGAGAGACCAGAGGGGCTGCTTACCAGGATCATTGATTTAGTTGCAGACCGGATGACCTTGAGCTCGGTCAACTGGTTGCGATGCTTCATATCAGGGGGCAGACATACACTCTTAGCCAGATTGAAGGCTAGCATATGGTCTTTGTTAGCCACCACTGAGTCAGTATCACAAATAGCGCGATTTTGGAAAGACATTTTTGGAGCCCACTTGGAGGAGCTAGCTCGGTCAGAACGCTCCGGCTGAGTGATCACTGGAGGGCTCGTTGGAAGAGTGGTTTCATTTTCATCAACAAGGCGTTGCTCGGTTTGGGTAGTCCAGGCACACTTGCTGGGGCGAGATGAGGAGGGTTGTTGAGATGGAAGGGCCACCACGATCTCTTGAGTCTTGGTGGTTGGTGGTACTTCGGCTGGTTGTGTTTCGGTTAGGAGGGCCCTCACTCTGTTCCTCTTCGCTATTTCTTCTTCAGCAGTAGTATGGACTAGGTTGATTTGTGGCAAGGTCAGGTCCGGTTCAGGAGAGGCCTCTAGCAAAAAATCTGTTACTCTGGCTTTTCGTCGGCTGCTATATCTATACGTCGGCTCAAAATTCAATAGTTTGGCCCAACTTCTTTTAGAGTATCGTAGTGTGGCGCGAAGTGTGTCTAGGTTGGGGTAACTGTATAGTGATTGAAGATGGGCTGAATCTGCATAAAGAAGGGAACTGTTAGTTTGGTTCAGAAATAGGAGATCGAAATAAAGAGAAGCATGCAAAAGAAACCGAAGTAATTATACCGGGGGTTCCTTTATTCCAGTTTATACTACGGCCTGGGATCTGGCTTGGTGGTCTTCGAAATTACCAAACACCCAGAAAAATCATCATCATTTAAGTCTTTGTCTGGTGTATCTTTTATTATTTTCTCTCGACGGCGTCGTATTCTTAAATAATAAACCCACCCATCTTCTTTTGAGCCTATAGAATATTGGTGAAAGAGTTCGGCTAAGCCGAGGTTAATACCAGCACGACGGTTTAGCTCGGCTATACCATTTATTATGCGGTATGAGTTTGTGGAAAGCTGAGTTGGGCATATCCTAGTTTGCCTAAGGAATTCACAAAGTAAAGGCTGTACAGGGAATCTTAGGCCGGTTTCTACAATGGAAAGGAGGGTGAAGGGAACAAAACCAGGGTTTCTCCAAGGTATGATATCTTGTTCGGCTAAGGTGAGATGAACATCATCGGGGATGTTATAATCCTTTTGGAATTCGGCCAAACCCCCAGGTGTGTCTACTAAGAACCTATATTTACCCATTCTCTTTTAAGTTACGAATAAATTAAGCTTGTGTTAGCTCGGTCAGAGAAAGGTGCTAAGTAGTTCGGTTGAGCGCTCAAAAGAGTGCCTGGGCAACCTAAAGTCTGCAAAGTGAAAAAAGAGGTGTTAAGCACAGCTTGTGGGACCGTGTTAAAAGAACAAAAAGGGGCAAGATAAATATAGTCCTAGCTTGGTTTGAAGAAAGAATTTGGTATCCTGGTTTGTGCAAGGGGTTTGTTATTTCGTTTTGTGTAAAGGTTAGTGTTAGCCCGGTTAAACCTCTAGGGGCAGCGCTCTTAGTTCAGTCTGAACTACGAAGGCTGGGTTAGCCCCAAGTTATAGCTCGGCCGTGGTTGAGACTAGCAGACGCACTATTACGCAGACTTAATGCGGATTGCTAGCTCGACTGAGTTAAAACAAAAGGTGGTTTGACTTGTTAAAACTAATGGTATAATGTGAAGTGTTAGTTCGGTTGAATGGTCTAGCTAGAATGACATCAACTACAAACGAATTTTTAGTTCAGTTATACTATGATTTTGGATCAAAATCAGTGTCTTTCAGTTTATTCGTGAAAAGCCAAAGGTTCTATTACACGAAAGAAAGGTATGTGTTTTGAAAAAATACACAAAATACATGTATTGTAAAAGCAAATGCGAAAACAACAAAAACAAGGCAGATTTGAGTAAACTTACCAGGTCAAGAGGAAGAAATCAGAGATGGAAGCAATGGCAATGAAGAACACGAACTCAGCAAGTTCAGGGTTAAAGAAGCTCAGGAACGAGAAAGTGAGAAGAGGAAATAGTGTGGTAAGTGATTCAAAAAACAAAGAGTTTTGTTTTGATGCAAGGACCAGAGGCGGAAACTGTTCAAAATACACGGAGAACGAAGATGGCGTGACAGCTGCATTGGGCCAATCAGAGGGGGTCACGTGTCCTTGGAATGAGAAACGATTCAGTTACTATGATTGAAGAGACGTTTTGACCGGACAGGTAGAGCCGGCGTGAATTTAGCGCGGCTGGAGAGGCTAAGAGAGTCTTTTAGCTCGGTCGGAAAGGCTAAAAAGTTTTTTGGCTCAGCTGGTAGATAAGGTAATCCTTATCATGCTGCGCTGATGGAATTAAGGGGCAATTGAGAGGGTAATTTATATGGAAATTGGGCCGAGCTGGGTAATGGGCCGTTATGGGCCACAGTGCGAAGGGCTGAGTAAAAAGGCCATGAAGTTACTCCGGCCCAAGAGAGGTGTAAAGTTACTCCGATCCGCAGGAGGTGTAAAGTTACTCCGGTCCGGGAGAGACCTGAAGTTACTCCGGTCCCAACGAGCTTACGGTAAGTTCGGTCGTCACTCACAAAGTTATCCCGGTTTGGACTGGAATATTGGTTATTCCGGTCTAGACATACCGTGGTTAGCATTAAGAAGAGCCAAGGTAAGAGTAGTGAATGGAAGAGCCAAGCTAGTGTTATCTCGGTCTAGTCTGCGGCTTAGCATAGCCATGCTTACTTCGGTCATGTTGAAGTCTGACCATGGTAGAACCATCTCACTTGGTTTATGCAGTGAGGGGAGTGTTGAAGGATAAGCATTATCTTTCAGGAGTATGAATCCTAGGAGGATTCTACATGGAGGAGTAAAAGTCCTACTAGGATTGTGCCATGCGGAACCTATAAAAGCTTACAACATCACCTATGGAGAGGTAACACAACTTTGATTCTTGAATACACAGAGCTTTTGTCTACTTGTCTATTTTGCTGACTTAGGCATCGGAGAGGTTTCCGGCACACACCCGCCGGCTAGCTCACGTTTGTGTTTTCAGGGAGTAAAGCGACGACGTTTGGAGGAGCGCAGACTTGATCAACAGGATTATACGAGAAGGTTTATTTCTTTCCCGTACACATCATAATAAGCGATTGATAATGGCCTCGTTTGGTGTAACTGTTAAAATAATTTATAGATTATAGCTTAACAGATTTTAGATTATGACTTTAATCAGAAGTTGTTAATCTGTTTGGTATAGCTGTTGGATTATAGATTTAAGTTGCTGAGTAGCGTTTGTTAAATAAGTTGTGAAATAGCTTTTTCAATTAATTTTTATTTTTTGTTATTTACTACTTGTCTACATTTCTCATAAAAAATAATAATAATAATCTATAGTCCATTTAGGTCTTTTTCTATTTTTAAAAAAATAAAAAATAAAAAAATCTAAGAGTATAACCATATATTAATATGTCCACAGCAGAAGCTGATAATCAGAAGCAAAGGGTGAGCAGCTTCTCAGAATCAGTTTTTTTGAATTAAAATAAGGTGTTAGAATCTAAAACTGTTTGAAATAAATTTAACCAAACAGTTCAAAATAACTTTTTTAATATTAAAAACTATAAATTAATTTTAAAAAACTGAAATAAACAACCCCAAGCTTATCAAATTAGCAATTCCATATCATCCCTCGATAAACAAACATAACATAAATAAAGAGACCACAAATTACTAATCCAATCACATCCAAACGAACATGAAGCGAAGGTGAAGCCGCCTAAAAGACCAGAAAAGTCAACTCAATGCAGAAAGTGGGAACCCAAGAGTCATTAAATTCACTAGCAGACTAGCAGTGATTCACCCCTACCAACTAAAAAACTCTAATTGTGTTTTAGTAATGTAAAAAATTAAAAAATAAAAATAAATAAATACAAAGTCAAAACTCACACAAATTAAAATTATTAGAGCTCTCTCCCAGTCTCAAACATTTCTCTTAAATTCACCTGAACCATGTCCTTATCTAACACCGCATCAATAGGAAAAGTCTGGTTTTTAGAAGATTGGGCTTCTCTCAGTCCGTGATCGGATTGGAGAGTGTTGTTGGACTCGTAAAGGTCTATTACAGATCTGTTTCGATAATCTAAACTGTTCAATATGTAAAACTCGTCGAGTATTATAATTCTGTAAAATATCAAATTGATCGGATATCTATAGTTATCTCATCGGATCAGATTTCTGTCAATCTTTTATTTTTTCACTATTTTTTTTTATTTTTTTTTTATACAAAACTGATTTGAACACATAACTATCAATATCCGATTAATATGAAATTTTACAGACATATAATACTTGACGAATTCTACACATTAAATAGTTTAGATTATCGAAACATGACCCTTTGTGGCCCTCACGGGGCCCAATAGTAGCCAGCCCCTTTTCGGAATTAGGGTCTTTGATTTTATCCAAAAGAATATGTATGATAGAAATTAAATTAATGAAATATATAATTTATGAGTAAAATAAATATAAATTATTAATTTTTATTTCTGAGTAGATAAATCTAAATTTATAGTATTACTATTTAGAAAAAATAGAGTGAGTCTTACAATTTTGATAAAAATTATATTAATACCTTTTAAAAAAAATTAAATACATCAAAATTAATGCAAATAGTTTGAAAATATAAATAAATAATATAAAATATATATTATCTCATAAAATATATAACATCATGATAAGTGTTATATGAATTAAAATTTTAAAGAAACTCAATATAATTATATCAAAAATGTAAAATTTAATGTATTTTTTTCAAACCTCTAAGGAGGTCACTGTAATTTGCACTTAGTATTTTGAAAAATATAGATGTCTAAAATGCTTTGTAAATTTAACTCATAATGTTGTAGCATGACAAATATTAACTTTTTATTTGTCACATATTCAACAATATACAATGTAGGTTTGGTTTTGCTCAAGTTGGGAATTGACCGTCTCGACTTAAGAATGTATTTAGGCTTAAGTCGAGCTCAGTAATTTGAACATTTACATTTTAGTACTCATTTAACATAATATTTATACAAAAAATTCATATGATCAGATATTAATAGTTACATATTTAAATCACATTTGTTTAAAGAAAATGAACGATAATTATAATTTCAAGAGTAATTATTCATTTTTTAATACAAATGTGATTCAAACATATAGCTACTGATATCTGATCATTTTAATTTTTTTTCATGAATATTATACTCAATAAGTCCTAAAAAGTGAACAAGTTATATTACTGAGCCCGGCCCCGAAATGAGCCCACTAAAATTAACACTCTCAAGTTGAATGACCAACATGAGATAATCTAATCCCTGAAATTTAACTCCTTCGTTACATCATTATGGTTATAGGTCTAAATAATTATAAGATCTTACTAACAAGTGTCCCTAGGACACAAGAAAAAGAATTAAAAAAAAATTTAAAAAAATGAGAATTTTTATATTAAATTCAATATATTTTTATTAAAATAAATATATTTTTTAAACACTTTTACCTATTTTCAAGATATTTTTTTTAAAGTAATCATAATATTTGCCTTAGAGACACACTTTCATATTTGTCCTAATTTATGTACCATAATTATTTCACAATTGGTAAAGAATATCTCTATTGAGCATATTTTAATTGGGATATTTACCAATAAATCTCATCCCAAAAACAATTGTACCATTTGCTCCCAACGTTGTGTCTGTTGTTTTGATTGGTCCTATCAGTGGGAGAATATATTCCAGTTTGATCCTATTTTTCTTGTTTGGTAATATTTATTGGTCATTTATACCCTTTGTTTTCTCATGGCTCGTTTTTGGTGGGTTTGGTTGTGCATATGGAAGTACAATATGTTCCCTTCATTATGTTAGGGTTTTTCTAGCTGATGTGACGGTGTGCTATGGTGATTGGTGTGTTTATGGACAGACAGTGATTCGAAATTCCGCCGACAGTAGTTCTAGTGTTTTGAATGTATTGTTTGTTTCGGTTGTTTTCGTGTGTGTTGTGTATCTATTTTAATTGCATGGTGTGCCATACAATGTTCATATTATAATCGTTGTCCCCCATTTGTATGGGGTTGGGTGCATTCGTAGTCAATATGTTAACAATTTTCAGCTGTATAAGTCGTTGCCATGATGACACATTGGTGTCGTTCATTGTTGTTTTGGTTGTTCTAGTTTGTGTTCCTGTGTAACTTTATACGATTTTTCCCATCAATATGTTTGGAACACAGTGGCAAGTATTTTGTGTATGTGATACACATGGATGGGTTTTGCGTAGGGTACGAGGGTGGAAGGGGGTGTTGACACATATTTGTATTTTACAGTGTGTTGCGTTGCACTTATGGTAATCTAAAACTATTTGTTACATTGTTTGCATATTGTAGGAATGGACGCTCATGTTATGTTGGTGTGTTGTTATCGCGATGCGAACGCCGCCATCAAGTTATAATTTCCATTTCGATTTGATGATTTGGTTACTTGTGTCTATCAAAATTTTGATGGTCTCACACACGCTGATGTGTGTTTCTTTTTCAAGATTCTGGGATACAACAATTTCAAATTACAAAATGATATCGATATGGAAAACATGGAATCCCTTGCATGGTCTTTCTGTGTAGGACATATTGACGTCGTCATTGAAACTCGAGTCACGCAAAGTTCAAAAGGTATTGGCAACGCAAATCGAAAACCATGTGATGTTACATTCAGTTCACTGGGGGAAGGAGACGAGTCGGACAATGATAATGAACAAGATGATTTACATCCCAAATTTTGTCCTCATGTTGACAAAGTTTTCATGTCCGCCCCATGGGCTAACGGCATCACACATGTGGATCAAAGCTTTGAGGGTGGGGCTACTGAATTTCATAATGTTCTTCGTAAGTATACGGTTGAATGTGGATTCCGGTTCAAGTATCTAAAGAATGACTCCATTTGGATTACAGTTGTGTGCACGATAAGGGAATCAAAAAGATGCATGTGGTCTATACACACACGAGTCCTGCATGCTGATGAGTTTTTTTACATTCGTAAGTGGAATACAGAGCACAGTTGCAGTGTTGCCATTCGGATACCAAAAAACCTGAGGGCTGGGTCTGATTTAGTATCTGATGTTATCTCTGAACGAGTATGTGACAAATCGCTCACATGACCGTCCGATGTTGTTTATGACTTAAAGAAAGATTATGGATTAGAAATAAGCTACCGAGTAGCATGGTTGGGCATTGAGAAAGCAAGGGGCGAGATGTTCGGTGCACGTTCCATTTCATTCGATCAATTACGGTGGTATAGTAATTCTATTATGGAAAACAATCTGGGCAATTACATTAACATTGACTATGATGACCAAAATCACCGGTTTGTACGATATTTTATATCATTCAAAGCATACATCGATAGTTTCAATTATTGTCGTCCTTTACTATTCCTGGACGATACCTTCTTGAAGGGAAAATTGAAAGGCAACTTGTTAGCTGCTACCGCAAAGGATCACAATCAAGATTATGCTCGTTCATAACACACACACACTGTTAATGGCATAATTTGTTACATTTTTTAACTCAATGGTGTTTACGTCCTACCTATTTATTGAACCCATTATCAATTTTGCACACAGGCTTATTCCTATTCACAATTGCAATTGTCGACTAGGAGAACACAACTAATTGGGCTTGGTTTTTGGAACACCTCGCTAATGTGGTCAAAACGAATAGGGCGATCACATTCATTTCAGACCGACACATAGGTATACTCGAATCTATTCCAACCACATTCCCATCTACCCACCACACGTTCTACTTGTAACATTTGCAACAAAACTTGCAAGACAAGCTGCGATACACCAACAAGATGTACCGGGTCGGCTTGCTAAGCAAATTTCGTGAATGTGCTTGCGAACAAACCGTAACAACATTCAATTCCAGTTTAGAAAGGTTTAAGACATCGGGCTGGCAAGTGGCAATGAATTTGCTGAAAGATTTACCCCCGTCATATTGGGCAAACACCTACTTCCGGTACGCACCCAATCACGAATATAGTGAACCAAATTAATTTCATATGATGCCTGACTTAATGCATTTTTCGTTCATAATTACCTGAATCTATTTTTACATTTCATCTTTGTGTTTTTAGAGGTGACCAATATGGCGAGATGTGTTCAAATGCTGCTAAGTCATTCAACTCATGGATCGGTGAGGCATGCCACCTCCCAATTACACAAATGGTTGACAGCATTAGAACGAAAATTATGGATCAAATGTCAAAACGCCGACGCAAGGCAGCCGTGTGGCCTGGAGTTCTTTGCCCCAAAATGGAGTCCTGGTTGGTAAAAGCATACAACAAAGGCAGGGTTTGACTTGTAGCCAATCAAATGAGGATGTGTACGAGGTCCATTCATACCCATCAGTACTTGTGGATGTTGGCAGGCGAACGCGTTTATGTTTTCAGTGGCAGATTAAACGGTTTCCATGTGCACACATGATGGTTGCAATCTGTAACAACGGACGAGATTTGTATGACTTGGTTGAACCATATTACCATGTGTTCAAATATCGTTCCACATACGCTTCAAGTATAACTCCAATACCAACTGTTGAGAAACCATCGTTCAATACTGAAGATTTCATCATATACGCACTAGTTGTGAAATGACCACAGGGGAAGCCAAAGAAAAAATGAATTCTATCACGGGGGGAAGAAGTGCAGTAAATTCGTTGCGGACATTGTCAACGCATGGGGAACCACAATAGGAAGACATGTAAAGAACCAATTTAGCCATCACTGCATGCGACTATATGTCTAATGTTTTCATTCCAAAGTTTGTCACTACGGTTTACTTTATTTCTTTAAATAAGTGTGTACCAAAACACCAAACATACCGTACTATTATTTTTTGCATTATTACGTGGATTTTATTATGTAAGTCGACCAAATAATTTGGGTGACACACAACCCCAAACCTAACAGTTTACTAAACTATTTCTACCGCTGTGATGTTTTACATTTTTCAAAATATTAGGCAAACATTGGTATGTACGGTAATCTTCCACAATTTTTAGCAACTGCAAGTAGGCATTGAATTCGTTACATGAACGGCATTGCACACAAATGTAGTCCCATTCAATGCACATCTTCAGAACATAGTATGTTAACAACATCGTTACACCTGCAACACGACACATATTCACCATAGTGTCCGGTTTCTATTATGTCAACAGTTACAACCTGAACCACAACCAGCTTTAAACTTACTCAATGCACGTTCGTCACATTTCGTGAAATAGCGTATACAATACACAACATTGTCCACCCATACCCCAGCATAAACATTTACACAACCACTACCTTTGTGGAACAACACCAACCCACATAATTGTTTGCCACACACACTGGTGCTTGTTCAACATACCCACTCATATTATTGTCCACCAGACAAAACCACTGTTGTACAACATCATTAGACAATAGCATGTAAATTTCATTCACAACTACCATTTTTAATACCAAGCTTATATAAACACAGTGTCCATGCAAGAATCGCAAATAGCAAAAAAACAACACATTTAACGTAAGCCCACATCATATTTACTACCAAATTCAGTTCGTTCATGCACGTTCACAAAAGAAAAAAACCATGCATATACCACCTTATTGATCAAAACTATATAACTGTACAATATTGTTTTCATATGTGCCTAAAAAAAAAAAACATTCAGATCAAATATTTCAGACCCCTGATTGTGTCGTTCACAACTCCCTTAACCATGTTTGCTCTCAACACGATGCCGTTGTTACCTTGTAATGAACGCCCCACATCAACATGGTGCATGTATTGCCGCATCACCGCGCAAACAATAACCGCACAATCTAGCCTACGTTGGGAAAACCCAAGCAACAATTTGTCAATTACATTGCACAATCACTTTCAGAGACAATGGACAACGTACTGGTTTCAACACCGGGTTACTTACGAGTCGGCTCTCTGCTGGGGGCAGTCTTCAATAGACTCGAGGGGGTGGTTGAAGGTCTCAGCGATGCTAACCTCGTCTATTCCATCCCCTCGTAACGAACGTTTCATTACAATTGAGACACGTTCCTTCTGTCACACACAAAACAACCACCCAAATTAATTTCAAACTCACGATACGTCCATAACCTTATTAAAACAACAATTACATGCGTTTTTTACCAGGATAAGCGCTTCATTGTAATGCATGTCTGATCTGCCGGTCGAACATTGCCTCATCGGATTAAAATGTTTCCAATTTCCATCATCTGCGTCATACACCACGAGAGTCCAGTGTGCTTGGTTGCATAAGGGAAAATGAATGTACCGACAATCCTTAGACGATGCAAAATTCTTCAGCATATAACTTTCCATGGTTTTTGTGCTGCCAGTTTTGATAACGTTTTACAAAACAAATAGTCTTTATCAGAAGATATCCATGCACCGATTATCATATAACAATTACACAGTACTTCTCACTATGCAAATACTGCTGAAGAAGTACGATTTGTCTGCTAAAGCATCACCCGCACAGACGTGCGCCTGCTCTATCAACAATATCTCAAAATACGCATTAATTACCTGCAGTGAGACACTGACACATTAATTACAGAAGTCAACCATAACAACTACGTACGACAACACACATTTACAATTCTATGGAAAACAACACAATACATGTGACACTAAAGTAATAACGCAACTCACATTGCCATAGATACTATCTCCATGTACAAGACTCTTGACATCAGTAAAATACACCGACACACCGCTGTCAATACTAGCCCACATGACAGCCCTACACATAAAACAAACACATCATCTCACCAAAACACGTTACGCTTATTGGAGGGGGGAAATTGCATATATACCCACACATACCCGTCGTTATTTCGTTTGTAAGCCTTTGTTATTTGCTCTTTCTCTTCAAACGTCATCAGTTTCCATACCCCAAACCGGTTGTTCAACTCGAACCCAGACCATTTATTGGCAGTCACACCAACTAGACCATTTATTGGCAGTCACACCAACTATGTCCACATCTATAACAGTGTCATTCACATTACGTTTGTCTACCTCCCCACCCTCGTCCATGTGTGTGTCTATTTTCTTTTCGTGATCACGACCTAACTAGTAGTCATAATCTTTCAGCCTTAATTCTTTCCTAACTTTGTTCTTAATGTTGCGCACAAACGAATTTCTCACTCCTTCCCCTACATACGAAAACACTTCCATTTTAGGGGTCGACAGACTGACATCACCTAGACTTCGTTGTAGTGCTGGACTAGAATCAGACACTGTGTACACAGTTACATTTTGACCACTAACACCCGAATTTACACTAACTCGAATAGGCGTTACATCGTGCACCACTGTCACATCGAACCCACTTCTACCTTGGCAATGGCTCACACCAACGTTCCCAAAGTCGTTTCTTGGGTAAGCTTGCGTAACAGTGTGCACTTGGTGGTCAGATAACTGGTTCTCTAACATTGATATTGTTTGGCGTAGTTCCTTGTTCTCATTTTCAAGTTTTTGTAACTTGTCATCCTTAACCTTCATGACACACCCGAACCCACCAATAATGTTCACGGCTTGCATTTCCATTTTGCTCTTCAAACTAACTACTTCAACCTCTAGCTTTGCTATTGTCCCTTCGTTTGTTTTGTTCCGCACTACCATGTCTGCCATCGACTTCAACGCCTTCTCCAATTCAGTGCAACCTGCCACATCACTCCCTGCATTATATACCGTGTTGTGCACGTCATTTGATTTCACTCATATGCCATCCCCAGCCGGATGCGCCACACGTACTATCCTATTGGCACAAATACCAACCACATCCATTGCTCTCTCGTTACAATGGCCAATTTCATGCTCGTCTGTTGCCAAAATGTCACGTTCGTACTCCAAAGACCTTAACCTGTTAATTTGTACCTGTCCATCACAAAAACACAACACAACACAAACATCCCGAACATTCAAACACCCTCATCTAATAACAATTATGAACAAACACTACACATCATTACATAGGTCATGTACTTCGAATTTACCAGGTGCTGAAAAATCCAAACCCTGCATCCTGGTAACTAAGGCACTGTAGACACCCCATTTTTGACCGCCCTTAAGACTTGGGCACTACTGATGGTTTGCTCGGTGTTGAGACATGTGCAGGGCAAAGAATCAGTTTCTTCGGCTAGAAGAGAGGCAAATCTTTCAAAACACTTTGTTTAGGGTTTTGGAGTTGAAGAAGAGAGGAAAGGAGAGGAGAAAACCAGTTTGGGAAAAGTTCGGCATGAATCCGGGTAGAAGCGAGTCGAGTAGCCCTCGCTGAATCGGGCTTATCTATCTGTACACTTGGAGTTTAGCTATGGGGCCACCACCATCGGAAAGCTTACTTCCGGGGCTTCACTTTGCACTCAAGAATCTCCTAGAGCCAAGTCCGGGTGGGGGAGATATGATCAGTTGAAGTCGGGCATCATCCCGGTTGGATCGAATCTGCGCGACTTCACGGAAAAGGGCATAACTTTTTGCATAGGAGGAATTTTGATGCAAGGTTTGCGCCATTGGAAAGCTAACTTCCGGGGCTTCAATTTGGGCACCAATCGGCAGTTTTTTGACCTTACCGGCCATCCACCGGCACTATATATATCCGGACGGCAATTTATTGTGCCGACCGGCACTTTATTTTGCTAACCGGCAATTTTTGCTAGCCGACGACCTTCCGGAGCATTCTGCAGATTGAGTGGATTCCAGCTGTGCCAGTTGGAATGCACAGAATCGATCCCCCACGTGCATGTGTGTTTGTTTTGCACCTTGTGAGCCTTTGAACCCCTTAACCTTCTAGAAGCTTGAACCTTTTGGCCAAGCTTCTTGGAGAAGCTTGAACCTTTTGCCAGCTGTTTTAGCTTCCTCTAGAAGCCTTGCACCCCCTTGAACCCCTTTTGACCCTTTCCCTTTACTTAGCTTGTAAGTTAAGTGCCTAGTCTTGCTTATATAAGCACCTCTCCTCCTCCTTTGTTTAGGTTGGATTTTTGGAACAAAAAACCAGAGATATATAGATATATCTGATATATACATACATATATCCCTTCATCTCTCACTATATCTCTCCCATTCAACCATCAAACACCCTTGTTCTTGGGCCATTTCTTCATCAACTCATAGCACAAGGCATCCAATGCCTATTCCAGCAGCTTGAGGCTGTCCTCCAGAGGTTAAAAGCTCCCAAACTTGGTCCAAGAGGTGTTGGTTTGCTGGTCTTCAAGGGTGAGTCTTCATCTTCCCTTTTCTAGCATTTTCTTGCTTCATATCTTAGCCCCTTGTGGTTACATCTTTGGGCTCCGACCCAAACTTCAAATCATCATATTTTGAGGTCCTCTTCATGTTTGATTGAGGACCTCTTGCTGTTTGAGGATAGTAGCTAGCACTTCCTTCTTTATCTCTCCTTTAGGCCCTAATCTTGCATGTTATTTTTGGCCTATGTGTAATCTGCTTTTGGGCATGTAGTAAACTGTATATAGGCTTATTTTGAGCCCTTCTTCAACATTGAAGAAGGGCTCAACACTATTTGGGACTTCCATGTCATACTTCCCTTTATATCCTCTTTTTGGTCCCATTTTTGTATGTCTTGGCAGCCCCTGATGTTGCTGTTTTTGGACCTTGGTCCGAACTAAAAGTGGCTTTATTTTGACCTCCTGAACATGTTTTATTAAGGGCATTTTCTTGTTTGGTGAATGTCTTGTATACCTCATGTTATAGCCACTTTTGAGCTTCATTTTTGCATTGCATTTCTAATATATTTGTATACTGTTTTTGGGGCTGCCATAAACTGTAAATAGTCTTATTTTGGGCCCCTCTTCAATGTTGTTGAAGGGCCCTAACCTGTTTGGAGTTAGCAGCCGTGAGTTGCTTCATAATCGCATGTTTAGGGCCGTTTTTGTATGCCATTTTAGCCCCATCTTTGCTTGCTGTTTGGCCATGCCATAAACTGTAAAAAGGCTTATCTCAGGGCTGCCTTGCTTCTGTCTTCATGCTCCATGTCCATATTATGCATGCTTTGTATAGCTGTAAGCCATTTCATGCGCCTAATCTTGCATTTCGGGATTCATTCCATGCGTTGAATGTCGTTTCGTTATGTTTCGGGGCTGTTTTGCATCACCTATCGCCTCTGAAATTTGCATGAAAATTGTCCATGTTTGTGCTTTTCAAATGCGTCGAAAAGTTGCTTCATTATGCTTAAGTCTTGGACCATGTATCTATGCATGTTTGCATGTCGTTTGCCTCCATGTACTTAGCATTTTGGCCACTGTTTTGGGCCTAACTAGAGCTGCCTAATTCATGTTTAAGACCATCCCTTGCTTATTTGCATGCTCACCTTGCATGTTTGCTTGTATCGACATGTTGCATCCTTAGCTCGTATGCCTAAGTTGCATTGCATCTTGCATGCATCACCTTGCCTCTTGAGATGAGTATGATAGAGGTTAGGCTTCCTTGTGTGTTTATTTGGTTTGCATGCATTTTGAAATTGAAGTTGCACACTTGATTCTTTGGGCCATCATGCATGGAAATGCGTGATTGGTGGTCCGAGAATTGGGGCACATCCTCCTTTGAGTCATTAACATGATAAGGAATGTGATTGGTGCATAAATTGTTTGAATTGCATTGCCATGCAAGATTTTGCCCTCTGCTGCTGTGAGTTGCAGGTTCTGCAGGAATTTATTGCCGGCCGGCAGTATTTAGTGCCGACCGGCAGTCAATCGATGGCCGGTGGATATATTTTGTGCCGGTGACTAAATGCTACTGCCGGTGGAAATTTTGCTCAGCCGATGATATCCCCCAGTGTCCTGAGAGGCATCCCTGAGGTTTTGGTAGCCTTCAGAGGAGCAGAGGAAAGAAAACAGAGGCAGCCTATGCATGGCGGCGCATTTCCCGAGGCAGTTTACCTGTTTTCCTAGATTAGTTAATTTGTTAATTAATTAATTAATTTATAATATTTAATTAGCTTGCGTAGTTAATTAATTTGTAATATTTATTTGGTCCCTCCGAGTGAGGGCATATTTGTAATAAGTGTGCGTGCGTGTGATGTATGCCTTCCAACCCCACTTCTTTCTTCCCTTTTATTTACCTGCTTATGATGGTAGATTAGGGCACATTTATTTTAGCATACCTTATGCTATGCATGCGTGCATTCATGCATTTGTTGACATGCACCAGGCTCGGTACATCATACAAACTACATTGTACTTTTCAATTCCAAATTGAATACATGTTACTTGTAGCATTTCATATGCCATTTTAGGGTTAGCCGAGCCTGTTTAGATTGCACCTTTGCATGTGTTGCATTAGCCATTTCTAACATGAACTAGGATCATGCATATGATTACTGACTAGTTTCTGTTGTGGCTCGAAGTACTAGGTAAGCTTTTATGCTTTAGCATATCGCATGCGTGTGAGTGTTGCCATGACAGTATGATTGCCATGAGGCTAGCTGCTTATGTGATATAATTGCTTGAATGCCTGTGGATGGAGGTCGAATTGCTTAAATTGGGATAACACATTAAAACTGTGAATTTTAAAGCCCACTAGATAGTGGCAAAATCATCTTTTCTAAAAGCCCACTTGAGGGTGGCAAAACCTGCATTTTAGCCTACTTGCGAGTAGCAAACCATTTTCAAAACAAACATGAAATGTTTTGTTCCAATTTGGGCGATTTGGTCTATACTTGTTTGCTGTGCGCATAACATAGTAATTCTAGGCTGATAATCGGAATAAGAACACGTAAAGTTTTCAAAAACGGATATCACGGTTAGTAGAGGCCGGTCTTCGGACCGGGCGAAAGGGGGTGCTCATAGCTGACCTTCCCCGATCGTACCCAAGCTCCCGAGCCGAGACAACTCCGGTGATGACGGACACGTGGCCTTCGGCACCGAGTCAGGGTTTCCTAAATTCTCCCATTTTAAAATATTTAGGTGGCGACTCTGTATCTGGCAAAGCAGTCCATGTTTGGCACTACTTTTTCAAAAATCTGTTTCTCAAAACGATTTGCCAGATTTGGACTCTTTGGTTCAGATTAAGAACCGTGACACAAATCGAGTCCGAACTGTAGCACGAGGCCCACGTGGGCGCTGTTACAGGCACCAATGTCCCGTCTCAGAAATCTTGAGAACATATTCTCCATTTCGGGTTTCACCAGTGTTGAATGTTCACAAATCCAATATTGCGTTCCAAACACAAATTTTTTTAAAATCGGCCATTACCATAACAATACATGTACGCGTAGAACAATTAATACATTTGCAAAACAAACCAAAATACATACCAGCAATGCGACAACACACCCAGTGACCTTTTTTCGGCGTATGATGGAAATCTTTGATTGAATCCATCAACATTTGCAGTATTGCACCAGTCCAATTGTATGCGCTTCAGGTCTTCAGGTCATCAATGTATCGCACAAATGCCCAGCTTATCGTCTCTCCAGAATTAGCAAAAAACAGCTTCTGACACATATAAAGTGTTAACAACATCGCTGCGTCCTCCTTGCCTACCCTTCTTCGCCCACCCATGGCTTCTTCGAACAATGTCTTCACGAGCTTCGATGTTATCTGTACAGTGTTATGACTTCTCCGCTGAATGAAACCCGATGTCGGCCTTTGACAAGGGAAGAGATCAATATGCCTAGTACCACACTGAATCCCAAACAAAAGTCTAATATCACTCCTACATAGCTTCACAAAATTCCCACCAATGTTGAATGTGTCACAATGTGCGTCGTACGTTCGTATTATTTTCAAAATCGCCTTGTTAAACTTCCTGAATTCATTATGATTCAATTTGTTAATTCGGATAGCCTCAATCATGATCCAAAATGGAGTCTTTTTCAACTGTTCAAAGTGACCAGCCCTCAAAAAAGATGTTGTTATAAGCTTCACGATGCCCGTAATTTTGGAACAGAAGTTAATCCTTATGGGTGCAGTGCGTGACGGCCCAGCAGTAGGCTTATTAACTTGTTCACCAGCTGGCTGGTGGTTCACTTTCGATTGCTTAAACAATATGCAGCCTTGTCTGTTAACACCCAGTCTGTTCGGTTTTGAAGTACATGCACCTTCAACACGTTTTCGTTCACATGAATGAGTCCACGGACTTCTGCTACTGTCACCATCTTCAATTGCACAAAAAACATATTAATTCAGTACCATTAACTAACACATTGCAGACTGCCAACACCGACCCAGTGTATGCACATACCATGAAAATTGCAAAATCTAAATAGACACACAACACACACATTTGCAACAAGTTAATCACAAACATCCAACTCCATGTCAACTATAACCAACCAACAATCCACAACAAAAAACATAAAACATAACAGCAACAACGTGTCAAAGGTTTCGCATAAGTGTGCCATAACATAAACGTGTCTAATATTGCACAAACATGTGTCACAAACCCACTAATTCCCTTAAACACTTATTCACACTAATTTCACCCCAACCCAATCACACCTACACGTATCACACTACCACCCCTCCCTATTTAACGCCACAACACTTGTACATACCGAACTACACATTATCACACCATTGACTAAACCAAACAAAACAAAAACATATCAACTCAATCAGACAAACCACCCACATACCGAACATGTTTAGTCGCCAAAAATCCATTCTAACTTGTTCACTACCTGCATTCGACAACACATAAAAGCCCAACACACTCCACGACAATACCATCTCACCAAAAAAACCCACAATTAACACAAAAAACCAACACCACTTGCACAAAATCACAACCCCCCTCTGATGCGTATCTCATTTAAACAGGGGCCAAGTCACAACGTGTTAGACTACATACCAACGCCAAACTTACAGCCCATATCATAACCCAGCATTTATTAATTCAATATAAACAGCCACACCTATCACCGCGTTTCATATATCTGACACCTACACCCCACAATACTACACACACACACACACCAGCGCAACACACAATACACAACCCACACACTCTATGACTTCAATGTTTTCCAATCAAACAACATCTGCTATGGAACAACATACAAATATCACCAAGTGACAACCACATAATGTTCCAACCATACATGGATCATATCGAACAGGAAAACAACAACAAAATTGGTGCTACGTACCTTTTCCAAACATCGTTCCACCCCTGGCTGAGAAATCAGAATGCCTCCTTCAAATCCTCTCTCGTACCCTGCTTGAAATACCTTCAAATGTCGCAATGTAACAAAGTCACCAATATGCCGACACACACACAAACAAGTACGATAAATCACGATTCATGATCGTACCTCAATAAATATCACAGATCTCCCACATTTTTAGAACAAAACAAATGGAATCAATGGAAATTAGGGTTTCCAAAACATGCCTAATCCACAACAAAATACGGGTTTTGGTCAAGAATCTATTACAGCTACGCTTTACCTAACGGGTCGAATCGTAGTATGTATGGCATGTGTATTGTACCCCTCCAAATGTAAGAAAGCACAAAACGCGTTAGTGTACTTTCCAATGTTGTGGCACCCAACAAACACTCTCAATGTGCGACGTGGTAATGGAATTTCAACCTCACAACAACATTGGGCTGTGTCACGTGACAAAAACCACACTGTCACCCAAACTAACCCATACATCTGCTCACGCGTTTAACAATAAATAGCTAATGGTATTTATGTCATTTACCAATACAAAGGACCAAATAGATCATAAGAACAAACATTTGAACCAAATGGAGCACAATTTTAACATTTAGGGTTTATTGATAACTTTCCCTTTTTAAATTTGAGATTGAGGCAAAAAATAAATTGAAATTTGATAAATTACACTTTGCTCATTTGTATTTGGTTATTTTCTCATTTTGATTCTTAAAGTTTGTTTTTTTTTTTTTTTTTTGCCACTTTTGCCTTTCATATTTCAAATTTTTCTCAATTTATTCCTAAAGCTAATTTTTGTTTAAATTAGACAGAAAATATCACGTTAACTGTCACATAATATAAAAAATATTTAATTATATTAGGATTTGAGTTTGTATTAAAAGTGCGAATTATATATAATAAAATATTTTTTTGTTATGTGACAATTAACGTGATATTTTCTGTTTAATTTTGAATAGAAGTTAGCTTAAGGAGTAAATTAGAGAAACATGAAGGGTCAAAGTAGAAAAAAAAACTTTAAGGGTTAAAGTGAAAAAATGATCAAACATAAATGGGGTAAAATTTACCCATTAAGAAATAGGTAGAAATATTAAAAGTTGTGTTGAATTTAATAAAAAAAAATAATATATTAAATTCAGTGAAAAGTGTCTCATATGTTTTAATGTTTTTGTTTGTTCCTTGTATGTTAAGAATACTTGTTAGTAAGATCCTAATTATTCTGGATATAGTTCATATCTTATCGATTTTAAATTTACACCATATGTAAAATTTATTTTCTAAATGAATCTTCAAATAAAAATTCATGAAATAAATTTTTATTTGATGGTTGTATTTATCCAATGGAAGAATTTATTTTGAGTTTTTTGTGTGAATGGTGGTTGGTGGTGTTATGCTATTTCTGGTGATGGACCGGTGATCATTGGAATTAATTTCAGATCTTTTCTTTTTTCTCATAATTTTATTTAGAATTATTAATCAATAATAAATTTATTTCATTCATGGATCTATCCAACATGAATTCAATCTCTATTATGCAATCACATTCTAAAACTTTCTACACACGAGATAAATAGTCTTACCATAAAAAAAACAATTATAAATACACTCACTGATATTTACTTATAATATGAATTATCTTTTATAATTTTAAAAAATTACATTTCACCCCTTCAAATGTCGAATCATATAACAAATAATCTTTTTTATTAATTAACTATTAAGTCAGTTAATAATTTTTAATGATATCAAAAATATATTTTAATTAATAATTTTTATAATTTTATTATTGTATAGGAAAGTAGTTAGGTATTCTATTTTTTCATTAATTTTTTTAAATAAAAAATATTGACAAATGAGTATTTATAATTTTAGAATCACGTGATTTATATTTTAAACCTATCTCAAAAAGTGTATTTATAATTTATAAAAATAAAAAAATAAAAAAAAAAACAAACAAACAAACAAGGGACAACGAGGTCGTTACCAATTTAGGACAATAAAATAAAGGGCAAATTACATATACCCTCTCGAGGTTTAGCAAAATTATAGATACCCTTGAGGTTTGAGAAATTACAGATACCCCCTGAAGGTACTATTTGCATAACAAATTATGGGACAAATTGTTATGAAAATATAAACCTCAGGGAGCAATTTGTTATGAAAATATAAACCTCAAAGGGATATCTGTAATTTCCGAAATCCCAGGAGAATATCTGTAATTTAGCTAAACTTTGAGGGAGGTATATATAATTTGTCCTAAAATGAATAAATAAACTTTAAAGCTCACATTTTGCTTATGTGTTTAGTAAAGTTTTTTCTCGACTCAACGGTGACTAATTTTAATCTCTTTTCGGCAACGTTTCTTACATGAGCATAAAATAATTTAAAAAAAATGTTACACATAATTTTATTTTATATTTTTAGACATAAGTAAATGGATTCATGTATATTTATTAGGAGTGTCTTAAAAAGTAAATGTAATCGATAAAGGAAACAGGTTGAGACCCATTTTTTTTTTACCTCCACCACTCCCAATATATTGGGATTTGCCAACTTTTTACTTTTTATTTTTTATTTTTTGTTTTTATTTTTTTTTCTATCACTCACTGACATGTGTCTATGGGGGTTGTATAGGTTAAAAAAAAAAAGAAATCTCTATCATTTCTAATCGGTAAATTGATCCAAATCGTCAATTTTGATTTGATTTTTATTCATGGTTCAAATCGGTTTGATTTTCAGTTTTAAAGCTTTTAGCTTTAGTTAATCATAATATATTTATTTATTATATCTAACATTTTCATATGTAAAAAGAGAAGTATAAGAGTTACTCATAACATTTTAATCCCCGCTCTAATTTTTTTTTTAATATTAATCTTGATTGTAAAATTGACACACTCTAATCGACTTAACCAGATTAATTGTTGTTAGTTTATTTACTATATATATATATATATATATATATAATATTATTATATAAAAATGTTAAAATCATAGAAACAAACTAAACTGATTTTTATAGTTCAATTTTGGGCTAGTTCCATAGGTTTAATAATTCGGTTACGGTTTCAGTTTTCTAAAATGGTAAGACTGATTCAGCTGCTAATTTTTACTCTAAAATTGACCAATCTAATCCCCTATTAATGTGAATCTCATTGTTTTTTGTCTAGGAATGAGTAAATGAGGAAAGAATTGGAATTATGTATAATATTGCTCTAATTTTAAGAATAATAATTAAAAAAATTCATAGTTTAATTTGATCCCAAATATCATGAAATCATAAATAATTATTTAATTCTACTTTATTTTTAAATTGAACTAATTCGAACCATGCTCACCTAAACACCCTTTTTTTTCTCTGTTTCTTTTTTATCAATAGAAATTTCCATTAAGATAGAAAAGGCAAACGACACTTGCAAAGAAATTTATCCAACAAATAAAAATTTACACTATAAAAAGAAAACATCTCAAAAGAAAACACCAAGAGATTCTTAAATATATCAAGATGCAAGAGAAAGCACCTAGGGGAGCAAAGACATTGGTAGGGAAAGAAATCACACAAGTGCATATATACGAAGAAAGTGCAAAGAAAATGCAAAGTCATCCTGCTAGTCAATAGAGAAAAAATGGAGCAACAAAAATTGTCAAACATTCCATGCAAATATTCAAGCCACTAGTCTCTAGCTAAAGTCTGATGTGATGGACAATTTTGTATATTCTGTATATATACAAAATTCTGTATATTTTTGCTCATAAAATATTATATAAAAAAATTAATGTTTAGCTCACATTTATTCTGAATATAATCCTCACGCAAGACAAAATGAATCGGATTTATATATACTCTTCGTTTGGTAATGACTTTTTTAGTTGATTTTTTAATTTTTTTGACTTTTTTAACCTGAAACTTTTTTGTTCATCTGGTATTCTTAATTGACTTTTTTGGCTTTTTAGCTTTGGAATTGTGGATTTTTTTTGTCTTTTTGTGATTTTTTGACTTTTTTTTTTTTTTTGTTCTTTTGTGATTATTTAGTCCAGCACAAAAACCAAACAACCCCTAATTTTTGTATTTTTTGCTAATGGGTTTTGTTTCTATGATGACAGTTATGTAACGTGACTAATTTGGCGATATATTATGTTTAAAAGGTGTGTATCATATGTCTTAATTATGAATTGTTTTTAAATGTTGACACATTTCTTATTTATTAAAATGATCACCAAATAATAAACTTCTGTGCAATAATCATCCAACAATTAAGGTTTCGTTTGAGATGTGGGTTGGTTTTTTGGCTATTGTAGCCTGGGGCTAAAAAATCTTGTTTGAGATAAATTTTTTGACTTTTTAAGCTTTTGTAAGAGAAAAAATGAAATAATTATGATTTTGATGTGATATTTTATCTTATTGAGTTAAAAAGCCTATTTTATTTTTTTGTGACTATCTTAATCCCAACCTACTCCCATCCATTATGCCAAACAAGTGCCATGGATTAATCCGTGAACATCAATGTTGTGATCGATATCTTACATTTTTTTAACTGTACATTCAATTTATTGTAAAGAGCCTTTTTTTGCTGGATATAGATGGTTGAGGTCATTAGGCTAAGGTTTTTTTACGTGAGAGTGATTTTGATCTCCTCTCTTTCTGGACATAGGCATATTGTTGAATCATGTATTCTTGAATTATATGCAATTTTTTTTTTAATTCTTTATAATGTTTTGTGGATTGAAACTATTCAATTTGTACAAAACAATAAAGAATGGAGAATTTTGTTATACACATTTTATACCATATACATCATTTGTTATATTGTTTTTTTTAGTTATGACCAATTTTTTTCTTTAATTATGACATTATTTTGAGATACTTAGTTATATATATATATATTTTTTCTATTTGATTATAACTTTTTTTATTATTATTATGATTCAAAAAATATGAAATTATACCGCACACCTTTACCGGGGCGTGTACCACAATCTTTCCCATAAAGAATATCTGAAACAATTCCCTTTCTTTCAACATTGAGGCTTTTGGCTAATGCTTGAACAATTTATGATGGTGTTTGAGAAGTGAGTTTTTATGTAGATTTTATTAGATGTAGGTTTTTATGAGATAAAAAATGTTTGGTGTTTGGAAAGATAGTTGGGTTTTTATGTGGTTGGATGTGATGTTTGTGAGAGAAAAAGTGAAATGATTATGGGGTTGGATGTGATAGTTTGTTTGGATGTGTTTTTTTTGGTTTTGCAAAACTTTTGTCTTTTAGTGAAAAAAATGAGAAAAAAATTTGGATGTGATAATTCATGGGTAAAGTGCACTGACCTCTCATGAGTTTCGGAAAAAATACAATAAGTTTTATAATTTTAATATAATTATTTTCAATAAAGTTAAATGAATCAAAATTAATACAAAAAGTGTGAAAATACAAGGATAAGACAAATATATATTTCAATATAAAAGAGATGACAATATTATTTTTTTATCCATTTGGCTAACAAATTATTGATAAAAAATAGTCTGCATAATATAAATTAAAACTTTAAAAAAGATCAAAAAAGTGTCCGGTGAATGGGTCATTAGTTCAATCGTTGGTAAATCGGAATTGAATCGTGATATCATTATTATGTCATAAATATATTAAAATTTATAAATATAAAAAATATATATTAAAATTACAAAAATAATAAATAATAAACAATTACAAAAAAAATTATTTCTTAGAATTTATTTTACATTTTTTGTATGTTGATTTTTAGTAAAAATAATTAAGATAATATTGAATATATAGTAAATATATTTATTACATCCTCAACAATTGTATTAATAGCTTAGTAGTTAGAGTGCTTATTTCTTATGCAACTCTCCCCGCAACATAGTTTTGGAATAATTTTCGATTTTTCAAGATTTCTTCAAACTCGGTAGATTATAATGACCCGATACCAGTTTGACTGGTTCAACCGGTGAGTTTCCCGGTTTTGACAAATAAGGTCAATTTTTGAGATCAAACGGTTTTAGACGTTCATCAAGACGGAAATTATGTCCGGTCACCGATTCAACCGGTTGGTTCGGTATAGTTTTCTAAACACTCTATTCAAAGGGTTGGACAACCACCCCACACTTTCATAAATTCACGGACTAATTTAGATTAATCACTAATTAGCTCTCCAATTAACCATAAACTTTGGAAAACTAACAACTCACTCCTAAGAACAAATAGACACTTGACCCTAGACTACAAATTTAAACAGAACACATTATTCTAAATAACTTAATTAAATTTCAGATTATTTCCAAAAGACTCTACTCTAAGGTTGTAATTCCTCTCCCAAATGTGGCAACTAGTTTTATCTACAATCTTCTTCTTCCCAACAACTTTATATTCTTCACGTGAGCTCACCAACCCACTTTAATTGGCCTCCTCTGAATTGGTAATTCACCAACTTGACTTTCCTTGCCAATCACCACACTATACCACACAAATTAGAGCAAGGATCTTCTAGAGTGATTTTTCCCTAAAGTTTTCTAAAGTGCTACAGTGTATGGTTGAGATTTACTGGCAAGTCACATCAATTTTTCTGATGTGACTTGCCAGTAAATCTCAACCACACAATATAGCACTCTAGGAGTTTTCTAAAGTGCTACAGTGTATGGTTGAGATTTACTGGCAAGTCACATCAATTTTTCTGATGTGACTTGCCAGTAAATCTCAACCACACAATATAGCACTCTAGGAAACTTTAAGAAAATTTCACTCTAGAGGATCCTTGGTGCACAAATTAACAACCAACATTTTTTTTTCCTTTTTTGATCAATAAAAACAAATCAATATTTAATTAATGATTCAAAAAACATTACAAAAGAGAGAGAGAAATTATCAAAAAGCATCAAAATATTATTTGAAAACAAATGTTTTCTGATTTTCAACTTCATAATTATCTTGTGCACCAGAGTCAAGAAAATAAATAATAAAAAAATAGGGGTAAAAAATAAAGAAAAATTTGAAGGTATATACATACATATACTAATTGGAAGTTAAGAAATGGATACAATACATCATTGCAAGGAGGAAAGCAACAAATAAATAAAATAATTCTAGAAAATATACCTAAAGTTCTCAGACAAAGGTGTGGCTATCTCATGGTCATCATTAAGAAGATTACTCATTTTTGTGAGGGTACTATGAGAAAATGAAAGAAAACAAGATAAAATACTAGTGTGTTGTTGGTGCTGAGGAAGATGATGATGATGGACTTGGCTTCTGCAAATCGGGCACGTTGGATGAGATTGCAATTTAAACCATTCATCGATGCAATCGACGTGGAAGCAGTGGTTGCATTGGGGCAGTTTTCGGTACCTCTCACCGCCAATTAGGTCATGAAGGCACACTGCACAGTAAAGGGTTTCCTTGTTTATAGGGTTAGGGTTAAAAGTGAAGATAGAAAGGTGTTTTTCACCACGAAACCGCTTGAAAAGGAGACGAATGACAAAGAAAACAATCACGAAGAAGACTGTGTAGCTGCTTATTGCAGTGATGAGTGTAGAATCAAAAAATTTGGGTATGAACTCTTGGTAATTTTCCATAGTTACGATGATGGACAAAATCTTGCGCTCTCTCTATCTCTGTCTCTCTCGAAACACCTTTGGATATGTAGAGATATGATTAGTCTTATATAGACTGGGTTGTAGTCTTTATTATCAATGTTGTTTATTTGTGGGTTGAAGAATTTCAAGCTTTTTGTTGAAGGTATAATTTAACAATACAAAGGTTGAGTCTTAACTATTATCTTTTTTTTATTATCAGTTCTTAACTATTACATGTTGTCATGTATAGCTAAACAATGAAGTGTAGTTCAAGGCAGTGTAGAATGACTGAAGGTTGGAGTTCAAGGCTGTGTAGTTCAAGGCACTGGTTTCTGCTGATGTTGCTCTGGTTTGTGGTTGTCTAAGCTGGTCTTTCCTTGCCTTTGCTCTGTTTTGTTTGCTCTGTTTGTTGGTCTCTCACCAACTAGGCGGTTGGTGCTTAATTTAGCTCCAAGCTGCTTTTTATTGATGTATTTTATTATATTTTGTATGTGTTTCATCAATAAAGTCTTATTTTTACCGATCAAAAAAAAAAAAAAACAATGATAATAAGTGAAGTCTTAAACATTGATTTATGGGCAAATCACATCGATAATTTCTATATTTTAGTTCTTGTGTCATTTTAATCCCTATAATTTTAATTAGCTTAATTTTGAGCCTGCATTTATAATTTATCTCAATTTGATCCAATTGAATACAATTGCTATTTTCATAAAAAAAATACGCATATGAACAACATGTATTATGTTTTTATAGAAAAAATTATAAATTTGGTTAATTCAGTGAATTAATCTCAACTAATTCAATGATTATTTCCCTTCAAAAATCCTAAATGGCATTATCAATTAGATCAAATTAAGACATATTCTAAAATTAAGGATTAAAATTGAATTAATTAAAATTATCGGAATCAAAATAATACAAGACAAAAAATATGGATCACCGATATAATTTGTTCTTTATTTTATTTACTTTGATGGAACGTTAGCATGGCCAAAAAGAAGACCAACAAGCATGAAATGTTGGGGGAATAAGGCTATGAGCTCACAAAAATGAGAAAACAGAAATAAAAGAATGAAGATCGAATAGGAATGGGATTTTTAGATTATCAATTTTTTTGGATTACATATCATATTTTAAGCTTAAAATGCCTATCTATTAGGAGGGGACTACTAGAATCTTATATTATCACTATGTTTGACTGGTATCACTAGACATAAACTATATGGTGTAATGATCCTAATTTGAGGTATTAGAGCAGGCTGTTGTGCTCTCTTATGAAGTGTCGTCCCGAGCCTCTTTCGATAATCTGAACTGTTCATATTGTAAAATTCGTCGAGTAGATCATCCATGCAAAAAATCAAGTTGATTGGATATCTGTAACTCTATAATCAAAGCACATTTGTTTTATAAAACTTAACAGTTAACATAACTTTCATAAATTTTTATAAACAATTAATTCCTAATCATGAAGTTATGAATATCCAATTAACTTGATTTTTTACATAAGCAATATTTTTGATGAACTCTACAATATAAACGGTTCAGATTATCGGAAAACATTCGGGACAAACTCTCACAAAGGGGCACAACAGCACCCCCAAGTCTGTATCACTAAACATAAATTGTCCTGTTACTTCCTATAGTTTAGAAGAAAAAAATTATTTTGATTTCTATAGTTTCAATTGCATCAATTTTAATTTTACACATTTATTAATATTTCAATATAGTCCTACTGTCAAAACTGTTGAAAACTTCAACAGAAAGAAAATGATACATAGACTAACGGTATAATTCACCTATATATATAATAAAAATAATCAACCATTTAAAAATGGTGGATGGTTATCCACTCAATTGATTAACTTCATAATTTGGTTGAAGCAATCCATATGTATCCCATGGTACCCTCTAAATGGGTCCATGGGTTTGTTTTTAGAAGAATAGAAAGGCTATGGCCAACTTTCAAGGCTTTTAATGCTTGCATTCTTAAACAATAACTTGCAAGCAAAAGTAAATTTGTGTGTGATGTAAATAAAACCGAAAGGGTAAGCCTCGTCTCCAGTACGGTTTTGAACTGGATTGTACTGTTGAGTTTTTTTTAATTTATCATGAAACTCATATCGATAATTTAAACCGTTAATATATTTGATTTATCGAGTACTTCATTCCTGTAAAAAATCACATTATTCGGATATCGATTGCTACTTGATCAGATCACATTTTGTTTAACAATTTTTTTTAAATCATACTAAATATCGATAGAAATATGTTCTGATCAAATGACTATCGATATTCGATCAATATAATTTTTCACAGAGATAAAATACTCGATAAGCCCTGTATATCCAACGGTTCAGATTATCGATATGAATTCCATGATGAGCTCATAAAACCTAAAAGTATGATCTAATCCGTATTACAGACTAGATACCAGCCCCACCTAAAGCAAAAATGCTTTTTACTGTACTTCTTCTTAAACAATAACTTGCAAGCAAAAGTAGGTATGTTAGGTATGTGAGGTTTATTAAGCAAAAGACCTTTTAATGTACTTCAAAATCTATGTATGACCTTTTAATGTACTTCAAAATCTATGTATGTTAGGCTTATTTTGGTGGTTTACTTACAAACTATGTTAGCCTCTAGAGAAGGAAAGTGCGCTTTTTGTAGATTTATATTATTTTAACAGGAAATTTTCTAATAATTCCACCAAATTGTTAAGGGGTTGTTTGGGATAACCTAAATAAGTGTATTTTTTGTCTTTTTATGAAAAGATGTGCAGAAAAGTAGAGAGATGATGTGATGAAAAAAAGATAAAAAGTGTATATTTATTTAGGATAGCCAAACTTAACCTAAGAAAGAAACCCAATATGAGCTATTGCTAAAGATTAATTATCAACATTCAACTACAATCCCATCTCACAAATTAGTATTTTAATTAGTTTCAAGTTTTTTCTATTAATGGAGAGATTCTTTTTGTGTGATCCTATTTTTGATTTTGGTAGTGTTTTGGTGGATAACTATACCCTTTTATTAATGTTATAGGTATGATGTGATACTCCAATGTGACAGACATTAATATAACACTTCAACGATGTGACACTCTAAAAAAAATTAAAAACTTCTTAGTGTACTTTTTCTAAATGTGACAACGTGACGGATATGATGTGACACTCCAAAACTTTTACTCAAAAAAAAATAAAAACTCCTTAGTATACTTTTCACAAATGTGACAGCGTGTCGTGTATGACGTGACATTTCAAAAAAAATAAAAACTCCTTAGTGTACTTTTCTCAAACGTAACAGCGTGGCTAGTATGATATGACACTCTAAAAAAATTAAAAACTCCTTAGTGTGCTTTTCTCAAACGTGACATGTGACACTCTAACATGGTAGGTATGATAAAACTCTTTAGTATACTTTTCCTAAATATGACAACATGGCGGGTATGATGTGACACTCCAAAACTTACTCCCAAAAAAAAAAAAATAAAAAAAATAAAAAAAATCCTTAATGTACTTTCTCAAATGTGACAATGTGGCAATGTACTTTTATCAAACGTGACAACATGACGGGTATGATGTGACACTAAAAAGAATTAAAAATTGCTTAGTGTACTTTTTCCAAACATGACATGTGGCACTCCAACGTGGCAGGTATGATGTGATACTCTGAAAAAATTAAAAACTCTTTAATATACTTTTTTCAAATGTAATACTCCAACGTGACGGATATGATGTGATACTAAAAAACTCTTTAGTGTACTTTTTTCAAATGTAATATTCTAATATGGTGAGCAAATGAGTTATTACACATCTAAAAAGCCTAAATGAGTTACAATAAAAAAATATAAGACTATATGGATTAGAAGTTCAAAATATGGGACTTATTGGTCAATCTCTCTAAATTTATGCAAGTCAAATAACAATACAATATCATGAACAAATTATACTCATAATTCTTATAATTTGCCTAGTTTCAATTGTTTTAATTAATTTTGCCTTATAATTTTTTACGTGTCAAGTACAATTGATAAAATTAGTTAAGAAATTAGGTAAAAATCAACGAAAAAATTATTTATTCAAAATGGGATGAATTATTTTAAATTAGATGTTAGCCTCTTAATTAATTTAAAGAGAGCGAATAAATTATTTTATCCCTTAATTTCAATTCAATTTCTAAAAGAGACTATCAATTAGATTAAATTGAAAATGTAAAAAAAAAAAATTTAAATTAAAAAAAATAATACTAATAAAATTAAAAGGATTAAACTAACATAAAAATCAATTACAAGAACTACCTAGGTAATTTATTCATCCCTATCAATCTGGGAAACTGGGACTGCATGATCATGTGCATGTAAGATGGATTAGTTTGTTTGTTTTTTTGGTTGGGGGGGGGTTGAAAAAAATCATCGTTTTTAACAACTTTTTCTTCAATTTTTAATGAAATAAAATTCTGATTAATACAAGTCAAGGAATGACCCCCTGGCCTTGGATTTTCACAGGGGACTCACTTGACAGAGTGCCGAGCATTGTTGGTCGTGACCTAAACTTAGAAATAACCTAGTTCATGTTATTCTACAACATTGACTATTGATAACCTAAACTTAGAAATAACCTAGTTCATGTTATTCTACAACATTGACTGTTGATAACCTAAACTTAGAAATAACCTAGTTCATGTTATTCTACAACATTGACTATTGATAACCTAAACTTAGAAATAACCTAAACGTATTTCCACAACATTGACTATTGATAACCTAAACTTAGAAATAACCTAGTTCATGTTATTCTACAACATTGACTATTTATAATCCTTTTTTGTGCAAGGATCCTCTGTTCCAAATAATTTTGTTCCCTTATTCCAATTCACTCACAATCATTGGATCATATAAGAATCCCAAGATGTAAAAATCTCAAGACATATCTAATGGTTGTGAGTGAATTGGGACAGGAAGACATGATTATTTGGGGACAGAGGATCTTTGCACCCCTTTTTCAATTAGTGTGATAAAATATATGATAAATTACAAATACACTCCATGAGGTTTGATTAAAATACGAATCGTCCCCTGTGCTTCTGGAAATTATATTCCACCCCCTGAGATTTTTAATTTCATAACAAATGGTCTCTTCTATTAATAAATCATCAAGTCAATTAATAGTTTTTAACGATGTTAGAAATATGTTTCAATTAATAATTTAAGTAATTTTATTATTGTATAAAGAGCAATTATGAATTTTATTTTTTTAGTTAATTCTGTTAAATAAAAAATTCTAACAAGGGGGTATTTGTAATTTTTCAAATTACAGGGAACAATCTGTATTTTAAGCAAACTTTAAGGGATGTATTTGTAATTTACCCTAAAATATATGTGGACAGCTCACAATTCTATACTTAAGATTTGAATCATAATATTCTTATATATATATATATATATATTAGTTCATTCAAAACATATAAAAATGTATGGTAAGTCGAAAATCAAGAAAACAATCAAATGTAGGATTTTCTAGTCTACGGATTTTGAAAATGTTCATGTTATTTTGTCCCCATTCAGGGATTAGGACTTCCATATCATTTTTTATTTTTATTTTTTTGAATTAGTCCAAAATTAGAGTCAAAGTGTCTATTGAATGAGATTATAAGCCGATCGTTGAGAGTGATTTAATCAATGGATTGTGATGAGGTATCTGTTCCCAGGTGGGTGGGTCGGACCGGCCCAGGCTCTTCAGGCTCCGGCTCAAGAAGGAGACTCCGTCAGATGACCTGCATACAAGTTCGGGGGGGAACGGGGTAGTCCCCCAGTGAACCCTCCGGTGCAAGAATTAGTAGAGCAGAGTATGAAAAACTGTATATCGAGAAATCAAGAGAGAGATCACCTTGCCTTTTTCTTTCCTCTTATCCTTGCTTATATCCTTTTGTCATCATTTTTCCTGTCTCCTGTGACGTGCTTTTTCTCGCCGAAAGCCTGTGCCATAGCCCATTTTGTTTAGGGTGATGGAGGCTCTGTTCCGGCGGGGAGTGCTGTTGTAATAAATGCTGTGATGGGTCGCATTAATGGTGATGTGTTGTGATAATAACTCTGCAGATCTTTGTCTGCTGATGTGGCCCGTGTCCCACCTGCCGTGTGCCTAAATACCGTTGGCCCTTCATGTCTAGGTGGCCTCCAGCTGTTCTGGGCCTTGTCAACCGGGTTGTGCCATTGGCCCCAAGCGATGGGTTCGGGGTGGTTTGCCGTGGGCCGTATGCCTTGTGGGCCTATCCATGTCAGTAGTCCCCCATTTCCGAGTGCAGCTTTAGACCAACGAAGGGAATAGTAAGAAGGGAGAGAAGTGTGAAACGAGTGGAGAGGCCGACCGTGAGGCGGGCCGACCACGAGGGGGGCGGGGGTGACCGGGCGGGAGGGGTCGACCAAGAGGCGTGCCGACCGTGAGGGTGACCGAGCGGGAGAGGTCGACCAAGAGGCGTGCCGACCACGAGGGTGACCGAGCGGGAGAGGTCGACCAAGAGGCGTGCCGACCACGAGGGTGACCGAGCGGGAGAGGTCGACCGTGAGACGTGCCGACCACGAGGGTAGCCGAGCGGGAGGGGTCGGCCGTGAGGTGTGCCGACCAGGGCGGCGTGGAGTTCGAAAAGGTGCTGATGTGAAAATGGAAAAGACAGGGTAAGGGGAGGGGACAGTGCATCGTGGCCACACACGTGGCAGTGTCGTGGGGGAAGATGAAGCGTTGGGGCAGGAAATGAAGCGATAGGTCACGGGGGGTTTTGAAAAGGCGGTTTTGGCGGTTGATTTGAAAGGTTTTGAAACGGGCGAAAATTAATGTGGATCCGTGGAATACGGGCAAAACCGTAGGTTTTAGGTATAATGCGTTTGAAATATCCAACTCCTTCACCGCGTGCGACATATCTGTGTAGCATTCTCTCAACTTTCTTGTGTCTGCGTCAGAAGTGTTTTGTGAGCAAGCCCTAGAAATGGCACAAGAAGGAATAGTTAACGTGAGGGTAGACCCGTTGGGGGACGATGATGGGGAGGAGTTAGCAGCGCAGTACAGGACAGAGGCATCGGCCGTGATATTGGCCCCAAAGCCATTAAACCAGGTGGAGTCGGGGCAGTGGCACACTAAGGCGGACAGATCCACACTCACGGTGGCGGATTTGGAGGCGATTAGGGAGCGATACCAGATTCCGGCGGAGGTAGATTTACGGTTGCCGACGCCAGAGGAAAGGCCGTCTATGGTGAAGCCAGGGGAGTTTTCCCTGTACGAGGAGGCGCTGAAAGGGGGGCTGAGGCTGCCATTGCCTCAAGTGGTGGTTGATGTGCTAAATCGCCTGGAGGTAGCGCCGGGGCAGTTGATGCCCAATGCGTGGAAGATTCTGATGGCTTGTGCGAGTGCGTGGCCTAAGGCGAATGGAGGAGAGGCCATGACGATCGACGAGTTCTTCTCATGTTACAAAGCGTCGGGGCAGCAAGAAACGTGGGTCACCCTACAGGCGGTGATGGGCAGGGGGTTGGTAGCAGGGCTGCCTACGTCGATCAAGGGGTGGCGGCCACGGTGGTTTTTCGTGTCAGTTAATGGGGGGATGGGTGTGCGCACCATCTGGAAGGTGCCAAATCGGTCGATGGAGTCTAGGCTGGGGGTGGTGGCGGAAGAGAGGGTGAAGAAAGTGAGGGAGTGGAGAGAGAGAGAGAAAGCCAGATGGGACGATCTTGTCCAGCCGTCTGCATTGTTTGAGGCGGGGTTGGGACCGCAGCCGAAAGGTGGAGACCTTGGCCGGGGGGAGTTGGAAGAGAGGAGAAGAGTACAGGAGATGGAGGATCGAGCCATTATGGCCAAGGCTGCGAAGTTGATAGAGGCGCAGAGGGACCGACCGGCTGAGCCGCTTTCGCGGGAGAGGATCCGACCGCGCCCTAGGCCTTTGGGGGAGAAAGACTTGGGCAGCTTTGAGCCGCTTCCGCCGCCTGTAGACCCTGTAAAGGAAAAGGCCAGAGGGGGGGTGACGGTCATGAAGAAAAAGAAGGAGAAGAGGAAGAGGGGGGCCCCAGAGGAGGCTGCAGAGGAATCTGGGGCCAAGAGGGCGAAGGTGGCCCCAACGGATGCAGAGGTCCCTGCGGCAAAGGACGCCCCAGAGGAAGTGGAGATCATCCCAACGGTGGAGGTTGTGGAGGTGGGTCCACCAGTACAAGCGGAGGCTGGGGTGGGGGAGGCGGCGCTGAGCGGGAGGGAACAGGTTCAAAGGAGGCCCGACCCCCAGGAAGGGGGGGTTCGTGTGGCCACGGCTATTTATCATGCGCGCGCGGTAGCTGGGAGGATGGAGGGAGAAGAAGGCCCAGCCAGGGCGGGAGCCGACCGCCTGGTGAAGATTGTGGACGAAGGAGCTCTGCGCGCGGCATCTGGGTATGGTGAGGCCGACCTGCTGAGGGGGTTATGCTCCGCCCAAATGGAGGTGACTACCTTGGCGGGGGCTCTTCTCAGGAAAGCTGGGGCCGCCAAGTTGAAGGCTGAGGAGGCCAGAACCCAGCTGGCCAAGTTAAGGAAGGACAGTGCCGACTGGGAGACTGCCTATGCCGACCTGCCAGCAGTTAAGTTGGAACTGGAGGACACACGCCGTAAGGTTGTGTCGCTGGAGTTCCAACTGGCTGGTGAGCAGAAAAAATTGGAAGAGTCCGAGAAGGCCTGCGCGGTGGCGGTCGAGAGGCACGAGGAGGCTATGACCAGCAATGAAGAGCTGGTCAGGCAGAAGGATGAAGCGGACTCCAGAATTGGAGACCTGCTGAAGGAGCTGAGGGAGGAGCGCACCAGAGCAGAGGAGGACAAGGGGAGGCTTCTGAGGGAATGGGAGAGGGAGAAGGCGAAGATGGCGGCGGAGCTAGAGAGTCTGAGGAAGGGGATGGAAGAGGAGAGGGCGACGGCAGCTGCTGGAAGGGTGGCTCTGCAAAGGGAGCTGGACGAGGAGAGGGCGAAGGCGGCGTCTGAAAAGGCGGCCTACCCTGATCTATGCGTCGCAGCAGTGGAGCAGTATAAAGGGTCCTCCGAATTTCAAATGGTGGTGGATGCTGCTGTCGCCAGGAGTCTGGCTGGTCAAGAGCCTGGGGGGGTGGGCCCGTCAAGGAAGACTGCTGGAGGTAGGACAGAATCAGAGGTGATTGAAAGCTTCCAGCAGTCCGACTTCTATAAGCATGAAATGGCCGAGTACTGGGACAGCGGTTGGAAAATGTTCAAGCGTAGAGCTGAGGAGCTGTTTCCAGACTTGGACCTGAGTAGTGTGACAATAGGCGAGGATGATGTGGCCCAGACCCCCCTGGACGAAGGCGTTGAAGAAGAGGATCTGGCATCCAGCGAGGAAGAGTAGCCAAGGAGAAGAAGGGCTGGGCGTGCTTTGTGGGGTTTGGTTAAGTGTACACATTGTAATTTTTGTTCATTGTTTTTTTTTTTTTTTTTTTTTTTTTTTACATTGTAATTCGATGAGTGAATGAGTAAATAAATGAAGGGTTTGGTTAAGATGAATTTGTGTACGAATGTTATTTTGTGTCTGTTGGCAGCTGACTGTTTGTGCAGCAAAAATGAATAAAAACCTTGTGCAGTAAAAATGAGTAAGAAATTTTGTGCAGTAAAAGTCCACAAATGAGGATAAAGGGTAAGTTACAGTTAAGGGTAAATTTGAAAGTGAATGTGAAAAATGTAAGTGTTATGAGGAGGTTTGGAAACGGACGAGTGAGAGTGTAAACATGAAAGTGAGAGTAAGTAAGTGTTATGGGGAAGTTTGAAAATGTGACCAAGTGTGAAAAATGTAGCCTTGTTTGGTTTTGGAGTGCTCGGTCGAGTGTTCAGTCTAGCTGGGGCTTTGAAGTGCTTGGTCTGGTCGAGGCCTTTAAGTGCTCGGTCTGGCCGAGGCTTTTGAGTGCTCGGTCTGGCCGAGGCTTTGAAGTGCTCAGTCTGGCCGAGGCTTTGAAGTGCTTGGTCTGGCCGAGGCCTTGAAGCGCTCGGTCTGGCCGAGGCTTTTGAGTGCTGGGTCTGGCCGAGGCCTTGAAGTGCTCGGTCTGGCCGAGGCTTTTGAGTGCTCGGTCTGGCCGAGGCGTTGAAGTGCTCGGTCTGGCCGAGGCTTTGAAGTGCTCGGTCTGGCCGAGGCTTTTGAGTGCTGGGTCTGGCCGAGGCCTTGACGTGCTCGGTCTGGCCGAGGCCTTTGAGTGCTCGGTCTGGCCGAGGTTTTGAAGTGCTTGGTCTGGCCGAGGCCTTGAAGTGCTCGGTCTGGCCGAGGCTTTTGAGTGCTCGGTCTGGCCGAGGCTTTTGAAGTGCTCCGGCTGGCTGAGGTTGTGAAGTTTTGAATTGCTGTCGGTGGCAATGTTATGGGATCGTCATACAAACATTTGAATTATGAAAGTGTAGATCTGCAATCGGAATTTGCGTTATATATAAAGAAAAGGGGAATACAACAATATTGGTAGTACAAAAATATGAACTTATTGATAGTAACGCTTCAAATGTTCTGCATTCCAGGGATGGGGCAGGTCTCGGCCTTCCATGTCTTGGAGTCGGTAAGTGCCTGGTCGTGGTCGGGCTTTGACGATGTAGGGGCCCTCCCATTTGGCTGCCAGTTTGCCCTCGGCTGGATTCTTTGTGGCGAGAGTCACTTCTCGTAGGACAAGATCCCCCACAGAGAACTCTCGAGGTCGGACTCGGCGGTTGTAGTGTGTTCTCATTTTCTGCTGGTAAGAAGCCAATCTGACAGCAGCGGTTTCTCTGAGCTCTTCGACTAGATCGAGGTGTGTCCGATGGAGCTCTTCAGCTGAGGCTAGATCCGGATGTAGAACCCTAGGAGTGGGGAGGCCGACCTCTACCGGGATAACCGCCTCAGCGCCATATGTTAAGCGAAAAGGGGTTTCACCGGTGGGGGTGCGAGCTGTGGTTCGGTAAGCCCAGAGTACATTGGGCAGTTCCTCGGCCCAAAGGCCTTTAGCAGCTTCGAGCTTGGTTTTGATGATTTTGAGAAGGGAGCGATTGGTGACTTCAACTTGGCCGTTTGCCTGGGGGTGACCGGGGGAGGAGAAGCACGGTTGGATCTGGAGATCTGCACAAAATTTTCTGTACTTCGCGTTATCGAATTGTTTGCCATTGTCAGAGATGATGGCTTGAGGGATGCCAAATCGGCAAATGATCGATTGCCAGATAAACCTGGTTGTGTTCCGCTCGGTGATTGTGGCAAGGGGTTCAGCTTCGACCCACTTGGTGAAGTAATCGATGGCAACGATTGCGAATTTGGTCTGACCTCGACCGGTGGGAAGGGGACCGACCAGGTCAATCCCCCATTTGGCAAACGGATAAGGACTGCAGAGTGTGATTAACTCTGTAGGAGGAGCATGAGGGATGTTGGCGAAGCGTTGGCATTTGTCGCATTTGAGCACGAAATCATTCGTATCCTGACTGAGTGTGGGCCAGAAATACCCAGTACGGAGTACCTTCTGGGCAAGGGATCTGCCTCCTGAGTGATTGCCACAAATCCCCTCATGGATCTCCTGCATTACGTAAGTTGCTTGCGCTGGATTGAGGCAGCGTAGGTATGGTCGGGAGAAACCGCGTTTGTACAATATGTCGTCGATAATGACGTAATTGGACGCTCGGGATCGGACTTTGGAAGCCTGCTGCTGGTCCTCTGGGAGTGCTCCTGTGGTCAGGAATAGGAGGATGTCGGATGCCCATGGGATAGGTTCATTATGAATGTATTGTATAGCTTGTAGACTCGGTGAAACGGCTGGGTGGTGTAGGTATTCTATGCGGACATCATGGCTGAGAGTAGGATGGTCAGCTGAAGCCAACTGAGCCATCTCGTCTGCTTTGGAGTTGTCTGCCCGAGGAATATGTCTGATGTGGAAGGTATTGAAGAGGCGAGCAAGGGGGAGTGCCAGGTCTCTGTAGGCTCGCATCGTATCGTCCTTGGCGTCAAAGTCCCCCGTCATTTGACCGACGACGAGTTGGGAGTCGCTGAAAACTCGGAGATGGCTGACCCCTATGTCCTTGGCGAGGCGGAGTCCTGCTATTAATGCCTCATACTCGGCTTCATTGTTGCTTGCTTCAAACAGGAAACGGAGGGCACATTTGAAGTGACCGCCCTCAGGAGAGGTGAGGATGATGCCGGCACCGCTTCCTTCTCTTCGGGACGACCCATCAACATTGAGAGTCCAGGAATGAGGATCTTCTGGCTCTGTTGGAGTTGGTAAGGGCGGGGGTGTGGTGGTCGGGGTCGGTTTAGTGAATTCCATGATGAAATCAGCTATAGCTTGCCCTTTGATTGCTGTCCGAGGGCGGTAAGAGATGTCAAACTGGCTGAGTTCTACTGACCACTGCATCAATCTGCCTGAGAGTTCCGGTTGCTGCATGACCTTCTTCAGGGGCTGGTCGGTGAGGACCACTATGGAGTGGGCTTGGAAGTATGGGCGGAGTCGTCTAGAGGCGATGACCAAGGCCAGGGATAGTTTTTCCAGCAAGGGGTAGTTCTGTTCCGCGCCCCTTAGGGCTCGGCTAATGTAATAGACCGGTCGTTGGACTGAGCCATCTTCTCGGAGGAGAGCCGCACTGACTGCGGTTTCTGATACTGCTAGGTAGAGAAAGAGAGGCTCACCCGTGATTGCTTGAGAGAGAAGGGGGGGGTTAGCCATGCATTGCTTTAACTGTTGGAAGGCCTCTTCGGACTCAGTTGTCCATTCAAAGGTCTGCCGAAGGACTTTGAAGAAGGGCAAGCACTTATCTGTCGCGCGGGAGATGAAGCGGTTAAGGGCCGCCACTCGGCCGGTGAGCCTCTGAACTTCTTTGACCGTCCGAGGTGACTGCATCTCGACCAAGGCTTTGATCTTCTCAGGGTTAGCTTCGATGCCGCGTTGGCTGACCATAAAGCCCAAAAATTTGCCAGATCCTACGCCGAACGCGCACTTTTCTGGGTTGAGCTTCATCTGGTACTTGCGCAGGGTGGTGAAGGTTTCTCGTAAATCAGTGAGGTGGTCGGAGGAATATTTGCTTTTGACTAGCATGTCGTCGACGTAGACTTCCATATTCCGGCCTATTTGGTGATGGAAAATGGTGTTAACCAGCCGCTGATAAGTGGCCCCAGCATTCTTCAATCCGAACGGCATTACCCGGTAATGGTAAGTACCTCGGTCGGTAATAAATGATGTGTCCTCCTGGTCGGATGTGTGCATTAGGATTTGGTTGTACCCAGAGAAGGCATCCATGAAGCTGAGCATTTGATGACCGGCGGTGGCGTCGACCAGCAGATCTATGAGAGGGAGGGGGTAACTGTCTTTAGGACATGCTCGGTTCAAGTCAGAGTAGTCGACACAGAGCCGCCATTTGCCATTGTGTTTTCGGACGAGGACCACATTGGACAACCACCTAGGATAGTCCACATTTCTGATGAATTGGGCTTCGAGGAGTTTGTTAACTTCGGCGGCTATAAGGGTGTTGCGCTCCGGATGGAAGATGCGCTGCTTTTGGCGGTGGGGTCGGAAATGGGGTTCGATGCTAAGGCGATGGGTTATGAAGGAGGGGTCGATGCCTGGCATGTCAGAATGAGTCCAGGCGAATACGTCTCTGTGCTCGGTTAAGAGGGCAGTAAGGTCGGCCTTGGCTTGAGCGGGTAATTGGCTGCCGATCTTGGCGGTTCTGATTGGATTGGTGGGATCAATGTTGACTTCAACAAGTTCCTCTACAGGTTCACCTCTGACCAGCTCGTCCTCGTCTCGGACGTCAAGCCCTTCGATGATCATGGCCTCTTTTAGCTTGACTTCTTTGAGAGAGGCGACATAACACTCCCTGGCTGTGGTTTGTTCGCCTTTGACGGTTCCGACGCCGAGGTCGGTGGAAAATTTCATGGCCAGATGGTATGTGGAAGTGATGGCTTGGAAAGTATTTAGGGCTGTGCGGCCAAGGATGATGTTGTAAGCGGAGGGGCAGTCGACCACGAGGAAGGTGAGCAGCTTAGTGGTCTGCCGCGGGTGCTCACCGATGGTGATAGGCAGATCGATGGAGCCGATGGAGGTCACTCGGTCTCCGGTGAAGCCGACCAGAGGGGTTTGGAGAGGGGACAGGCTCTCTTCCCCAACCTTGAGTTGGCAGAAGCAATTGAGGAAGATGATGTCTGAAGAGCTGCCGTTGTCTATGAGGACTCGTCTGACTTTGTAGTTGGAGAGGATGGCGGAAATGACAAGGGGGTCGTCATGTGGGTAGCGGACTCCGGCACAGTCGGTATCAGTGAAGGTGATGGGTTCGATCCATTGTTTTGACTGTTTGGGGGGTCGGTCCACCGTCGTTACTGCTTTGTCTGAGCCTTGTCTGATTTTTCTGAGTTCTGCCTTCTGGGCTGAGCGGGATGGCCCCCCGCAAGCAAGGCCTCCTGAAATGACTCTAATTTCGCCGACTGGTGGGGGGGGATTGCCCGGAGGCCGAGGCTGTGGAGGGGGGCGATGGTGGCCTTCGTTTGGTGGGGCTGGATTGCGGGGCGGTGTGCGTCGGCGATTGTTCCTGGGATGGTCAGTTCTTTGTCTCTGTGGGGGACGGGGGTCTGTGAATCGGCTGAGACGGCCCTGGCGGATGAAGGTCTCGATCTGGTCTTTGAGGTTAATGCACTCATCGGTGGTATGGCCATGGTCTTGGTGGAAACGGCAGCATTTGGACTGATCTTTCCGGATGGAAGGGTTTCGGGACGGTAGGGGCCATTTGAGGGGGTAGTCCCGCTGGATCTGGTGGAGGACGTGATCCATAGGGGAGTTGAGAGGGGTGTACCGCTCGAACCGACCGGGCGGTCTTGTCGGAATCGATCGGTCAGTTCGGGGGGGGCGGTCATTATACTGGGCGGTTCTGGGCTCGGAGTCTTTCCTCTTCTCTCTGGGAGTCGGATTTTTAGGGGTCGGCTCTTGTCGAGCGGCCAGGGAATCTTCTGCATTCATGTATTTCTGAGCTTTGGACAGTAGGGCTGCCATGGTGGTTGGGGGGTTTTTGGAGAGGGAGAAGAGGAAGTCAGACGACCGCAGGCCGGCCATAAAGGCGGTGAGGATGACCTTGTCGTCATTTTCCGCTACTTGAAGGGCTTCGGTATTGAAACGGGTGACAAAGCTGCGGAGCGACTCCCCCTCAGTCTGACGAATGTTAAGGAGCTGGGTGGCCGGGCGCCTCTGACGCTGGGCTCCAATAAAATGGCTCAGGAAGGAGTCACTGAGGTGTTGAAAGGCGGAGACGGATTCCGCCGGTAGCTGGCTAAACCACAGCCGAGCTGATCCCTTTAGTGTCACTGGAAAAGCTCGGCACATGATCTCATCAGGGAAGGCATGGAGGACCATGAGGGTGCGGTAGGTTTCCAGATGGTCGACTGGGTCCGTCGTGCCATCGAAGGAGTCAATGGTAGGCATCTTGAACTTGGCAGGCAATGGTTTGTCGCGGATGGAGGCAACAAAAGGTGAGTTGGCGGTGGCCGAGGGCTTGTGCTGGATGTTCTGCATGACCCCTTGTAGTTGGAGTTTCATAGCTCGGATTTCAGCGTCCCAGAGGGGGGTGTTGTCGCCATGGTCGGCCAATGGAGGCTGGACGCTGCTAGCTTCCCCCTCAGGAGGCAGTACTGCAACCGGCGGGCGTGGAGGTGGTATGTTTTCATGTTGGGGAGGAAGGTGCTGCGAACCTTCTGGGTTAGGTGGAGGGGGCTGTGGAGCGAGATGGTCTGGGGCTGTTCCTTGGTTGGGTGGAACGTTTGGAGGTAGAACGGGGGGGTTTGTTTGGAGTAACGCATTGATCAGGGCTTGGTTTTGCTCGGCCATGCGGTTAATGCTGTTGGTGAGCTCAATGATGTATTGTGGTGGATTGATTGGGTGGGAGGGGTCTGTTTGGTGACCGGAGGCGTTGTGGTGAGAAGCCATGGACCTAGTCGTGACCATACACCTAGATGGGCAAAAAGGAGAGGTGATAGTGAGGAGGGAGGGCTCCGGCGGTAGTGAACACAACTACCGCGCGAATAAACCAGTACCTTCCCACAGACGGCGCCAACTGATGAGGTATCTGTTCCCAGGTGGGTGGGTCGGACCGGCCCAGGCTCTTCAGGCTCCGGCTCAAGAAGGAGACTCCGTCAGATGACCTGCATACAAGTTCGGGGGGGAACGGGGTAGTCCCCCAGTGAACCCTCCGGTGCAAGAATTAGTAGAGCAGAGTATGAAAAACTGTATATCGAGAAATCAAGAGAGAGATCACCTTGCCTTTTTCTTTCCTCTTATCCTTGCTTATATCCTTTTGTCATCATTTTTCCTGTCTCCTGTGACGTGCTTTTTCTCGCCGAAAGCCTGTGCCATAGCCCATTTTGTTTAGGGTGATGGAGGCTCTGTTCCGGCGGGGAGTGCTGTTGTAATAAATGCTGTGATGGGTTGCATTAATGGTGATGTGTTGTGATAATAACTCTGCAGATCTTTGTCTGCTGATGTGGCCCGTGTCCCACCTGCCGTGTGCCTAAATGCCGTTGGCCCTTCATGTCTAGGTGGCCTCCAGCTGTTCTGGGCCTTGTCAACCGGGTTGTGCCATTGGCCCCAAGCGATGGGTTCGGGGTGGTTTGCCGTGGGCCGTATGCCTTGTGGGCCTATCCATGTCAGATTGAATATGTCTAGCCCATATTGCATGGCTTACAAGAAATTATTTGGTGGTACTGGGTATGGCTATGTGATTTTTCAATTGTGTTGTGATTGATAGAAGTGAGATTTATAATTTTATATTGAGTGATTAAAAAATATAAGAGCATATGATAATTTATAATTAACCAAAAATATGGCCATGTGATACTTAGACCAACAAATAATTTTTCATGGGTTACCCACTAGTATGTAGCACTGGTTAAACAAGAATAAATGTTGGGCTCCACATGTTTATTAGTCTAATCTCTTTCTAATTTTTTCAAATAAGCATGGTGTAAATTGAAGGATCTATAATAAATTACAAAATAATTTTAGTCATACACATTAATTCTAAGCCCACAATTAAAAAGATTATGTTACTCATATTGTTCGGTTGTTTTTTAGAAATTTGGTATCCCTAAAAAAAATTATCTTTGGAGAAGGATGTTACAATTGATTTTAATGTCTAAGGTTTTTAGTTCAATATTTTTTGAAATCTAAAATGAAAGGACCTAATTTGGGATAGCGCTAAATGTACCTGAATAATTTGGTTGGATATCTCATTCCTTTGTACACCTCAAGTGAAATTTGTAATTTTTTCTTCTTTTGTTGAACACCTCATTTAATTCCAACCTTACTCACTTGTCACTAGAACTCTTATCGGGTGGGCCGGTGAGAGTTGGGAGAGAGGTGATGACGACGACGAGAAGAGCATTGGGAAATGCTTGCCAACGCTGGGAGGGTTACCGGAGTTGAAGAAGGGATGCCGGAGTTAGAGTTAAGATTTGAATATTTTAATAATTTAATTGAGAAATAAAATGGTATTAAAAAAAATTGAAGTTGAGGTGTCCAACCAAAAAGATGGGGTGCATTTAGAACCACCGCTAATTTATGCATGCGTTAAAGTTGTCGACCATTTTACCCTTACAAATGTTGGCACTAGTGTGCTTCAACGATGATGAGTGACCGAGAAAAAAAATAGAACATCAAAATCTATGATTGTCTTCTCTCTCTCCCCATGTTGTTGACAATCCCATCATCTTATTCTCTCTTTTCCCTCTTATGCAACCACAATCACAATTCCTCTATGTATAGGTCCCCATCTACTCTGGTTTCTTGTTCGTCTTTGTCCCTCCTTTCATGGTGCCGTCACTCATTCTTGAGTAATAAAGACAACTCTAATAAGGATTATAAAACTAATCAAATTGTACAACTACGACTCACATTCAACTGGTTAAAAACTCATTTAAATTTGACTTGTTATATAAATATGTCAAAATTAAATACATTTTAAAATCAAGCTTACACAATTTATTAGTAAGCTCGACTCATATATATTAAAATTGAAAATACTTAAGCTCAACTTGGTTAAAGTTGGTATATTAGAAAAGTAAATAATTAACGTTTAGACACACTTTAAAATTTATTAAATTTAAAATCAAGCTCAAACAATCTTAGGCCATGTTTGGGAAGAGAGATTTTTAGTCAAAAAATTATTATAAATTGTCAATTATTTTCTTTATTTTTTTACATATATATTTTTTTTTTATAAAAAATGTATATAAAAAAAAAAAACAATCTAATCTATTAATATCCGATCAACATAATGTTTTGCAGAGATGAAGTACTCGACGAGTCTTATATATTGAATGATTCAAATTATCGATATAAGTTCTGTGATAAACCCATGAGACCTAAAAATACGATCTAATTCCTATTACAGACTAGACACAAGCCACACCAAGCAAAAATGCTTTTTACCGTACTTCTTCTTCAACAATAACTTGCAAGCAAGAGTTGGTATGTGACGTTTATTACGCAAAAGACCTTTTAACGTACTTCGGAATCTATGTATGTTAGTCTTATTTTGGTGGTTTACTAAGGGGTTGTTTGGGGTGTCCTAAATAAGTGTACTTTTTGTCTTTTTGGACTAAAAAGTTGAGGAAAAAAATATGGATGTTTGGGTTAACTTTTTGACTTTTATGAAAAAATGTGTAATAAAAAAATGTAAAAATTGATTTGTAGGGAAAAATTAGGATTGGGAGTTGTGCAGCTGTAATTGTTGACTTTTGGTGAATAGTGTTAACTTTTTAACTTTTTGAATAACTTTTTGACTTTTTAGATTTTTTCATACTACCCAAACTTGGCCTAAGTTTCAAACTATGTTAGCCTCCAGAGATGGAAAGTGCGCTTTTTGTAGATTTAGGCCTCGTTTGGGAACAGGTTAATTTAGTAATTTTTTGACTAATTGGCTAAAAAGGTAGGTAAAAAAAACTTGTATGTTTGGGATGACTTTTTGACTAATTACAAAAAGCTGTGCAAAAAGTAGAGAGAAGCCGTAATTGTTGACTTTTTGGTATGACTAATTGGCTAATTGGCTAATTTAGTAACATCCCAAACGAGGCCTTATATTATTTTAACAGGAAATTTTCTAATAATTCCACCAAATAGTTAAGAAAGAAACACAATACGAGTTATTGCTAAAGATTAATTATCAACATTCAAGTAGAATAAATTTATGCAAGTCAAATAACAATACAATATTATGAACAAATTATACTCATAATTCCTGTAATTTGCCTAGTTTTAATTGTTTTAATTAATTTTGCCTTATAATTTTTTACATATCAATTTAGTACAATTGATAAAATGAGTTAAGAAATTGGATAAAAATCAACGACAAAATTATTTATTCGAAATGGGATGAATTATTTTAAATAAATGTTAGCCTCTTAATTTATTTAAAGAGAGCGAATAAATTATTTTATCCCTTAATTTCAATTGAATTTCTAAAAGAGACTATCAATTAGATTAAATTTAAATTGTAAAAAAAATATAAAAAAATAATACTAATAAAATTGAAAGGATGAAACTAACATAAAAATCAATTACAAGAACTACCTAGGTAATTTATTCATCACTATCAATCTGGGAAACTGGGACTGCACGATCATGTGCATGTAAGATGGATTAGTGTGTATTTTTTTGTTGGGGATTACTTCAAAAAAATCATCTTTTTTAACAACTCTTTCTTCAATTTTTAATGAAATAAAATTCTGATTAATACAAGTCAAGGAATGACCCCCGGGCCTCGGATTTCCATAGGGTGGGAGAAGGGGACTCACTTGACAGAGTGCCGAGCATTGTCGGTCGTGCAGAAAATAACGTATTTCTACAGCATTGACTATCGATAACCTAAAATTAGAGGAGTTGTTTGGCATTGATTAATATAGTCAATTTTTTTAGTTTAGTTTTTTTAGTCTCATTTGATTTTTGTTTTGAGACTTTTTAACTTTTATGAGAGAAAAAATGTAATGATTAGAGGTAAAAAGTGATATTTTATCTTATTAACTTATATAACTTATTTTGTCTTTTTATGCTTTTTTTTAATTCCAAAATCTTAACCAAATGAGCACAGAAACAACCTAGTTCATGTTATTCTACAACATTGATTATTGATCACCCTTTTTTAATTAGCGTGATAAAATATATGGCAAATTATAAATAGACTTTTGAGATTTGATTAAAATATAAATCGTTCCATGTGATTTTAAAAATTACATTCCACCCTTGAGCTTTCTAATTTTATAATAAATCGCCTCTTCTATTAATAAATCATCAAGTCAATTAACAGTTTTTAACGATGTTAGAAATATGTTTCAATTAATACTTTAGGTAATTTTATTATTATATAAGAGAATAATTATGAATTTTATTTTTTTAATTAATTTTGTTAAATAAAAAATTCTAATAAGGGAGTATTTATAATTTTTTAAACTATAAGGGACAATTTATATTTTAAGCAAACCTCAATGGATGTATTTGTAATTTATCCTAAAATATATGTGGACAGCACACAATTCTATATTTAAGATTTGAATCATAATATTCTTAATTTATACATACATACATACATACATATATATATATATATATATATAATAGTTCATTCAAAACATATAAAAATGTATGGTATGTCTAAAATCAGGAAAACAATCAAACGTAGGATTTTCTAGTCTACAGATTTTGATAATGTTCACGTTATTTTGTCCCCATGCAGGTATTAGGACTTCCATATCATTTTTTATTTTTATTTGAATTAGTCCAAAATTAGAGTCAAAGTACCTCTATTGAATGAGATTATAAGCCCATGGTTGAGAGTGATTTAATCAATTGATTGAACATGCCTAGCCCATATTGCATGGCTTACGAGAAATTATTTGGTGGTACTGGATATGGCTATGTGATTCTTTAGTTGTGTTGTAATTAATAGGAGTGAGATTCATAATATTATATTGAGTGATTGAAAAATATAATAAAATATAATAATTTATAATTAACCAAGAACATGGCCATGTGATACCTAGACCAACAATAATTTTTCATGGGTTAGCCACTAGTATGTAGCACTAGTCAAACAAGAATAAATGTTGGGCGCCACATGTCTATTAGTCTAATCGCTTTCTAACTTTTTCAAATAAACATGGTGTAAATTGAAGGATCTATAATAAATAACAAAATAATTTTAGTCATACACATTAATTCTAAGCCCACAATTAAAAAGATTATGTTACTCATATTGCTCAGTTGTTTTTTAGAAATTTGGTATCCCTAAAAAAAATTATCTTTGGAGAAGGTTTTTAGTTCAATGTTTTTTGAAATCTAAAATGAAAGGACCTAATTTGGGGTAGCGCTAAATATACCTGAATAATTTGGTTGGACACCATATCCACTTGTCATTAGAACTCTCATCGGATGGGCCACTAAGAGTTGGGATAGAGGTGACGACAACGATGAGAAGAGGGTTGGAAAATGCTTGCCAACGCTAGGAGGACTACCGTAGCTAGAGAGGGGATGCCAGAGTTAGAGTTAAGATTTGAATATTTTAATAATTTAATTGAGAAATAAAATGATATTAAAAAAAATTGAAAGTAGAGGTGTCCAACTAAAAAGATGGGGTGCATTTAGAACCACCCCCTGATTTATGCATGAGTTAAAGTTGTGGACCATTTTACTCTTACAAATGTTGACACTAGTGTGCTTCAACGATGATGAGTGACCAAGAAAAAAAATAGAACATCAAAATCTGTAATTTAAGCATACTTCATGGTTATATTTGTAATTTACCTTAAAATATATGTGGACAGCTCACAATTCTATACTTAAGATTTGAATCATAATATTCTTAATTTATACATATACATATATATATATATATATATAGGGTATGGCTTTTGTCTAGTCCGGGATCGGATTGGACCGTGCTGTTGGGCTCGTAGGGGCCCATCACGGGTCCTATTTTGATAATCTGAACCGTTCAAAATGTAGAACTCGTCGAGTACTATATGCCTGTAAAAAATCACGTTGATCGGATATCGATAGCTATATGATCAAATCAATTTCGTATTAAAAAAATTGGACGGTGAATAAATTAACGGTTGACAAAAAATTATTTGATCACATAGCTATCGATATCCGATCAACGTGATTTTTTATAGCCATATAATACTCGACGATTTCTACACATTCAACGATTTAGATTATCAAAACGAAACCCGTGGTGGGCCTCCACAGGTCTAACAACACGGTCCAATCCGATCCCGGACTAGACGGAAGCCATACCTATATATATATATAAAATAGTTCATTCAAGGCATATGAAAATGTATGGTTATGTCGAAAATCAGGAAAACAATCAAATGTAGGATTTTCTAGTCTACGGATTTTGAAAAGGTTCATGTTATTTTGTCCCCATGCAGGGATTAGGACTTCCAAATCATTTTTTTATTTTTATTTTTTTGAATTAGTCCAAAATTAGAGTCAAAGTACCTCTATTGAATGAGATTATAAGCCGATGGTTGAGAGTGATTCGGGACCATAAAAAAAATATCATGAAATATATTATGAAATTTTTTCATCATTTGATTAGTACATGGTATTTTATTATATGTGTAATTTAAAGGTGAAATATCTTTCATGACTATTTTTATAATATTTTTTTCATGATTCCTAACATTAATATGTCTAGCCCATATTGCATGGCTTACAAAAAATTATTTGGTGGTACTGGGTATGGCTATGTGATTTTTAAATTGTGTTGTGATTGATAGGAGTAAGATTCATAATTTTATATTGACTAATTAAAAAATATAAGAAAATATTATAATTTATAATTAACCAAAAATATGGTTCCGTGATACCTAGATCAACAAATAATTTTTCATGGGTTACCCACTAGTATGCAGCACTTGTCAAACAAGAATAAATGTTGGGCTCCACATGTTTACTAGTCTAATCACTTTCTAATTTTTTCAAACAAATATGTTGTAAATTGAAGGATCTAGAATAAATTACAAAATAATTCTAGTCATACACATTAATTCTAAGCCCACAATTAAAAAGATTATGTTACTCATATTGTGTCAGTTGTTTTTTAGAAATTTGGTATCCCTAAAAAAAAATATCATTGGAGAAGGATGTTACAATTGATTTTAATGTCTAAGGTTTTTAGTATAATGTTTTTTGAAATCTAAAATGAAAGGACCTAATTTGGGGTAGCACTAAATGTACCTGAATAATTTGGTTGGACACCTCATTCCTTTGTACACCCCAACTGAAATTTTTAATTTTTTTTCTTCTTTTGTTAAACACCTCATTTAATTCCAACCTTACCCACTTGTCGCCAGAACTCTCATCGGATGGGCCAGTGGGAGTTGAGAGAGTGGTGATAACGACGATGACGAGAGGAGGGTTGGGAAATGCTTGCCAACGCTGGGAGGACTACCCGAGCTAGAGAGAAGATGCCGAAGTTAGAGTTAAGATTTGAATATTTTAATAATTTAATTGAGAAATAAAATGGTATTAAAAAAAAAAATTTTGAAAGTTGGGGTGTCCAACCAAAAAGATGGGGTGCATTTAGAACCACCCCCTAATTTATGCATGAGTTAAAGTTAGGGACGATTTTACCCTTACAAATGTTGGCACTAGTGTGCTTCAACGATGAGTAGTGACCAAGAAAAAAAACTAGAATGTCAAAATTTATGATTGCCTTCTCTCTCTTCTCCATGTTGTCGAAAATCCCATCATCTTATTCTCTCTTTTCCCTCTTATGCAACCACAATCACAATTCCTTTATGCATAGGTCCCGATCAACTCTGGTTTCTTGTTCTTCTTTGTCCCTCCTTTCATGTTGCGGTCACTAATTCTTGAGCAATAAAGACGACTCTAATAAGGATTATAAAATTAATCAAATTATTCAACTACGATTCATAGGTCCCGTTTAATAGAATTGTGAAAAAGTTTCAACTTGTTAAAAACTCATTTGAGTTTGACTTGTTATATAAATATGTCAAAATTAAATACATTTTAAAATCAAGCTTACACAATTTATTATTAAGCTCGACTCATATATATTAAAATTGAAAATACTTAAGTTTGACTTAATTAAAATTCGTATATTAGAAAAGTAAATAAGTAATGTTTAGACACACTTTAAAATTTATTAAATTTAAAATCAAGCTCCAACAATCTTAGGCCATGTTTGGGAAGAGAATTTTTAGTCAAAAAAAATTATAAATTGTTGATTATTTTCTTTATTTTTTTACATATTTTTTTATTAAAAAAAATTCAAAAATCTCTCTCTCTCTCTCTCTCATCACAAGAACAGAGATGGCAACCTGCATATCTTCACCACCACCATCCCTGTTTCTACTCTCTTCTGGCTTGTTTGGAAATCGGCAAGCCAAACCCACTTCGATTAGATCAAATTGAAAATGTAAAAATATATATATATATATATATATTAAAAAAAGAAGAAGAAGAAGAAGAAGTTAATACTATTAAAATTTAAAGAATTAAACAAACATAAAAATCAAATTACAAGAACTACCTAGGTAACTTATTCATCACTATCAATCTGAGAAACTGGGACTTCATGATCATGTGCATGTAAGAAGCATTAGTGTGTATTTGTTGTTGGGAATTTCCTGGAAAAAATGTTGTGTCTTCCTCCGATTTCTTATAAGAAATAGGCCAATTTAACAACTTTTTCTTCAATTTTTAATGGAGTAAAATTCTGATTAATACAAGTCAAGGGGGGGTAGAGGATGAGGGTTCACTTGATAGAGTGCCGAGCATTGTTCGTAGTACAAAATTGACTTTGATAACGCAAAATTAGGAATAAGCTAGTTCATGTTATTCTACAACATTGACTATTGATAACCCTTTTTCAATTATTGTGATAAAATATTTGTGGATGGCTCACAATTCTATACTTAAGATTTAAGTCATGATATTCTTCATTTTTATATATATAAAATAGTTCATTCAGAACATATAAAAATGTATGGAATGCCCAAAACCAGGAAAACAATCAAATGCAGGATTTTGTAGTCTATAGATTTTTAAAATGTGCCTGTTATTTTGTCCCAATGCAGGGATTAGGAATTCAATATCAATTTTTTTTTTTTTTTGGGTTGAATTAGTCCAATATCAGAGTGAAAGTACCTCTATTATGAATGATTATATGCCTAGTTAGATTGAGACTGGCCTCGTTTGGGAACAGACTAATTTAGTAATTTTTTGATTATTTAGCTAAAATATGAGTTAAAAAAAATTAGTATGTTTGTGATAATTTTTTAGTTTTTTACGAAAAGATGTGCAAAAAGTAGAAAGAAAAGAGAATTTTTGACTTTTTGGTATGGATTGTTGGTTTTTTGGTTTTTTTAGTGACTTTTTGGCTAAAAAAGTCACTTGCCAAACGAGAGTTGTTTTGGAAAGTTGATTAAAAATTAACTTTTTAATTTTTTTAAACTTTTTTTCTAAAAAAAACGTATAAAAAAGTAGAAAAATGATGTAATCCAAAATAGATTGAAAGCCAAAAAGTAACTTTTAGTTAACTTTTCAAAACAATGCATCACTAGTCAAACAACAATAAGCTTCGTTTGGGATGTGGGCTGACTTTTTAACTTTTTGGCTATTTTAGCTTGAAGCTAAAAAAATCTCATTTGAGATAAGCTTTTTGAACTTTTTGACTTTTGTGGAAAAAAAAATAAAATAATTATGATTTAAATGTGACATTTTGTCTTATTGACTTTTTAACTTATTTTGTCTTTTTGTGATTATTTTAGCCAAAAAGCCTCAAACTTCTTTATGCCAAACGAAGACTAAATATTACGCTCCACATGTTTACTTATCTAGTCTCTTTGTAGTGTTTTAGAAACTTGGTTCAAAGTTAATTTTTGACTTTTAACTTATTTTAAGTCACATCATCTTTCTATTTTTTTACACGTTTTTTCAAAAAAAAACTTAAATCAATTTTTAACCAATTTACCAAAACAAGCCAAACATGGTGTAGGTTTAAGGATCTAAAACAAATCACAAAATCGTTTTAGCCAAACACATTATATTCCCACAATTAAAAAGATTGTTTACTCATATTGTGTCAGTTGTTTTTTTAGAAATTTGTCCCTAAAAAAAATTATCCTTAGAGAAGGACATTACAATTGATTTTAATGTTTAAGGTCCTTGGTTCAATGTTTTTTTTTTTAATTTGAAATTAAAGTACCTAATTTTGTGCATCAAATCTACCATTGTCTCCACTTTCTCTGCCCGTGTTGGCGAAATTCCATCATTCTCAAATCTTATCTTATTTTTTTCCTTTTCCTCTTGCATAACCACAACTTGAGATTTGGTCAAAATTTTTTCATAATAAAATTTTAATACAATAAGAATAAGTATAAAAAAAATAAAAATAAAAAATTTAACACATATCATTATTATCAAAATATCAAATTTTAAAATAATATAACTTTTGATTTAGATGTCAGTTTTTAATAAAATTAGTATTTTTAGAATTCTCTCATTAAGATTTATCAAATAAGATCCATCTTGATTATAAAACTTTAAAAAAAAAAATTATTACCGTCAAAATTGATGTGAACAATAATAGTAACATGTTACTCTGTTTGACAGTAACATATTACTCTATCTCACAGTAACATGTTACTGTATTTGACTGTAACGTATTACTCTCATTCACAGTAACATTTTACTCAGACAATATTATTCACACAAAAAAATGAAAATATTTTATTTTGTTCTTACTCAATTATGTATTTTCTCCTTAAGAAGTTTATGAAGTAAAATAAATTTAGCTACTCTTTTTACCAAATAAGGATTCAATGGAGAAGTTTTGCCTAAATTTCTCTAATTACAATCTCTCTATGTATAGATCCCCATCTACTCCAATTTCGTATTCTTCTTTGTCCCTCTTTTTACAGCTTATTATAAGATAAAAGCTAATAATCAGAAAGCAGAAATCAAAAACACCTATTCTCAGCTTCTAAATAATCAATTTTTCTCAACTTAATTAAGCTATTTCTGCCTAAAAAATTATAAGCAGAAACTGTATCAAACAGTCTGGCACAGATTCCTAAATTAAAATAAGCTATAATCACCCTCTATAATCCACACTAAACACCCCCATTATTGAGCACCAACGAAAAAAAAAAAAAAAAAAAAAAAAAGAACTCTAATAAGGATTGTAAAAGGAATCAAATTATTCAAGTATAATTCATATTCAATTTGTTAAAAACTTATTTAAATTTGACTCATTATATAAATATTTCAAAATTAAATACATTTTAAAATCAAGTTTAAACAATTATTAGTCCATTCAACTCAATTATATACACCAGTAAAATTCAACAACTTGACTAAAGTTGGTATAAAATGTAAATAAGTAATATTTAAACACACTTTTAAAAATTATTAAATTTAAAATCAAGCTTAAACAATCTTAAGCTTTGTTTGGGAAAAGAGATTTTTAGTCCAAAAAAATTACTATAAATTGTCAATTGTTTTTCTTTACTTTTTTTACATGTCTTTTCATAAAAAATTTAAAAAATGAGATTTTTTTTTTTAAAATCCTTGATATTAAGATTTTATAAAATAAATGACATACAATATTTTCATAGTAATTGGGATTCCTCAACATTTTCAAAGAAAAAAATCGACATAGAGAAATTTCGTCCGATATAAAAATTTTAATTTTCATAGAAAAACTTCTCTGATTTCATAAAAAAAAAAATTTAAAATTTCTTTAATATGATTATAGAAATTTTTTTTTTTTTTTTTTGATATAATCATAAAAAAATGTCATCAAGTGACTTTAATTAATAAAAAAATATATATTATATCTCTCCTGCCATCCAAAATTAGATAGGGTGTTTCACCAAAAATATCTATCGTTCCCAAACAATTTATTAGTGCATAAAAAGTTTAGGAGGACAAAAAAAATCCTATGAGATGTATCACACTGGTGAATCAGGATTCCTCGCATTCTCTTCTTGTATTTCTTCCATATATTTCTTACTTACAAGTTTATTGGGCCCACTTTTAGGCCCAATTTTGATAATCTGAACCGTTGATATTTTAAAATTTGTTCAGTATATCATACTTATAAAAAATCAAATTGATCGGATATCAGAAAACATGTGTTCGAAAAACTAAAACTAAAAATTATTTTTTAAAAGAATTTAATAAATAGTTTTCCAAACACATGCTTTCTGATATTCGATCAACTTGATTTTTTTCATGTATGATATACTGAACAAATTTTAAAATATGAACGATTCGAATTATCAAAATTAGCTTCTAAGATGGGCCAAATGGGCTTGTAAGTAGGAAATACAAAATGGAGGTCTTGATTCCACACTGGTATGGCAAAACCATTTAGCTCTCTCTCTCTCTCTTAACTCATCACAAGAACAGAGATGGCAGCCTGCATATCTTCACCACCACCATCCCTATTTCAACTCTCTTCTGACTTGTTCGGAAATCGGCAAGCCAAACCCACTTCGATTTCATGGTCTTCTTCTCTTCCTCAGCTCAATTTATCCATCAATTCACTCTCAAACCCTTCAAATCCCAAATTCAACAAGGTATGGAAAAAAACTACCCATTTCCTCATTCTCTCTCTTTATCATTCTTCTTTTACTAGGTTTGATAAATCAGTATTTATCTGGAAAACCCATTTCTATGACTTTGCAATGTCGTTAGAAATTATGTATGTGTATGCGATTCTGGAATAATATGTAAATGGTCTGATTCATTTGTGATTGATAGGAATGAGATTCATAATTTTATATTGAGTGATTGAAAAATATAAAAAATTATTATAATTTATAATTAACCAAAAATATGACCACGTGATACCTAGATCAACAAATAATTTTTCATAGGTTACCCACTAGTATGCAGCACTAGTCAAACAAGAATAAATGTTGGGAGTCTAATCTCTTTCTAATTTTTTCAAACAAATATGATGTAAATTGAAGGATCTAGAATAAATTACAAAATAATTATAGTCATACACATTAATTCTAAGCCCACAATTAAAAAGATTGTGTTACTCATATTGTGTCAGTTGTTTTTTAGAAATTTGGTATCCCTAAAAAAAATATCATTGGAGAAGGATGTTACAATTGATTTTAATGTCTAAGGTTTTTAGTTTAATGTTTTTTGAAATCTAAAATGAAAGGACCTAATTTGGGGTAGCACTAAATGTACCTGAATAATTTGGTTGGACACCTTATTCCTTTGTACAACCCAACTGAAATTTTTAATTTTTTTTCTTCTTTTGTTGAACACCTCATTTAATTCCAACTTTACCCACTTGTCACCAAAACTCTCATCAGATGGGCCAGTGGGAGTTGAGAGAGTGGTGACGATGACGATGACGAGAGGAGGGTTGGGAAATGCTGGCTAATGCTGGGAGGACTACCGGAGCTAGAGAGGGGATGCCGAAGTTAGAGTTAAGATTTGAATATTTTAATAATTTAATTGAGAAATAAAATGGTATTAAAAAAAAAAATTGAAAGTTGAGGTGTCCAACCAAAAAAATGGGGTGCATTTAGAACCACCCCCTAATTTATGCATGAGTTAAAGTTGGGGACGATTTTACCCTTACAAATGTTGGCACTAGTGTGCTTCAACGATGATGAGTGACCAAGAAAAAAAACTAGAATGTCAAAATCTATGATTGCCTTCTCTCTCTTCTCCATGTTGTCGAAAATCCCATCATCTTATTCTCTCTTTTCCCTCTTATGCAACCACAATCACAATTCCTTTCTGCATAGGTCCCAATCAACTCTGGTTTCTTGTTCTTCTGTGTCCCTCCTTTCATGTTGTGGTCACTTATTCTTGAGCAATAAAGACGACTCTAATAAGAATTATAAAATTAATCAAATTGTTCAACTACGATTCATATTTAACTTTTTAAAAACTTATTTGAGTTTGACTTGTTATATAAATATGTCAAAATTAAATACATTTTAAAATCAAGCTTACACAATTTATTATTAAGCTCGACTCATATATATTAATGATAAAATTCAATGTATTATTGATTGTTGTGTATATTACAAGATTGATTTGTGTATATTGATTACAACTCCTATATATAGAAGAGAAGGTAGCAGATTGTGGTGGTGCTGGTAGGGGGTGAAGTGGAGGTAGTAGGTAGAGTGGGTTAGGTTTAGTGGAGTTGAGTGGGTGTAGTGGGTTAGGTTTAGTGGTACATTAACAGCCCCCCTCAAACTCAAGGAGGATAGGCACTAGCCAACTTGAGTTTGGAGAGAGTCACAAAACAGAAAAATAAACTGATAAATAAAACAGGATAGGAGACACGGTATGGTCGTGTCAGACCGATGTAGCAGACAGTTTATGGGGTCATGTCGGACCGTTGTAGCAGACAGTTTACGGGGTCATGTCGGACCGTTGTAGCAGACACTGTGTGGTCGTGCCAGACCGATGTAGAAGACAGTTTACGGGGTCATGTCGGACCGTTGTAGCAGGACAGTTTATGGGGTCATGTCGGACCGTTGTAGAAGACAGTTTACGGGGTCATGTCTGACCGATGTAGCAGGACAGTTTACGGGGTCATGTCGGACCGTTGTAGAAGACAGTTTACGGGGTCATGTCGGACCGATGTAGCAGGACAGTTTACGGGGTCATGTCGGACCGTTGTAGAAGACAGTTTACGGGGTCATGTCGGACCGATGTAGCAGGATAGTTTACGGGGTCATGTCGGACCGTTGTAGCAGACAGTTTACGGGGTCATGTCGGACCGTTGTAGCAGGACAGTTTACGAGGTCATGTCGGACCGATGTAGCAGGACACTGTGTGGTCGTGTCAGACCGTTGTTGAAGACAGTTTATGGGGTCATGTCGGACCGTTGGAGCAGACAGTTTACGGGGTCATGTCGGACCGTTGTAGAGGCTTGTGGTGGTGCACCAAGGGGGCGACTTAGGGAGTGCGCCATGGGGTGACTTGAACATGATACTGTGTATAACCCCCCCTCAAACTCAAATAGGTGTGAAGATAGAAACCTATTTGAGGTTGAAACAAAGGGATTGATAAAGCTGACCGTTGTACAAGACACTGTATGAGTGTGTATATAGGCTGCCCAAAAGATATACATGGATGTAGATATCGAGCCCTCAAAAGTCGTGCCCTCAAAAGGTGTGCCCAATCTGTCAAAAGGCGTGCCATCAAAAGGCGTGCCCGATGCATCAAAAGGCGTGCCAGAAATGATGGCGAGGCACGTGAGTGCCTTGGCTGGCGTGCCCGTTTGTCTGGCGTCAAGAGGCGCGCGATGCGCGTGGCTGGCCTTGGCTATTTAAACAAGACGAAGGCAGAGGCAGAGGCTGAGGCAGAGGCGGAGACAAAAAACCTCTGAAAAAAAAACTTCGTTGTGCTGAGAGAGAGAGTCTGAAAAACTCAGTTGCCCAGACAATGGCCTCGTCGTCCTCCTCTTCCCGTGGTCTGCTGACGCTCTTTCCCGAACTGAACGAGTCAACAAGAGAGAGAACTGGTGCGGAGACCAGTGAACCTCAACCAAACACCTCCGTGTTTGCTCCGTTGAACTTTCCGATGCGGTCGGTGGAGCAAAAAATGGCGGTGCAGTCGGATGTGGAGGCCAATCAGTATACTTTGAAGGCATGTGTGGAAAGCATGACGGCGGTCACAAATTTGTCGAACCGGCTGCAGAGTAGGACAAATGAGGTGCAGCATTTAAACTCCCAGCTGGCTCTGCTCCAACGCATGTATAAGGATGCGCGAGCAGAGATAAGCGTGCTAAGGGCAGAAAACAAGGAGCTGAAGCGGAAGGCCACCGTGATGTTCCGATTTGGAGGGCCGCCATATGCTGCAGTGGAGGAGCAGGGAGTAGTGATCGTGCCCAGTGGAGTGGGAAACACGGAGGCAACACCGGCAAGGGCCGCCCTGGACGGAGGCAAGAAGAAAAGACCGGCGGCAGAGTAGAGAAGGGAAATCCCACCTGTGGATGAGGTTGTTGTGTGTGGGTTTGTTTTTGTTTTTGTTTTTGTTTTTTTTTTTTTTTTTTTTTTTTTTTTTTGTTGTAGAAAATTGTGATCGGGGTGAGCCCTGAGATGAATAAAATATGGGTTGTTGTGCAAATTGGAAATGTTTGTGTTGTGTTTTTTTTTTTTTTTTTTTTTTTTTTTTTTTTTTTTTTTTTTTTTAAGCATGGTGATGATGAATAGATAAAGATGAATAAAAATAAGAAAGGTGGGAGTGGGGAACAGGGTGAATCAAGAGCACCAAATAAGCGTGATAGTAAAAAATAAAGTTATAATAAAAAATAAAGGTTGGGCGGTGGATGATGGATTGGTTTGTTTGTTTTTTTTTTTTTTTTTTTTTTTTGGTGGGAAGAATAATAAGAATAAAAAAAAAAATAATAAGAAAAAGGTATTAATGGGAAAGCATGCGCTGGTGGGTGGAATAAAAAAAAAATGGGTGGAATAAAGAATCATAAAGTGCATGTGGGGTGGTGGGTTGGAAAGAGAGGGTTTAAAGTGTAAGAATAAAAAAAAAATAATAAGCAAAAGGCATTAATGGGAAAGCATGTGTTAATGGTGTCCCTCCCTAACCCGTGTGCATGTGTATCCGAGAGTCATGAGTCTCGTGGCATAGAGAGAGAGATTGGTTCCTTGTTGATGTCTTTATCTCCGAACCAACTCATGCGAGAGAGAGAGAGAGAGAGAGAGACCAGGTTGGGAGAGAGAACAACTCCCTCGAGAGAGAGAGCCGCTCCTCGCTTTTCCTGTGTTGTGTGCTGTGTTCTCTCCTCTGTCTCAGTGTGGTGTGTTGAATCTGGGATGTCCAGCTCTTCTTCTCCCCAAGCCGAGAAAGGGAGTGGGCTTTGTATTCGGCATGGTGTAAGGTCGAAGGCTGCATAAGGCTCTGGAGATTGACGATGGAGGTGGGGATTGGACCGGAGAGGACATTGTCGGCGACGTTGAGAACAGTGAGTCGACTCAGTCGACCGATATCGGCCGGAAGTTTGCCGGAGATTTTGTTTCCAATGACGTTGAGGATCCGGAGATGGGAGAGAGAAGTGATGCACTTCGGAATCTCGCCAGTGATGCCTTTTCAGTCGGCGACGATGAGGGTGGTGAGGCGGTCGAGAGTGCAGATGGAAGGGGAGATTGAACCAGTCATGAACCCTGTCCGGCCGGCTTTTTCGAAGATGAGGTCTTCGGACTCGCCGCGGAGGGAGACGTCGACGACCCAGCTGGGCGTAGGGTCGCAGTGAGTGAGCTTGTTGTATGTGTCTGTTAGTGTTTTTATTGATGAGAATGGAGCAAGGTGAGTTTCGAGCTAGAAAAGCCATGGAGGTTGGTTGAACTTGCAGAGAGAGAGTAGAGGTCCGGCGGGCGGTCAAGGCGAGGCTGCCGCCCGCCGGTGAAGCAGAATTACTAGCTTCTTAACCTAGCTCTGATACCATGATAAAATTCAATGTATTATTGATTGTTGTGTATATTACAAGATTGATTTGTGTATATTGATTACAACTCCTATATATAGAAGAGAAGGTAGCAGATTGTGGTGGTGCTGGTAGGGGGTGAAGTGGAGGTAGTAGGTAGAGTGGGTTAGGTTTAGTGGAGTTGAGTGGGTGTAGTGGGTTAGGTTTAGTGGTACATTAACAATTAAAATTGAAAATACTTAAATTTGACTTAATTAAAATTCGTATATAAGAAAAGTAAATAAGTGAGGTTTAGACACACTTTAAAATTTATTAAATTTAAAATCAAGCTCAAACAATCTTAGGCCATGTTTGGGAAGAGAGATTTTTAGTCAAAAAAATATTATAAATTGTTGATTATTTTCTTTATTTTTTTACATATTTTTTTATTAAAAAAAATTCAAAAATCTCTCTCTCTCTCTCTCTCTCATCACAAGAACAGAGATGGCAACCTGCATATCTTCACCACCACCATCCCTGTTTCTACTCTCTTCTGGCTTGTTCGGGAAGCGGCAAGCCAAACCCACTTCGATTAGATCAAATTGAAAATGTTAAAAAAAAAAATATATATATATATATATATTAAAAGAAGAAGAAGAAGAAGAAGTTAATACTATTAAAATTTAAAGGATTAAACTAATATAAAAATCAAATTACAAGAACTACCTAGGTAATTTATTCATCACTATCAATCTGAGAAACTGGGACTTCATGATCATGTGCATGAAAGAAGCATTAGTGTGTATTTGTTGTTGGGAATTTCCTGGAAAAAATGTTGTGTCATCCTCCGATTTCTTATAAGAAATAGGCCAATTTAACTACTTTTTCTTCAATTTTTAATGGAGTAAAATTCTGATTAATACAAGTCAAGGGAGGGTAGGGTAGAGGATGAGGGTTCACTTGACAGAGTGCCGAGCATTGTTCGTAGTACAAAATTGACTTTGATAACGCAAAATTAGGAATAAGCTAGTTCATGTTATTCTACAACATTGACTATTGATAACCCTTTTTCAATTATTGTGATAAAATATTTGTGGATGGCTCACAATTCTATACTTAAGATTTAAGTCATGATATTCTTCATTTTTATATATATAAAATAGTTCATTCAAAACATATAAAAATGTATGGAATGCCCAAAACCAGAGAAAACAATCAAATGCAGGATTTTGTAGTCTATAGATTTTTAAAATGTGCATGTTATTTTGTCCCAATGCAGGGATTAGGAATTCAATATCATTTTTTTTTTTTTTGGGGGTTGAATTAGTCCAAAATCAGAGTGAAAGTACCTCTATTATGAATGATTATATGCCTAGTTAGATTGGGGCTGGCCTCGTTTGGGAACAGATTAATTTAGTAATTTTTTGGTTATTTAGTTAAAATATGAGTTAAAAAAAATTAGTATGTTTGGGATAACTTTTTAATTTTTTACGAAAAGATGTGCAAAAAGTAGAAAGAAAAGAGAATCTTTGACTTTTTAGTATGGATTGTTGATTTTTTGGTTTTTTTAGTGACTTTTTGGCTAAAAAAGTCACTTGCCAAACGAGAGTTGTTTTGGGAAGTTGGTTAAAAATTAACTTTTTAATTTTTTTAAACTTTTTTTCTAAAAAAAACGTATAAAAAAGTAGAGAAATGATGTAATCCAAAATAGATTGAAAGCCAAAAAGTAACTTTTAGCTAACTTTTCAAAACAATGCATCACTAGTCAAACAACAATAAGCTTCGTTTGGGATGTGGGCTGACTTTTTAACTTTTTGGCTATTTTAGCTTGAAGCTAAAAAATCTCATTTGAGATAAACTCTTTGAACTTTTTGACTTTTGTGGAAAAAAAATAAAATAATTATGATTTAAATGTGACATTTTGTCTTATTGACTTTTTAACTTATTTTGTCTTTTTGTGATTATTTTAGCCAAAAAGCCTCAAACTTTTTCATGCCAAACGAAGACTAAGGCCAAGTTTGGCATCTACTAAATAATACAAAAAGTCAAAAAGTCACTATCCTATTTAAGTCACATCATCTTGTTTAAATCACATTACATTTCTAACACATCACATCAAACCCAACCCAAACCCAACCCATATAAGCCAATAAGTCAAAAAGTACACTTTTTTAGAACATCTCAAACCAACCCTAAATATTACGCTCCACATGTTTACTTGTCCAGTCTCTTTGTAGTGTTTTAGAAACTTGGCTAAAAGTTAATTTTTGACTTAGTTTGGGAAGACTAAATAAGTGCACTTTTTAACTTTTTATGAAATATGGGTTGGGTTTGAGTTGGGTTTGAAGTGATGTATTAGAGAGATGATGTGACTTAAATAGGATAGTGACTTTAATAGGATAGTGACTTTTTGACTTTTTGTCTTTTTTCAATCTTTCCAAACTAGGCCTTATTTTAAGTCACATCATCTTTCTATTTTTTTACACGTTTTTTCAAAAAAAAACTTAAAAAAAAAAATAATAAATCAATTTTTAACCAATTTACCAAAACAAGCCAAACATGGTGTGGCTTTAAGGATCTAAAACGAATCACAAAATCATTTTAGCCATACACATTATATTCCGACAATTAAAAAGATTGTTTACTCATATTGTGTCAGTTGTTTTTTTAGAAATTTGGTGTCCCTAAAAAAAATTATCCTTAGAGAAGGACATTACAATTGATTTTAATGTTTAAGGTCCTTGGTTCAATGTTTTTTTTTAATTTGAAATTAAAGTACCTAATTTTGTGCATCAAATCTACCATCGTCTTCACTTTCTCTGCCCGTGTTGGCGAAATTCCATCATTCTCAAATCTTATCTTATTTTTTTCTTTTCCCTCTTGCATAACCACAACTTCAGATTTGATCAAAAAATTTTCATAATAAAATTTTAATGCAATAAGTATAAGTATAAAAAAAATAAAAATAAAAATAAAAAATTCAACACATACCATTATTATTAAAATATCAAACTTTAAAATAATATAACTTTTGATTTAAATGCCAGTTTTTAATAAAATTATTTTTAGAATTCTCTCATCAAGATTTATCAAATAGGATCCATCTTGATTATGAAACTTTAAAAAAAAAATTATTACCATCAAAATTGATGTGAACAATAATAATAACATGTTATTCTGTTTGACAGTAACATGTTACTCTATCTCACAGTAACATCTTACTGTATTTGACTGTAACGTATTACTCTCATTCACAGTAACATTTTACTCAGACAATATTATCCACACAAAAAAAATGAAAATATTTTATTTTGTTCTTACTCAATTATGTATTTTATCCTTAGGAGGTTTATGAAGTAAAATAAATTTAGCTACTCTTTTCACCAAATAAGGATTCAATGGAAAAGTTTTGCCTAAATTTCTCTAATTACAATCTCTCTATGTATAGATCCCCATCTACTTCAATTTCGTATTCTTCTTTATCCCTCTTTTTACAGCTTATTATAAGATAAAAGCTAATAATCAGAAAGCAGAAATCAAAAACACCCATTCTTAGTTTCTAAATAATCAATTTTTCTCAACTAAATTAAGCTATTTCTGCTTAAAAAATTGTAAGCAGAAACTGTATCAAACAGTCTGGTACAGATTCCCAAATTAAAATAAGTTATAATCACCCTCTATAATTCACACTAAACACCCCCATTATTGAGCACCAACGGAAAAAAAAAAAAAAGAAAAAAAAAAACAACTCTAATAAGGATTGTAAAAGGAATCAAATTATTCAAGTATAATTCATATTCAATTTGTTAAAAACTTATTTGAATTTGACTCATTATATAAATATTTTAAAATTAAATACATTTTAAAATCAAGTTTAAACAATTATTAGTCCATTCAACTCAATTATATACACCAGTAAAATTCAACAACTTGACTAAAGTTGGTATAAAATGTAAATAAGTAATATTTAAACACACTTTTAAAAATTATTAAATTTAAAATCAAGCATAAACAATCTTAAGCTTTGTTTGGGAAAAGAGATTTTTAGTCCAAAAAAATTACTATAAATTGTCAATTGTTTTTCTTTACTTTTTTTACATGTCTTTTCATAAAAAGTTTAAAAAATGAGATTATTTTTTTAAAATCTTTGATATTAAGATTTTATAAAATAAATGACATTTATTTTCATAGTAATTGGGATTCCTCAACATTTTCAAAGAAAAAAATCGACATAGAGAAATTTCGTCCGATATAAAAATTTTAATTTTCATAAAAAAATTTCTCTGATTTCATAAAAAAAATTTAAAATTTCTTTAATATGATTATAGAAAACTTTTAATTTTTTTGTTGTTGATATAATCATAGAAAAATGTCATCAAGTGACTTTAATTAATAAAAAAATATATATTATATCTCTCCTGCCATCCAAAATTAGATAGGGTGTTTCACCAAAAATATCTATCGTTCCCAAACAATTTATTAGTGCATAAAAACTTTAGGAGGACAAAAAAAATCCTATGAGATGTATCACGCTGGTGAATCAGGATTCCTCGCATTCTCTTCTTGTATTTCTTCCATATATTTCTTACTTACAAGTTTATTGGGCCCATTTTAGGCCCAATTTGATAATCTGAACCGTTGATATTTTAAAATTTGTTCAGTATATCATACTTGTAAAAAATTAAATTGATCGGATATCAGGAAACATGTGTTCGAAAAACTCAAACTAAAAATCATTTTTTTAAAGAATTTAATAAACAGTTTTCCGAACACATGCTTTCTGATATTCGATCAACTTAATTTTTTACATGTATGATATACTGAACAAATTTTAAAATATGAACGGTTCGAATTATCAAAATTAGCTTCTAAAATGGGCCAAATGGGCTTGTAAGTAGGAAATACAAAAAGGAGATCTTGATTCCACACTGGTATGGCAAAACAATTTAGCTCTCTCTCTCTCTCTCTCTCTCTCTCTCTCTCTCTTAACTCATCACAAGAACAGAGATGGCAGCCTGCATATCTTCACCACCACCATTCCTATTTCAACTCTCTTCTGATTTGTTCGGAAATCGGCAAGCCAAACCCACTTCGATTTCATGGTCTTCTTCTCTTCCTCAGCTCAATTTATCCATCAATTCACTCTCAAACCCTTCAAACCCCAAACTCAACAAGGTATGGAAAAAAACTACCCATTTCCTCATTCTCTCTCTTTATCATTCTTCTTTTACTAGGTTTGATAAATCAGTATTTATCTGGAAAACCCATTTCTATGACTTTGCAATGTTGTTAGAAATTATGTATGCATATGCGATTCTGGAATAATTTGTAAATGGTCTGAATCAGTGTGTAATAGAAATCCCATTACTTCATTTGGAACAGAACCTAAAATGTAATTCAAAATAGATTATACAAACCCAATTTGGAAATTCATATTATAAAGTGTTTCTTATCTGTGTGTAAGTCATTGGACTGTAATTTAATTGTTTTTGACAGACATTGGATTGCAAAAATATTTTCAATAATGGGTTCATATTTAAATATAATGATTCTATTGTATAATATGGCACTAGTTTGTTTAACCAATCTTAATCATTAATATTTACACATTGTGATATTGATCTAAGTTTGGCATTACGAGTCACAGCAAAATAGTGAGATAAATATAAAAAAGGAACAATTACAATTCAGTGTGGGTTTTTAAAAATAATTTCAGATCAGTGGTAAACTTTATGAACATTAATAATTAAACTCTTAAACTTTTCCATGAATTTGTAATTATTTTGTGAAAACACCACTGAATTGTAATTTTCTCTATAAAAAAATTTATAAGTGGCAGCAGTATCTCGGTACTATTTATGTGTTTTGGTACATTTGGTGCAGAATGAGGGACTGATAAGAGTTGTGTTTGAGAATTATCGAAATGTTCTGAATCTAGCACTTGCCTATCTTATTTGAATTCAAAATTGTGCTTGTTGGAAACCAGAATGAATTGGTTATGAATCATTAACTCATTCAAGCAGACATGATGAATTTGACTGGTTTTGAATAGAACTTGTATCTAATTCAATTAAGGCACATCCAGAGATAAAATAAATATGATATTAAATGCTTGATGCTTTTATGGAACCATGTTTTAGATCAGATTTAGTTGTAATGCTTAATGCATTGAAGTAAAACCATTCTCTCTTTGATGTTTGGAATGAGATAAATGGCATGTAGTCTATCTTCTAAACTAGTAATGGAGGATTCTAAGAATGATCTGTTTCATGACCTTTGCCCTCATTCTTCGGTGGGTCATAAACTTTTTTCCGCATATATTCCTTTTCTTTTTCACCAAAAGCCAATAAGTGAATGATCAAACCTGGATATTTGTAGGGATGCATGTGCAATCAAAATTGAGCCTCTTGAAGATAAATAGTCAAACCTAGAAAATATTAACATCTCAAATTTATTGACATAGTGGGAAAAATCATTTTTTTTTTGGAGGAAGAGCTTATAAGAATGTTCCCTTTGAGGTCTGCATTCTCTAATCAATAATTTATTTATGTTGGCTTTCTTTTACCAGTTACATTAAAATCATTTCATTCAATTTTCTGTATGAAACAATCAATAATTCCTTGTGTTTCTTCTTCGTAAAAACTTAAAAATAGCCTTGTTTTAGGTTTTAAAGAATTATATACTTGAAGTTACACTTGAGCTTCCCTTTTGCCTTCAAATTGTGCTTTTGCCTTGGCAAAATGTTTGCTTCTTTGAAGTTACACTTGAATTTCATTTCAGTTGGGCCACTACAGGTGAGGTCTTGTTTTTCATGCAACTTTTTTAATTGACCATATACATGATTTCCATTTAAATTGCACAAGATTCCTACTTTTTCCCTCTTAAATTCTTGCCGCTGAGCAAGGAGCAGCCACCATTTTTAAGATATCACTACCACATTTATGAAAACCTCCAACGAAATTGCGTAGATGGTCTGCGCATGATGTTCAATCAAATTGCTATATTCTAATGGCAATTAGAAGCCAGTACTCTTCCTGAAAATTACTTTGACTGTGTTCCTTGTCCCATCCCTCGTTCTTGTGGTCAACTCTAAGAAGCACAGACACTTCAGCAGAGGAAATGTGTTGTGCCCGACATTTCTTCACCATGTCTTGATTTAAAAATGAAATTCATAATATCAGACACTTAATCGACACTTTACAGACATTTAGGCAGCACTTCTTGAACCCTCCGAACACGTCTTATGTGATAATGTTCTTCATAATAACAATATTACGCATTCTTCAGTACACAACTTATGCACTCTTAATATGTTTTGAAACTTGTATAAGTATTACAATATTCTATAATTATTTTGCATTCTTCCGTATGTAATTATTACATGAATGATATTTTAATGTTCAAATTATGAAATAAATAACTTTTTAAATGTAATTATTATGTTACACATTTTTCATTATCTTTGAATAAATTATTCATATATGTAACATATAATAACCTTGCAAAAATATATAATTTTAACATGTCCCAAGCATGTTTTGCATTTTTTAAAAACTTGCATGTCGGCATGTCTGTATCGGTGTTGCGTGTCACAGTTAACATACACTAGATTGTTCAATTTTGTGCTTACACCCATTTTCTGAATAATTAGACATCAATTTTTAAGCAGACTCGTGGTCTCAACATAGCGAACCAAACTTTCAATCACGAATGGTTTGTCAATCGATGTTTGTTTCAGTCAAGATAGTTTCAATTCAATCAAGTAAGAAAAATTTTATGTTGCAGGAATTTATTGTTCAAGCAGCCTGGACACGAAGGTCTCGAGGTGAAGCTGCAAAAAGACCTAACCGGAAATCATGGAAACAGAGGACAGATATGTATATGAGACCATTTCTACTAAACGTTTTCTTTTCAAAGCGATTCATCCATGCCAAAGTGATGCATCGGGGAACCAGCAAAGTGATATCAGTTGCAACTACAAATGCCAAGGATCTCAGGAACACATTGCCTTCGCTCACTGATGTCAATGCCTGCAGAGTTGTAGGGAAGCTGATTGCTGAGCGATCGAAGGAAGCCGATGTATTTGCAATGGCTTATGAGCCAAAGAAGAATGAGAGAATTGAAGGGAAACTTGGAATTGTTATTGATACCATTAAGGAGAATGGCATTATATTTGTTTAAATTTTTCTTTAGTTTTTGGTCTTTTCCTGTTAATTGCTTCATCTTTTTTCCTTGGCAAGGTATTACTTTCTTTATTATTCTAGCTTAAGTGTTGTAGATGTATGTGTGTGAGAGAGGGAGAGAGAGATGCTCGTGCCTTCTTAATTTTCTCTTTGTGAATTGATGGTTTAGATTTTGTCTGTTCAATATTAGGTTTGTGAGTGGATAGACAAATTTAAATCTTATAATTTTTAGAAAGTGTCCATGTGACACAATTTAAAAGCTCCAACTAGACTATCCATTTTATACTCAAACAGGAGAGAAGTCAAACTCTTTCTCTGTCCTCTTTGGCCTTTTATATCTTGTAGATATACAGTCTTGTTCAATTGGTACATACTGTAAAAATGCTAGGAACTTGCTTCTTCCACTCTTGTTTCCAAGAGATTGACCTTTTGTATTTGTGACATAGCTAGGGTAAAAAGGTCCCAGCTGGCAATGCTATTCTTGTGAAATTGGTTTTATAGCCCCTCAAATATTTGTCCGTTAGCATTAGGGTTAATTGCACTTAACACCCTTGCATTTCATATAATTTATAATTTGGGTTACGGAGAAATTGTGTATTGCATGATGGCAAGAATACCATAGATGTGCCGATCCTTCTGCATTATGAGGGATTGAAGAAGCAAATTTTTATATCAAGATCTGCTTAGGGATGAAAATTAGATCACACAGATGTTAGTATATTAAATTTGTTCGGTCCTCGTGTTTTAAAAAACTCTTGGCAATTATTGATGCATGTAAAAATCTCGATACGAAAATCTCAACACATAATCCAACGATGCATGTATATTAAAATAAGAGGACAGAAATTTAAAACAAAAAATCTCACGCATCCTCCAAAGTATATAAACCTGTTTTCAACTCGTAAAAAGAAATTTTACAAATTCTCTTTCAGATGCTTGCATTGGAATAACTACAGAGATCTCTAAGTTTGGAAGTTTTGTGCACCTGGCATTATTTAACTCATATCCTCACAGCCAGAGAGAGAGAGAGAGAGAGAGAGAGAGCATTATATAACTACTAATTTCAATTATTGTCTTCTTATTAAAAATGTAATTGCAATAACAAGATTTAAAGAGGAAAATACCTCAACACATTAACTATAACCTTTTGTTTAACCACACAATAATAATAGTGATAATAAACTTCATCTATGGTATAACAACATGAGACCACAAATGGTGCATGTTGTACAATAATATGCAGCCAAAAAAATATAACCACCTGAGGGGGGGAAAAAGAAAGAAATTAGGTTGGAAGCAATGAAGATTTATAAATACAACAAAAGGAAAATCTTGAAAATAAAAGGGCCCTTCATAATCCATAACAGTACAGCCTCTAAGGAATTTCTAAATATTAAAAATGATGAAGCTTTTTTTGAATTATGGTTTACAAATAATCCAAGAGGGTCTTCAAACTGCCATTGGAGCAATTTTGATAAAGTATTTTAAAATCTTAATCATTTCATAAACAACTGTTGAAATCAAGCATTTGTTTGTTGCCACTAGCTAGTGAAGTTTCACAGCTATAGTAAAATGTTTGGAAATGTAACTGAAACATATGCATTTTGAATGAAATCAAGAAAAGCTAGTACTTCTGTTCAAAATTTCAATAATAATAATCCTCACAAGTGCAAGAGAAATTACTTCCAAACAATTAACCTAATTCACAGAGGTATTGATCAATTTGTTTACCTCAAATTAGATCTGGTTCAATATCTTGGGTAGAGTTGCAACAACTAGGCAGTCTGCAAAACACACCAACAAAGCATGTTGTATAAGATTTAGTGTAATATTTTTAGGCAGATGTTGAAATGGCTGATCAATCATTTGAGCATGAATCTACAAGAATTTATTCCTGACATAATTATTGAAGTTAACAATCATGGCATGCCTACAAAGAAATATCTAGTCATTTCCTGATATACAAGAAAGAAATGAAGTCCTTGTTAATATAATGCAAACTATAAGAAGCTCAATGAAAATTAAATTTAAATACGTGGAAATATTTGAAGTTGGCATGCTTTCTTTCAAGGAAGATGTTAATCTGGATCAGTTTCCCATACGTTTCTAGTGTTTTGTAGGGTAGGGGCATTTTGGTAATTTGAAATATTTCAAGACACTGGTTGTACTCGAGTCATCATATGGTTTAAATCACGTAAAAGAGTTTTTGTGTATGGGTCTTATTTAGGTTTAGACAGGTTTCTGAAGTGGAAGAGTCTTTAGTTTCTAAGTAGAAAGTCAAAATCCTATTCGGAGTAGGAGCTCTCTAATGTTTCCAAAACCTGTGGATGAGTTTCAGAGAACTTGACGAAGCTTTTGAAGCTCACATGTGAATTATGTGATGCAATTCTAGCCCCATGTATGATGCCTTCGAAAATCTAGATGTGATGCCTAGTTTTTTTAATTCTCTTTATTTTTATGCATTTTTAGCCTCTGAAACCACAAAACCATATCTGTATATTAACCCCTGTTCAACACACATCGTCAATTAATCAACCCTGGATTGCAAAAGATCACAAAACCAGCAAGATGGTTGTTCACCGATACCACTCGTAGTGCCTATTAAGTCCCTAAAACCTCATATTTTTATTCTCATATCCTTGGCATTTGCTACCCCATATAAATCCTTTAAAAAATCCTAATTTTTTACTAGCCATTCAGCCACAAAACCCAATGAAAACCAGCAACCCAAAAACCTACTTTTCAGCTGCTATACATCCAAGTTGGGTTCACTAAAAGTGTATCCGCACTCGATCACACATCAAATAGGCTCCTGCTAACTGAAAATCAGCATATGCAGCAGATGAAATTCCTGCAAGTGCCAATTCCAATATGGAGAAAGCCTGGTGCTACTTGACCAAAGAATTCTTTACACCTCAAATGAAGGTTTTGTCGAGATAATAGTGATCCCGCTTGATATGATTGCTAGTGCAACCAAACCAAACCAAATTAAGTCTTGTGTCCCAATCAAGTGGATTGGTTAAGAGGGTGACCCAGTGCATGAGGCTCCCTCTAAAACGACTGGAGAGGGCAAAATGTATATACATCCTTACCCCCATTTCTGGAGAGGTTGTTTTTGTGACTCAAAACCTAGGCCACCAGGGATGTTAAAATTACGGTTGGGCCAAGCCGCTCTTTTCCATTTCTGGTGCAAATATTTAAAAAGATCATGAAATTGTAAAATGCAGTAATAATAGTTTACTTTGAATTACTTCAATATCAATCTAACTACCTTAAATCTAGAAGTGTCGCAGGTTATTTTAAATTTCCTAATCTCCCAAACATAACATAAGTTCATTGTCGAATTCTACTAAATTCATCCTCTAACAGTTTTGAATTACTTCAAGTCCCAATTATTGGCTGCAGTTGATAATCCTTCATATCCTTTATTTTTCACCATGTTAACAGTGGTGGAGGACACTGACTAAAGCATGTTTTCTTGTTATAAGCCCATAACGACAATGCCAAAGCACGATCGATAATATAAGACTAGTTCTAAAAAATGCAAAAACATTTTACTAATACTCCGTTGCTGAATACACAACATTAAGCATTTAACTCCAAAATTAATTTATAGAAGCATATGTAGCTATCTATTATCAGGAAAATAAACCCCTTATCCTATATCATTGAGGCACCCCTTGCCCAGATTTTATTCTCCATAGAAACCAACAGGCTCTAAACTGATTAAAACTCCATGGAATGTTACAATGGTGCTTTACCTTCTCATGCGATGGGATGAAAACTGCTTTCACAGCTTCAAAAACCTCTTCAACAGGCTTTACTGCATCAATCTGACAATGGAAGCAAAATCAGTGATTTCAATAAAAGGCAATAACACTGTCAGAAAGGAGCACAAAAAATCATTAATGGTAATTTATTTATTTTTTAAAAAAATATTACCTTTCTGACCTTCCCCTTAGAGTCATAATACTGAATCACGGGGAGACTAGATTCCATGTAAACATTAAACCGCTTCCTTATTGTATCAATGTTATCATCTTCTCTTCCCTTCAATTTTCCAGGAAAGAAGATTAAAACCAAAATGGTAAAAGAAACAGAAATAACATAAGAAACCTTCCGGCAAGAATCAATTATTTGTCTAACCTGGTTCCGACCCAAAAGGCGCTTCTCCATCTCTTCTTCTGAGCAATCAAAAAAGAGTACAAACTCTGGCACAATTCCGGTCTACATAAAATCAGAGTATGGCAATTAGCACAACATATTCTGGAGTAGAATTTTGAATGATACAAGTAACAATGGACGGGCTATTCTTAACTGGCTATCCCAGTCCATAAGTTTGAATTTGCAACTATTTTGAATAAGATGTTGTACTAGGGACTTACAACAGACTCAAATGCGGCACGGTTTTCCTCATTACGAGGAAAGCCATCAATCAGAAATTTGTCATTAGCATTTTCCTGCATTGCTCGTTGAAGAAGCTTAATTGTTACCTCTGAAGGTACAATTTTTCCTTCCTTAATCATGTTCTGAATCATGGTCCTATAAAATGTTAGAGAACCGAGTTTTAAGAATCAAGTGGTGGCATAAAAGAACTAAAATTTATTTAACTATTACAACCCTATAGTCCCAAACACTAGAAGAAAGAATGAGATTTGGGTCAGTAGATCAAACAAAAATGAATTAAATAACTTGTCCAATATGGGATGTGTACTTGGTCAGAAGTCAACCAAAAAGAAAGACACTAACCCATTGGCACATGTAATCAGTGGACAAGCCTTATAGGAACATACTGTAACAAAGGTATGGTTTTAAATAACGGTATCGGGATATGTAACAGCATTGGTGACAGTGTCATATATCAGCCGATATCAAAGAGTAACAGACAGTATCTGCCGATATATCAATGAATAACAGTATCGGAAAGCCAAAAACCCGTCATGTAACGGCCAATACAATACGTAGCGGACGATATTTAAAGCCCTGAACAAAGGTCCATTTGTTACAAAATGAATAATGCAACTTTCCTGCAAATAGGAACTAATACTAGTACCTTCAGCATGAATTCTGTCAGTTATTTACATTAAAATAAGTAGAAACAATTTGCAATGTATTTAAATTAAAAATCAAATTTCATCTTAAAAAGGGTAGGATAAAATGACCAAATAAGAACAATCTAAGCTAATTTTTCACAAAACCCTTTTTTTTTTTCTTTTTTTTTTTTACAAAAACTTGCGTAAAGGCATAAATGGATGAAAGAAAAAAAGACAACCTCGAAGAAAAATGGCACATCCAACTTAAAGGCCTCAAGTTGCCCCCTTTTTTCTTTTTTTTTTTGATAAATAAAAGGTAACAATGGGACATGAAATGTAAACCAAAAGAGAAAAGGCAAATAACACTAAAGATAGAAGCTTGGAAGGCCATTAAGCATCCCTAGCCAAGTAATCCTTTTAAAGAGACTTACCCATTTTCAGAACCAGATTTTATTTCTGCTCGGAGAAGATCACCAGCACTCAGATGGGTGTACCCAAAGTGTTCTACAATATTTGCACACTGAGTGCCCTTTCCACTGCCCGGGCCACCTGTTCAATTTATTAAGGGTGGGGGCAAAGAATCAGCAAATAAACTCAGAAGTCAAAAATGCCACTAAATCCTCAAGAAAAGAAAACAGACGAGGAAAGAACACCCTAACAAAAAGGCTTGCTAGGGAGAGAGAAAGGGGGGAAGAAAAAGTAACGCTATTCAAACAAAAATTATCCCATGTGATGTGGCTCATTGTGGTTTCATAATGTCAAAATAAAAGACCCAGACCCATTCAATTGGACTCAAATTTTTTAAAAACAAAACCACCACATCATTTTTGGATCAAAATTGTACATGACCTCCGGAAAGGTGTCCATGCTACATAGGCGGTGTTTGGGAACAAATTTTTTAGGTTTTTTTTTGTTTTTTTTCACTAAAAGACAAATTGGTTACAAAACCAAAAAAAACACATTCAAACAAAATATCACATCAAACCCCATAATCATTTCACTTTTTCTCTCACAAACATTGTAAGATAAATTGATAGAGAGAGATACAGACAGAATGAATTATGTATATTGATTTATGTATTGAATGTGTTTTTTGATTGATCTATTGTATGTACATTATATAGGAGATGTAGATGTGAAGTGGAGGTGGAGTGGTGGAGTAGGTGAAGTGGAGTGTGTAGTGGAGTAGGTGAAGTGGAGGTGGAGTGGTGTAGTGGGTTAGGTTAGTGGAGTAGGTTTAGGTGTACCTTAACAGCCCCCCTCAAACTCAAGGAGGATAGGAACTAACCAACTTGAGTTTGAAGAGAGTAACAAAACAGGAAAGTAAACTGATAAATAAAATAAAACAGGATAGGAGACACGGTATGGTCGTGTCAGACCGATGTAGCAGACAGTTTATAGGATCATGTCGGACCGTTGTAGCAGACACTGTGTGGTCGTGTCAGACCGATGTAGAAGACAGTTTATGGGGTCATGTCGGACCGATGTAGAAGACAGTTTACGAGGTCATGTCGGACCGTTGTAGCAGACACTGTGTGGTCGTGTCAGACCGATGTAGAAGACAGTTTACGGGGTCATGTCGGACCGATGTTGAAGCTGACCGGAATCAATGTCGGGACAGTTTACGGGGTCATGCCGGACCGTTGTAGAAGCTGACTGGAATCAATGTCGGGACAGTTTATGGGGTCATGTCGGACCGTTGTAGAAGCTGACCGGAATCAATGTCGGGACAGTTTACGGGGTCATGCCGGACCGTTGTAGAAGCTTGTGGTGGTGCACCAAGGGGGCGACTTAGGGAGTGCGCCATGGGGTGGCTTAGGTGGTTCCCATGGTGTGTAACCATGCTCACCATGATACATGATATATGTATAACCCCCCCCTCAAACTCAAATAGGTGTGAAGATAGAAACCTATTTGAGGTTGAAACAAAGGGATTGATAAAAGTTGACCGTTGTAGAAGACACTGGATGAGTGTGTATATAGGCTGCCCAAAAGATATTTGTGTGTGTGTGTAAAATTGTAATCGGGGTTGATCCCGGAGATGAATAAAATATGAGTTGTTGTGCAAATTTGTAAATTGTTGTGGGTTTTTTTTTTTTTTTTTTTTTTTTTTTTGGAACCGGGGTTGATCCCCGGCATGAAGAAAGGACAAGTTTGTGGAATGGTGGTGGTGTTATTTTGTGTTGTTGTTTTGTTTAATAAAACAAAATAAAATAAAATAAAACAATGGAGAAAGAAAATAGATAAAAAATATTTGTGGATGGGTCATATGAAAAAATCGCGCATTTTTTTTTTTTTTTTTTGTTATAAAAAATATATATATATATATTCTATATACTCGAGTGGGATGAAAGATGGGTTGTATGAAAAGATGGGAACAAGCCCATGTGGGTTAGGGAATGACGATGATAATGTTTTGTGGGTGGTGGAAAAAGTAAAGTGAGAGAGAAAATCTGTTTCCCGGATGTGAGAGAGAGAGAGAGAGAGTGAAAGAGAGATGGTCATAACCCGCGTGAATCTGTGATGAGAGAGAGCATCGAAAAATGTGAGTGGGTTGTGTGTGTATTAAGCTCTGTGTGTATGCTCAGCTTCCCCTTGCAAAATGCAACCCGAGAGAGAGAGAAGAGAGAGAGTGTGGGTTGATTCGGAGATGAAAGTGGAAATATGAGAGAGATAGAGATAGATTCGGAGATGAGGCTGAGAGAGAGAGCTCTCCTCCTGGATAACAGCACAAAGCTCCTTGATAATAGACTAGAGAGAGATAGATGTGCGTGGTGGTTCGTCCTGCGGCACCACTAGAGAGAGATAAATTGTGGCGTTGTGGCTGTATAACACCTTTAGCAGTGAAAAATGAAGAAGAAAAGGAGGTTGTCTACCACCACCATAGCTGCTGTGTATATGGGGCTACTATCGTTGATCGGTTGAAGAACGGTTGTCCACCCTGTGTGCTGATGTTGAGGTGCATGGCAAGGTGCTTGTGGGGCGGGACATCACGGTCCAAGTGTATGAAGAAATGTGACTACAGCAGTGACGGCGGGTACCTGAGGCTAGCGGATTGCAAGAAATGGAGGGTGGTTGGAGGAATTGGACCTGCCACCGTCGCTGGGCGATGATGATGGAAGAAGGGTAGCTTCCGAAGCTACCGTTGCCGACTCGGGTGACGCTGATGGGTGGGTCTGTGAATTGATTGAGTGATGATCATGGTAGTGTGTTTCAATGAATTGGTTGAGATCCGGCGGGCGGTCAAGGCAAGGTTGCCGCCCGCCGGAAGGCGAAGAACACCAAGATCTTTAACCTATAGCTCTGATACCATGTAAGATAAATTGATAGAGAGAGATACAGACAGAATGAATTATGTATATTGATTTATGTATTGAATGTGTTTTTTGATTGATCTATTGTATGTACATTATATAGGAGATGTAGATGTGAAGTGGAGGTGGAGTGGTGGAGTAGGTGAAGTGGAGTGTGTAGTGGAGTAGGTGAAGTGGAGGTGGAGTGGCGTAGTGGGTTAGGTTTAGTGGAGTAGGTTTAGGTGTACATTAACAAACATCACATCCAATCACAAAAAAACCCAACTATCTTCCCAAACACAATAAAAAACTTCTCCAACAATATCCTACAACTAAAAAAACCTACAAAAAAACGCACTTCCCAAACACCCACATACTCATTGATCAGAGAAAAAAATTCCATAATACATCATCATGGAACTGTTACTTGAAACGAACCAAGTTCAAATTATTTGTTCTTCATTATAATTAAACATTTTTTTTCTGACTATATGTTTGTAGAAGTTCCAACTACGAATGTTCATGGAAACAACAAATACAACCTAGCCAGATTATCTTTACAGCTTACTTAAAAAAGGCAAAAGGTTAGTAAACCACTAGAAAGTTCTACTTCCAATCCAAATTATATACTTATCACAGATTTTTTAAGCTTTCAATTAAAAAAAATTGAAAAATTAACTGCTGCATGCCATCTAAATAACTTAAATATATGGAATAAACAATTTTTTGAGTTTTCAATTAATATGATGTATTACAGATTAAGCTTCGACAATTAAGAATAGCAGTAACTGGACAAGTTAACTTGTGGAGATCAACTAATATGGTGTAGTACAGATTAAGCTTCAACAATTAGGAATGGCAGCAACAGTTCAGGCAAAGATTCTATAAACCATGCTTAGTTGTAGAAGAATTAAAGATTAGTAACAGAAACCAATGCACTCACCCAATACAAAAACAACTGTAAGCTTCTTTTTGCTAAGTGAGCTTCCATTTACTTCCTGCAGTCAGGTATATTTGTCAGATTCTAACTCAGGATCAAATATGTGTGCAATCTGATCACACTTATCCGCAAAAAGAAGAAAAAAAATGGTGTGTGCATCTACACACGTGTATTAGTGTTTAGAATCACTTGTAAGAAAAGCATCCATAGCTAGTGGGATGGTCTAGACGAATTTGGTGGCCAAGATCAGTGATATTCTATTGCCTTTTAGATAGAGAAATATTAACACCACATATTTTAATGTTAGCTTACGGCTTGATCAGCGGTATAACTTCTTTAACAACTTTATGAAAGTATTACACACGCTGGTAGAGCTAATATAGTCTGGTTCATTGACCGTGGCCAAGAATACTGCGAACATCACACTTCATGTTCTATGACAAGGACAGAAGTAAAGTACTCAATATGCTTTGATATTCAGGTCTTGATCAAAGTTTGAAGCACATGTTTATAATTTAGCTGCATAACATACTGTCAGCTTGTGTTGAAACAAATTTTCCAAAGAACTTACTAGACATTAATGTGAAAAAGGGAGAAAAGGGGGGCAAAATACCTTTGCAGTGTCAACGGCAGTCCCCATGAGTGCCAACTAAATTGTAAAATATATTCTGTGACAACAACCAAGCATTAAGATTAAATGCGATAAATGAAAGATCAGACATTCATTTAGGGACTAATTGATGCACTTTTGAAGTTTGTTTTGTGTTTTTATGGAAAGTAGCAACAAACAAAAAAGTCATGCTATATCTTTGGAGTACAAGAACATCTCAAAAAGAAACTGTTGTCCAACATAAACAGATGTCAAAATCATTGAAAAGCTTCACGTGAGCCAAAGAATGGAACCAGGCCTTTGATACGATTGCAATACAAAGTTTCATCCTGGTCATAGATGCAAAGTCTAAACATTGTTTCTTTTGGATGGTCCACATTGTGATGATGTAGGGGAATATCAACACATCAACCTTGCGAACAAGGTTGATTTAAGGGGGGCTATACATGCAATTTAATATGTATAAATATTTTTAATAGGTAGTTAGGCGATATTTGATAACCCAATTCAGTACTTAAAACTGAATGTATTAACTCAAAATAAATTAAGTCCATTTGATAGCCATAATAATTCATATCATTTAAAATTTTAGTACACCTCTTAAATATGGGCTAAAATTTTAAGATACAAACTTTTCGCTTAATGGTGAATGTTGAATGTTGGATTTTCTACTGCTTGTGTTTATGCCATCGTTAAGGTGTATCACCACCACCATTGTCACTCTATTACCACCACCATCACTGTTGCCACCACCACAACCACCACCCCTCCACCTTCACCGCTAATATCATTACTACAACCGCCACCACATAATCACCTCAACCTAACATTACCACAATCACCATACAACCACCACCCCAACAGCTACCATTAACATGCAACCACCACCACCCAACATCATTTTTGTCGCCACACCACCACTCAACTACCACTATCCACAACATTACCACCACCACCTTCACACCATCATCACCCCCCATACCACCAATGTCACCAACACCATGCCCACTTTACAACCCCACAACCACCTCCACTCCAATATCATCGCCAACATCATCACGCCATTATTATTGTCATCACCATCACTCCAATATCATCGTTGCCACCACCACTAACAGTTGCTATAACACCACCATCGCCTGACACTACTATCCAAGGTTTTAAAAAGCGGCCGCAACCGTTACGTAACGCCGTTACGTAACGGTTTTTGTGGTTACCGCCACCCGTTATGGCCGCTTTTGCAGTGTGATTGAGATTCACAGGTGTGTCGGCCGTAGCGGCTGCCGTAGCAGTCGTAATGGTGCCATAATAGTCGTAACGGCCTGTTATGCACTGTTACGTAACGGTTTTTTGTATAATATAAAGTCATTAATTATTAAAATAAAATGTAAAAAACTCAGTTTATAGTGATTTAAAAATATGAAATATATTAGATTATATTTAAAAATTTACAAAAATTGATTAATATTTATTTTAAACTCAATATATATGATCATGGGAAAAAAATATGCGTATCAGTAAATTTTTTTCAAATTGTGCGAAAAATAAAAAAATTCACGGTTCTGGTTACCGCAACCGTTACGCTACAACCTTTACACCCCGCAACCGCAACCGTGCCACCGCCACCGTTACGGCGACCGCAACCGCTTTTCAGAACCTTTCTACTATCACTCCATTACTAGCGTCCACTTCACCAACCCACCACCACCACCACCACCTTGACCACCCAAAGCACAATCACGACCATTCACCGTCACAGCGCAACCATTGCCACCCAACACCACAATATAAAAAGTGAAAGAAAAAGAAAAATATATAATTATCAAATTTCAAACATCATTTTCAGGATATCAAACAACTTGATTAAATTCAAGACATGCGTTTTTGTACATACCAACAACATTTCATATTAAAAAATCCAACATTCAATTTTCAATACTTTTTTCTATTCCAATTTTATCAAATAGCGCCTAGTAATGTGTGGGATTTGAGAAATTATCTCATAAGTCCGATCTATAGGGCACATGGTGTGCTTGCTCAGGCAAGGTGGTCTCATGACATACCCCTAAAATTAGGCGAGTGCACGACCATGTGGTGTGTTAAACCTACCAAATAACTTCTCATGGTATTGTGGGTGTTGTAATGTAAAAGTGGAAATGTGCATTGTGTGTTGATGATTGAATCTTCCAAAACCCAAAAAACAAGCCAAATAAACAAATTAGATCCTAAATACACCCCATGTATGTAAATGTTCCATTGTTTTGTGGAATAGACGGGGAATCTCTAAATCTAACTTGGATTCTCTTAGGAGAATTACGAGGCAATAGTCCCCTCAAGTAGGCCATTTTATTCACAAATCAAAATTGCTTCTAAAAAGAAAAACCCAACTTACCATATTCCAAAGTAATATATATAGCATTGAACATGAAAGATGATAGTAGTATTACCAAATAACTGAAGAAGAATTAAAATATGGTCATTGACACTCTTTAAAAAACTACTGACGATAACAAATGGGCATGATTTCACAAGGCCACAGGAACACAATGAACTCTTATCAAACCACATGTTAGGACCACCAAAACAAAATATAGAGATCAACTGTTAATATATTGGATTAGAAAACGGACAGTCCATATATCCAAGACAATATAGAGATCAAAATTTCAGAGATATATGATATACAAAGATGTCAAACTCGAAAAGAAAAGAAGTCCAATTCGCAAATGATTGTATAAAAGCCAATAAATCATCAAAATTGCACGAGATCTGATTCAGGAAAAACCAGAAAATGAAATTCAACAGAGATCAATGTAATAACTATCAGATCAAAGCGAATTAAAGAACATTTTAATAAGCACTAGCTTGAAATTGAAAAAAAAAATTGAAGTACCTGAGGCTAATGTGAGGGAACAGAGAATACAAAAGAGATTGTCAACAGATCAGAGACAATTACAGATTAGTGAGAAGAAGATCTGAGGCTCACCTTGAAAAGAGGAAGCTTGTTCGAATGTGAATCAGAGAGGGAGAGAATGGGAGGGAAATCAGATCTGAGCAAAGAGACAAAGTGGGGAGAGGAGGGTCGTGGTGTGCCTCATTTATAAGCAGGTTTTTTTTTTTTTTTTTGGTTTTTGGTTTCTCTCTCTAGGAAGGAAGGAATGAGCGTTGGCGATCGATCGGTAGGGGGAAAGGAAAGGAGAGCGAACGAGGAGTTGGCGTAATCCTAACGGCTAAGCCCTTCATCTTCATGACATTAATTTCTGCCATTATATTAATATCTGTTTTTAGAGAGGGTTGATAAATGTTCTTATTTTTTTACTTAGAACTTTTATTTTTATTTTAGAGGGTTGGACCTCACTCTCTTTCATTTTTTTTAATTTTAATTTTGTCGAAAGATAAAATTTTATTTATACCCTCATCTCTAACTCTAGTTTCCAAAATCATAACCTTAATTTCATTACTTTTGGCTTTACTCCCAACACCGGTCATCAAACCACTGCCATCATTGTAGTTAGGGCTGTGCAGCGGATCCACCGACCTGCCACACCCGACCAACCCGACCCGACCAGCAACGGATGGATGCATGCCACGTGGCGGGCAAGTGCGGGCCTAGTTTTTTACATTTTTTGGGTTCGGGTCGGGTGGCGGGTAATCCACCATTTTAGTCAGCATACCCAACCCGACCACCATTGGTTATTTATTTATTTATTTTTGGCTGATATGTGCCTCATTTTCCCCCTTTTTCCTTTCTGTTTCTGATATGCATAACTCATTTTGTCCTAATTTTCGACATTCTCATTCTCTCTCTCTCTCTCTCTCTCTCTCTACCCTACCCATCGTCGAACGATCTACCCGACGTCGGCGATTATCTACACGGCGTCGGCGATCGATCTACACTACTGACTGAGGTATCTCTCTCTCTCTCTCTGCTTTCCTCTTCTTCTCATCTTCTTCTGCTTTCCTCTATTTCTCTTTTCTTCTCTTCTTCTGATCTGAGTCTAATCTTTTTTTTTTTTTTTGTTCCAGTTCTAAAACGAAATAGATGGTTTAGATTGATCGATCTACAGTCTACTACACTGACTGTAACTGAGATACCTCTCTCTCTCTCTCTCTATCCTTCTTCTTCTTGACTGGTTTTTTTTTTTATTATTTGGTTCCAGTTCTAAACTTGTAATCTTTTAGAGTCTAATCTATTATTATTATTATTTTGTTTTGTTCCAGTTCTAAAACTAGAGACGTGGTTAGATTGATTGACACAGTGTTAACTGTTAAGGGTTCTACACATAAAGAAAGGAACACAGAGAGAAAACCACAGAGAGGTTTGGTTTATTTTTTTGTTATTTGCTTCTGCAGTGGATTTTGTGAGGGACTTCATAGAATTTGTTTTGATTCAAAATCTATTTTAATCTGTTCACAATCTGGAATCTGTTTTGAGTCTAATCTTTTAAAGCCTAATCTGTTTTGATTCATCTTCTGTTTTGAACAATCTATTTTGTTATTATCAGATAACAAATTATGATAATATATTAGTCAGTGAACTAAATTTGTTATTATGAATCAAATTATGATAATTTATTACTTAGTTTGTTTAAAGATTAAACTTTAATCTATTATTATTATGAATCAAATTATGATAATATATTAGTTCTGTTCTGTAATTTAGTCAGTGAACTAAATTTTTTTAAAGATTAAACTTTGATTCATAATATATTAGTGAGCTGTGAACATTAAACTTAGGTCTGTTCTATTCTGTAAAATTTGATTCATAATATATTAGTGAACATTTAAACTAATCTCATTAGTCAGTGAACATTAGTCAGTGAACTAATCTTACTTAGTGAACATTAGTTAGTTTAAACTCACTGATTCATCTTAGTTTAAAATCTCATTAGTCAGTGAATTAATCTTACTTAGTGAACATTAGTCAGTTTAAACTTACTGATTCATCTTACTTAGTTTAAACTAATCTCATTAGTCAGTGAACATTAAACTCTGTCCATTTAATGTCCTTCTTTTATCTTCATATGCCATTTAACATGTTCAAACATAGACAGAGTCTGATGGTTGTTTTTCGAAAAGAGCATGGATTTGAAAAGCATATTTTGAATGATTTTTTATTGGTTGTTGGCAGTTTATTTGATAATCTTTTGGTCATGGATCCTCCAAGTGAAGGAACTTTTTTTGTGAGTCCTAATGTTGAGCCCGAATCATCTTCTATTGACCCCTCTACCCAATCTAAAGCTCCCCCTCATAGACCACCCTTGGCCAAAACTTGTAGTAGTGGGAGAACAACATCAAAGGCTTGGGATCATTTTGAAAAGATTAAGGGTATTGATGGGAAAGATAGGGCTATATGCAAGTATTGTAAGAAAGAATATATGGCAGGCTCTAAGAGTCACGGAACAAGCAATTTGTTAAGTTATTTAAAAAATTGTACAAAGTATCCATATAGGGACACTCATGGGCAACAAACATTGGGATTTCAACCTAGAGAAGTTGACAGTGATGGTGAGGGTGTTGTTGATGTTGTAGTTACGCCATTTTTCCATAGAAGTTGCTAGGAGGCATCTTGCCGAGATGATATTAATTGATGAATTGCCCTTTAGATTTGTGGATGGGGTTGGTTTTAAGAGGTTTTGTAATGTCATGTAACCCAAGTTCAAGATCCCATCTTGATATACTGTTGCTAGGGACATTGTAGACATATACACTAATGAAAGAGAAAGGTTGAAGAAAATTGTGAAGGGGTGTAGAATTTGCTTTACCACAGACACATGGACTTTCATATAAAATTTGTGTTATATGTGTCTAACTGCACATTTCATTGATGATGATTGGAAGTTACAAAAGAAAATCATAAATTTTTGTCAAGTTGAAGACCACAAAGGAGAAACACTTGGTAAAAAAATTAAGGCACTCTTAAAAGAGTGGGACATTGATGGCCTTTTCACCTTAACTGTTGATAATGCGAATTCCAATAATCTAACCATTAGATTCTTGAAACGAACCACAAAATTGTGGAAGGGAACTGTCTTGGGCCATGAATTTTTGCATATGCGTTGTTGTGCGTATATTCTAAATCTCATTGTTAGTGATGGATTGAAGGAACTTGAGTCTTGTATAGCGAATGTGAGGCATGCAATGAGGTATGTGAGGTCTTCTCTAAACTGCCTTGGCTCTTTTAAAAAGTATGTGGAAAGTTTGAAAATTAAGAGTAAGAGTCTCTTGTGCCTAGATGTGCCAACACGGTGGAATTCTACATATCTTATGTTGGAGGTGGCAGAAAAATTTGAAAGTGCTTTTCAAAGAATGGGTGAGAAAGACTACAATTATGAACACTACTTTTTGGATAATGAAGGGGGTGAGAGAAGAGAGATGCCTACTGCCGAGGATTGGGATAATTGTAGGGTGTTTTTGAAATTTCTTAGAATGTCCTACAATGCAACAAAGATATTTTCTGGCTCTTTATTTGTTACTTCAAATACATTCTACACTAAAATTTTTGTCATTGAAAATATGATTGGACAATTAATCAAAGACAATGATCCTATTTTGTCTTCAATGGCAAAGAAAATGAAAGAGAAGTTTGACAAGTATTGGGAAAATGGGGATAAAATCAATATCTTTTTGTACATTGCGGTTGTTCTTGACCTTCGAAGAAAAATGACATACTTGCTATTTTGTTTTTCAACAATTTTTGGTGGAGATGTTGTGAAAGTGAAAGAAATGTTAGAGAAGGTGAAAAATTGTTTGAGTAAATTGTATGATCATTATGCCGCGCTTGATTCAACAAATGTGCATGCCTCCAATGTATATGAAACAATAGATATGGTGATAGATGAAAATGACCCACATTCTCTTGTGAACTCTCAATTTAACTCATTTTTTGAGGGGCAATTTTCTAGTAGTGGGAGTATGTCGGAATTGGACAAGTACTTGGGTGATATTGAGAAAGGTGAGAAGAATGCTCAATTTGACATCTTGGAGTGGTGGAAGGTTAATGCAGCAAAGTATAGAGTATTATCACTCATAGCACGAGATGTGTTGGCAATGCTTGTTTCCACTGTTGCTTCTGAGTCGGCTTTTAGTACAGGAGGTCGTATACTTGATCCATTTCGGAGTTCACTTGCTCCAAAGATGGTGGAGGTTCTTGTTTGTGCACAAAATTGGCTCCGAAGTAACATTCCAATATGCCTTCGACAAGTAATGAATGATATTGAAGAATTTGAACAACAATATGATTCGGGTAATACATTCAATGATTTATTTTGTTTTAAATTTCATTTATTTTGTATTATTCAAAATTCATTATTTTCACTTCACATGTTTTTCTTGTGTTATGTTTTATGTATAGTTGTTTCAGAACCAAGTTCTTGTTCAAGCCCAAGTCCCGAACCTAATTTTATTGAAGTTTAATATCATGGTAAAATACCCCTCCCCTTTGCTAAATGTTGTTAACATATGTTTATTTGTTTTAAGTTTAAGACTTTTTAGTGTTTTCCTTATTAAATAATTTCATTTTTTTGTTATGCAGGTTTAGATGGCTCATGGTTTGGCTCAAGCAAATTAATGACTTTTTTGCTTCTTTTTGGATGACTGTATTTTTTTTTTTTTTTTAAACTTTGGATGATTTTCAACTTCAACTTTGGATGACTGTAATGAATTATGTTTTTGCATTGCCCACTAGAACATTGAACTTTGGATGCCCAGCTTGTTTTTTGCATTGCCTACTGGAATCAATAAAAATGAATTATGTTGAAGTTGCCCCAGGTTGTTGTGAATTGCCTAGCTTATTTTAATTGCCCAGGTTGAACTTTGAATTGTCTAGGTTGAACTTTGAACTTTGAATGCAATGCTTATTTTTTAGAAAGTTGCCCAGGTTATTATGAATTTGAATTGCACACTTGAAATGCACAGGTTATGTACACTTGAAAGTTGAAATGCCCAGGTTATGTACACTTGAAATGCACAGGTTAAGAAGGCAAAAAAAATGAATATGTTTTGATTGATGTGTATGGTCCTCTAGGCAATTTTTGATCTCATGATCATAAATATTAAATGTACAGGCGACTTTGGACTTGTAAAGCTGCTCTACAATTTATTTCCTAATCATACTTTGTCAATTTATATATATTCAAATGAAACAAACTTGTATTCTACAATTGAATTTGAATTAATCAAATACAACACTTGCATTCCATCAGTCCATTGATCTTTTTTCTAAGGTCCAATCTAATATTACATTCAGATACTCAGATTCTCTCCTAGTATTGGCTTCAGTCAATAAGTTTTGTATGCTGTTAGTGCTTGAGAAGAAATGGCACCAGCTTATGTCTATATATTAATGGTGCCGCCTCACATCTTATGCAGGTGGTGAGAACTTCATGGCATGACTCATCCATGAATGACATGTTGCTACTGTCTCAACGTGATGTATGTTTGAAATAGTTGCACACCAACCTAGTTTATATTATCGCATTTTTCGGGTTCGGGTGGGGTGGCGGGTTTTTTTTTTTGTTTTTTGTTGAAAATTTGTAAAATTTTAAACCGCCAAACCGATTCGTATCCATCCGCCAATCCGCCAAATCCGCATCCTCCGAATTGGCAGACGGATGGCGGATTTGAGGTTTCGTGGCCGCAACCGATCCGCACCTACCCCTAATTGTAGTACTGTTATCACCCCCAACCACCACCATCATCACAATGCCACCGTCCATTATCTTCCTTCTTCTTTCTCCTTCTCTTCCCAACTTATCACTCCATTGCCATCGTCATCACTTTCCCAACCCCAACACTTCAACAATCATTCCCATCAACCCACCAAACAAGATGATAGAGACAGGAGAGAAGAGTTGGGTTTGTGATTTAGAAGTTGTTGTTTAACAACAAGGAGAGGGATACGAAGAACTTCCTTGGCGTCGCCGAAATGAAGGACCGGTCGAATATTGTGCTTGTTGAGAATCCATCTACAATGAGAGAAGGTACCTTAAGATGCAAAAGAATCCTATGATGGAGAAGGATTCGAAATTGATCTCTTTCACTCTCCTTCTTCTTCATTTTCTTTTTCTTCTTCTTCTAGATCTAGTGTCTTTCTCTATCTCTTTGCCTCTCTCTATCTCGTTGGTCGTTCATCTTCTTTTATCTCTACCCTAGCCGCCGTAATCTTTACTAGAAAGGGTTTGCAATGGGAGGGACAAATGAGAAGGGGGTCACCTGTGGGGAAATGGAATCGACGCGGTATGGTGCCTAAGGTTATGGCAGCAAAGTGATGGAGCCAATGGGTGGAGGGTATTAGTGGTGAGGGCTGTTGGCAAAAGAAAAGTTTGGTCCAAAAGAAATGGGGCATAATTGGAATTAAGGTGGGAGTTCGAAGAGAAAATAGAAGGGACTCGTTTAGTTGGGTGGAGATTCAAAGAAGTAGAGGGTCCAAAGAAATAAGGTAGTTGTTAATATCAATTCTCTTTATTCTATTTTATTTTTTGTTATTACAATTTTATCCTAACATCAAATTTTAATTTTGTTCTCATTCCTATCTTCCCAAGTCTAACCCTAACCATAATCCCACCATCATTTCGATTCCCAGCAACGACTAACTCACCGCTACTTTCACTTCTGCTGACAGCCTCCAGAACCACCATTTCTACTTCTCACCGTCACGAGACCCAGCCCCCATGACCCCAACTATTGCGATCTTCATCCTCACCAACAACTCATATCCGAAACCAGATCTTTTCTTTCTTTCATACGTGACTCTCTTTCTCTCTCCCTGTCAATTTCTCTCTCTACCTCACATTTTGTTCGATTTATGTCATGACTCAAACTTGTCCCTAAGGGTTTAGCGTTATAACCGGCCAGTAATCCATGATTACCAAAGGTCTTCTTAACAGTAATGACAATAATACAATAATAGGGGCCGACGGAAGCTTGTAAATAATAAAATATAATGTCTAAAGAGTTGTGAAGACTTAAATGAACAAACAAACTTGTATATACAGATACTCACATAAGTCCATGTCTAAGCATATGTACAAACATGCCATAACTTAAGGAATTAAGTCCCAATAACAAAACGGTCAAAACAAAAGTCTGAAACAAAAACTTCATAACATATAATCATAGCTACAAGTGGGCAAAGTAGAAACATCCAAGAGCCTTGACACGTATCGGTTCGGAACCTCGTAGTGAGGCATAGTAGTTGGCTTGACAAAACAGGGTTCGAGTTGACGCCGCTAAGACCGATCCGGTGCTTGATCACCTACATACATATATTAAACAGTGAACTAGAGTCCAGTGAATAACAATTGTGTAAAGGGGTTATGAATGATGTCCTCACAATCATTAAAAACAATCAGTTTTAGTAGTGATTCAATTTACAAAGCAGTATCTCATACATTGAATGAAATCATATCAGTCATACATGGTACATCCAATAGCAGAATAGTATAGTAGGTCTTAAAGACCGAATAGTCATTTGATGGCCATCAATACAGTAAACAGTAGTTCCAAGAATTGGAATTGACAGAGATCTCTATAACAGTAGCAGTATGCTATGGATGCCACGAATACAGTTCATAAATTGGGACAATCATTCATTTAATAAACAGCATCATTTCAAATATATAACTTAGCAATATCATCCAAAAAATAATTAACACTTGAACATAGCTTTACAACATTATTACTCACAGTGAACTCCCTGACTTGTGTGTTTAAGATGCGGCGTCTGACCTAAACAAGCAAATTCAAGCACAGTTCATTTACAATCATGTCATTCATCGTTCAGTCATTATATTCAGTTCATTTACTTCTTATTTGGTTTCTATTCCTTGCTTAACCGTTCGGTTATAACTTTTTGTTCTTTATTTCATTCGTGTTCATGAGATGTGAATGTACATGAAAAACACTTAAAAACCATGCAAACGGAGGCTTGAAAGGTAAAAAAATGGAGCGAAAACGAAATTGGAACCAACCTGAAAACCGCACATACGGGGGCACTGGCCATACGTGCTGAGCCACCACCGCACGTGTGCCTTGCACGTGCAATTAATGTAGTAGGTGTGGCTTGCTATGCCCTGTTTTCTGAATGTGTAGGGCCCCAAGTTGCACATGCAGTTCTGCTTCAAAACAATCCAAAAATGTGCTCTTGTTTTGGACCTTCCTTTCTTCAAAATCTAACTTCATGTTCATGCAATTCAAGGTCCAAAACTCACACAAACATGGTGAACTAACAATTTCTATCTTCAAATAAAAACCACGGCCTCAAATCAAACTAAGGTTTACATGCAAAAGCTTCAAGTCTTGAATTGAAATGTAAATTCATAAAATTTACATGCTTGAGTTTCAAATCCTCAAATCACTTAGAATTTCCCCTCAATTTTGAAAATTCATGCAAGACTACAATGTATGATCAAGAATTCCATGATCTTATGCCATGCATGTTGCTAATTTGGGAACAAACTCCTTTAATTCTTTCCTACACTAGCTTGTATGTTCTAACTTGCAATTACAACAACAAAACTCCAATTTAACCATGAATTCATCCTAATTAACCTTATATCTTAGAAGATGATGAGTGTAGGAGTTTCAATTTCAATAAATTTGAATAAAAGGCTTACCTTAAGTTGATGAATTGTGAAGAATTGAGGTTAGCTTTAATGTTCTTCCTCTTCCTTTCTTTTCTCCTTCTTGAACTCTATCTAGGAGCCTCTCTTTCTAGTCTCTACAAAATACACTTAGTCTCTCTCCTAGGTTCCCTTTCTTTATTCAATTGATGAGTAGAATTTAAGATGCTAACAAATTTTCTAATATTAACTTAAATTAAACTATATTAATTTCACCCCAATTAATTTAAGTCTCATCATAATCTAACTAAATTAGACTAAACTTAATTATACCAATGTGGGTTAGGCTCTAATTTCCTATCCAATTATTTACTTTTAACTTGTTTAAATTACTGAAGCCGACAGGTTCATTCATATCTAAACATATCTGTCACAATAACAATACAATATTTATATATATATATATATATATATATATCACAAATGGCACATAATTCATAATTAACACATAATCACATGATCATTACAAATCGCACAATTAATTTAATTAATTAAGGAGGTGGTTGTCATAATTTCCTTTCATTTGGTTACCCAGACTTGAACTTGTTGAATTTGTTCGGTGTTCCACAACCGAACATATGCCTTTTGTTCGGAACTAGTTCCGAATGGTAGCGAGAGTGATTGTGAAGGAAAAAAAAAAGGTTGGGATGCCTGCCGAAATGCGAGAGAGGTCCTAGAAGTGTAAGAGTGAAGATCGGAAGGAAGAGTAGAGGGTCGTTAGAGTGGGATGTGGAATAGAGGAGGAAGGAATAAGGAGTTGCAAGTGGAAGGTGTAGGAGTGGGGTTCAAAGGTATATTTGGAATTATGATAGGGGTCTAAAGAAAAATAGAGGGGGAAGCAATTTCAGTAGTGAGGAGCCAAAGAAGTGGGGGGTCCAAAGTAGAAAAGTAGGGACATTTACCAGCTCTCTTTTTAAAATATATTGTATTTGATTTTTAGGATAAATTACAAATACACCTCTTGAGAGTTACTTAAAATGTAAATTATTCCATGTGATTTAAAAAATTACAAATATTTCATCGTCAGAAAAAAAAAAAATTAACAAAATTAATTGAAAAAATAAAAGTTATAACTATTCCCCTATACAATAATAAAATTACTTAAATTATTAATTAAAATAATTTTCACACATCGTTAAAAACTGTTAATTTACTTAATAATTTATTAATAAAAGAGGTTATGTGTTATGAAATTAGAAACTTTAGAAGTCGTGATATAATTTCTAGAATCACATAAGCTAATTCGTATTTTAAAAAAACCTTGAGGGTGTATTTATAATTTACCCTGATTTTTATTAGTAATTATTTAATTTCATTATAGTATGATATATTAATAAAATAGGGTAAATTTAAAATATATTTCTTGAGATTTACTTAAAATACAGATTGTATTATGTGATTTAAAAAATTACAAATATCTTTTTGTCATAATTTTTTATTTAACATAATTAAAAAAAATGAATTATTAACTACTCTCCTATACAATAATAAAATTATTTGAATTATTAATTGAAATATATTTCTGACATTACTAAAAACTATTAATTAATTTAATGATTTGCTAATAAAATGGGCCAATTGTTATGAAATTAGAAATTTCAATGCGCGAAATGTAATTTCCTAAATCACATAGAGCAATTCGTATTTTAAACAAATTTTATTAATTGTATTTGTAATTTATCCATAAAAAAAGTAAAACTATCTAGTAATATAGTATGATATATTTCATTATAATAATTTATTGATCTTCATTATATTAATATCTTTTTGATAAAATAAATTAGGAAAATAAAACGAAACAGAATGAATACATCTAAGAAAAACTATATAATATAAATATTTATATATCTTTTATGATTGACAATGTGGTTATATATCTATAAAATTAGTATGATATTCCTCTAAAAAATGTCCATTTTTTTCCAAATTTTTATAGTGTGTGTTTTTTTAATTTGTGTTACATTTTTTTACTTTTTCGGTTTAGCTAATATAAAAGAATTAATTTTTTTTTAAAAAGAAAAAAATAACTTAAACAAAGTAGTAAAAAAATAATTATTTTTTGCTTTTTTTGATGTTTTGTGTCTAGTCGAGTAGAATCTAAAAAAATTTAAAAACAATTCACTAAAAATGAAAAAAAAAAAATCAAAACAAAACAAAACAAAAAATTCAATCCCAAACAAATAGAGAAGACCACATATTGTGAGTGCTTTGCTTTCGGTTCTTAGGAAGTTGGTTAATGAAATGGTTGGTTCTGTGCCTCTCTTTTTGCTTGTCGGACAATTGGATAAGATTATATATACGTTGCGATTAAGTGAAAAAATTATTATTATGGTGATATCAAGTTTGATATAAGATAAATTATATTTATTTGTGCAGTAAGTTCGTAAAAAATTGACTTTTGATTTTTTTAACCAAAAAAACTAACTTTTTGAGTAGTGACTTGGGTAAAAAAGCTAAAAGCTAACTTTTTGCTAGCTTTCCAAAGTGAAAAGTATATTTATTATTTCAAAAATGTTTCAGGCCCCCTTTTTTCCGCCCCCTTTTTTCCACCCCTTTGACCCCCTCTTTCTCTTATTGGTTACAATTTTTTTTTCTTTTTCTTTTTTTTTCTACTTCTCCAATCACCACCTGCCACGTGTATATAGGGTGGTAGGGATAGTGATTGGAGGGGGTCTTTATCATGGCTCTTATTATTTTTGTGGCATAATTTATACAAGATCTATCAAATTATTAATTCAATCCCACGTCGGACTAATAAAACATGTTGTTAAGAAGTTCGGTTAAAGAAATGACTTGGACATGAAAGCAGTTAACCAATCCAAGGCAGAGGCTTAGGAAAGTATCAAAGCTAAAAGTGCTTTCAATTCTTAACTAGTACTAAACCCCACACACGAACAATTTAAGGGTCAAGATTCTCTGCAAATTCATATTCTCATCACCTGACACACTTTCAACAATCCAACCTGATAATAACATTAACGGCCCTCTATCCCCAATCTAAAATAAGTAAATAATACATCCAATTATTGAATGATTATAGATATATTAAGGCCACATTTGGATAGAGGTTATTTTAGTAATTTTTAAATTTTTTGACTAAAATATAAGGTAAAAAAACTAATATATTTGGGATATATTTGATTTTTTACGAAAAGATGTGCAAAAAATAGAGAAAAAAGAAAATTTTTGAATTTTTAGTATAGGTTGTTAGTTTTGTGATTTTTTTAATAATTTTTTGACTTTTAAATTAAAAAGTGATGTTACCAAACGAGGCCTAAAACAGATTGACAAGAGAATTTGATAACATAAAATCCCATGACATGTGGTGAAAATGTTTATGAATTTTGAATTTTTTTATTTTATTAATATATGATAATATAATGCAGCCTCATAAATTAGAATCATAATCAAAATACAATACAACAAATAATTAATACGAAGAAACAAACTCTCAAAATGGAAAAATCATCTAATAAGTTTGACTTATATCTTATGTGGTATGTCTTTCCAATTGTACAAAATTATGTAACTAATTTATTTTACTTTTTCTTGTATGTTCTAAATAAGGGAAATTTATTGGAAAGTCATATTTTGGGAACTTCTGTACTATTTGGTTCCATGTTTTAAATAGTTGATTGAGGAGTCGGGAAATTCTATTTCCACACACCTGATTATCTCAGGGCACACACTTAATGAAAAATTAATTTAATGACAATTATATCCTAAATAAAAATTATTATTTTTATTTAATATATTTTACGAAAAAAATAAAGTATTTACTAAAAAAAACAGGGGAGCACTTTTGGCGACTAAATATGAATTTTAGTCGCCAATTCTATGCTTTTTGGCTACTAAATGCAATTTTGTCGCTAAATGCAGAATTTCCGCCCAAAAAAAACAACTTTCGGCGACTAAACTGATTTTTAGTCGCCAAAAGCTCCACTTTTGCCGACTAAACTCAGTTTTAGTCGCCATTTGTCCACTTTTAGCTACTAAATTTTTTTTAGTAGCCAAAAACCTTTACTTTTGGCTACAAAAAATTTGTTTGTCGGTAAAACAACTATATTCGGCGACTAAAGTAGTTTTTAGTCGCCAAAACCTATAGTTTTAGTCGCCAAAAACCATGCCTTTTAGCTTCTAAAATTTTTTCAGTCGCTGAAACTCCTATATTCGGCGACTAAACTGACTTTTAGTCGCTAAAAGGCCTATATTCGGCGACTAAAGTGCTTTAGTCGGCAAAAGTGCTCAGGTTTGGCGACAAAACTGATTTTAGTCGCCATTGGTACTACTTTCAGCGACGAAAATACTTATTTTGGTCGCCAATTCTGCATTTTCTTGTAGTGAATAGACATCCATCCACACCCATAATATGATATAGAAAAAGTCTCTGTGCACATCTTTTAGGAACAAAAAAATCTCAATATACACCTTTTGAATGAAAAAGATTAAACCCTAATTTTTTTATTATTGTTACTTTGCTTGTTACACACTATACTCCTCCATTGCTTACAAAGATCAATACTCTCAAAACATCTCTCATATTGCTTTAATCTTTAGGTTTATACTTGATTATTTATATCGTTTAATTTTTAGTTTCACAATTTTTACTTGATTTTGATATGGAAGAGTTGTAAACTTATGGAAGTTCAAACTCAAGCAAAAATATATCTAGTGATAACAAAATCAGTGATAAAAAGGTTAGTAAAATCGTATGGTAATTTTTTAGTTTTTTGCGTTTTTTAGTCGAATATTCAGTATTGAATTTTATGAATATATTTGGAAATCAACTTCCGAAATAACATGTATATTTCGATATAAAGTGCCGAATTGTTTTCTATATTTCGATACTTAAATTATGAAATTTTCAATTTATTTCGGTTTTCAATTGCCGAATATTATTAATTTTTTCAGCTATATAGTGCTGAAATTTTTTATTATTTTCGTCTCAGTAGTGCTGAATTTTTTTAAAAAATTTCGGCCATGTGGTGCCGAATATTGTTATTAGTTTCGGCTTTGTAAAACCGAACCAAAATTTTTTTCCCCCAATTTTCAGATGGCATGCACTGAAGAAACTAAGGTTCGATTTATTCAATCGAATATTATGGTGAATTGTACTAGTCATTTTACAGCTAAATGGGTAACCATTAACATGAAATTCGAAAGTTCATTATTTTTATTAGTTAGTTTGTTCAGTTTGTTCTTACGAAAGTTGTGTGATATTATATGTGAGTTTTCGACAACAAAGATGAATTGCTTACTTGGGTATGTGATACTGGAAGGACAAATGACTTTATTATTATTTTAAGGACGTCGGACTATAGTGGCGGTTGTAAGAGACCAAGAATTTATCTTACTTGTGAGCGGAGTGGGAAGTATAGATCACGTAAAAAGTTGAAAGATGCCCCAAAAGACTTATTCAGACAATTGTCTACAACTACATAACCTATCTAAATTTTAACCTTTTAGCGACAAACTGTAATTTTATAGCGACAAAATATATGATTTTTGGCGACAAATTTTGCTCGTTGCTAAATGTTTACATACGGTGACAATTTCTGATTTCGTTGCCAATACTTTTAGTGACAGGCCTTTGGCGACCAATTGTATACTTGTCGCTGATTCTTTTGGTGACGAAATTTGTAGTTTTGGCGACCAATTTTTGGGTCGCCAAATGTGTTTTTTGTTGTAGTGCAAACTGGTACGAAGAAGTGCGAATGTCTATTTGATTTGAGGGTATACAAGTTGAAAACAAACGATGAATGGACATTGAATGTAGTTTGCGGACTGCATAATCATCCAGTTGCGAAGCATCTCTAAGGACATTCATATGTAGGGAGATTGTCAGCTAATGAAAAGTCGCAATTAGTAGATATGTCAAAGAGCCTAGTAAGACCAAAAGAGATACTCATTACACTCAAACAGAGGGATGCCTTTAATATGAGCACAATGAAGACAATTTACAATGTATAACATCGATGTAGGGTTTTACAGAAAGCTGGTAGATCCCACATGTAACAACTGCTGGGTGAAGAAGGCTCTATGACTGTCACGGACTTGTTTTGGGCACATCTAGTGAGTTTGGATTTGCTTCGTACATTCCAGTGTGTGTTGATTATGGATTGCACATATAAGACGAATAGATATCGGCTTCCTCTTCTTGAAATTATGGGAGTGACATCAACTCATATGACATTCTCCGTGGCTATCGCATACTTGCAAACTGAGCGGGTTGATAATTATGCATGGGCGTTACAAACATTGCGTGATCTTATGGATGACAGTGTTTTACCTAAAGTCATTGTCATAGACAGAGAGCTTGCTTTGATGAATGTTGTCATGACCCGCTCCCCGTACCCAAGGGTTAAGTATCGTGATGGCCGATAACTAAAGTTACCTCCGGCCAATTCTTGAACAAATAAATAAACGTGAGTGGAAATAATATTTAAGTGAGATTACCAAAATAATCATTGGAGCTTATATCTAATTAAATTGTCAGAGCTAAACTAGGTCTGCAAAGTGCTTTATGCCTACCCCACAAGCTGGCCCTGACATATCACCTAAAAGTGGTAAACAACTATAAGCACATGGCAGAATAAGAAATATTACACTAAGAGCATAAGAGCATAAAATTTACCATAGATAATTATGGGGCTAAACAGAGCTTGATATTAAAATACATAATATATAATACATAAATCATTTGACATATAATACAAAAATCATATATATAGAATAATGATAACCACAATACAGAATAGAACAGATGTATGGACTCAAGAGGTGACTCATACGAACTTTAGAGGTAACTCCCACAATAGTGTAGCACTTAGCTCTGTACAATACTTTGCTCCACACCAGAATAGGATTCAAGAGGTGGCTCATACGAACTCTAGAGGTGACTCCCACAATAGTGTAGTACTCAGCTCCCTACAACATTTTGCTCTATACCAGAAATCAGAATGTCAGTGGATTCATGACAGACAGTGGGTCACAAAGTGACTAATCAGAGGGCCAATGGTTATTTAAGTTCCCCAAGGCATGGGACCTTCGTGATGGTACTTACAGAAAATAATTGCTTATAAAATCACTGTCAAATAAATAATAAAATTTAAACATACATATCCATGGATTTCATTTTAAGCAAATAGAGATCAGAAAATAATCAACATAATTGAAATATTAATATAGTTTATAAAATATAAATTACGTAAAATAAATCATGATAACTCAAAACAAACGTAAAATATATTATGGTAACTCAAGGTATAATATAACTCACGTAAATATTAATCCTTTATCGAAATATCCTCCTTTACTGACTGACTACTCTTTCCTTACTCCTCTTTTCTTTCTCGAGACACCCTTATATAGGTGTCTTTCTTCTTCTCCAAACCATTTACCTCCCTCCCCAAGGAACCACATGTATCCACCACGTGACTCTTCCTTGCTGCATGCTTATCCGCAAGGATAAGCATCTTGATCTATATCTTTTTTTTTTTTTTAGCTTAATTAATTACACATAAAATTATATTTTTCTCATTTATAATTAAATAATATTAATATAAAATTTAAGGGACAATTTAAATTTTTGAGTTGTTACAAATGCCATTGAAAACACCTTTCCAAATGCTCGACATTAGTTATGTCGTTGGCATAGTAATAAGAATGTATTGACGAAATGTAAGAAAAAGTTTGAGACAAAAGAAAAATGGGACAAATTTAACACTGCATGGAAATATTTGGTATTGTCATCGACTGAAGAGGAATACAATAATCACCTTGCAATACTGCATAAGGATTTCGGTAACTATTCGGAGGCAATCAAGTATGTTACTGTGAGTTGGTTGAATCTGTATCAAGAAAAATTTATTGCGGTACATACAAACATGTGTATGCATTTTGGAAATGCTATAACCAATCAGTAATATTTGTTTTTAATTTCTTATAAATCATATTGTTATTTTTAATTATTATGCTTGACTATTGTGTTTACATCCATATGAACATGGTTGAGAGTGCTCATGCTAGATTGAAGAGGCAATTAGGTCCAAGTCAAACGACATTTGAGGTTTTATTTGAAAAAATACATTGTCTACTTAAATTACAGCACATTCAAGTTAATGCATCATTCGAGAAAAGTTTGACAACTGTGCAACATCAATTCAAACCTTCTCAATTCAGAGAGCTCCAGGGTAATGTGTATATTTTGAAGCGCTTCAATGAGTCTGATATTGCCACGCAATTGGATATGTTGAAGAAGTCGAAGGAAATTACAAATCTAGCGAGAACTTTTCTTATTGAGCCTGATGTGAAACCCAACCCACATCGAGGACATAAGAAAATTGATATATCTTGTCATTGTGACCCGTGTGCATTTGAGTTGGTTGATGATGGCCATGATAGCCAGAGCACATTAGCTTCCAGTCAATCAAAGAAAAAGAGAGCTTTGAAAGTGCATGAAAAGACATATCGAGTGCATACGTAAAGACAAAGACATATCGTACAAAGACAAAGACAAAGACAAAGCATAGACATATGCTGGTGACTTCCTGCCTATGTTAATACCATTCATAAAGTTGATGAATGACGTAGATGGTGATAGGAATTGTGGGTTTAGAGCTATTGCGGGCTTACTTGGTCTTGGAGAGAATGACTGGGTGCAAATTAGGCATGATCTATTACTTGAATTGAATAATCACAGAGATGAATACGTCGTACTATACGGGTCACATGAGAGGGTTGAGGAGTTGACACACATCTTTTCATATTTTAAAGATAGCCCAAGCTTTGATCATTGGATGACTATGCTTGACATGGGGCATCTTATTGCATCATTTTATAATGTAGTCTTATACCACTTGTCATTGCAACAGTGTCTCACTTTCTTACCTTTGAGATCATTGCCAGTAACCTTCACTGATCATCACGAGATTGCCATTGAATTTGTCAATGGAAATCATTTTGTGTAGGTATAAGTTATGAAAATAACCGAACAGGGTTGTTCAATATTTGTGTAATTGCAAATTTGCTGAATTTGGTAAAGATATGTAATTTTTTGGATGTGCGTGCAGGTATTTTTGGAGGCCGGTCATCCAATTCCTCTCATTGCTATGCTTTGGCGAGTTCACCATCACCTTTGTGCATCAAAATGGAAGAATGCATATGTTAGCTGCATTCAAAAATTCAAAGACAATATAGGACCTAATGTAGCTACTCGAGAGACATTTGATGCAGTTGACATAAATTGATGTATTAGAGAGCAGTCATGAGAGGTTTAAGACATTAGTTTTTATGATTTACTAGCATAAAGTAACGAGATGGATATTATTTTGCCATTAGATTTTGTAATGGTCATTTTTTTTTATAAATAGAATATCATATGAATTATAGTTCTCTAATTTATGGAATGGATGTCATATTATTTTTACATTGTTTGAATACAAAACGTAATGAAAATAATATTAATCAAGTACAACTATTGTTAAAAAGTAAAAAGATTAAACATGTAAAAAACAATAATAATATTAAATAATAGTTCAATCTATCGGCACCATCACAAACTACATATCTCCTTGTACATAATCTAAAAAGTATATAATTCGAAGATAATAATAATATTTGTCTCCTTATACATCCACCAACACCATCACAAACTACTTGTGCTAATATTATGAACTACTATTAACTATGTGACCGGCGAGTGTAATGATGTGCAGTGGAAGAGCTGGGGGAAGATCGACCCTGAGTGGATGTGCTGGGCGCAACTTTACTAATGTGCTGATCTTGAAGAAGCTATTCGATTGCATCAATTGCGTAGTAAAGCTTATTCGGATGTTGAACACTATCCTCATAGACAGTCTCAATGAAAGGATGAGTAATCTGATATATTTGTGACATACGTTGCATTAGGAGAACAAATATAACATTATATACAAACCTATAACAGTTTACATAAATAATTTGTAATGTAAATGAAACAAAGGATACTTGTGCGTCTTGGCTAGAATACTAATAATGATGAATATTTTGGTCCACCTAAGAACAACGTGCTGGGTTTTGTACATACATATGGGTAATGGTTTGGTGCCAATCCATGTATCCAGGAACATAATCCCAAGGTTGTTGTACCGGTGTACTCCTCCCCCGATCAGATAACACATGGTTGTCCCATGCCCCCCAAATGATGTCCAAGTATGCATACATAACATTGTAGCATGGAGCTGTGGCTTCTCGAGAAGCACGCATGGAGTTAAGTGGTGGATTAGGGGTTGTCTACACTCTGCTAAACTGTCTCAAAACTCTGTCAGGGTGATATGGTTCAACTTCTTCGAAACACTTTAGACAACGGTGGTAAAACGTAACTGGGTGACATGGATGGACATCTCTATAACTTTGGTACGGGTCCTAAATAACCTACAAACAATAACAACTGTAAGATATGACAATTGTAGATTTTGTATGATATAGAGTTTCAAATCTTGAAGGACTTTTTAACTTACATCATGTACACCCAACCTATCAAGCTCCTCTCAAAAAGCCTGCAACTGTGTCTCTTCACTAAACTCTCTCCTAGAAGTCCAATGGTAAACATGTGGCATGTCTCGAGTGTAATTCATATTCAAGTGTGGTCAGAATCCACGAAAGTGCTCATAAATACATCCCTCAAGGAGTATCATGTAGCCGGCTATTTGTTTCACGCCGGACCTACTAGTGTCCCATCTGTCTATATAAGTATGCCAATATAGCAGCACCCCAAGCATATGAAGATACAGTCGTCAAATCGGACAACAAATTCAAATAAACAACAGCGACCCTAGTACCAATCTTGTCACTGAAAAGTGTACAACCTAGCAAAAATAACAAGTATGCTCTACCTGCACATGCAATTCTTTCCATTGAATCATTGTCTGTGACATTATGAAAGTGTGCCCTCAACTACTCAAGTCGTATTGAATTGCCTCCAACACTAGACATCTCATGTCTGACCTCCTGCTCATCAATTTCCAAGGTATTAACTACTAATGCAATGGCCTGCCTTTCGGACAACTTATGCACACTAATTGTCACGACCCAAACCCGCCCCTATAGGTTTAGCATCGTAACCAGCTAGTAATCCTTGGACTACCGAAGGCCTCTGAACAGATTAACAAGATTAAGGGGCTAGCAGAAGCAAATACATAAATATAGTTGTCCAATGAGCTGTGCTGACTTATATGAACAGAATATTTAAAACTTTATATAAGTATGCAATAGTCATTCATACATTATACCCACACACATTAAAGTATCTTAAGTACATCCAACAAAACTATAAAGTCTTATATGTACAGAAACAACGGAACTTAAACACAGGACTCTTCAGGAACTTCCACGTGAGGCACAATGGTTGGCTGACAACAGAACACAGATCCGAACAAAAGCCTTCAGGCTCAAACTCCAGAATGCCCACCTACATATATATATATATATATATACATACATCTAGTGAGCTAAAGCCCAGTGAATAACATTAAGGTAAAGGGGTTAGTGAACGAAATCCGAATATATCATAAGCAGAAAACAGACCAGGGCATAATCATTCTCATATCAAAACATAATAATGGTACATCCCATAGAACACATCACAGAACGTCTTCCGACTAGAGTAATCGGTTCCGGATACCGATTAAACACATATCACCACAATGAAGTGGCTAACGAGATCTTGTAATCACATGTATGTCATGGACCCGCATTTTCATGTCGTCCTCCATGACTTGGGACTATCTATGGATGCCATAATAGATTTCAAACATGGAATATTCGTTCACGAAAACAGACATCATTTCAAAAATCAGAACTTATCATATTTCATTTGGAACATAATTCTTATGAACGTATCTTTATAATAATGTTACTCACAGTGGTTTCCTACAATGGTCAATCAACCCTCGAGTCTTGACCTACAACCACAAAATACATAACACAAGCATATCTTATCATTACACATTCAAGTGGCCAACACGGCTAGCTTTCTTACTTTAATTGCCCATTTATTCCATGCTACAAAACTTGTTCATATTGCCCATATACTCGGATTCAATACATATTTTCTAATTCACTTACTTATGTTATTTCTTAGCTTATTAATCTTTAACGGCTCATAAATCATGCCTAAGAATGCCCATAAAGAGATGTGAGTGAAGATATGTACATAAAACATCTTTTGAAAACATGCTGAAAATAAGTTGGTGGCTAGAGCCAGCAGAAGGCAAAAACAGAGCTCGCTCGAACCAGGACTTCTTCGCTCGAGCCAGCTTCTGCAGAGTTCAAAATTCTGAGAGCTCGAAATGTTGGCTCGAGCCACCACTTCTTCGCTCGAGCCAACTGTAAATTTCTGGGCAGTAAGCTTAACAAAAATGGCTTCCAAACCACCTTCAAACCTTGGGGTCTTGCATGATTTGATCAAACACACAAAAATAGCTTTAGAAAACTTCAATACAAGACCCTTGAAACATCTTTTATTCAAAAACTCATCAATTCTTGAAAGATTTGAGTCAAAACTTCTTCATGCAACACATTTTCAACTCTTTCATGATTTTTCATAACATGCAAATGGTGATCAATAACTTCATGAATTCTGAAACCATGGACATGATTAAAGCTCACATGCATGCAAGGACTTTAAAACTCAAACTCAACATGATAAAATCAAAGATGGTCTACCATGAATGTATATGTAAGCCATCTACATGTTCTAAGACCCATTTCCTTACAAATATCATGAAATTAGCTCAAAGACGTGCTGAAATCATGATGCAGAGAAGGTTAACTACAGAAAATAGGCTCAAGACTCTTACCTAGATTCTTGATTTCAAACAACAAGAGATGGTCTTTCTAGTTCCCTTCTTCTTCTTCTAACTTGAGCTCTCTCTCTCTCTCTCTCTACACAAGGGCCACATGAGTAAAGGAATGGTACAATACTCCCTCAACTCTCATCAGAATATACACAACACACACCTCACATTTGAGTACACAACACGTGCACACACATGCATTAATCCAACATACTCACAAGAGTTTTAATCCTCTACATTCAATATCACCAAATGCCTTAGCACATCAACACTTAATCCCATCTTGGATCATTAATAGGATTAGATTAGGTACCAATCATGCATCATTTAAATCAAACACAAGTAACCTTAATTAGTCAACGTTAGCACAAAATTCAATTATTCAAAAATAGTTCCAATTAAGGCTTAATTTACTCACATGCGATTTTACTAAACTGAATCAGTTTTTAACAAGATTTTTCAGATGGTTCTAAAAATTCTAATTAGTCAACCCATGTGCTCAATTCGGTTTCTAAAAGCATTTAGGCTAACAACTTCAGATTCAAAGTAGGAATCATGACAATTAATTTTCAAATCAGATAGATATGCACAAATTACTACAAAACACATATCACAATTAACAATAACACATAATTCCATTATAAACACTTAGTTAGCATTCTTAATTACGAATTAGTAGCTAATTACGGACCGGGGTTGTTACACTAATAGATTTGCTTACAATGGGAAGCCCTAGGATAGTGGCGACATCGTCCAATGTGATAGTCATCTCTCCAACAGTCAAATGGAACGTGTTTGTTTTCGGTTGCCATCTTTCAACAAAACTAGACACTATAACTTTGTTGACAAAGCAATACGTGCAACGAGCTAAGTGTGCAAGTCTTGACATTTTCACAATGTTTACAAATGTAGCATTGTTTCCTTGTTCCCATTACGACCACGAACGAATCTTAGACGAGTGATTATGACACTTCAAGGGCCCCCTTTCATCAGCACCATTTCAAATAGTTGCGGTAACATGACTTTTAAAACTTTTAAGGATTGATGGATCAGTTGGCCCCCCCAAAAATGGTTGAGTAAGGATATCTTCGTTAACAATGTCAGTATCATCACCATTAGGGTCATCATCCATAGCAATATCATCCATAACTGGTGTATCGTGTATAGGATCATCATCCATAGCGATGTGTGTGTCATCATCATGCACTCCAGCATGTCCACGTCCATGTCCACATCCACGTTCAACATTCTCTAATTCACGGAGTCTTCGGTTCGAAGTTGTTACTGACTGACGTTGACCGGGACTCACATTCATCTGCATACGAAAAATTGTTCGCATCAATTCAATATAGCATTTATAGTGAAAACACTAACAAATATACAATCAAATAGTTGAATTGTAGTCATCAACCAAAATAACACAAAATTTTGGTGGTTGTTTTGTAGACACCCCATTTTGACTGGCCCTAAGACTTAAGCGTTTTATTTTGACCACCCCATGATGAAAATTGGAATATGTCATTTTATGAATTTCACAGCCGAAAACTCAGATTGAAGTTTTAATCCCAAACCTTATCCATTTTAGCCATCACTAATATTTTATTAATTTGTAGTATTTTATAATGTTATATATTTTTGTATAAATTTAAGTGTGTGTACATATTTTTAGGTGTGTTTTATATAAATTGATAAATATTTTATAAAAAAAATATAATAATAAAAAAATACAAAAAGAAAAAAAAAGGAAATAGAAAAGAAAAAAAGAAAAAAAAAAAAGAAAAACGAAAAACGAAAAAAAAAAAGAAACTAGAAAATAAAGAAAAGATGGTCAAAAAAGAGTAGATATATAACGTGGGGTGTATGGTCAAGGAAGATGATGGTGTTTGTTTTGAGTCCGGATCCCCTCATTCATCCCTCTCCTTTATTTCCTACTGGCAACGGCTGAGATCAGCCGTTGCAGATCCAACAGTCCAGATCAAAGAAGAAGAAAACAAAAAATTAAAACAAACTGAAATTCTTTTTTCCCGCCCAAAGCTATAACTTATACAGATTTACACTCACTCTCACTCAGCCCCATTCTCCTCCACCGGCGACCCACCCTCACCGGCCACGCACTCCCGACGGCAACCTACTCCTGAAACCCAAGGTGGATTGATTCTCCCTGCTTCGCAAAACACAGCCCTCTCTTCTCCTCCACCTCACCGAACCCATCGCAACGGCAACCCTCTCAACACTCCATGTATCTTCCACTTATTTATTTTCCAAGGTGGATTGTCCATGTATCTTCCACTTCTCAATTTTCCCTTCAGATGTGCAACAGAGAGAGAACCAAAGAAATCACATCTTCACTATTGAGTTCCTTTAAATAACAATAATAATAAAAAGAACTTGTAAAATCTGGTTTAGATTTGTTTGGTGCCAGACACAGAAACAAATAAATCACCTCTTCAATATTGAATTACTTTTAAATAATAATAAATAAATAAAAAGAACTTGTAAAATCTGGTTTGGATTTAATTGGAACTTCAGAGCTACTCAGGGAGAGACTGGAATCCAAGATTGAAAAAAGGAAATTTGAAATTCAGGAACTATTATTTCTTCTGAGGGAAACCAGTTGAGAAGTGGTTAATGTTGATTGTCTAGTTCAGGATTCATGAATTACTTGGTATTGAATGGTTATTTTGGAAGATACATGGACAATGTGTGTTGAAACTCAAAGGCTGAGATTTATTTCAAATAATTAAAGTGGTACATTTTAAGGAAGCATGAAAGATGGAAACTTTTGCAGCTAAAAATTAACTAAAATTAACAGAGCTCCTATTTAATTTTATTTGATTTTGTTGGGGTGATATTCTTCTTGTTTCTCACCGTATTATTGGTGTTTCACACTGAAGACTCTATTTTATGGACCACTGTTACTCACATTTGAACATTGAAGCCATACGATCACACTTGCAAATTGTTGGAAAAGAGCTAAAGAACAAAATTCAATCTATTCACCCCAAATTCAATCCCAACAAAAATATCAATCCAAAAAAATCCAACCTTCAACATTAATCTATTCAAGTTTCTATTCACACCAAATTCAATCCAAAAAAAAAAAAATCATACATGCCACACAAAATTCATAAACTTCTACACTTTCAACTTCAACTTGTACAATTTTTGATGTAGCAAATGTTTGAGCAACAATTTCAACAACATAAAAAAACAAGAACAGTAACTTTTTCAACAATAGTTTGAGCAACTTTTCAGCAACAGATGGACATCAACTGTTTCAACAGCTGTTTGAGCAACAGATGGACAGCAACAGTTTCAGCAACCTTAAGGAAGAAACAATCAAATTTATGAGCTGATATGATTGAAATTTCTAGCGCGTTCCAATGGGTGGCTGTCGAGAGGGTCGCCGTTGTGATGGATTCGGTGAGGTGGAGGAGAAGAGAGGGCTCTATTTTGCGAAGCAGAGAGAATCAATCCACCTTGGGTTTCAGGAGTGGGTTGCCGTCGGGAGTGGGTAGCCAATGAGGGTGGGTCGCTGGTGGAGGAGAAGGGGGTTGAGCGAGAGCGAGAGTGAGAGTGAGTGTATATCTGTATAAGCTATAGCTTTGGACGGGAAAAAGGAATTTCAATTTGTTTTAATTTTTTTTTTTCCTTCTTCTTTGATCTGGACCGTTGGATCTGCAACGGCTGATCTCAGCCGTTGCCAATAAAAAATGAATGAGAGAGATGAAGGAGGGGATACGGACTCATTTGTTTTGGTGGGGGAGAGGAATATTTTGTTTATAGAGAGAGGTTCAAAGCCATGTGAAGCAAAAAAAAAAAAAAAAAAAGCACATCCCACTTTTTCGGTTAAAAGAAAAAAAGAGGGAGTGGGTGGTCCATTTAAAAACAAAAGAATTTGTAGAGAAAGGTGGGGCCTGGGGCTGTGAGATGTTTTTAGAGCATTTGTTTAAAAAAAAAAAAAAAAAGGAGGCATCTATATTTCTCTCACTCTCTCTCAGTGGGGCATATGGCAGAAATTGTTTTGAGATGATTTTTACACACACATGCATCCATGCTTCACTCACTACAAACACACTGATACACTCAACACTCACACACAAGACCAACTTTTCTCTCTCTCTCAGATACACCCATTCATCTCTCTCTACACGGCAAGCTCAAAAATGATATTCTAACCTGAAAAATAAACACGGTGTTAATGTACACTAAACCTAACCCACTAACCTAACCCACTACATCCACCCCACTAAACCTAACACACTTACCATCTCCACTACCACCCACCACCTCCACTACCATCCACTACCACCACTCACTTACGTCACACCTCTCCTATATAATAGCTTGTAACATACAAATCAATCAATAACAATCAATAATACATAAATTCTTACATGGTATCAGAGCAAGGTTAAAGATCTTGGTGTTCTTCGCCTTCCGGCGGGCGGCAACCCTGCCTTGACCGCCCGCCGGAGCTCAACCAATTCAAACCTCCCTCTCCCTCTCGGCACCTCACTTCCTCAAACAACAGCATGCTCCCAATCCCAATCAATACACTGATTTCACCGACGACCTCTGCGTCCCCAGTAATGTTATAGCTGAGCTAGAATGGCTCTCGGACTTCGTCGACGACTCGTTGTGGTTCTCGAACAACTTCCTCGACGAATCGTTCGCCGGAACTGTAACTCTGAGTCCTGAAACTTCATTTCAAACAAGCCTTGCAATCGCTCACGCTCAAAGTTCTCCAACAATCAGCCAGGACATAAGCTGATTCATTTTTCGTCTCCGATACTGCCACCTCAGTGCGCGCATATTATTTGGTGCACCTGCAACAGCTTCCGTCCCGGCCTGCCTCGCTGACACTTCAAATTTTGAGTTCTTTCGTGTCGTGTTCCCACACATGGCCTTGTCACCCGAGTTCTATTGCAGCGTCAAACTTCGTCTCATAAAAATAGGCCACGGATGGAGTTGATATCCACTCACCAGATTGGTTTCTCACCTCAAGTGCAGTTATATCAGCATTCTGATTAACTAACGGCAACAAACCAAGCAGCTCTTCTTATGGGTTTCTGTCACTCGGCATCAACCTCTCTCTCTAAAAAAAAAAAAAAAAAAAAAACAAAAAAACCAGTCAAAAGCTTTTCGTCTAACATGACATGAGGGAAAGTTTTGGGCTGCTAGGTTTGATGGAGCGTATGAAAGGGTAAATGAGTGAATAAAATAAGCAGGTTGGAGGTGAGGCACTGGGATAAACACACTGACAAACACACACCCTTGTTCTCCACCTCCCTCTTTTTCTAAATTATTCCCTGACAGTGCTTGTTCTCCACCTCCCTCTTTTTTCTAAATTATTCGGGCCCTGAGAGTGCTTGTTCTCCAGCTCCTTCTTTTTTCTAACCATTATTTTTTATCACCGCCCAATCCATGATTTCAATTTTTTTATTATTATTATTATTACTCCGACTTCCTACCTTCTCATCAATTTTCTTTTATCTATATATATATATATACTTTTCAACCACCATCTCCTTTCCTATTTCTTTTCTTTTTTTCTATATATTTACTTTATTCCATCTTTTGACAAGCCCAAGTCACACAAAGCAAACCCATCATTTTCCTTTTCCATTAGTGGTCGGACCCGCCCCACCACATTTGAATCTCTCATTTTTTTTTTTTTTTGTTAAATAAAAAAAAAAACAAACAAACAAAAAAAAAACAAAACAAACAAAAAAAAAAAAACCGAAGCAGAAGCACTGCACACCAAACTTTTTTTATTCATGTCGGGGCTCACCCCGCTCACCATTTTACACAAAAAAAAAAAAAAAAAAAACCCAATCAACCACACCCACAGCGGGATTTTTTCTTCTCTACTCTGCAGCCGGTCTCTTCTTCTTGCCTCCGTCCTGGGCGGCCCTTGCCGGTGTTGCCTCCGTGTTTCCCACGCCACCGAGCACATTCACTCCCCCATACTCCTCCACTGCAGCATATGGCGGACCTCCAAATCGGAACATCACGGTGGCCTTCCGCTTCAGCTCCTTGTTTTCTGCCCTTAGCACGCTTATCTCTGCTCGCGCATCCTTATACGTGCGTTGGAGCAGAGCCAGCTGGGAGTTTAATTGCTGCACCTCATTTGTCCTACTCTGCAGCCGGTGCGACAAGTTTGTGACCGCCGTCATGGACTCCACACATGCCTTCAAAGTATACTGATTGGCCTCCACATCCGTCTGCACCGCCATTTTTTGCTCTACAGACCGTATCGGAAAGTTCAGCGGAGCAAACCCAGCGGTGTTTGGTTGAGGTTCACTGCCCACCGCACCAGTTCTCTCTCCTGTGGACTCGTTGAGGTCGGGAAAGAGGGTAAGCAGCCCGCGGGAAGACGAAGCCATTTTCTGGGCAACAGAGTATTACAGACTATCTCTCGCAACAGAGTGTTCCAGACTCTCTCTCTCAGCACAACGAAGAGTTTTTCAGAGAAATTCGCAGGTTTTTTGTCTCAGCCTCTGCCTCAGCCTCAGGTTCAGTCTTGGTTATATAGCCGAGGCAGCCACGCGCATCGCGCGCCTCTTCTCGCCGACAAACTGGCACGCCTTTTCATGGCACGCCTTTTGATGCATTCGGGTACGCCTTTTGATGGCACGCCTTTTGAGGGTGCGGGCACACCTTTTGAGGGCACGACTTTTGAGGGCTCGATATCTCCATCCATGTATATTTTTTGGGCAGCCTATATACACACTCATACAGTGTCTTCTACACCGGTCAGCTTTATCAATCCCTCTGTTTCAACCTCAAATAGGTTTCTATCTTCACACCTATTTGAGTTTGAGGGGGGGTTATACACAGTATCATGTATAAGTCGCTCATGGCGCACTCCCTAAGTCGCCCCCTTGGTGCACCACCACAACCTCTGCTACAACGGTCCGACATGACCCCATAAACTGTCTTCTACATCGGTCCGACATGACCCCATAAACTGTCTTCTACATCGGTCTGACACGACCACACAGTGTCTGCTACAACGGTCCGACATGACCCCATAAACTGTCTTCTACATCGGTCCGACATGACCCCATAAACTGTCTTCTACAACGGTCCGACATGACCCCATAAACTGTCTTCTACATCGGTCCGACATGACCCCATAAACTGTCTTCTACATCGGTCCGACATGACCCCGTAAACTGTCCCGACATTGATTCCGGTCAGCTTCTACATCGGTCCGACATGACCCCATAAACTGTCCCGACATTGATTCCGGTCAGCTTCTACATCGGTCCGACATGACCCCATAAACTGTCCCGACATTGATTCCGGTCAGCTGCTACATCGGTCCGACATGACCCCGTAAACTGTCTGCTACACCGGTCCGACATGACCCCATAAACTGTCTTCTACATCGGTCTGACACGACCACACAGTGTCTGCTACAACGGTCCGACATGACCCCGTAAACTGTCTGCTACAACGGTCCGACACGACCATACAGTGTCTCTTATCCCATTTTTAATTGTCAGCTTATTTTTCTGTTTTGTTACTCTCTCCAAATTCAAGTTGGCTAGTACCTATCCTCCTTGAGTTTGAGGGGGGCTGTTAATGTACACTAAACCTAACCCACTAACCTAACCCACTACATCCACCCCACTAAACCTAACACACTTACCATCTCCACTACCACCCACCACCTCCACTACCATCCACTACCACCACTCACTTACCTCACACCTCTCCTATATAATAGCTTGTAACATACAAATCAATCAATAACAATCAATAATACATAAATTCTTACACACGGTATGAAGTCATCTTCTCACACAAACGCACCATCTCTCTCTCCGGGGTCTCTCTCGGCAACACCCAACAAGACATAGTTTCACTCTCTCTCTTTTGCAACCAGAAAAGCTCATGCAGCCACCAAACCAGACCAACCCAATGAGACTGACTAGCACAAGTGCTGCCATCTTCAAACTATCTTCACTACAGCGCCCTCTCTCTCTCTCTCTGGAGGGGAGCTTCTCAGGGGGTTGAGCAAAACAAAAACACACGCACGGGAGAACACACACATACCGCTCTCTCTCTTTCACGGCACCGAGCCACCACCACCGCTCCTTTCTTCAGCTCCTTGGACGCTGCTGCTGCCCTTGTTTTCTCCTGTATGGGAGCTGCGTATTGAACAGCGAAGAGTGGTGTTGGTGTTGCGTCGGTGGGTTGATGAGCTCGGGCTGTGGGTGGCGCCTTGGCCGTCCGTTTTGTTCGGAAAACTCAAGTTCAATGCTTTTTGGTGATTAGTGGTCGCCTGGTGGACTCTACGGGCTGGCTGATATGGTTCGTTAATGCTGATTTCTTGCTTTTGGTGCGTTGGATCATCAGAGAGACTAATGAACATAGCTTAACTGTTGGAAAAATGGTGTGATAAAGGCTTATTTTGGGCCATTTTTTAGCCCAAAATAGAATGGCCCCAAACGTCTTTTGGGATGGGTCCGAAAAGGTGACATGTTCGTTGCCGCGTGGCAAATCACACGGTGAAAACGGTTCGTCAAAACCATTTATGAGTGAATGGGAACTTGACATCATTTTCGGGTTCGTGAAATGAACATTTAAAGAATGAAATGTGAGTTTTCTTGAAATGAGTTGTCCCACATTGAAACTTTAAGAGAATTTTTTTGTGTATATAAGCTCTAGACTACAACACTTGGGTTGGGCTCCAAGGGGCACCCAAAGTTTGTAGAAGGGAGGAGTTATAGACAAAGTGAACCTTAGCATAAACCACAACACACGCGCGCCGCCATGCCGGGCGCGGGTGTGGAGTATGGGTCAAGTCGGTTTTAATATTAATTTTTTGGACAAAATTCTTTTGAAGTTTTTCAAAAATTATTGTAGGAATTTAATTCCAAATTTGAATTTGAAATTCAAATTTTTGTCTATAATTTTGTGCCTCTTTTCTGAACCAAATTCCACAGCAGATTTTTAAGCATGAACTGGTTTTTTAATCTGTTCAAATCCAAACAGATTCAGATTCAAAAATCTGGACAGTTAACAGTTAGCAGTTGCAGATCTGTTTGAATAGTAATTGTACCTGTTCATTTACTTCTTCAACAGATTTATTTTCAAACAGATTTAAACTGTTTTGACAGGTTTATAATTGCCAGAAACTGCCCAGCAGTTTACAGATTAATTTGTGTCTAGATCTGTTCAAATTTTGAATATGTATCCATTCAAATAGTGTAGTATATGTTCAGTTTAAATGCTGCACCTGTTGGATTCAAAATTACACAGGTTCGGTCCTATTTATACCTGGGCTATTCCAGCATTTTCCACATTCGGAAAACAGTCTACAAAATTTATTTTTGCTGTCTAAGTTTGCTGTTTAGTTGTATTATTCTTTATATAATTTTAGGGAAAAAATAAAGAAAGTATAGAATATAGGTTCTAGTTCGCCGGACAAATTTGTTTACAGTGCTACTACAAATTTGTGAAGATCATTGTATCCTAGGAGATAGACACCACTTAACCATAAGCACCGTAGCGGGGTGAATCTGTCTTAAGGACAGAGTGTCACACACCCGGCTTGGTCTTTTATTTTTCATTCGGTTCGATAAAATAAATTATGTAAGTTATTTATTTTATTTTGTTTGATTTAGTTTCAATTTATTTTATTTACATAGAAAATTATTCCAACAATCTTAAGACAGACTCGAATTATTCTGTTTACATAATTTTTCGTTTGTTTCTCTTTCTCTTTCTCTTTCTCTTTCTTCTTTTATAAAAATTATTTTCCGTGGATTTACAAAATAACATTCTAGTTGGAAAAACAAATAGTGATTATATGCTATTTGACAGATAGTAGTAATATACTGTCTATTTTCTTTGACATCTAGTAATAATATACTGGTGTCATTAACAATTCAGAATATTTATTTGTCGAATTTTGTCAGAAATTAATTTTGATTTTTAGAAATTATTTTCTGAGTGTTCATTAATTAAAATTCTGTTTTATTTTTTTTAATTATTGAAGTGTTACATGAATTTAATTTCCTGTGTGGAATTAATTTGGTTAAATAAAATTTTATTTTATTTCTAAATTAATTGAAAAATAAAAGCTACATTTCTTGTTCCTTTTATTTTTACAGAATTTAATTCTGTGAATTTGGTTTAATTTTTTGTGTAGATATAAATTCTAATTCTAATTTTATTTTATAATTTAGAATTCATGGCTACTGAAACTAATGCCCAAACAAGTACTAGTGTGGTGGCTGCAATTGCGCCAACCTCCTCTCCTGTTGTGACAGTACCGGTAAATTACGGTGAGAAGCCAGAGAAGTTATCAGGAACTGATTTTAAAAGATGACAACAGAAAATATTGTTCTATCTTACAACTCTAAACCTGGCTCGTTTTTTTCGTGAGGATGCTCCTATTTTGAAAGAGGATGAAACTAATTGACAAGTGATTACTACGGTCGATGCCTGAAAACATGATGATTTCCTTTGCCGGAACTACATCTTGAACGGACTTGACAACACATTATACAACGTCTACAGTCCTATCAAGATAGCAAAGGATCTATGGGAGTCGTTGGAGAAAAAGTACAAAACGGAAGATGCCGGCTCAAAGAAATTTGTGGTTGGCAAATTCCTGGACTTTGTAATGGTTGATTCTAAAACTGTGATCAGCCAAGTTTAAGATCTCTAACCCATTCTGCATGACATTCACACAGAGGGCATGTCTTTTAGTGAATCCTTCCAAGTTGCAGCCTTAATTGAAAAATTACCACAAGGTTTAAAGGAATTCAAGAACTACCTCAAACACAAGCGCAAAGAAATGTCTTTGGAAGAATTATTTGTGCGTTTGAGGATTGAGGAGGACAACCGCAATTCAAAGAAGCGGGCTGGTAAGCATCCTATGAAATCTAAGGCAAATGTGGTGGAACATGCTCCAAAAACAAAGAAACGTAAGTTTTCTGGAGAAAGTTCATCACAAGGCTCTAAAGGAGGGGAAGTTAAAAAGTACAAGTTTAATGGCAAGTGTTACATCTGTGATAAAGAGGGACATCGGGCCATAGGTTGCTGTAGCAAAGGCAAAAGCAAATGCAAAAGAAGAACAAGCAAGAAGCCTGCTCAAGCTCATATGACTAAAGTGGACAATATTTCCAATGGTGTAGATGACATCAATCTTTCTGCAGTTGTTTCCGAGACAAACCTTGTCAGAAATCCTAAAGAATGGTGGGTGGACACTGGTGCTACTCGCCATATCTGTGTCGACAAAAAGATGTTCACATCTTATTCTACAGTGGACAACGGTGAACAACTTTTTATGGTCAACTCCTCAACTTCCAAAGTTGAAGGACAAGGAAAGATTGTACTTAAGATGGCATCAGGAAAGGAACTCACTCTCAACAATGTGCTGCATGTACCAGACATTTGCAAGAATCTTGTTTCTGAATCTTTGTTGAGTAAAAATGGGTTTAGGCTAGTATTTGAGAGTGATAAATTTGTACTTACTAAAAATGGGATGTATGTAGGAAAAAGTTAAATGTCTGATGACCTTTTCAAGATGAATGTAATGACCGTTGTACCATCTGTTATTAATAAAAATACATCTTCTTCTTACTTGCTTGAGTCTTCAAATTTATGACATGGTAGACTAGGACATGTTCATTATGGATCTTTACGTAGATTAATTAATATGGAATGTTTACCTAAATTTGACATTGATTCAAATCATAAATGTGAAATTTGCGATGAGGCAAAATTATCTAAAACTCCTTTTCATTCAATTGAAAAAAGTACGGAACCACTTGAATTAATTCATAGTGACGTTTGTGATTTTAAATCAATTCAAACCAGAGGTGGGAAAAAATATTTTATCACTTTTATATACGACTATACTAGATATAGTTATGTTTATTTAATTCGAACCAAGGATGAAACTTTGGAAACTTTCATTCAATATAAGAATGAAGTTGAAAATCAACTTGGTAAGAAAATCAAAAAACTAAGAAGTGATAGAGGTAGTGAATATGAATCACCTTTTGGTAAGTTTTGTAAAAAACATGGAATAATTCATCAAACCACCGCTCCTTACTCACCTCAGCAAAATGGAATTGCTGAAAGGAAAAATAGGACTTTAAAAGAAATGATGAATGTCATGTTAATAAGTTCTGGATTACCTCAGAACTTGTGGGGGGAAGCAATACTTTCTGCTAATTATATACTTAATAAAGTACCCCGAAAGAAAGTGAATCAAACACCTTATGAATTGTGGCATGGAAGAGTATCATCCTACAAATACTTAAAAGTGTGGGAGTGTTTGGCTAAAGTGGCTATTCCTAGTCCTAAAAAGACTAAGATAGGTCCTAAAACCCTTGATTGCATTTTCATTAGTTATGCCAAGAATAGTAGTGCATATCGATTTTTTATTCATAAATCAGAACATTCCGAAATGCATGTAAATACTATTATTGAAACTCGGAATGCATCTTTCTTTGAACATGTATTTCCAAATAAGATTGGACAAGAGACTAATAACAATAAAAGATCTCATGATACTATTACTAGTCAGGATCAAGAACAAGAGCAAGAGTTAGATCCAAATGAGGAAGAGGAACCTAGGTGTAGTAAGCGTGCTAGAGCCTCAAAATCTTTTAGTCCAGATTTTCTAACATTTTTGTTAGAAAATGAGCCTTTAACTTTCAAAGAGGCTATGTCCAGTCCTGAGGCTCTTTTATGGAAAAAAGTTGTCAATAGTAAAGTTGAATCCATCTTGCAAAATCACACTTGGGAATTAGTAGATTTGCCACCTGGTTGTAAACCTCTTGGGTACAAGTAGATTTTCAAAAGAAAAATGAAAGCAAATGGATCAATTTACAAATACAAGGCTAGCCTTGTGGCCAAAGGATTTAGACAAAAAAAAGGTCTAGATTACTTTGACACATACTCGCCGGTTACTAGAATAACATCCATTAGAATGCTAATTGTTATTGCGTCTTTGTACAATCTAGAAATTCATCAAATGGATGTGAAAATCGCTTTCTTAAATGGTGAGTTAGATAAAGAAACTTATATGGAACAACCAGAAGGTTTTTCTGTTCCAGGAAAAGAAAAGAAAGTATGTAAATTGGTTAAATCATTATATGGTTTAAAATAAGCGCCAAACCAATGGCATGAGAAATTTGACAAGGCAATGATGTTAAATGGATTTAAAATTAATAAGTGTGACAAATGTGTTTATATTAAAAATATAGACAAAGGTTATGTCATTGTATGCCTTTATATAGATGATATGCTCATCATAGGTAGTAATAATGATATGATTAAAACTACCAAGAAAATGTTGAATAAACATTTTGACATGAAGGACATGGGCATTGCTAATGTAATTCTTGGTATGAAAATTACCAAAACATCAGAAGGTTATGCTTTGTCACAATCTCATTATATTGAAAAAATACTTGACAAATTCAGCAAAGATGATGATCATCTTGCTAGAACACCTGTAGATGTTAATTTGTTTCTATCTAAGAATGTACAGGGAAGTATTTCTCAGTTAGAGTATGCCCAAATTATTGGAAGCTTAATGTACTCGATAAACTGCACTCGCCCGGATATTGCTTATGCAATAAGTAAATTAAGTAAATATACGAGTAATCGAGGAGTAGAACACTAGAGAGAAATTATAAGGATTCTAAGATATCTCCGATTTACTCGTAACATTGGGCTGAATTATACTAGATATCCAGCAGTACTTGAAGGATACTGTGATGCAAACTGGATATCGGATACTAGAGACTCAAAGTCCACCAGTGGGTATGTCTTTACTCTGGGTGGTGCAGCTGTATCTTGAAAATCTTTCAAATAGACTTGCATAGCTAGGTCTACTATGGAATCAGAATTCATAGCTTTAGACAAAACTGGGGAAGAAGCAGAATGGCTTCGCCACTTCCTTGAAGATATTCCAATATGGCCAAAACCGGTGCCTGCTATTTGCATACATTGTGATAGTCAAACAGCAATTGGTAGAGCACAGAGTCATATGTATAACGGTAAGTCGCGACACATTCGTCGTCGACATAACACTGTAAGACAACTACTCTCTAATGGAATTATTTCCATTGAATATATGAAATCTAAAGACAACATAGCGGATCCACTAACCAAAGGGTTAGCAAGAGAGTTAGTTGAAAACTCATCGAGAGGAATGGGACTAAAGCCTATTAAATAAGAGTTACCACAACGGCAACCCAACCTAGTTGGCTGGAGATCCTAAGATCTAGGTTCAAAGGGACAATTGAGTTGTGATTGACTTAGAAGGATCACTGGGGAGTTAAACTCCTACCCATTTCTATGATGAAATAGTGATGTCTGCAGCGTTTTAGGTTAAGTAAAATTTTAATGGTTCTTATATCTAGGTAAACCTAGTGAAGTATGGTAGGATACTCTTCATAAGAATCACCTATGTGAGTGTGAACTGGGCCAGTTCTATGAGATTTGTGAAGGGCTACAATTCTCTAGAGCACTCATAAAAGACCAGGTTGTTCAAGGCCAAAATGAACACAATAGTGAGAACTAAACTGTGTCTGGAGATATACTGTGTGAGTTCTATTGTCTTGGTTTACACAAACGGCTGAACAGTTCAAGACATCATGTTCACTGGTTAGCTAGTATATCCGATAGTGTCTCACAAGGGAAGGTTCAAAGCCAAAAGCTACCTATCATTTGCAGAATATTTCCAATTTATGTACTCTCTGTATTTAGATCATGTTGTTACATTTTCTCTCCGTCAAATTCCATTCATGTGGGGGATTGTTGGAAAAATAGTGTGATAAGGCTTATTTTGGCCATCTTTGAGCCCAAAATAGAGTGGGCCCCAAACGTCTTTTGGGGTGGGTCCGAAAAGGTAACATGTTCGTTGCCACGTGGCAAGTCACACGGTAAAGACTGTTCGTCAAAACCATTTATGAGTGAATGGGAAGTTGACGTCGTTTTCGGGTTCATGGAATGGACATTTAAAGAATGAAATGTGGGTTTCCTTGAAATGGGTTGCCCCACATTGAAACTTTAAGAGAACCTTTTTGTGTATAAAAGCTCTAGACTACAATACTTGGGTTGGGCCCCACAGGACACCCCAAGTTTGTAGAAGGGAGAAGTTATGGACAAAGTGAACCTTAGCCTAAACCACCACACGCGCGCGCCCACTGCCGCTGTCCGTCCGTCCGATCGAACCGAGCCGAACCGAGCCAGGCGTAGGTGTGGATCGGGTCGGTTCTAATATTAATTTTTTGGACAAAATTCTTTTGAAGTTTTTCAAAAATTATTGCAGGAATTTAATTCCAAATTTGAATTTGAAATTCAAATTTTTGTCCATAATTTTGTGCCTCTTTTCTGAACCAAATTCCACAACATATTTTTCAACCCGAACTGGTTTTTTAATCTGTTCAAATCTGGACAGATTCAGATTCAAAAATCTGGACAGTAATAGTTAGCAGTTGCAGATCTGTTTGAATAGTAATTGTACCTGTTCATTTACTTCTTCAATAGATTTATTTTTAAACAGAGTTAAACTATTTTGACAGGTTTATAACTGCCAGAAACTACCCAGCAGTTTACAGATTAATTTGTGTCCAGATCTGTTCAAATTTTGAATCTGTATCTATTCAAACAGTGCAGTATCTGTTCAGTTTAAATGTTGTACCTGTTGGATTCAAAATTACACCTGTTCGGTCCTATTTATACCTGGGCTGTTCCAGCATTTTCTACATCCGAAAAACAGTCTGCAAAATTTACTTTTGCTGTCTAAGTTTGCTCTTTAGTTGCATTATTCTTCATATAATTTTAGGGAAAAAATAAAGAGAGTATAGAACATAGGTTCTAATTCGCCGGACAAATTTGTTTTGAGTGCTACTACAAATTTGTGAAGATCATTGTATTTTGGGAGATAGACACCACTTAATCGTAAGCACCGTAGCGGGGCGAATCTGTCTTAAGGACAGAGTGTCACACACTTGACTTGGTCTTTTATTTTTCATTCGGTTCAATAAAATAAATTGTGTAAGTTATTTATTTTATTTTGTTTGATTTAGTTTGAATTTATTTTATTTACATAGAAGATTGTTCCAACATTAACAGCTTCAACTCTTCAACACCAATTACAACCTCATTGAAGACCCAACAATCAAAGACAGTGCAGGCAAGGCTGTTCCTCAAAAGCTGACTACAAATTCAGAATTTGTAACAAACCCACCTGAAAGAATCAGATCCAAGAAAGCTGCAGTTCTGTTCTGCCTCTTTGAAGATAAAAGAGGAGATATCAGAGTCATTCTTACCAAAAGGTCTTTAACACTGTCCACTAATTTAGGGGATGTGTCCTTGCCAGGTGGGAAGACAGATGAAGGGGATGCCAATGATGTTAAGACAGCACTGAAGGAAGCCAATGAGGAGATTGGCCTGGACCCTTCACTTGTCATTGTTGTCACTATTTTACAACCCTTGGTAACAAAGGTGGGCCCCTCCATTGATGCTTAACGTGGGTTTACTTGGGCTAAGGTTTGTGCATATTATCATATATGCTGCTGAGTGGCAAATGGGGTGAATGGGCCCACGGTAATTTTGTTAAATCATGGGCTAGTATTGAGGTTGGCTACATGGGCTAGTTATATGAATTTGGGCAAATTCTTTGCTAGTGCCACGTGTTGGAATTATAAAATCATTTGAGATCATGTGTTGATGTTGATGTTGATGAGGTGGGGGCCTCCATTGAAGATGAGTTTAAATGGGCTGAATGGCCGAAGGTTTGAAACGTTGGGCTTCATAATTTGGGTTTACCTGTTGGGCCTAATTTCCAGTGGAGAAAAGGAGTGGACTGTGCCAGTGATGAAGTTCTTTATCTTATTTTTATTTTGAGAGTTTGTGAGGATTTTTTCTATTTTGCTGTAATATTTGTTTTCTTCTTCCTCCTCTATTTGGATATGTAATAATTCAAGTATTGTAATAATCCCCCACCTCGCTTCTGTCTATCCTATTCTTTAATCGCTTTCCCTAACTGTACATATGTATATATCTGACATGCCATGCCTATCCATGCTTTGCATTCATGTTTCATGTATCTCGATTCGGCTAAATTTGCATCTTTATGCTTTAATTGATTATCCCATGGTTTTGTGTGTTATCACATGTTTTGCAATATTTCACATGTTATGTTTTAGAAACCGGATCTTTAGGAACATTTTTGTGCATGTATTGCATTAGGATTCTGTATATAGGATCATGCATATTTCACTAACTTTGTGTTGTAGCTGTTCGAGGGACGTCGGTAAATCTGTGAGTTGTTATGCTTTAGCATCCCATTTGTACATAATTTTCTTGTTATGTTTAGCATCCTACCATGAGGCTAATTGCTTAACTGATAAACTGCTTGAATGCATGTGGATGAAGGCTTGTTGCTTGAATTGGAATAATTCAATGATTGTACGTTTTAAGCCCACTTTGTAATGACAAATTCACAAACTTTAAGCCCACTTTGTCAAGTGGCAAATTCACAAATTTTAAGCTCACTTTGTTAAGTGGCAAATTCAAACCCTTTTCGAAAAACAAACATGAAATTGAATTGTTCCAATTTGAGCAAACTAGTCTATACTTGTATGTTTCACATAGTAAATTTTAGGATTTACTAAATAATCAGAACATGAACATATAAAGAAAATAAAATTCATATCATGGTTTAGTAGAGGCTGATCTTTGATCGGGGTAGCAGGGGTGCTCATTATTGACCTTTCCCTCTCATACCTAAGGTTCCGAGCCAAGCATATTTGGTTATGACGAACAGTGGCCTTAGCACGAGTCATGGGTTTCCTAATTTCCCAAAATATCAGGTTGCGACTCTGAGATCTGATGATGCAGTCCATTTGTGGCACTACTTTTGTAATAAAATGGATTTTTTATAAAGTTTCCAAATCTGGACTCTCATCTATGTTTCACATTGCACTCGTGAGACTAGATCAAAGAGATCTCGAGGGTCCGAACTATTTAACGCGCACGGGTACCCCTCGGGCAAGTTACAGTTTTTGGCGACTTTGTTGGGGATTTTATGAAACCTTGACTCGAACTCCATGATATGACTTTTTTTTTCAATTATATGTTTATTGCATTGCATGCATAGGTGCACTTACAGTTCCTGTGTTGTCCAAAAACTGGTGGGAGCACATGCATACTTTTTGTAACACTACACCTATCTCTACATTACTTTGGAGGCCTTATGTTATAACCTTTTGAGATCTGAAGGTTCTCAGACTTTGAAGAGAGGCTATGTTGACTGTTCTAATTTCCTAAAGATCTTCATTGGTTATGGCCCAAAATGGGAAGATTCCTTACCTTCAACACAGTTTTGGAGGTTTTCAATGCTGGTTTAATAGAGGTCTTCCTTCCATGGATGTCTTCAATGGAGGTTTTCACTTCAGACAATGTTTGGTCTTCAAGGTTCATGTTGGTGGCTCAAAACTGTGAAATTTTTTAGACTTTGGTCTTCAAGGCTTCACATGGGTGAAAGTCTAGAGTTTGATCTTCAAGTTTTCAAACAGAGTATGGAAAGGAAATTAGGGGTATATGGTGTGTGTACAATAATATTGAGTGAAGGATATAATTGTAATTTATATTGTGTGGATTGAGAAAATTAATCCATAAATAAATTAATAAGGATATGTATTGAGAAAATATGTACACTGAGTTATTTAAGTGTATGGAAATAGAATTACCCTGAGGAGTCCTTATTAGGTCTAGTGTGTGACCAGTAAGTCCTTTTTCAAATATGGATGGGTATTGGTTAAACAGATATACCCTCACTAGTTAATTAAGAAAGTTTTTTTTTTTTTTGGAATGTGTGACAGATATGGTGTGATACTCCAATGTGACAAGTATTAATGTGACACTCCAACAATGGGACACTCTAAAAAAATTAAAAATTTCTTAGTGTACTTTTCCCAAATGTGACAATGTGGCAGGTATAATGTGACCAAAAAAAAAAAAAACTCCTTAGTATACTTTTTTTAAATGTAACAACGTAGCGAGTATGTTGTAACACTCTAAAAAAATTAAAAACTTCTTAGTGTACTTTTCCTAAACATGCCATATGACATTCCAACATGGTGGACCCAATTTGATTGAATTACTGCGTGTCTTCATGTCATGCGCCAAAAAATAATTAGTAAGGAATTCACGTCCTACACTGCGCGCATTAAAAACAACCAAACTTTAAAAAGTTACCAGTGCGCTTTTCAAACAACGTGACACACAAACACCCAATCACCTTCCCCATATATAATCACACCACTTGTCCCCCAACTATACTAACAATGGCAAAACAGTCAACAAATAATTTAAGGGACCAGCCAATCACAAAAAAAAAAAAAAAAAAAAAAACATTTCAGACCTTATGGATTACAAGTCTACAAAATGAGATTTACTAGTCAATTCCACTTTAAATAAACTATGCATATGAAACATGCATCCACTAATTAAGCCGGACATGTAACGTCCCAAATTTCTAGCCCAAATGATAATACAACAATCATGGCTCTTTCAAGGAAAACTGAATATAAATCTTCAAACTTACATTACATGATACAATAGTTCTTCATGCAACAATACATTAATCAAACAACAAGTAAATAAACAAATAAATACCCCCAAGGGGTTTACAAGTTTCCAAGGCTTGAGCTTGGTTACACAAAATGGTTATTCAAACCCACACATATACAACCCTTGGCTTACACACAGAGTCACAGCAAAATGAGAGTCTCGTACTCTCAACACACATTTCCTTGCCTCTAGTTAGGCAGCATCACCACATCTTTTCCTGCACAAAAATCTCATAGGGTGAGCATAAAGCCCAATAGGAAATCCTTAACAAAGTATATACATTTTATACAAGTCTCAAGAGATTAAATGCACACGCCATGCTATACCCTTTTGAAAGAAAATCACATCTTCATCTTTGAAAACCATCATGCTCAATGATGTTATGCAATTTCAATTCTTCAAAACTTAACAATTCATTTCAAGAGCAGTAAATACAACTCTAGTAATCCCTAGATTGGTGTTTGCAAGTAGACTATACAAGTACTACCAATTTGTCATTTTTACCAGCATTGACTGGAAGGTTCGACACCTATAATCTGTCATTTTTACCAGTATTAACTGGAAGGCTCGACACCTATTCAATTTTATCTACACCACCTGTCAAGACTTACCACCAAATTTACCCCAAAACCAATTCATGGAAACTTGTTTCTCAACATTCTTTTCTCAATGCAAGTTTTCAAATCAACTTTCAAAATTCAATGCAATCAAATGAATTGATATGCCAATAACACAAGATGAATATAAATACTTTTATTCTAATTCATCATCCAAGGAATAACACAATTCCCTCTTCTCAAGTATCCTCAACAATTAGTCATTTCAAGACTATTTCAACGTTTTGAACAATAATTTCCAAAATGAACAACAATTCTCATATTCCCTAAAATTCATCATTTATATAAATATAAATAAGAAATTTTCCAAATATCCGTTTATTTTGACACACAAAATAAATATAACAATATCATTCATGGATTTTCAGTCTCTTTAAAAAATCCCCAAAATTCTAGGTTTTCTCACAAAAACTATACAACTCAAATATTTTGAAAGAAAACTTTTCAAAATCATTTTTTCTTCAATCAACGAAGATCAAAACCCATAAGATCATTTTAAAAGAACAAGAGACAAACCCACTTTCAAAATCGCTCAACTTCTTGAATTAACAATCAATTTTCAAAGCTATCGAATGATGATTTCGAAAATCATCTAGATCTTGTAAAAATATATATATAACTCTAAGAAAATCCCTACCTCAAGTTTTGAAGAAGAAATGAGATGAAACCCCCAAAATCAACAGTGTCGAAACTCAATCTTCACCGCACACAACGAAACCCTCGAGAACTTAGCCAACTTTGATAAAAAAAAAAACCTATGGCAGATCTCTAATAGATCTTGAGAAATCAAGGTTTTGATCCAATTTGGCGTAGGGAAATGTAGAGAGAAGGGAGAGGAAATGTTTTTGGAGAGAGAGAGATATACAAAAGTGATCTGAAATATCATATTCACAAACTGCTATAACATGGTCCGCTTGAGCGTGGAAAGCCCCGCTCGAGCGTGAATACACCTTCCCAGTACTTTTGCAGACAGGTCAAACTTCTAGAACCAAACATTCTCCACTCAAGCGCATAAACGGCCGCTCGAGCAGACAAGCAACTTCGATCCCCGACCTACCCAGTCGAAGTGGCAAAACATGAAAGAAGGGTCGAAACCGGGATCGTTACAACCTTCCCCCCTTAAAGAATTTCATCCCCGAAATTTCAAATCAAACTATCCAAACAAAGGGGTTTCTAGCGATCAAAACCACGTTATTTCATTTTCAAATCACAATACTAACTCTCAACCAAATTCCGTCATTTCCACCATGATTATCTCATTAACAACAACCTCTCAAATACGCATAAACATGAAATTTCTTAAAAAGTAATGGCAACTCTCAACAACCTCATGCTTAAAACAACAACGCACATATCAACATGTGGTTAACAATTTTAAATACGTTTCCCTCAACACTAGGGAATATTACAAAGAAAAGCAACTTAAGCATTTTCAAACAAATGCGGATATTTGGAGTGGACTTCCGCCTCCCGTTCCCACGTTGCTTCTTTAACCCCATGGTGTCTCCACAACACCTTTACCAATGGTATAGTTTTGCCCCGTAACACTTGTTCCCGGGTATTTAATATTTGAACCGGTCGTTCTTCGTAAGAGGTATCCTCATCTACCTCCAAGTCAACCCAATCAAGAACATGAGAAGGGTCAGATTCATACTTCCTAAGCATAGATACATGAAATATGTTGTGAACTCCTGAAAGTTGTGGCGGTAAAGTTAACCAGGAGGTCACTTCCCCAATTCGCTCTAAGATCTCAAAAAGCCCAATGAACCTTGGAGATAATTTGCCACTTTTACCAAATCTCATCAAACCCCGCCTTGGTGAGATTTTTAGAAACACATGGTTGCCAACTTCAAAAGATAAAGGTCGACTTCTCTTATCGGCATAACTCTTTTGTCGGCTTTGGGCCGTAGCTAACCTCTTCCGAATGAGAACAACTTTCTCGGTTGTCTCTCTAACAATTTTCAGACCCAGTAATGTTGCATCACCCACTTCGGCCCAACAAATCGGTGATCTACAAGGTCAGCCATACAAGGCCTCAAATGGTGTCATCCCAATACTAGCTTTATAACTATTGTTGTAAGTAAACTCAATCAATGGTAAGTGTCTTTCCCAAGGCTTCTTAAAATCAAGGACACAAGATCTAAGCATGTCCTCCAAAATCTGAATGGTACGTTCCGACTGTCCATTGGTTTGAGGATGATAAGCAGTGTTAAGAGTCAACTTAGTTCCCAACGCCTCTTGAAGGTTTTTCCATAACCGGACAGTAAAACGAGGATCCCTATCTGAAAAAATAGTCACCAGGACTCCATGAAGTCGAACTATCTCTCTAATGTACAACTTTGCCAATCGTTCAACTGAGTCGTTGGTGCACATCGAAATGAAATGGGTAGACTTAGTCAACCTATCAACAATCACCCAAACGACGTCATTGCCTTGTTGTGTTCTAGGAAGCCCAACTACAAAATCCATGGTAACACGCTCTCATTTCCACTTGGCTATCGGTAATGGTTGTAACAAACCCGCTGGTCTTTGGTGTTCGGCCTTCACTTGTTGACAAGTAAGGCACTTCGATACAACTAAAGCGATATCCCGTTTCATACCCCTCCACCAAAACTGACAACTAAGATCATAATACATTTTAGTGCCTCCCGGGTGTACCACAAGGCGTGAGTGATAGAACCCCCGAAGTACTTCATCTCTACAAGATTCTGGTACAAACAAACGGTCTAGGTAACGTACAGTCAGATCTGAGTGAACGTTCAAACCTTTCTCTTCCTTCCCATTAGAAATCTTAACACGGATTGATTCCACATCACGGTCTCCTCATTGTGCCTCTATGACCTTACTAACCAAGGTAGGTTGAGCATTCAAAGTAAACAAGGTAGCACTCTCTCCAGACTCACCCAAGTACAAATCAAACTTGCTAATAATATCTAGCATATCCCATTCTCGAATGGCCACACTTGCCAAACTACTCACAAATTTTCGACTCAAAGCATCGGCCACCACATTGGCCTTCCCTGGATGATAGTGTAACTCAAAGTCATAATCCTCCATAAATTCCATCCACCTCCGTTGTCATAAATTCAAGTCTTTTTGAGAAAACAAATATTTTAGACTCTTATGATCGGAGAAGACTTCAAACTTCTCACCGTACAAGTAATGCCTCCAAATTTTCAAAGCAAAAATCACAGCTACTAATTCTAGATCATGGGTAAGGTAATTTTTCTCATGAGTTTTCAATTGTCGTGAACTATAGGCCACAACGTTTCCCTCTTGTATCAAGACACAACCAAGTGCATCTCCAGACGCTTCACAATAGACAGTGTAATTCAAACCCCTTTCCGGAATTATCAAAACTGGTACGGTAGTCAATCTAGTCTTAAGCTCTTGGAATGAATTTTCACAAGCCTCACTCCACACAAATTTGATACCCTTTCTAGTCAACCTAGTCAAAGGTGCAGCTAGTCTAGAGAAATCCCTTCTAAAACGTCGATAATATCCCGCTAATCCCAAGAAACTCCGAATTTCAAAAACATTCTTTGGTTGTTCCCAATCTTGTATGGCATCTATCTTTGAGGAGTCCACAGTCACTCCCTCTCTAGACACTACATGCCCCAAAAACTTCACCTCTGTTAACCAAAACTCGCATTTTTCAAATTTAGCATACAATTGGTGCTCACTAAGTAAACCCAGCGCTACCCACAAGTGAGTCTCGTGTTCCTCTTCAGAGGTTGAATAAATCAAGATGCCGTCCATAACGACGACCACAAAATGGTCCAAGTATTCCCAAAAAATTCTGTTCATCAAATCCATAAAGGAAGCCGGTGCATTGGTCAACCCAAAAGGCATTACAAGGAATTCATAGTGGCCATAACGAGTACGAAAGGCCGTTTTCTGAATGTCCTCCTCCCGGACTCTTAACTGATGGTACCCCAACCTCAAATCTATTTTTGAGAAACAACGAGACCCTCTAAGTTGGTCAAACAAATCATCTATTCTGGGTAGAGGATACTTGTTCTTAACTGTAACTCTATTCAACTTGCGATAATCAATACACAACCGCAATGACCCATCATTCTTCTTCACAAAGAGAGCCGGCGCTCCCCAAGGCGATGTACTAGGGAGAATAAAGCCCTTGTTTAAAAGTTTTTGGAGTTGAATCTTCAACTCATGCAATTCGGCGGGTGCAAATCTATACAGTGACATGGAAATCGGTGCCGTGCCAGGCACTAATTCAATGGAGAACTCGATCTCTCGGTGAGGTGATAAACTAGTAAGATCTTCTGGAAAGACATCCGGGTATTCACAAACTAACCTTGGTAACTCAACACGAGCCCCGTCACTCTCACTATCCAAGAAAGTTGCAAGAAGGCCACTAAGCTTGCTGCTACTACGAAGGTCAACAACTGGCGACAAGACTCTATAACTCGGTTCCCCAGAAAATAGAAATGATCACCACCCGAAGTGCACACCGTAACTCTCTGATGGTAACAATCAATCACAGCTTGATAAGAATACAACCAGTCCATGCCTAAAATGACATCAAAACTCGACATATCGAGCAACACAAAAGCAAACGGAAGTCGACACCCGGCAACTTCTATTTCACAATCACGACAACCCCGGTCTAAATCAACTGTACCCCCAATAGGTGACTCTACTCTGAGTGGAGGCACTAACTGTGCTACCTCTAACCCCAATGCAGAAGTAAATGCAGTAGATATAAATGAATGAGACGCACCAGTGTCTATCAATACATTAGCCAAAGAATTACACACAACAAAAATACCTCTCACAACTGAGGATTCTGGCAACTGCTCTAGCACGGTAACAGCATACACACGCCCCTGTGGCCCTTGATTAACTTGCTCCCCTCTCGGAGCATAGGCCTGTTCTACTGACTGAGCCGAAGTGGCTTCTTGATTAACTCGCAAAGCTTGAACTGATTGAGTCTACTAGTGGCTCTGAGTCTGCCTCGACCCTGATGCCCCAGATGTGCCTCCCAACTGTGGGCAAGTTCTCTTTATATGCCCCGGCTAACCACACTGATAATAATTAAACCCTTGACCTTTATTCTGAAACTGAGATTGACTTTGAGATCGGTTAGGTAGTGGTAACATTAACTGCCCTCCTCCCTTCTGTGGGCATAAGAAGGCTTTGTAACCCGGTTGGCCACACTTGAAACACGAGAAACTACTCGATGTACTTTTTCCCGGACCCGCACTAGGCAAAGGAAAAGTAGATCTAGACTGCTGTGGTTGGGACTGGGATAGATAGATGTTCCTGCTCTTCTTGTTCTTTTTGTAGTCTCCTTGAGACTCTTGGTCCCTAGACCTCGAACTCCGAAGCCTCTCCTCCTCGGCTTGTATGGAAATTTCTACGTGTGTCACCGTCTCCACAAGACGGTCATATTCTCGAATCATATTTCCGACAAGCTTGAACATAATTTTTGTTTTCAATTTCTTTTCAAATTCAATGTAATGGCGCTCTTCCGTTGCCACCAACTCTGGTGCAAATCTGGACAAACTACAGAAGACTGCCTTAAACTCGACCACGGGCATGTCAAGTTGTTTGAGGTCTTTAAACTCTTGCCTCAATCTCTCCCTAGCAGTGGAAAGTATGTACTTATCTAGGAAAGTAACCGCAAAGGCTTCTTATGTCGGCTCCACTCTACCCTTAGCATATTTCCACCATTGACCCGCGTCTCCTTTAAGGTAATAACTCGTTAGAGTCATTCTTACTTCACTATCTTTGATGTGAAGCATCTCAAATGTTTTCATAGTTTGTTCGAGCCACTCATCCACTTTCTTGGGCTCGGGGCCACCATGGAACTCATCCGGTTTGGCCCGCAAGAACTCTCTAGTAAGGAAACTCGCCTTGACTCCGCGGTGTTCTCTCGGGCTTGATTCTCCACCCTCAACAAGTTCATAGACTCTCTCAAAGCCCCTGTCATTTCTCGAGCTTGGCCTGCTTGCTCGGCCATATTAGCTTGGCCGAACCCTTCTTCTTGCACCGGAACCCTATAGACCGGTACCTCATGCACACCTCGGCGAGCCCTATCACGCCTCCCGCCTCTACCACCACAGACTTAACCCCTTCTTGACATCCTAATAAAGGACACAAGAGAAATAATTTAGTACATTAACTCATATGTGCTCGTAACTTGACTCACACGTTCGACTACAACAATTCCATATATTTGTTTACCATATACACAATTCAATTTCACTGCACATAAGCACTTAGTCATGTAAGTACATACGGACTATTCTTTTATGCTATTATTCGTCCCACGAAAAACCAAGAAGTCTTAGTAGAACGAGTATTGATCAAGTACCTTTCTACTGAGACCTCAAGAAATTTAACAGGCGCAAACAACATCCCAAAAGTCCAGTCTCATACCCATTTAGTCAGATAAACATATTATCACATAGTCACAAAATGCATAAAACTTCCTAAGCATGCTAAATAAACCCATTGTAGTTAAACAACCACTTTCCACGAGCTCCAAGTAATCAAACCTGGTAGCTCTAATACCAAGTTGTAACGCCCCAAATTTCTAGCCCAAATGATAACACAACAATCATGGCTCTTTCAAGGAAAACCGAATATAAATCTTCAAACTTACATTACATGATACAATAGTTCTTCATGTAACAATACATTAATCCAACAAGAAGTAAATAAACAAATAAATACCCCCAAGGGGTTTACAAGTTTCCAAGGCTTGAGCATGGTTACACAAAACGATTATTCAAACCCACACACATGCAGCCCTTGGCTTACATACAGAGTCACAGCAAAATGAGAGTCTCGTACTCTCAGCATACATTTCCTCGCCTCTAGTTAAGCGGCATCACCACATCTTTTCCTGCACAAAAATCCTGTAGGGTGAGCATAAAGTCTAGTAGGAAATCCTTAACAAAGTATATATATTTTATACAAGTCTCAAGAGATTAAATGCACATGCCATGCTATACCCTTTTGAAAAAAAATCACATCTTCATCTTTGAAAACCATCATACTCAATGATGTCATGCAATTTCAATTCTTCAAAACTTAACAATTCATTTCAAGAGCAGTAAATACGACTCTAGTAATCCCTAGGTTGGTGTCTGCAAGTAGACTATACAAGTACTACCAATTTGTCATTTTTACCAGCATTGACTGGAATGCTCGACACCTATAATCTGTTATTTTTACCAGTATTAACTGGAAGGCTTGACACCTATTCAATTTCATCTACACCACCTGTCAAGACTTACCACCAAATTTACCCCAAAACCAATTCATGGAAACTTGTTTCTCAACATTCTTTTCTCAATGCAAGTTTTTAAATCAACTTTCAAAATTCAATGTAATCAAATGAATTAATATGCCAATAACACAAGATTAATATAAATACTTTTATTCTAATTCATCATCCAAGGAATAACATAATTCCCTCTTCTCAAGTATCCTCAACAATTAGTCATTTCAAGACTATTTCAACGTTTTGAACAATAATTTTCAAAATGAACAACAATTCTCATATTCCCTAAAATTCATCATTTATATAAATATAAATAAGAAATTTTCCAAAGATCCATTTATTTTGACACACAAAATAAATATAACAATATCATTCATGGATTTTCAGTCTCTTTAAAAAAAATCCCCAAAATTCTAGGTTTTCTCACAAAACTATACAACTCAAATCTTTTGAAAAAAAACTTTCTAAAATCATCTTTTCTTCAATCAACGAAGATCAAAACCCATAAGATCATTTTAAAAGAACAAGAGACAAACCCACTTTCAAAATCGCTCAACTTCTTGAATTAACAATCAATTTTCAAAGCTATCGAATGATGATTTCGAAAATCTTCTAGATCTTGCAAAAATATATATATATATATAACTCTAAGAAAATCCCTACCTCAAGTTTTGAAGAAGAAATGAGATGAAACCCCCAAAATCAACAGTGTTGAAACTTGATCTTCACCGCACACAACGAAACCCTCGAGAAGTTAGCCAACTTTGATAAAAAAAAACCTATGGCAGAACTCTAATGGATCTTGAGAAATCAAGGTTTTGATCCAATTTGGCGTAAGGAAATGTACAGAGAATGGAGAGGAAATTTTTTTAGAGAGAGAGAGATATACAAAAGTGATCTGAAATATCAGATTCACGAACTGATATAACATGGTCCGCTTGAGCATGAAAAGCCCCGCTCGAGCGTCGAATACACCTTCCCAGTACTTTTGCAGACAGGTCAAACTTCTGGAACCAAACATTCTCTGCTCGAGCGCATAAACGGCCGCTCGAGCGGACAAGCAACTTCGATCCCCGACCTACCCAGTTGAAGTAGCAAAACATGAAAGAATGGTCAAAACCGGGATCGCTACAGGACATGTCAAACAACTTCTCTATAAAGTAAAAATGAAAATTTCCAAACAAAAAGACCAGGATAAGATATGATACTTTAAATGGCTCATTTATTTTTTTTACCTTCTCTCTTTTATTTTTTTAAATATAAAAAATAGGAAGATATAAAAAAAACCACATTATTAAATTATTGACTACTGGCTCATCTAAAAGTTCAAGTTGTTAGAGAGAAAGTCAATTTTATTATTTATAAAGTGATACTATTAGCACCTACCTTTCTTCTTTGGACTCCTCATTTCTTTTATTTTTTTTAATTCCAATTTTGTCCAAACATGAAGTTACATTTTTACCCTTATCCCTAACATTCTAACCCTAATAACCCTAACCCTAATCCTAATTTTCCAAACCTTACCCCACCAACCTTTTCACCACCATCTCCACCAGCGACCACCACTGTCACTGCTGCCGGCGACCTCTCTTTCCATCTCGGGCGATTTTGATACCACCGCGTGTCTCTCTCATCCTCTTTATTCTTCTTCTTCTTTCTTCAAATCTAAAATAGATCTGGTTTCTCTTTCTCTCTCTCTCTCTCTCTCTCTCTATATATATATATATATATAGATATGCTCTGTCTGCAATGTAAAAATGTGACAAGATTAGGTTGCAATGGTACGTTTGGGTTTGGGTTTCGATTCTCACATTTTCTCAGTAACCAAACAGATTGATCATTATATCCGAAGCGGTTGAACTTTTATTGTTTTGGGTTTCTGTGTGGATTTTTAGGTCACAGTGGTTCGACAGGGGAACAAATTCAAGATGTCACTGGGTCCTCCAATGGTGGCGATGGTGAACTGTGCGAACAACACGGGAGAGAAGAATCTGTACATCATATCAGTGAAGTGTATCAAGGAAAGACTGAATCGGTTGCCTTCTGCTTGCATTAGAGACATGGTGATACCTACCTTGAAGAATAGGAAGCTAAATCTCAAGAAGAATGTGGGCGGTAATGGAAAGGAAGAAGAAGGAGAGAGAGAGAGAGACCATATATGGAGAGGGAAAAAAAAAAAAAAAGGGAAGAGGAAGGGGGTTGTCGGGTGGGGGAGGTGTTGGGACATCACTGGAGGGGTGGGACTACCGGTGGTAAGAAAATTGCAGAAAAAAAGTTGGGGGTTAAAAAGATGAGGGGTATAGTTGATATTAAGGTGGGGGTTTAAAGAAAAAAAAGATAGGGGATTCATTTTGTTGGGTGGGGGTTTAAAGAAATGGGAGGGCCAAAGTAAAGAAATGGTTGTATTATGTTTTCAATACGACCCATCGCATTTGGCTAGACTTTTCTTTATAGCGGGACAAACAAGTACAAATATTTTTTAATTATTAGACAGCAATGAGATTTGATTTGTAAACTAAAAACTCAAGCTGATAAAGAGAAGATTAATTTATTATTTATATTATATTAAACACATATAGCAGAATGCGGTACAATGTGATATACTGGAAAAATTATTGATTAGACTTGAGGCGCTATGTAGTCATACCCTATACCAATCACAATTTAATATACCCTTTCATATTTTTTAATCACTCAATACAAATTTGTAAACTTCACCCTCTCCACTTTACCGATCACAACACCATTGGAGGTGACGGCATCCAAGGCCATCAATAGTCATTGGTCATTGTCAGCCTGTTGGCAATTGCTGAACATATGCCATATAAAATATGTGGTATACAATACAATCAGAGCAAATTGAAATTCAATTGAGAATGCTTTTCCAAAAAGGAACAAGAATTTAATTCCTTAGAAGTGGTCCATTACTACTCCCCATCAATTTCACGCTTTTATCATATGAGAATATACTTTTATAGATATGTTTTTGAATTATGAATTTGTGAAAAACGAGAGAGAGAGAGAACGGAAAGGAATCTTATACTTCGATCACTTTTTTCTTTTTGTTCTTTTTTCCTTTGCAATTCTCCTTAGGGTTCTGTTATGGTGTGCAACCCCTTAAGGTTGCACACCATATGCAACCAACACAAAAAAGTATAAGTGAAAGGTATAAACATAAAACAGGACAGCAAACAGAAAGGCGTAAATGTAAGGTGTAAGTTACACACTTAAGAAAAGTCCTTCTCCTTAATCCAAATACAACAAATAATTTTTAGAAGAAAAAAAAAATTTAAGAACCGTTTGCCAAACAAATTTTTTTTTGTGTGTGTTTTTAAATAATGAAAGTAGAAGGGAAAAGATGAAAACACACTTACTTCTATATGAAGCGCGCGCGCAGAGAGAGAGAGAGAGAATTTATTCACATACTATAGAAAACAGGGGAAACAGAGCATTGTTTATAAATTTTTTTATTTATGTTTTAATGAGAAAGGTAAAACAGTTAAACCTTTTAGAAAAAATTTATATAAAATAACACTTGCTTATCCCTATTAAAACTCGATAAGACTTGATAATAATCTTCAAAGCAAAATAAAACTTTTCAATAATGTTTCCTAAAACATATTCTCATGATAACAGAGCATAGAAATCTTCCATTTATGCAATGTGAAAAGCTTTCCTGATTAGCAATTTTTTAAATTTTTTAGATAACATGTAATTAATTGCAATAGTTTTCTTTTGGAAGTATAGACAAACACCTTTGTTTGCATGATTTAGGATTGTAGGATTAGCTAGTAACTAAAAGGATTTAAATTTGTTTCCTAATTAGCAATTTTAAGTTTTTGTCCATTTTCACATTTCCTTCAAGCTGTCCAAATTCAACATTAAGTTTCTTTAGTATCATACTAGTGTAAAATCCGTGCTATGTACAGACAAATAACAAAATGTGATAAATAATATTAAATATGTTAAAAATTAACTAAATACTATGATATTAATTTAGATAGGTATTTGAATAATAAATTTGAGTGATTTCACTATGTTTATATAGATATGCAGGACTAATCAATTTTTTTGAAATACACTCAATCGAATAAACTCAATTGAAAAGGAATAGTAAGAGAGAAATTCTATAGATATAAGAGAAAAATTAAAAAAAAAAATTTAATTTGAAGATAATATAGAAAGAGAAAATTAGATAAATCTTCGTAAAAAGAATAAACTCAACTGAAAATCAAAAATGAGAATGAATTCTGTAAATATAAGAGAAAGATAAAAAATCAAGTTTAAATTTGAGGATGAACTACAAGAATATAGAAAGAGAAAATTAAATAAATTCTAGAAAAATGAGGGAGAGTGAAATTCAGTAAACATTAAATGAAGATTTAAAAAAAAAAATCAAGTTGAAATTTAAAAATTCAAAAATAAAATAAGATAAACTTAAAAAAAAAAACTAATATAACTCTAATGATAGAAGAACAGAATAGGGTAATAGTTTAAAAATTGGATAACATGAAATGTCACCTATAATTTTTTAAAATTTGTAAAAAAAAAATCTCAAAAATAAGAACTGAGGTGTTGTAAGTTAAAAATTAGATACGAGTTAAATGGCAACTATAATTTTTTAGAATTTAAATTTCACTTGGTTAAAAAATAAGCATTTATGATATCTTTTTTTTGATCAGGCATTTATGATATCTTATTATACAAATGTTTACTCTATTTTGTGTCTACTACTATTAATTTTTAACAATTTTTGTATTTTAAAGCTACTTAATTTTTTTAAAAAAAATAAACTTTCAGAGATCACTTTTTTTTATTTCTTAATTTTGTTTTGTGTCAATAACCTATAAATTTTAACAATTTTTGTATTTCGAAGCTACAAATAAAAAAAATAGCATCAATTTTCTTTTTAAAATCTTAATTAGTTTCATTTTAATTTTGTTTTGTGTCAATAACCTATAAATTTTAGCAATTTTTGTATTTTGAAACTGCTAAATTAATAAATAAATAAAAACATAACTTCTCTGTTTAAAATTTTAATTAGTTTTATTTTTACTTTGTGTTAAGAGCCGGTAAAATGACCTTGGTAGTGCTATGCACGAGTATAAATAAATAATCAAAAATTAGTTTTATAATTAAATAATAATAATAATATAAAATTTATCTAAAATATGTAATAAAAATGAGTTATAATTAATTAAATTTTTTTCATTTTTATTGGAGTTACACATAAATAATTTGTATATTTATGTTAACGTGACATTCACTTAATCATTAAAAATTGTATTGATTTATCCCCAACTTATGAATCATTTCAACTATTTATTTATTAAATTGGTAAATAAATATCTATAAGTAATTTTTAATTTTTAAAGAATAACTATGAAAATGTTTTATAAATACCTATTAAAAATTTTGAACTTAGGTAGCAAGTTATATATTTATGTTAACATTATGAAATAAATAGTTACATATATTCATATATTAAAAAAATTATCTAAGATAGAGCCACCCTAAATTATATGTCATATTTAGCTTTAGGAATTGTTTGGGATGATCTAAATAAGTACACTTTAACTTTTTACAAAAAGATGTGCAAAAAAAAAAAAGAAAGGTGATGTGACCCAAAAAAATAAAAAGATAAGTAAGTGTAAAAATAATTGATAATAACAATTTTAAAAATTATGTATAAATTATATCATAATTTATCGATTCGTGTCCGGTATGAGCGAGTTTAGGGATTCTAATATCAGATTAATTATTCAATAGGCCAATTTTGGACCCCACTTTGATGATCCGAACCGTTCACATTTTAAGAGTCATCACGTACATCACCCCTGTAAAAAATCAAGTCGATCAGATAACGAAAATCACGTGTTTAGATCAATTTTGTATGAACCGTTTATTTTCTTACTGTCTATTTTTTTGTATACAAAACTGATACAAACACATGATTGTCATTATTTGATCGACTTGTTTTTTTTTACAGGGACGATGTACTCGATGAATCTTAAAATATGATGGATTAGATTATCAAAATGGGACCTAAAAGTGACAACACCTCTCCAGTTCGGTGGGGGACTGGGGAGAAGCTCAGGCCATGTTAAAGAATCAATAATGTGTAAATTTGAAATTAAAGAATTAATTATTTTCTATATGTGCAAGTATGAATGTATCAAAATCATGCATTAATGCAATCTTAGGGAAGCAATTTTGAAAATAAATTTGGGGATTGTTTGTAATGATCTAAATAAGTATATTTTTTGACTTCTTGAAAATATGTGCAAAAAAATAAAGAGGTGATGTCACCCAAATATGTGCACTTATTTAGTTTATGCCAAATAGTGGAAAACATAAATTAAGGTAGTAATTTGAAATGGTAATTATGGTGGCATAAGGGTTTAACATAAAATTCCATGAATTAATTATGAACTAACTAAAATACAACACATAATGACACTTGGAATTTTCATTATTAAAAAAAATTGAGTTAATAGTTTGAATTTTAAAGAAAACCTATTAACGTTTACTATGTATGAAAATAATGAGATTTGATATATACGTTGAATAGTAATGGCCATGGTGGAAAAAAAAAAAAGTTACAAAATTTTAATTATATAAATTATTTTTTATATTTTATATTATATTTTATGGTGAAGAATTTAAAATATTTTATGACAAGATATTTTTGAGAGTATGATTTATTAATTATTTTTTCTTAATTGGAAAACTACTTCTTTGTTTGATGGTAATGAAGGAATGAATTTAGGAATAAAAAATGCACTCTTTGTTTAAAAAAGTAAGTGTTAGTGCGTGTTTTATTAATTATTTTTTAAATTAAAAAAATCAAGAAAATTAGATTGATCGCTTAGAGCTCTCTTGACTATTCTCACTAAAAATTTGATTTTATTTATATAATATATAGATTGGATCTTAAATTTGTGGGGGAGATGGGAATTTGTGAGAAAAAAAAAATTAGTTTTTGTTTCATTCACTTTTTATTCAAAGGGAGAGCCTTCCTCCAGTCCACGGTGTGTGGACTGGAGCGCACTGTTGTGTCCGTAGGGTTTATTATGGGTCCCATTTTGATAATCTAAATCATTTAATGTGCAGAACTTATTGAGTATTTCATGTCTGAAAAAAATCACGTTAATTGGATATTGATAATCCCTTAATCGGAACATATTTTTGTTAATAATTTATTTTTCAAAATCATATTTATCATTGACAAAAATGTATTTCGATTAAAGAACTACTGCTATCCGATCAACATGATTTTTTACAAGCATGAAGTACTCGACGAGTTCTATATATTGAACGGTTCAAATCATCAAAACGAGACTCACAATAGATCTTATGAACTCAACAATACGCTCCAATCTACATAGCGAACTGAAAAAAAAAAGTCTCTCCCTCAAAGTATTGTGAACTTAGGTTAGACACCAACTAAGTAAAATGGACACGCTTTAAGTTAAGAAGGGACCTTAATTAAGTGTTCCAACCTAGGGGCTTAGGTTAGGTGCCAACTAAAAGCAAAGAGAAACAACCTTAATCAAGGAACCTAAGGGATTAGGTTAGGTGCCAACTAAAAGCAAAGAGAAACTACGGCAAGAAGAGTGTTGACGAATTTACAAAAATGGAAACAAATCAAAATGAGGTGTTGGTTGTTATGGATGATTCTCCAGAAGAAATCCAAAATCAACTAGTGGCGGATATGATTGGATGGAGTTATCTTAGACATCGTTATGAGGGTTCTTAGTTTTTTTTTTTCCCTTCTTAGTTTGCTTGTTTGTTTTGTATTTACTTTTCCAATGTACCCAAAAAAAAAAAAAAAAAAAAAAAAAAAACTACGGCAACATTTGGCTTGATTTAGTTTTTAAATTAATATTTAGATCAAAAAATTTTAAAATATATTTAGTTAACAAATTTTAAAAAAAAAATTTAAAATTTGTTTTACTCTTCTTCTCTTTTTTTTATTATTATTAATAAATCAATCAATCACTTTTTCTCTCTCCTTTCCCCTCTCTCATTCTTTCACATTCTACACATCATTCAATTAAATTTTCTCTCTTACACACATCTATTCAACTACACAAAATAATAATAATAATAATAATAACAACAATAACTACAAATCAGGGTGTTTTAAGAAGATGGTTAAAAGCTGAATTTTTTTTTTTTTTAACCTTTTTAGCTTCTTTTTTTGTGAGAGAATAAGTGGATTAAAAGTTAAGAAGTGTCTTTTAACCCACTTCCCAAAATATGCCAAAATTATTTTCAAAACTCATAACAAAACAAATTTTTAATTTTTAAAACTCTTTTCAATAATTTATCTTTTAAAATGCAACTCAAAATTCTTTCAAAAACTAAAACAAACGGAGCCTACATGTTCAAAGATCTATTTGGTAAAATTTATTGTATGATAAAAGCTGATAACAAAAAGACAACAGTTAAAAGTATCTATCTCTAACTTCTAAATAATTAACTTTTTTAAATTATATAAATTATTTCTGCCTAATAAATTATAAACAAAAATTATATCAAATAATCTTGTAGACTCCCAAAATAAAAAAATTAAATATATATATGCGCAACTCATATAAACTCCACCAAACATTTTCAAAAGACATTACTCCCCTAAGGTCCAAAACTTGAGGCTTCTCTCCACCTAGGGTGCTATTAATCAATAATGTTAGACATCATGAAAAACCTTCATAAATTTAGTTCGTAATGTTTTATTGTATGTTATGCAATGAAACCTAACATTACTCTATTTAATAGGATTACTTGGATTGAGAAATTCTCCAAATCTAACATCTAACCCGACCCGAGCTTAATAAATTGAATTTGAACTAGCCCCAATTGTGCACAATTTTGGGCTCTTATTTATTTTATTTTATCCTTCTTTCCGCTAAGATGATTAATTTTTTAAAATTGGACGCAATTAACATTATTTAGTATCAAAATAAATAAGTTACAGGAATAACATAACAAATAAATATTTTATCAAAATAACCTACTATTGCAATACACAAAATGATATAATCCAAACTCAGTGCTGAGTAGAGACAAATAGTCGAGAGGGTTGCACTACGAATGAAAAGAGGGGATTAGGTCTTGTGTATATTTGACATAAGATAATAGACTAGAAGCTAATTTAAAGGATTAGATAATTTTGTGTAAACCAAAGACTAGAGATGTAAGAAAAATTAAAAAAAATCGACTAAATCGATTGAACTGGATCAAACCGGTCATATTTGCTCAGTTTTTTAATATGAATTAGTCTGTTCGGTTTTGGAAATTAATTTTTTTCAATTTTCGATTTGGTGCCGATTTTGATATATTATACACCGATTTGCACCGAAACCGACCGAATATATTTACATATAATATATATTAAATATATAACGAATATTTTGACTCTATTTGATAGACTTGTGATTTAGACTTATGGAATGATTGTTTTAAGTTTTGATTTTGTTTTGATGTCAAGACTTTGGTTCTGAGATTATATTTTGTTTCTAATTCTAATTCAATAAAAGTTTCAAGCCTTAATATTTATTAATTTTTTTATTTGTATTTTTGTGAATGATTAGATTAGATATGGTTAAAATTGTGTACAAATGGCTAATTCAATATTTTTATATAAATTATTTATTATACGACAAATTTAAGAAATGATTTAATTTTAAAAGTACTTAAACCGATTAAACCGCATTGAACCGAACCGTTTGAATTGATACGATTTAGTACGGTTTGATAAAAAATTTAGTTTGCATTGATTTTCAATATAATAAAACCGACATTATCGGTTCGGTGCAAAATTTCACCTAAACACCGACCGTCCCACACAGATTACAACCCTACCAAAGACAAACATTTTACAAGTACATTTAATATTTTTATATTATATATTTATACATATAATTCAAGTTTTGAGTTGATCAATGTATTTACCCAAGTCAGACCCAAATTCAATTCAGATTTCTGAATTCAAAAATATTTTATCCAAATCTTAAAATAATTCAGTCTCAGCTTCAAATTTGTCCAATTTTAGGCTCGCTCAGGTTATACCCTTGTAATCTCCTGACACTCAAACATTTGGCTTTAAAATCAATAACAAATAACCAATGGAAATTTATTGCACTAATAATACTTGAATCATCATAATTGCCATCACTGGTCTAATATTTCTTACTCAACTCAATTTTACAAGCTTTTGTCCCAATTTTTGTGGGTTAATCACACCTCTCAATGTCTCTGTTTTGTCCCAACTAAAATATGTTTGGATCTTGAATTTATATAGGCCAAAAAAACAAAAAAAGTGGAAAAATAAAATTAAATTAAATTTCATTCATTTCCTTTCTTTCTTTTTTTTCCCCTTATGAATCTCTCCACAAATTCAAGATCCAATCACAACATTAAAGTCATGTTTGATTCACAAGACTAATAATGAAGTATTAATAATCCTATTAAATTAGTGTAATATTCACTATCCAATTGGATTAATATCCATTGGATTAATAATCCCACTCTTACCCCATTACTAATAATCCTACAAATTTGTTGGATTAATTATCCATTGGATTAATAATCCTAAATCAAAATGTTAAAACAAACATAGGATAATTGAGCCTACGGATTAATAATTCCAATCCCATGCTCTAATCCACCCAATCAAACATGCCCTAAGATCCATATTTATGAAGAGTAACTATAAATTTCATTAATTCTCCACCTCCCCTACCCTCTTTTGCCAAGCTTAGGACTAGCATGAATATATATATATATATATATATTTATTATAACACTAGGCACAAATCATGTAGAGTTACAAGGGCCTATGTGATAAGATAAAAATTCCAAACATTAGTGCAAGTCAACTAAGTCCTCATTTGGTAAACATTTTGGGACTAAAAAAAGTATAAAAAGACAAAATAGGCTATATTGTCAATAAGACAAAATGTCATATTCAAACCATAATCATTACATTTTTTCTCTCACAAAAGTCAAAAAAGTCAAAAAACAAAAACCAAACAAGACTAAAAAAGTCTCAACACAAAAAAGTTGACTACCATAGCCAATGTCAAACGAAACTTAAGCACATACATTATTTATACAAGATTCAATACAGAGCCACAATATGCAACAGCAAATGATCACAATCTAAGAATAATATGATTAAAAAATGACAAATGCAAGGAATCAAAACTAAATAAATTGATCTATGTTTGGTTGGAAAGAATTGACTTGATATTTAACAGTCGTTGGGACTATGAATCCATGAATCACACCTCCAAGGGTGGAAATAGCATTCCCATGAGGGGTGTGATTGCTAATTCAATCCCACGGGATTTGAGGCGAAAAGATTTTATCACCTCTACTTTACAAAAACTTAAAAGTCACTTTTATTTTATTTATTTATTTTTTTTTTTTTGATAAATAATCAAACTTTATTAGTGGGTAAAGTCACTTTTATATAATGAGAATTTTACATAATTTCATAGATTTAATTTCAACCAATTAATACCACCACAATAGTTATCTCATCACTTAATCCACTCTATACTCATAACTCCAGCCAACCTAATCAGCCAATCAAACATGGGAGGAAGACAGATCAAATGGCATTATTTCCACAAAATCAGCCTATAATACTCACATCCTACCACAACCAGCAATGTTGTTAATTCCACTGAATCATTGATGCTAGAAACAAATTTTCAACTTACCTTGAAGTACTCTTAATGTCTAAATATTTGACATAATCATAAATCATTCTTTTAATCCTCCACAATGCCAAAATAAGGCCACTAAAATGCTGCATAACCTGACACCCTTTCTGTATAATTGTGCTAAAAATAAAATAAGATCCCCAGACAAACCAAAACTTCTGACATGCTAAGATATGTATAAACCTTACCTCAATGCCCTGTCATCGATTCTGCTGCATAAGGAGAACTCGAACCATCATGCAAGTATTGGCATTACCGAGCAGAGGTTGAACCAGTTCATTAGCCTGCGTCCGAGTTTCAACCAAGTTGCCATGTTCTTGGATAGTCTGTTTGCAATGATAATTTTCCACTTTTTGTAACAATTTTTAGCCAAAAGTTGGTATTTTCATCATTAAACAAACGATTTTTTAGGAACAACTTGATTTTCTTGGTTTTCTTGGTTGCTGTTTTCACTTTTGATCAGCGCTGACTGCAAAACCAGCAGCTCATGCACTCTATCCTTCAGCTGCAAAGTATAAACAATTGTTCCACGTTAGATGTTAGATGAATTGGGAAGCCACCGGTCATGAAAATTTTACAACAATGAACATGGAGTGAAAATTCAAAATTTATTTTAGTGATCAAAACATCAAGGAATGTCATCAAGAAATGAAGCATAAGCCATTCTCAGGGTGGATATCCCTGACTCCACATGAGCTGCATGATGTGTCCTGTACATGTCAGACCTATAGGGATTTATTCCACATCTCACCAACACAAACGAAAGCACATCCACGCACACACCAAAAAAAAAAAGAATCACATAGATTTACGTAGTTCAGCCCAAATTGCCTACATCTACGGGAGAGCGAGTTTTCACTATGTATAAACTAGAGAATACATGTGAAATAGCCAAAATACTCAAAACTCACACCACTATCCAAACCCCATGCTCAAGGGTAGTCAAGCCGTAGCTCACCCTGTGCCCACGCACGGTATTTTTTCTCACCCCTTACATCTCTGTTTTTTCCCTCACCTCAATCTCTCAATATCTCTCAAAGAAATCTTGTAGTCCACATGACTATTTATAATAGTTTACTCATAAGAATCTTAGTTCCATTCAATTAGGTAAACCAAATCTTACACATTCCTAATAGATTTTGGCAAAGAAGCACGGGTGCGGATACGAGTACGGTACGGGTACGAGTGCGGGTACGTCGATACGGCAAAACCTCAAAAAAGTAGGATACGGGTACGGCTGCAGTACGCCGATTTTTTTTTTTTTTTTTTTTTTTTTTTTTTTTTTTTATAATTATGGTTAAAAGATCCAACCTACAAATTAAAATTAAATATCAAAACTAAAAAGTATGATTGATTATTAATTTTGTTCTAATTAATTTTTATAATTTTGTTCTAATTAATTTTTTTGATTATTAACATTATATAAGTATGATTGATTATTAATTTTTGTGTTCTAATTTATTAATTTTTTTGATCTATTTTTTTAAATAATTTATAAAGGCTATATATATAATATATAAATAAAAACATATCATACACATATATAAGTATAATTTATAAAAACATAAATAAAAATATATAATAAAAAAATAAAAAGTTATAATAATATAATATAAATTATAATTTATACTATATATATATATATATCTATATATAATATCTATATCTAGGTTTCAAACAGAGTCGAAGAGAGAAACAGAGTCGAAGAGAGAGGAGAGAAAGAGGCGAAGTGAGAGAGAGAGAGAGAAAGAGAAGGCGAAGGTCGTCGGAGGTCGTCAAAGGTCAATCGAAGGTCGTCGAGGTCGATCGAAGGTCGTCGGAGCCGTCGGAGCTTCAAACCAGGTACTCCTCTCTTCTCTCCTCTCTTCTCTGTTTCTTCTCTTCTGTGTTCGGAACAGCTGAGTTCTGCCGTACCCCGGCGTACCCACGGCGTACCCAAGCCGTACCAGTTCTCCCAAACGTACCGAGACACTGTTTGCCGTATCCGGTACGCGTGCAGCCGTACCGGTACGCGTACCAGCACCCGGTAAGTACCCGGTACGAGTACGGCACCATTTTTGGAGTACCCGTGCTTCATAGGATTTTGGACTCTACTATTCTAACCCAAATATATGTATAAACCAACCTAATAATTGAATGGGACCCATCTTTATCACGTGGGTAGACTAATCCTAACAAGACCAACGACATACATTGGGACCCCCACAACAGTGTCTGAGTAATCTACTCGGGAAAGTGGGCTCATCCCATAAAGGAATCTATGTCATGCATGACTTCCATACCCGCAGCGGTAGGTTGCCCACACCAATCTCTCAATACCCAAGTCAAAGGGGGGACTATGGTGTATGCTGAGCTCTTCAAGGTAGTGCCACATCACTATGGGATCATGTGGCTTGGTGACTAGAGACGGAGGTGTCGCTCAGTAGTATGTCACCCTACAGGTGACACTGCTCTTGGCTGGTCCATTTGAGAGAGAGAGAGAGACTGCACCATAAAGCCTCCTATACGGTTGCTCAGGATCAAGGTAAATCCAAATAGATTGATACACTGAGACACAAGCAGGCATATGCTAATAGTATTCCAAAATATCCACAAAATTTGTTATGGATCATGTGATCCTCCTATAAATAGGAGGTAGTATCCCATACATCATAAGAACTTTTTGGCACAGAAGGTTAGAGAGGTCATCTCTAAACTCCACACTCCATTCTGTGTTTACGATGTTCGTGTCTCTCTCTCTCTAATAGACTGCTTTGTCTCTCACCCGAACATTCTCTTTGCTCTCAGTGTCTGTGATTCCACTCCCTAGTGACCGTTTGACCACGGGTCAACTACTACCTACACTAGGGACTATTAAAAGTACAAAGAAATTTATTTTTATTTTTTAATTTATTTTGGATGTGTATCAGAGTTATGTTTCTTATTTGATAAAAACAACCATTATTTGCTTCATATTTCGTTTATCTATTCTTTCTTTCAGCCTTTGTCCTATTTTTCTGTTAAATTTTTTGAAATTAATGCCTTCTATTTCCTGATGTTTTAATATTTATATTATTTGTCATTTAAATAAAGATACATGATTTAAGAATTTTATACACCTAGAAGTTCATAGGTCAAAAAGAGAATTTTTATTTTATTTTTTTTGAGGTTCATAGCACCAAAATGACCCTGAATAATTAGTGACTTATTGAACAATTAAAATGACTAATATGTAAGATAATGAATAATTAGTGATTCATTTGAAAAACCCAACTTGGTATAATATGTTAGATAATGAATAATGAATAATTAAAATGACTAATATGTTAGATAATGAATAATTAATGAATAATATGTTAGAAATTTTCACATGCATATATGATGTAACAGGTGGCACATATTTGGAGGAATATGAACAACCCAACTTGGTATTCCCTCTACAGACTCATTCCAGATCCTGACAAGATAGGACAGCTGAGCCATTTCCCTTAGATTTGTTGTGTTGTGATGGTACACTACAATTGTTTTCCCTTAAATGTGTTATTATGGAACACACTAAAATTAGTATGGCCAGTTAGATCCAATGCATGATAAACGCAGGCAAGCAAGGTCCCGTTTACCATAAAACAACAAATACATAATTCAAGTTCAGAGAAAAAAGGGTTATAGAATGGCAACCTCATTGAGCCCTGCTTCACTCTTTACTGACACATGAATGGCTCCATCAGGTCCCATTTTCCGATACCTTGCCAGCTCAAGATGATCAGCATTGCTATCTTCTGTGATGAAAATGACAGGTGATTCTTGAAGCAAGTCACACTTCGAAACAACATCAATCCAAAGATGGCTACTGAACCTCTCTCTTATTTCCTTGTATATGACAAACTGCATCATCCATTATCAGAGACCCATCAATGATACTTCCAAAAATAATGCGGGGAAAGGAAGAAAAAAAAAATGCGACAAGTTAAATGAGAATTTTCCAGCTTAAAGAAAATGATCAGAGATGAAATTAGGACAACCAATCCTTTTAACTATTTCATTAAGAATTTTATACATACGAAACAGAACTTGGAATCATTAGGCTTCCATACCCACCTCAACCTGTTAAAAGATTCCATGTTTTCATTTCATTTCATCAATCTTCCCAGCAATGACATAACATAAGAGTTTGCACAAAGTTATCAAAAAAAACCAAATATTCTTAACAAGATTTTGGAATGTAAGTTCTGAAACATGATCACTTTCATTCTAAAATGCAACATTTATAGCAATCCAAAGTGATTCAACTATTCTTTTCCCTTTACTTAGTGTTCTTTCTAAAGAGTAGAAAAAAATAAGAAATTAAGCATTCAATGTACATATAAGAAAAATATGAAATGAAACAAAATCCAAGCATAGCCTAATGTGCAGAAAAGAAAACAAAATGTTTATGTTCACATCTACATGTGTTGTCCTTCATTTCCTTTAGGTTGATCGTGGATTTTGGTAGAGATTTGGAAGGGAAAGGAAAAGGCAAGGGCAATGGAGAGAAAATTTAGCTTATATTTCATTTACATTTCCCTCACATTTTCCTTTCCCTATCCAAATCCATGATACAAACACAGCCTTAGTGTCATGCATGTGGTTGCAGGTGATGTGTACACAATGAAACCTAAACAAGACATTATTTTGGACAGTCCTGGCATGAAGCAAAGCACTTATACCCTATGAAGCACCGACACTTCAAAACAAGTGCCGTATCCGTGTCAGACACATGGACACTTCAGGGACACATGGACACTTCGGGGACACGTATGGGACACACATGGCATGTCCCCTTATTTAATTAATTTATTTTTAGGGGACACGCTGGAGACACTTCGGGAACACACTAAGGACATGCCTAGTTGTCTTTTTTCTCATTTTATCCAGTGCTTTTGATGAATATTGAATGTTTATTATTTCGTTTCTTAGATTTAAATACTTAATGAATCCTCCATAAGAAAATATATAAACTATAAGTGTTAATTTAAAAGTATTTTTTTTATATAAAAAAAATAGAATTAGTGTTAGTTTATATTAATATTGATTGTTTGTTGGTGTAATATTAATCTAGATAGCAAATAAAAATATATGAAAACATATTTTATTCTCATGTCCCCATTTATTTGAAATCGCCATGTCTCGTATTTGCATCCGTATCTGTATCCGCATCCTCATCCATATCCATATCCATGCTTCTTAGCTTATACCATTCTTCATCCAAACCACCACCTATCTATGATTGTTAACCCACTAAGAGTGAACCAACATCCAAAGGATTACTTAAACCACACCACATGATGTTTAATGAGTTACATTGACTCACTCAAAAGTTACACACGCGAACAATACCTGATCAGAAGCTGAGGTCCCACATTCACCAGAAAGGTCATGAACATATAGTACAGCAGTTGGCAAATGTGAGAGGACAGCAAGCGTCAACTTTTCCAAATTGTTCCTGTCATCTGTATATTCAAACAAGAAAGAGAGTGCTATATTGATATCATGGCAAAGAGAGAGAAATATGCAGACCAAAAAGTGAAAAAATATGCAGACCAAAAAGTGAAAAAACCAACACAGCCTCAATGTATAACAGTAACTTACATGCAACCTAACAACTATGGCACTGACATTTTATCAGTGGTCCATAATTACAGTACAATTTTGAAGACCCAAATTATCATTAGGAATGGAGCTATAACAGATTAGGCAAAAATCTTGATACGGATTTAAAATGGCACCGTTCAACGAACTCATAAATAGGAGCTAATTGCCTTCCTATCCAGCAACTTATATGCACCTTTGAAACGTTGTGCGACTGTGTCACAAAATTAATTTAAAAAACTTCAGTGCCTTAACAAACAATCCTAGGTAACAAAAATGTTCACTATTTGTTATCTACTTATTTTCAATCTTCACTTCTCCATTATTTCTACTTCTAATGTCACTAAAATTACATGCCATATATTCAGGTTTATTTCTACTAATTTAAAATTCTTTTGACTGTATTACTTCTCTCCAGTTTTCTAATTTTAATGTTAATTCCTTCATTAATTTCATCCACGGGAGCAAATATCATTTGCGAACAACATATACCATGAGACATCATCTTGAATATGTTTAATTAATTCATCCATGACAAGAAAATAGATACAGAGTCAAAGTTAACCTCAAATATTGTTTGAATATGGAATATTGTATATTTAATTTAGGAATTTAATTTTAGAGTTTGATTGTGTAATTATTTAATTCCTTTTTCCATGTATCTTATATTGATTATATATAGACATGGTCTCACCCAAATTAACGTAAGCTAATATTTTATAACTCTCTTCTTGGTATCAGAGCCAAACCCTAGCCACCCATCACCCTTGTCTTCTATTGTCGGCAGTCCTAAACCACCTACCCAGCCACCCGACAACCCTTCTTCTTCCCTCCACCCAGCCAAAAGTTTTCCTCTTCCTTCTCAGCCCCTCAGCAATCCCTTTTCCTCACTGCCGCAGCTTCCTTAGGTGCTGACTAGGCCCTCCCTGCCTTGGGTCTAGTGCGGCTTCCCGTCCTGGGTGTTGTTCTTCTCTCTTTACCCTTCTAGGCTTCATGTGCTAATGTGGTAAACACTTTCTAGTTTGATTTTCTGTTGTGTTAGGCTACCGGTGTGTTCGGTAGCATCTCTTTTATGTGGCGCCGCTACTTCGACTTCGTGGTGTTTCAGCATGTCTGACTTTGTTACACAAACTCAGAGCATTATGCCTCGTTCAGATGTTTCCTTGGCCTCCCATGTTCCGGTTCATCGGATTACTAGTGTGTTGCTCAATGGTCGCAACTTTGCGGCTTGGAGTCAGTCTATACGTCTCTACCTTGGGGGTAGAGGCAAATCTGGATGGCTTCTGGAAACCGAGATACAACCTCCCGCTGATGATCCTAAGTGGGTTCAATGGGATATTGACAATTGCACCTTACTTGGTTAGATGTTCAACTCTATGGAAGAACGCATCTACAACATGTTTATGTACTGTGATACAGTTCCTCGGTTGTGGAGTGCTCTTACCCAGATGTACGCACATGCCCACAATGATACTAGGATTTTCGAGCTCTATCAAGATATTTCTCATGCCTCTCAGGAAGTTTTGGGTTTTACCGTTGCTGAATTTTTTGGGTATCTTCAGTCTCGCTGGGAGGAGTCAACACAGTATAAGTCATTGAGCGATTTTCCAGCTGTTGCCGCTTCTATTGTGTCTGCTCGTCTTGCTCGCCAGCACACTTAACAATATCTGATGGGTTTAAAACCTGAATTCGAGTCTCTTCGTATTCAGATTTTGAACACATCACCTATGCCATCCTTATACGAGGCTTTTGCTACTATTGACAGTGAGGAGGAGCGTCGTCGATTGATTTAACCGGTGGCTCCGCTTCCTTCCTCTGTTCCTGCCTCATCTTCCATTTCAGATCAGAAGGCTCTTGTTGCCAAGTTTAGTTCTCGTGCTTCTAGTAACAAGGTTATTTGTCACCATTGTGGTGCAGCTGGTCATGTCCAAGCACGGTGCTTCAAGCTTCATCCTGAGTTGAAGCAACGCTTTGCAAGGACACGCCCTTCAAGCTCTCCCCATACTGTTGTTATTGCAGACACCTCTAGTACTCCTCATCCAACTCATCCTATTGATCTTCATCAGCTTCAATCTCAGATTGGTGGCCTTCAAGAGCAACTTGGTTCATTCACTACCATGTCTCCAAGTGTTCCTTCCACTGCTACACTCGCTGCAGGTACTCCTACAGCCCATCATGTTCGCACTGCACCTACTTGGGTATTGGATTCTGGGGCCAATAATCATATGAACGGTGAGTTTTCTTATTTATCCTCTCCTGTTTCTACTACTGCTCAGACTGTATGTCTTGTTAATGGGTCTATTTCACATGTCCAACATAAGGGTAATGTTTCTTTGTCGTCTAATATTACACTTACTTCTGTCTTAGATGTGCCCCCATTTTGCTTATAATCTTCTCTCTGTGAGTCACCTTGCTAAAAACCTTCATTGTGATGTTATTTTCTTACCTACTCATTGTTTATTACAAGACCTGACTTCGAAGAAGATTTTGACAGGGGGTTTGAACTCGACGGGCTATACTACTTCGGAGACCCACCCCCTTCTCATCCTACCACTTCTAGCCTGCAAGCAGTTGTGTTATCTGAGTCGTCTTCCTATGTGTTTTCTTTTCAAACTTTTGCCTTGTGGCATGCTCGTTTAGGACATGCAAACTTTAATTATTTATGTTTAGTTTTTCCGTCACTTAATAAAGCTTACAAGGATCATCAGTTTCATTGTGTTGTTTGTGAACTGTCTAAACATACTCGTACTTCTTATATTCCTCGCATGTATCGTGTCTCCTGTATGTTTGACCTTATTCACTCTGATATCTGAGGTCCTTCTCCTCTTTTGGCTTTTTCTGGGCATCGCTATTATGTAACTTTCATAAATGACCATTCTACATGTACTTGGGTTTATTTACTTAAAAAGAAGTCTGATGTGCTTCCACTTTTTATTCAATTTCTCCAAATGGTCAAAACCCAATTCCACACCGTTGTATGCAATGTTCATTCTGATAATGGGGGGGAGTACATCTCTGATTCATTTCGCTCACAACTTAATCAGCAGGGAATTTTGCAGCAACTCACTTGTACTTACACCCCTGAACAAAATGGGATTGTTGAACGTAAAAACCGTCATATTATGTCTATTGTCTGGTGTGTTCTTTGTGGGATGAATGTCCCTAAGTCCTACTGGCATATGGCTATGCTTACTGCTGTTTACCTCATTAATCGGACACCTAGTCGGATTGTTCATGGGTTGGCCCTTTTTCAATTACTTCGACTAGATACTGTGTTATTTCCTCTTGTGCCTCGTGTGTTTGGTTGTACTTGTTTTGTTCAGGATCGTAGTCCAACTCGGACCAAGTTAGATAACAAGTCTCTTAAATGCATCTTCTTGGGCTATTCCGCTCTCTCGAAAGGCTATAGGTGCTATGATCCATTGTCTCGTAGTTTTTATCATTCTATGGATGTCACATTTTGCGAAGCTATATCATTTTTGGGTTGTAACCCTGTGTTTCAGGATTCCACCTCGCGTGCACCGCCTCTTGCTGTGTCACCGAGTGCTCGCCCTGTTCCTATCATTGATTCCTTTGCTCCTTCCTCATCACCACCTATATCTGCACCTGCTAGTCCTTTGCCATTACAGACATACTCTCGTCACCCTCGTGCTCTGCCCCCTCCAGCATCTTCTTCGTCCTCAAGCTAAGGTACACCCTCTACTATTCCCTCTCCAGCTCCTTTCCGGTATCCAACCCGTGAACACCGTGCCCCTAATCGGTTTCGTTGGTTTAGTAGTACTAATCACCCTATTTCCCAGTTTTTATGTTATGACGCCCTTTAGCTTCTCATCGGTCTTTTCTTGGCCAACTTGAGTCGGTCTCTATCTCGCGGTCTGTGTCTAAGGTTCTCCAGAATCCCCAATGGGTTGCCGCTCTGCAAACTGAAATGGCTGCTTTGGAGCATAATCACACTTGGGATCTTGTCTCTTTACCTTCTGTTGAGACAACTGTTGGGTGCAAGTGGGTTTTACTATCAAATACTTGGTTGATGGTACAGTGGACCGCTATAAGGCTCATCTTGTTGCTAAGGGCTTTACACAAGTTCCTGGCAAGGACTTTGGGGCTATGTTTGTGCCGGTTGCTAAATTGACCACTGTTCGTTTATTTATTTCCTTGGCTGCCTCTTCTTGGCACCTTCATCAACTTGATGTCAATAATGCCTTTCTCCATAGGGACTTACTTGAGACGATCTACATGGATCCTCCACCCGGGTTTCGGGCTGAGGAGGAGTATGCTGGCAAGGTTTGTCGTCTGCATAAGTCTCTCTATGGCTTGAAGCAATCTCCTCATGCATGGTTCCATTATTTCAGCTCTGTTATCCTTGCTGGAAATTGTTTTCATGCATATAATATGATAGTGGTGTTGGTGGTAGATAGTGGCATGTATAGAATATGATAGTGGTGTTGGTGGTAGATAGTGGTATGTATAGAATATGATAGTGGTGTTGGTTGTAGATAGTGGCATGTATAGAATATGATAGTGGTGTTGGTGGTAGATAGTGGCATGTATATAATATGATAGTGGTAGATAGTGGTAATATATAATATGTAAGTGGCATATAATGGGTTATGATGATGTTTGTAATATCTCCTATATAAGGAGTGTCATTTAGTCTTGTAAGATAAGAAGTTTTGAATATAACTGAAATATATTCCTTCTTCCTCATATTTTTCGGAGTTCTTCTTCTTCATATTTTCTAAGTTGGTATCAGAGCAACAAAAAACACAGCAGCCCTAAAACCGTCATAGCCATGTCGGAAGTCACGTCCGGAACCACTTCAACCCCTGCCGCTGCCATTCCGGTGAAAACGTCCAACTCTCACTCTGTCCAAATCACCACCATCCGCCTAAATGGTGATAATTTTCTCCGCTGGTCACAATCTGTCCGGATGTATATCCGTGGGCAAGGAAAGATCGGTTACATCACTGGTGACAAGAAGGCTCCTGCTGTTAATGATCCGTTGTTCGACAATTGGGACGCTGAAAACTCCATGGTTATGACATGGTTGGTCAATTCCATGGAGGAGGATATAAGCTCTAATTACATGTGCTATACTACTGCACAAGAATTGTGGGATAATGTTAGTCAGATGTATTCTGACCTAGGAAATCAATCTCAAGTTTTCGAATTAACTTTGAAGTTGGGAGAGATTCGTCAAGGAGATGATTCCGTCACCAAATATTTCAATTCGTTGAAAAGGTTGTGGCAGGATCTTGACATCTTCAACACATACGAATGGAAATCGGTTGACGACTGCAACCACCACAAGAAAACTGTGGAAGACAGCCGTATTTACAAGTTTCTTGCCGGCCTCAACATTGAGTTCGATGAAGTGCGAGGAAGAATTATTGGCAGACCTCCTCTCCCATCCATTGGCGAAGTATTTGCTGAAGTCAGAAGGGAAGAGAGCCGAAGGAGCGTCATGCTTAAGAAAAAAGGTAATGGTGAATCAATTGAAATTTCTGCTTTAATTAGCGATGCTGCGGCCAACAAGGCTGCAAATTACCAGCGCAGGTTTGATGATAAGCCACGGGTCTGGTGTGATTTTTGCAACAAGCCTCGCCATACACGCGAAACGTGTTGGAAGATTCATGGCAAACCTGTCAACTGGAAAAGCAGCAAACAAGGAGAGAAGAATCGTGGCTTTCCTACCGCTAATGAAGCCGATTCAGGTCCCTTCAACAAAGAGCAGATTGATCAACTCTTAAAGCTGATAAAATCCAACTCCTCAACCGGTACTCCTAGTGTTTTGTTGGCACAAACAGGTAGAAATCCTAAAGCCTTCTCTTGCCTAAACTTCTCTCCATGGATCATAGATTCCGGTGCCTCCGATCACATGACTAGTTTTTCCCATTTATTTAGTACCTACTTCCCTTGTTCTGGTCATGACAAAATCAGAATAGCCGATGGTAGTTTTTCACCTATTGCAGGAAAAGGATTTATTAAACTAACTGAGAAAATTAATCTCAATGCTGTTCTTCACGTCCCCAACTTAGCCTGTAACCTTTTGTCTGTCAGTAAACTATCTAAGGATTCTAATTGTCGTGTTACATTTTTTGAATCCCATTGTGAATTTCAGGACCAGAACTCGGGGATGATGATTGGGCGTGCTAGGATGCTTGAAGGTCTTTACTACTTTGATGAAGTACCTGTTAGTAATAAAAAAGCTCAGAGCTTTAATAGTACCAGTTCAATCTCTGTTCGAGAAAAAATAATGCTATGGCACTATAGGCTAGGACATCCTAGTTTTCTTTATCTGAAACATTTATTTCCAGAATTATTTAAAGGGATTGATTGTTCTTCTTTTCATTGTGAAAGTTGCATTTTTGCAAAATTTCATCGCTCTACTTATTTGCCAAAACCTTACCAGGCTTCACAACCTTTTTATTTGATTCATAGTGATGTTTGGGGCCCTTCTAAAATCACTACTCTTTCTGGTAAAAGATGGTTTGTTACATTTATTGATGACCATACCCGCTTATGTTGGATTTATTTGATGAATAAAAAATCTGACGTGAAAAATTTATTCACAAATTTTTACAATATGATTGAAAACCAATTTCACACCAAAATTGGTATTTTACATTCTGATAATGGAACAGAATATTTCAATGAGCAGTTGGGTGAGTTTTTGGAAAAAAATGGGATTTTTCATCAATCTACATGTCGGGATACCCCTCAACAAAATGGCATTGCAGAACGAAAAAATAAACATCTACTTGAAGTAGCACGTGCTATAATGTTTTACATGCATGTTCCTAAATATTTATGGGGTGAAGCAATTTTAACAGCCTCTTATTTGATAAACAGGATGCCTACAAAGGTGTTAAGATACAAAACACCTTTTGATTGTCTCAAAACTTTTTTTCCTGACACGAGGTTGTTTTCTGATTTACCCGCCAAAGTTTTTGGATGTACTGCCTATGTTCATGTTCCCAGTCAATTTCGTTCAAAACTTGACCCCCGTGCTATAAAATGTGTTTTTTTGGGTTATTCCTCAAACAAAAAGGGGTATAAGTGCTTCGATCCTCAAAACAAGAAATTTCATGTGAGTATGGATGTGTCATTTGTGGAAACAAAATCCTATTTCCCCAACACTTCTCTTCAGGGGGAGACAAGTGGAGTAGAAGACCGTTTTTGGGATATTTCTATCCCGCTCCCCAATGTCATTTATCCTACACAAAAACCACATCTGTCTGATAATGATCACTTAGGAGAACCAAGTTCTATGGTGCCTAGTCAAGAAGATTCTTGTTTAGGGGGAGAAGTACTACAAAATGATCTAAATCCTGAGCTTCAGGTTTATACTAGGAAGCGATTTCATCTGAGGAATAATGACCCGAATGTCCATCCTAATGACCCGAATGTCCACCCGAGTTCTGGCATCGAAATTTTAGGTAATCCTATTCCTTCTATTTCCGACCTTGATGTACCTATAGCAATTAGGAAAGGTGTCCGAAATTGCATTAAACATCCTATTGCAAATTACCTCTCCTATCAAAGACTGTCTAAAAACCATAGAGCTTTCACATCTAGGATTTCACACTTGTTTGTTCCAAGGAATATACAGGAAGCATTGGATGATCCGAATTGGAAATTAGCAGTCATGGAGGAGATGAATGCTTTAAGGAGAAGTGGTACTTGGGAGATAGTTGATCTACCCAAAGACAAGAAAACAGTTGGGTGTAAATGGGTGTTTACGATAAAATGTAACGCAGATGGAAGCGTTGAGAGATACAAGGCGAGACTGGTAGCTAAAGGCTTCACTCAAACTTATGGGATCGACTATCAGGAGACGTTTGCTCCTGTTGCTAAAATAAATTCCATCAGAGTACTGTTATCTCTTGCAGTAAATTCAGATTGGCCTCTACATCAACTTGACATTAAAAATGCATTTCTCAATGGTGATCTTGAAGAGGAGGTGTTCATGAGCCTACCGCCGGGATTTGAGCAGAGACTTGGAAGTGACAGAGTATGCAGATTGAACAAGTCATTATACGGACTCAAACAATCACCAAGAGCGTGGTTTGAACGCTTTGGGAAGGCAGTTATCAGTTGTGGCTTCTCGCAGAGTCAAGCAGATCACACAATATTTTATAAACATTCAAAAAACAGTAAAATTGCAATTTTGATTGTTTATGTTGATGACATCATTTTAACTGGTAATGATGAAGCAGAGTTAGCAGCCCTCAAAGAGAAACTCGCAAAAGAATTTCACATTAAGGATCTGGGAGCCCTCAAGTATTTCCTCGGAATGGAATTTGCAAGATCCAAGGAAGGTATATTCGTTAATCAGAGAAAATATGTTCTTGATCTCCTTGGAGAAACAGGTATGCTTGGTTGTAAGATGGCGGAGACTCCGATCGAGCCTAACTTGAAGCTACAAGCTGCTAAGGCTGAAGAAGTCAAAGAGAGAGAACAATATCAGCGACTTGTAGGGAAATTGATTTACTTGTCTCATACGCGGCCTGATATTGCCTTTGCAGTCAGCATGGTAAGTCAGTTCATGCACTCACCAGGGGCAGAGCACTTTGAGGCCGTTTATAAGATCTTAAAATATTTGAAAGGAACTCCAGGGAGAGGCTTACTATTCAAGAAACATGGACATCTTCAAGTTGAAGTATACACAGATGCAGACTGGGCAGGAAGTGTTACAGACAGGAGATCAACATCCGGATACTGCTCCTTTGTAGGTGGGAACCTAGTTACTTGGCGGAGTAAAAAACAGAATGTGGTAGCTAGAAGTAGTGCAGAAGCAGAGTTCAGAGCTGTTGCCCATGGAATCTGTGAAGTAATGTGGATTAAAAGAATTCTTGAAGAATTAAAGCTTTCTCACCCGACACCTATGAAGGTCTATTGTGACAACAAAGCAGCTATATCTATAGCTCATAATCCAGTTCTACATGATCGCACCAAACATATAGAAGTGGATAAACATTTCATCAAGGAGAAAATCAATGCTGGCATAATCTGTATGACCTACCTTCCAACAGGTGAACAATTAGCTGATGTGCTAACGAAGGGACTACACAAGAAGCAATTTGATAAGCTGACTAGCAAGCTGGCTATGGAAGATATCTTCAAACCAGCTTGAGGGGGAGTGCTGGAAATTGTTTTCATGCATATAATATGATAGTGGTGTTGGTGGTAGATAGTGGCATGTATAGAATATGATAGTGGTGTTGGTGGTAGATAGTGGTATGTATAGAATATGATAGTGGTGTTGGTTGTAGATAGTGGCATGTATAGAATATGATAGTGGTGTTGGTGGTAGATAGTGGCATGTATATAATATGATAGTGGTAGATAGTGGTAATATATAATATGTAAGTGGCATATAATGGGTTATGATGATGTTTGTAATATCTCCTATATAAGGAGTGTCATTTAGTCTTGTAAGATAAGAAGTTTTGAATATAACTGAAATATATTCCTTCTTCCTCATATTTTTCGGAGTTCTTCTTCTTCATATTTTCTAAGTATCCTATCCATGGATTTTACTCAGTGTCACTCCGACCATTCATGCTTCATTCGTCGTCAGCCCACTAGTCGATGTGGATGATATCATCCTTATAGAAAATGACACCATTGGTATTGCTAAGGTAAAACAGGAGCTTAGTCGAGTTTTTGACATCAACGACTTGGGTCCTCTCAAATATTTCTTGGAGATTGAAGTAGCTCGTTCTCGCAGTGGGATATCATTGTCCCAACGGAAGTATACTTTGGATCTTCTTCGGGACACCGGTATGATGGGGTGCAAGCCTGCCTCTACTCCTATGGATCCAAATTTGAAACTTTCGGCTGAGTCTGGTGAGTTGCTTTCTGATCCAACTCGCTACCAGAGATTGGTAGGACCTTTGATCTATTTGATTAATACACGACCAGATTTAACATTTGTTGCAAGTGTGGTTAGTCAATTTATGCATTCACCTCGTACTGCTCACCTTGATGCTGTTCACCACATCTTAAGATATCTCAAGTCATGTCCAGGTTTAGGTTTATTCTTTAATGGTGGGATTCAGACAGGATTGTCTTGTTTTACTGTTGCAGACTATACCAGTTTATTGATTGATAGACGTTCCACTTCTGGGGTATGCACCTTCCTTGGTACCCATCTTCAGTCATGGAAAAGCAAAAAACAGGCGGTTGTTTCTCGATCATCTGTTGAAGCTGAATACCGCGTCATGGCTCATGGGACATGTGAGTTACTATGGCTTCGGTCCATTCTTACTGAGTTAGGCTTTGAGGAGAATAATTCCTCTAAGTTATTTTGTGACAATAAGTCTGCCATCTTACTTGCCTCTAACTCTGTGCTTCATGAGCGTACTAAGCATATTGAGGTTGATATTCATTTTATCCGGAAAAAGGTTCGAGCTAGCATTGTATCTCCTTCATTTGTTCCATCTTCTGATCAGACTGCCGACATCTTCACCAAATCTGTAGAACCATCCCTACTTCGATCTTCCATTAGCAACCTAGGGTTGGTTGACATCTTTGATCCAGCTTGAGGGGGAGTGTTGGAATATGGAATATTGTATATTTAATTTAGGAATTTAATTTTAGGGTTTGATTGTGCAATTATTTAATTCCTTTTTCCATGTATCTTGTATTGATTATATATAGACATGGTCTCACCCAAATTAGGGTAAGCCAATATTTTATAACTCTCTTCTAATACAACTTTACAATGACTGGAAATTCAATACTTTATCCTGCAGGTGATCTAATTGTTGTCACAACTCCATTATAGATGTCTTTTATCATATCATTAATTCCTTCATTAATTTCATCCACTGGAGCAAATGTCATTTGCGAACAACATATACCATGAGACATCATCTTGCATATGTTTAATTAATTCATCCATGACAAGAAAATAGATACAAACTCAAAGTTAACCTTAAATACAACTTTACAATGATTGGAAATTCAATGCTTTATCCTGTAGGTGATCTAATTGTTGTCACAACTCCATTATACATGTCTTTTATCATATCAGTAACGTTTGTACAAGTAGCACAAATAAAACTTAGTAGGCGATGATATCTGATGAAGCATGAATTCAAAATTCAACCCAAACGTTGGCCAAAAGTTTTTAACTCAAGAACAAACTTGACTCCATGTTGGTATTTTTTGTTATGCTATAGTAACCCGATCCAATTAGGAATGCATTTGAAACTAGTTGCATTTTTTTAGTTTGTTAACATTGTTCTCAAGATACTACAAAGTCACCTTGAAAAACAATTGTTGATGATTGTTGATAATGTGGGTAAACCATGTGCCCTCTAAGAATCATGGTAGGCATTGAGATGGCGTCAGACCACCAGAAGTGGAGAGGGAGAAAGTTGAGCTACCCTTAAAGTGGAGAGAAAGAGAGAGAGAGAGAGAGAGAGAGAGAGAATGAGTAGGTGTGAGTAGGCATGATACACTCTTTGAGGTGGCTCAGTGAATAGGTGTGTTACATCTTACGAGGTGTCAGATGCCTTGGTCAACATCTGGTCTTGTCTTCTTGTGGAAGCCTCTCTCTCTTCTTGCCTAAAGTTGGCCGAAGTGGAGCCATCCCGACTCCCGAGGGAGTAGGCCAAGCAACTTTGAGGATCCCTAAGCTCTGACCGTCAATCCACAAGTCCTTTAGTGATCCTACGCAAGATCACGAGTCACTCGGGTGTCCTATGACTGAGGCACCAACCCCAGGGTTCCTTGGCCCTGTTCTCAACCAAGGCATGCATGATAGATTCAGGTTTTCGTTCCAATCTGTTACGTTATGAATTTTTCCAAAAGCCTAAGCTATTAGGAAATGAGCCCAACAATGTATATTAAACTACTTAACACCCTCCCTCACGTGCAACTCGTCTTGCACTTAGAGAGACAAACAAAGAACCAAACAGAAAGAGAAGCAGACAACCAAACCAAGAAGAAGAAATCAAACGGGGACCGAATACCAAATGTCAATAGAGAGACTTGAACTCAAGACCTCTGTCAATCAGAGCTCTGTTATGATATTATGTTAAGTTACCAATTTTTCCAAAAACCTAAGTTATTAGGAAATAGACCCAACAATGTATATCAAGCTATTCAAAACAATCATGACTCGATAGTTACACAGCGTGAGCGGATCTAGCCAACTAGATCTAGTGAAGCAAAAGTGAGCTATCCGAGCAAATCTAGCCAAGTGGAACTGGTAGAGCAGAGTTGTGCAACAAAGCAAATCTGGCCAAGAAAATCTAGTTTAGCTCATGCCTTATGATGGCTTGCCACATAAGAAACCCAAATCCATGCACCTACAATGTTGCAATATAATATATATTTTTTCATTTTTATTTCTTGTGAAGACAACTTGCTTTAGCAAGTTCCATTATGTCAACATGAAGCTAGTTCTTTCAAGTCACCAAATAAAATTTCTCAGTAGAAATTTAAACTGCAAAACAAATGCTACATATAAATTCATCCTATGTACTTTAAAATGCAAAGAGACATTTTATGCCACATGCTTATTTACAAATACTAGAGAAAAAAATACTATTAAGTATCTTACAATCAAGTGTGAAGTAGAACGTAGAGACATGCTACATACGTCTATACAAATACAAGAAAAACGTAGTATCACACGTGTCTTACCATCATGTCTCCTTAGTAGACCAGGTGTGTCTGTCACCTGCAGTCAATCATCCAAGTGTAAACCAAATCAATTTTTAATTTTTTGTATTTACTGAGTTCAAACCAATCTTTCCCCTCCCAAACACACATTAATGTGTACTAATTGGATGTTGTTTTACTAAGCGCAAACCAAATCATAAAAGAATGATACCAGAAAAATTTACCTCATAGAACATGACTGACCTGAAAATTCTGATAGCCGAAAGCAATATGTCCCATTAGAATTCCACGAGTCGTAAATGGGTAGTTGCAGATCTAAGGCAGGGAAAAACCCATATAAAAATAAAAAAAATACTAACAATAATTTATGACAGCAAAACTACAGTCATTTGTATGTAGTTCAACACGCATGCAAAATCAAATAAAACATCTAAGGACTTCAATCCTTAACCCTATAATTAAGAGCCCTGACAAATTTATAATAAATGCTCTTACAGGGATATTTCTAAGAAAAATGCTTCCTACCCCCAGCTGGGGGTGACACCCAGTGAGGTGTCAGCTGGGGGTTGGTCCGGGAAAAACAGTTTTTCTTTTTTCTTTTTTTTTTTTGATTTCCGACCAGTGGGGGCGCACCACGTCACTGGGGGCGCGACCCCCATTGGGTGTATGAAGCAAGGTTGTATTTCTAAATGGCTGCAAGTAGTTGGAACCAAGAAAAAACAAATGTGTATTGTTAGAATACTTTATTTTATTCTTTTGTTGTCTTGTTAATATTTACTTAAGTTAAGGGTACGATGGTCATATTGCTATGTTAGAATTTGTATATATATTTGACTGATGTAAAGTTGAGGCACAATGATTATTCAATATATATAAAATTTATCTTTCCTCTTCTTCTTCTTCCTCCTAAATCCCAACCCTAAATTCCTTTATTTTACATTCTAACTTGGTATCAGAGCAATCTATTCTTCATCAGAAAGGTTTCTACAGACTCAAGAGATCGATCTGAGGTGACCGAGACGTGCTGATGTCATCAGCCGTACGATGACGTCAGCGTGACGTAAGCACTCTATGGACGGGTCCTTCATCCCTAGACTCGAAATTGCCTCCTGAGATTTATGGTGATTTTTGTGAAATTTTTTTATTTTTGAAAGTATTTCATGTTTTTTGGGGCTATTTTTCAAATCTGCTATTGGGATTGCTTTTTGTTGTTTTTTCTTGCTGGAATCTCTACCCTAGGAGCCGAAAATACCAACCCTAGGGGTCCTTGATCTTAATTTGTGGTTTTACTACTGTTGGGTTGATGTTTTGTTTGATTATTGCCTATTTCTGGTCCAGCAGCACTATTTTCTTCATTTCTACCTATTGAAAGTTACTATATAAGGGCTGAGATCCTTCTAGCAAGGGATATTTGTTCTGTATTTATTGATTTCTGCTGTTGAGTTGGCGTGTTGGTCTAATTTGGGTCCAAATTTGGTTGGCAGACTAGTGTTCTCCTCACTCTTGCCTATTTTTGCTGTGGATTTTTGTTTTTCTGAGGTAGTTCTGTGTCTATATTGGTGATTGTTGGTGCTGGTTGTGGGTATTGGCTATTTGCAAGTATTTTGCCCCTTTCATGCTCGTGTTGAGAATTTTGTGTGATTGATCATTATGGTTGAGATTGAGGCTAAGGCTATACCTATGGGTAAGGATGATGACACGCCTAAATCTATCACTACTAAGAAATTGAATGGTGCCAATTATTTGGCTTGGGCCCACGCCGTCAAAATTTTCTTACGTGGTAAGAAGAAGTCCTGCTTCATTAGCGAATTCCCTCATACTAATGATAAAGCTTATGATGATTGGTATAGTGAGGATTCCTGTGTTATGGGTTGAATTTGGCATAGTCTGGAACCACATGTTGCTATTACCGTGAAATTTTGTGATACCTCTAAGGACATTTGGGACTCCCTTGCCAAGTCTTTTTCAAATCAAAGTAATGTCTCTCGGATCTATGAGTTATATGAACAGATTTTTGCTATGCGTCAATCTGGCCGGTCTCTCCCTGATTATTATAGTAGTCTCAAGACTTTGTGGGATCAATTACTGCAGCATCGACCTTTCACTACTGATGTGAACAAGCAGAAGCAACATTGGAAGGAGTTTATGATGGCTTCTTCACTTTCTGGCTTAAATCCTGAGTTGAAAGGGTTCAAGGATCAGATTCTTACTAGTGAGACTCTACCTTCTGCTGCCAATGCCTATTCTAGGTTGTTACGCTCTTCATTGGGACAAGCACAATCCACTTTATCATCTTCTGCATTGGTTTCTAGTAGAAGTAATCATGGGTCTACTTGCGGGGGTTTTCATGGTTCATCTGGTTCCCGGGGCTCTTATTCTTGTTCACGGGGCTCTCGTAGTGGTGGCTCGCGTGGTGGTTTCTGTGGTGGAGGTAGTAGTGGACCTAGTTCTCGTACACGTGGTGATCACAAGTGTACTCATTGTGATTCCCAGGGTCATACTGAATCTTGGTGTAGGCAAAATATGGCAAACCTAATCATGTCCATCAGGTTATGGATGTCCCATCCTCACAGTCTTCCTTGTTGTCCACTGGCTCGGATGCTTTTCCGATTAATTCTTATGAGACACTCACTACTCAGATTATTGAGCTTACTGCTCTTGTCCAGTCTCTCCAGCCTAGTCTACCTTCATCCTCTACTGCTACCATGGCTAGTTCAGGTAAATATTGCATGTGTGGCTAAGTCCCCTTAGCCTTGACTCCTAGACTCTGGTGCTAGTTCCCATGTCTCTGGTAATTCCTTTCTTTTTGATACTCTTAGACCTGTTGATCATACCATTATACTTGCTGATGGATCTTCTCGACCTGTCTGTGGTCAAGGTCCTCTTCATCCCACTCTATCCCTTTCTTTACCTTCTGGTCTTTATGTTCCTAAATTTCCATTTAATTTGCTTTCTGTTAGCCAATTGACTCAAGCTCTCCATTGTTCGATAACCTTTTCTCTTACTTCATGTGTTTTGCAGGACCTCCAGACCAAAAGGATGATTGGTTCGGGGCATGAGAAGGATGGCTTATACTTTTTGGACACTGAGACCTCTCATCATCCTCCATCTGCTATATTGAGTGCTAGTGTATCTCCTCTTCAGTGGCATTTTCGCTTGGGTCATCCCTCCTTGGCCCAGCCCAAGTTAGCTGTTCTGGATTTGAGTCATGTTTCTCAGATTGAGTATTAAGCCTGTCAATTTGGGAAACATCACTGTAGTTCTTTTCCTAGTCGTAGTATTAGTAGTGTGTCTTGAGTCGTTTGCTTTTGTCCATACAAATATTTGGGGTCCTTCTAGAACTCTCACTGTTAATGGTTTCTTTTATTTGTTATTTTTGTAGATGATTATTCTCAGATGACTTGGTTGTTTTTAATGAAACAAAGATCTGATTTGCCTTCCATCATCTTTAAGTTTTATAATGAAATCTTTACTCAATTTGGCAAACGTATTAAGATATTTCGGTCTGATAATGCCTTAGAATATGTACAATCTATTGTAACTACCTTTTGTGATACTCATGGTATTATCCATCAAACTAGTTGTTCTCATACATCCCCTCAAAATGGTGTTGCAGAGCGGAAACACCGCCATTTGTTAGATGTTGCTCGCACACTGATGTTTAATATGCATGTTCCCAAACAGTTTTGGAGCGATGCAATTCTCACCTCTTGTTTGCTTATCAACTGCATGCCCTCTAGTGTTGTACACACATCTCCCTATTCTCTGTTATATCCCACAACATCTCCTTTTCCCTTGCCTCCTCGCATTTTTGGTTATGTGGCCTTTGTCCATGTTCTTGACATTGGTTTGGATAAGTTATCTCCTTGAGCACGCAAGTGTGTGTTCTTAGGTTATTCTCGCACTCAGAAAGGGTATCGGTATCATCATCTTGAGTCACGTCGCTACTTTGTCAATGCTGATGCTACCTTTTTTGAGTCTACTCCGTTTTTTTCTTCCTTTTGGCAACAGTTATCTATTGATCTTCTCTCTTCTCGTGCGGGGGAGCCAGCCTCTCTCACTCTTGCTCTTCTCTCTTATGCTCCTTCCACATCCACTCCTACATCCTCTCCATCTCCTCTAGCTTCTACCCCTCCTTTGCAGGTTTATCAACGGTCTCAAGCTCGTCACATTGTGTCTTATGGCCCGACCAGTTCATCTCCTTCATCTGAGGCCCCTATTCCACCTGCTGATATGTCATCTGATGCCCTTTCTATTGCACTCTGCAAAGGTAAACGAACTTGCACTTAACATCCTATTGCTCATTTTGTTTCTTATGATCGACTTTCTCTTGGTCTTCACTCTTTTGCTTGTAACTTGTCTAGTATTTCCATCCCCCGCACCTATCAGCAGGCTATGTCCATTTCTAGTTGGAAGCATGCCATGGATGAGGAAATGCATGCTCTTCATCAGAATCAGACGTGGGAACTTACTTCTCTGCCGTCTAGCAAATCTATTGTGAGTTGTCGTTGGATTTATACTGTTAAGTATCTTCCTGATGGACCTGTTGAGCGACTTAAGGCTTGCCTGGTAGCTAAAGGCTACACCTAGACCTATGGTGCCAATTACTTGGAGACCTTCTTTCGTGTGGCTCGTCTTAACTCTGTTCGGATTCTTTTCTCTGTTGCAGTTAATCAGTCTTGGCCTTCACATGAACTTGATATCAAGAATGTCTCTCATGTGGCTCATCTTAACTCTGTTCGGATTCTTCTCTCTGTTGCAGTTAATCAATCTTGGCCTTTATATCAACTTGATATCAAGAATGTCTTTCTTCATGGTGATCTCCAAGAGGAGGTCTATATGGATCAGTCCCTTGGCTATATTGTTCCCGGCCAAGAGCATCATGTTTGTCGATTACAGAAGGCCTTATATGGTCTTAAGCAGTCCCCTCGTACCTGGTTTGATCACTTCAGTGTTGTTGTGTTTGCCAATGGTTTTCACCGTTCCACCTTTGATCACTCTGTTTTTGTTCGCCACTCATCTACTGAGAGCATTGTTCTCATATAAAAACACCGCTACTTATTTTCATGAGATAACATTAAAGAACCAACCATAAACTCTGTCACCTAACACCATTTATAATTTCTTCGAACAAAATTAATGAGGCTGTTAAAATCCACCCACTACACCACTACCACCTCACCTACTCCACTAAACCTAACCCACTACACCACTACCACCTCACCTACTCCACTAAACCTAACCCACTACACCACTACCACCTCCACTTCACCTACTCTTTACCTACTACACACTCACCCTCTTCTATATATAGGAATCATGAATCATTGTAATTTAGATCAATACAACAATCAATAATACAATCATTTCTCTTTATACATTAAATCTCTACATGGTATCAGAGCAAGGTTAAGAAGCTAGTAATTCTGCTTCACCGGCGGGCGGCAGTCTCGCCTTGGCCGCCCGCCGGACCTCCACACATTCCTTCACTCCGCTGCCACAAATTCCACATCTCTCTCTCAATTTCTTTTACACTCTCCTGGCATCAAACCAAGGAGACCCACGGCTCTCTCTCCCTCTCTCTAGATTTAGTATATACAGAGAGCTATGGAGTCTAAGCCAAGCTTACTGAGGAACATTCTGGTTCGACTCTTTGTCTTCGGTGTTCTCATCATCGCCGTCCGATTCGCCTACGTCGTCACCATCAGAGGCGAATCCTGCGATCTCGGAAGCTTCTGCTTCTTTTCCTCGCCGGAAAATCTCAACCTCGTGATCGGCGTCCAAAATCGCAGGTCATCGGCGATCATTTCAAACGACGCCGCCCTGATTGCATCGTCAGCGACATGTTCCATCCCTGGACTGCCGACCTTGGTGGTCGCCTCGGCATTCCCAGGTTCTTGTTCTATGTTACAGAGACATTTGCTTTGCCGGGTCTCCCCGATGATAACATCATATTTTCCAAGAGAAAAATCCCATACTGGTTTAAGGAGAAAGGAACTAGTTATGGACAAATAATTGACGAGGTCATGTTACTTTCCAACCCATGTGCACTTTTGTTTTTATTCTACTTTTTGACATACCAACTCATGTGCACCTTTTTTTTTTTTTCTCTCTTTTATTCTACTTTTTGACCCATCATTCCACCACCTTCCTCTTTTTTTCTAAATCATATTTTTATCACCGCCCACTCCATGATACCTATTTTTTATTATTATTATTATTATTCTTATTAAAACAAAAAAAAAAAAAAAAAAAAAAAAAAAAACACCAAACACCATTGCAAACCATTTACAAATTTGCACAACCAATCATATTTTATTTATCTCAGGGAACAACCCCGATCACACTTTTACACACACACACACAAAAAAAAAAAAAAACCAAACAAAACAACCACATCCACCGGCGGGATTTTTTTTTTTTTCTTCTCTACTCTACCGCTGGTCTCTTTTTCTTGCCTCCGTCCTGGGCGGCTCTTGACGGTGCTCCCTCTGTACTTCCTAGACCACCAAGCAAGTTGCCTACTCCCTGCTCCTCCACTGCAGCATATGGCGGCCCTCCAAATCGGAACATCACGGTGGCCTTCCGCTTCAGCTCCTTGTTTTCTGCCCTTAGCACGCTTATCTCTGCTCGCGCATCCTTATACATGCGTTGGAGCAGAGCCAGCTGGGAGTTTAATTGCTGCACCTCATTTGTCCTACTCTGCAGCCGGTGCGACAAGTTTGTGACCGCCATCATGGACTCCACACATGCCTTCAAAGTATACTGATTAGCCTCCACATCCGTTTGCACTGCCATTTTTTGCTCCACCGACTGCATCGGAAAGTTCAACGGAGCAAACCCAGTGGTGTTTGGTTGAGGTTCACGGGACACCGCACCAGTTCTCTCTCCTGTGGCCTCGTTGAGATCGGGAAAGAGAGTGAGCAGCCCACGGGAAGACGAGGCCATTTTCTGGGCAACAGAGTGTTACAGAATATCTCTCACAACAGAGTGTTACAGACTATCTTTCTCAGCAAAACGAAGAATTTTTCAGAGGTTTCTCTCAGTTTTTCTGTCTCAGTTTCTGCCTCCTCCGCTTCGGTTTATAAAGACTATGACACAGAGGCAGCCACGCGCATCGCGCGCCACTCGACGCTCGCCGACAACCTGGCACGCCTTTTCATGGCACGCCTTTTGATGACTCGGGCACGCCTTTTGATGGCACGCCTTTTGAGGGTGCGGGCACACCTTTTGAGGGTGCAGCTTTCTACAACGGTCCGACATGACCCTATAAACTATCCCGACATTAATTCCGGTTAGCTCCTTTATGGGTCCGACAAGACTCTGTAAACTGTCCCGACATAGATTCCGGTTAGTTTCTACAAGGGTCCGACAAGACTCTGTAAACTGTCCCGACATTTATTCCGGTTAGCTCCTTTATGGGTCCTACAAGACTCTGTAAACTGTCCCGACATTGATTCCGGTTAGTTTCTACAAGGGTCCGACAAGACTCTGTAAACTGTCCCGACATTGATTCCGGTTAGTTTCTACAAGGGTCCAGCAAGACTCCGTAAACTGTCACAACAACTGTCACAACAGTGTCTGTTACAACGGTCCGACATGACCCCGTAAACTGTCTTCTACATCGGTCCGACATGACCCCATAAACTGTCTTCTACATCGGTCTGACACGACCACACAGTGTCTGCTACAACGGTCCGACATGACCCCATAAACTGTCTTCTACATCGGTCTGACACCGCCATCCAGTGTCCTCTACACCGTTATGACACCACCATACAGTGTCCTCTACAACGTTATGACACCCCCATACAGTATCCTCTACAACGTTATGACACCACCATCCAGTGTCTTCACCAATGGTCTGCACGACCATACAGTGTCTCCTATCCTTTTTTATTTTTATGTATTTTCTTGTTTTGTTACTCTCTCCAAACTCAAGTTGGTTAGTTCCTATCCCCCTTGAGTTTGCGGGGGGCAGAGGCTTTGCAAGGACTTGGAAGAATTTGTTAGGATTAGAAGTCACTAAGACTTTGGCATGGAAGGACTAGGCATGGATAGAAATTTCAACTTTTATTTGTATGAAGTGACCGCCCAAGCTTGCCAGCCCAGGCTCCAGATATCGTACTGAGCAGTATTACAACTCTTGAGAATTCTATGGCTAAAACCATAGAAAACATGAGAAGTGCTCAACTAGATTTGGTGAGTCCCCAACTAGAAGTAGCACAGACTTGGGATTTAATGCTCAAGGTAAGAAGAGGGCATATTATGAGTTTACGGAAAAGACACCTCTCTGAGAAGCACATTATCTTCTATGAACATTTAACAAAAAAAAAGAAAAATCAATAAATATATAAATACCAGAACAATTGTCTATGTGTGCATACCTCAGGCTTCCCTGTTGAAAGTATGCGGACCAAAGATGACTTCCCCACATTAGGAGCTCCAACAAGACAAAGGGTTGGTGTTTCCAAATCTACCACTGGCATTGCCCTTAAAGTCTGTATCCGTGTTAAAGCTCAAATATATACTTTCAGAAAAATATATTATCATAATAGGACTCTTTAAAATTAGACAACCAATATGTTTATTTTAAAGATCGTAGGGTATCAATGCAATGCAAACAAGTTGAGAATGCATACGGAAGTGACGATATATACAACCAACAGCAAAATTTAGTGAGCACAAAACACAATACTGAATTTCCATATGGTAGACTAATAAAAACATAAGATAGGGTCCCTAGGGAGACAAGATGGATGGTGTAAGTAAAGAAGAGAATATCAACTAGACACTTTAATGTGATTAAAGACAGACATATTTTCATATGTTCAAAAATGGCTTCTTAATTCTAATTTTACAGCTATACATCAATCAAATCTCACATTAATCCATAAATTTCATGATAGTTTCCTTATAGTCTTTATATACTTTGTTACATGAATCCCTAAAAAACCTCAATACTTTCATAGTGACTCACCTACATATACTGACTGATTCATAGAGTATGTATATTACGTTGACTCGGGTATGGGTGTCGAGTGCATGTTTGTGTCTAAGCGTCAAATTCTTATAAAAGATTTTCTTATTTCTTAATGTTATTCTTTTACTTTTTAGAGTAATAAAAAATGGAGTTAACAAAGAAAGAGTATTTATGCATAATCTAGGAGTTACATAGTAAATTCAATTACTACACATGCTTAGTGACTATATGGTCGTCAACTAGACATACTTATCCACAGAAAGAACGAAAGAAAAATGGTCAACTAGTAATCTTTGACATATATCTCAGATCCTTATCCAAGTGTAGAAAGTTCAAAACTTGTACTTCACACATTTAGAATTTCAGGAACCATACTAGACATTTTTTAATTCTTCAAAACATTAATGATTTCATGAATACTACCTCGTGACAATTCTTCATATTTTTGCTATGCCACCTTTACAACAAGACATAACATTTAAAAAATAAATTCAAAGTTCAAACCATTCAAAAGAATACATCATTCATTCATTTGAACATCTTATACATTTCAAAAAAGTTGTTATTCTCATGTTTTCTTGGATTGTGAGTTCTTTGACAATCTTTTACAAGGTTTTTGGGAGAGACAAATCTTATAAATTCGCCAAGATGTGGAATTTTGGAGCGGACTTTTAAAACATAATTTTGGAGCAAACTTTTGGTCTAAGAAGCATGGATACTACTAAGAAGGTAATGTGTTGTGTTTGACACTGACATGACACAACACTCATCGGACACTTTCCAAAACATATGAAATATCGTACAAGTATAAATAAAATAACCGAATCCAATGACAAAACAAAAATAATGTAGATTTATATCTATTTTCCTCCTTTAGACTTTAAAAATTATTATCTTTGACTTAAATATTCATATATTTGATAGATAATAATTATTAATCCTTATATGACATGTAATAAACCCAACCAAACCAAACCAAGCCTTAAGTCCCATTAAATGGGGTCGGCTTATATGACATGTAATAAATATATAAAATTATATATTTTACGCGTGTTCCCCATGTGTCGTGTCCTACATTTTTTAAAAATTTCCATGTCGGCATGTCCATGCTTCTTAGCTTTTTGTCAATGATAACACCAAATCATCTATGTTACACGGACTCAGGTACATAGAGGTCATACCCATTCACCCTTAAATTTAAAGGTATGCGGACTTAGCAAAATGATGTTATAGGTGACACCATTTTATCTCACATAATAAATTAAAAATATAAAAAATGCCATATTTTTATATTAAACTTCATACTTCTAACATTGGTGTGGTTTATAATAGATGAAATAGTATTTTCTATGTGGAAAGTGGTTTTTTCATGTTGATGTAATATGTTAGTTTTTTTATTATTTTTGTTGTTTGTGGATAAAAATTTACAAATAGAAAAATAAAAGAATTTTTTTCCCATATTCCCACCATGTCTATATCCTTGTTTTTTTTTTTTTTTTTTGGGGGGGGGGGGGGGGTGGGTTAAATAGTCATATCCAATGTCCATACCTGTGTCCTTACCCATGTCTATGCTTCATCTACTAGATTTCAAATAGAAGTATGCTAATATTTGAAGTCTAGAGAAAACATGATCCCAAGCCAAAAGTGTGGTTGTTAACCACGTTTTTAAAAACATGTTTAGCAACCCCATTACACCCAGTTTAAGTCTTAAAAAAACGCACTTTTGATTAGTAGCCTAAGTTACGAAAAATAAATTGTTCAAATGTATATAATAATATAAAGCTATTTCTAAAAAATATTTTAACCTGTGCATTTGACTACTAGTGGATGCATAGAAAACACAAAACTGAACCTAAACTGCTAAAGAAACATAGATTCAGATTCTGTTGGTTCAAGAATGACTTTACACTAGCATGTTGTTTGCACTTTAACTGGGAGCCTAAATTTAAAGCCCAGTATGCACCTTTTTTAAAGTTGATTAACCCAATGTGACCAAAATTCAACCTGCTACGCAAGTTAAAAATATTGTGTTCAAGTGATTTTCTCAAGGGGAATTGCACCAAGCAAGGAGATTCATTAATTAGAAAAATGTATCTGTTAGGCCATACAAGGGTTCACAATAAAAAATATATGCATGCTGGTACAATTCACACAGTATAGTAGATACAAAAAAACAATAATGACACATTATAAACATACTTTCTTTGGATTGGAAGAGATAGCAAAATGAACAAAAAAAGGATCTATACCAAGATGACCTTTCTTTTAGTTTGCTTTGCTTTAAAGACGTGTTTCCAAATGGCAAACAAAATGAAAAAATGAGATTTCTACCGAGGTAATGACATTTAACTTAGCTGGTTCCCATTAAAGACTTGTATCTCAAATGGAAAATTACCTTGGCAACGTTCAATAGATCGTCAACAGCTTTTCCATCATGGCTAAAAATCTGTTCAAGCTTCTCCATTCCCTGCAGATAAAATAATGAGCAAATAAAATGACCGACATGAAAGACATCAGATGCTGTATTGAACGGACAATCAACTGAGGCATCGATGAATGTAATCTGCATGCAGAAAATAATTGACCTCATTTAATCGTTCCTCTGCTTCTCGCTTTGTTGTCGACTGCCAAATTTTACACGAGATAGACAGAGACAGAGAGCATAAAAAGTGCTAACTAGTCAGCCTTCTAGCATGGAAGGGAAAAAATGATAAGAAAAGCAAAACGATCCAAAAAAAAAAAAAAACTACACATCAGCCTCTACTAAGACATTAAAAGAAAAAACATTATTATCAACAAAAGATTCCGAAGTGCAGAAATGCCCTTTTTTATCTGCAAAAATGCCCAATTTCCTAGACTGTACCCGTTTGGTAATCACTTTGTTTTCAGTTTTCAGTTTATATTTACAAAAATTTTAAAAACTGTCATAAAAATTTGTTTGATAATTTTTTAGGTTTATAAATTGTTGTCTCAGTTTATAAATTTGAGGACAAAACATAAACTCAAAAAATGAGTTTACATTGGTTTTTAAACAGAAATTTTAAAAAAAAAAATCAATTAATTTTTTTATTCAATTATAATGTGTACGATCTCATTGTCATAAATAATAAAAAATAAAAATAAATATTTTAGACCTGAACAAACATATTTTTTAGTTTATGTTTTTAAAAAATTTCAAATATTTTGTTCAAACCAAACGTGTTTGTAGTTTATGTTTTTCTAAAAATAAACAAAAACCAGTTTATAAAATTTTTGTAAATATAAACCAAAAACGTAAACGTTACCAAACGCTACCTAAACTTTTATTCACAAATATTTTAAGGCCAATGGAAAACCAACATTTATCGATCAATTGTCTAGAAAGTAAGATGACCTGTTATAATTAGAAAATCAATTTTCTTTTTTTAATTGAAATAGCAAAATATAATGGAAAATGAAGTGAATACTGTTTATATCCTTACAAGTTTGCACGAATTGACCAGGTGATACTATGATAAAAAATTATCTGGATGCACGAGGCAATCACGAAGAGCAAATATGTAGGGAGGCTCATAGGAGACTTCAAAGGTGCACAGGAAGGTAAAGAATAAAAATTTAAGCAAAATCAGAACTTGTAAGTTTTCAAGAAGCTTGAATCAATCTAGATTTCATCTGATTGCTAGTGATTCATATTAGGCAATTAAGATTTAGGACTACCATAGTTTAAGATTTTAGAAGATCCAAAATCCATCCTTAGCATTCACCCAAAAAAAAATCCAACCTTAGCACAGAGTGATGCATGTTCCTTTCCAACCGATATCACCTTCTTCCTCAAAGCATCAACCTTTCCCAAAACCTGTCAAACCATAAGGAGATCCCCAGTTGACATAAAAACATGTCATATATGCAGGTTAAGAATCTTTGCACATGATCAAACATACATAGAAAATCTGGTTAAATTGAAGGCTTCAAGTATCCAAACATCACGTGCAACAGTAAAGTCACAATAGTCATACAAAATTATACAAAACAAACTTCCACTTTCTGAAAGCAAGTCCAACATCCTAGCACACACTCGGACACATAAAAGAAGACTGTGTGATGCTAGTAATGATGATGATGATGATGATGAAGAGAGCACGTAGTACTACTATTTATACCACTGTTTGCCAGGCTACTCTTTTAGTAAACTGGAAGGTATCTATACTCTCATATACCATAATACAATAATCAGAAATAATTTGTACTAGTTTTAGTGCTGCAACATTATTAACCCTCCAAAAAGGTTAAAAGAAATCTGGGTACCTTGAAGGACGAACAACATTGCCAAAGGTCACAAGGAAAGTACATAAATGGAAGCAAACTACACTTTTTACCTCTTCATAACTTCCATCTCCAAGAGTCAACTCGATAAGAGAGCGTTCATAAGGGTGCAAATATTTCTTGTTTGGAAAGTTGTCCTTGTACATCCTTAAAGGAACAGCCAGTTCCTGAAGAAGGAAACAGAAAGTTGTGTCATAAACTGTGAGCACTCACACAGGAAAGCTAAGAAGCATGACATGGACATGAGAACGCACACAACATGATACAAACACACCGATACAGCAATTTTTAAAAAATCAAAACACGAACGTGGCAGGGACAGTTTGACAAATAAATATACATTTTTATATATATGAATGAAAATAATGAAGATTTATTCAATCTTTGTGTAACAAAAGAAGTTATACTTTATTTTATCAAAAATAGTAAAAAAATATATTTATTTTAACACTTTATATGTCGGAAAAGAAATGGGAAAATATTAGTATCTTTAAGAAGCTTGATTCCCACATAAATCTGAAGTATTAGGTTTCTTCGATTATTTAAAAAAAATGGCTAAAGGAAGGATTAATAGGAATAAATCCATACTGTTACGATTTAAATCATCGGCCCCCTAAGTTATTTTCTTCACTCTTGTGCCACAAACCACATGTTGCATTTGTATCCAGGCAATAGAGATGTGTTCCCTATGTGTCTGAAGTGCCTCCCTTATGTGTCCGGTTTTAGGAATATTTTCAAAATAATAATATGACACATGTAGATATGTGTTGGACACATTACAAGGCATGTCCAATGGGTGACGGTGTCCAACATGAAAAGAACACATTCATAGAAGTGTATGTGCATCTTAGTGAAAAAGTACAAAACTAAAGATATAATGGAAAATATTAGTAAACAATTTACCTTCATCAGCGCATCAAGTTGCTTTGCACCTTTATTTCTCTCGCGTTTTGCTATATTGGCAATGCCTAAGGGAGCACAAACTAATCAAGATTTGCCATTGGTTTCATAACCAAGTTCGAATCCATTCGACACCAAAGAAAATTCAATTTTGCAGGTAGCCTATTACCTTTTGTAGCTGAGACCCTCTTTGCCTTCCTCAGGGATGAATAAAGAATATCAACTGATGGCATCACCATGGGTAGCTTTTGAAATGCCCCAACATTTTCTTGTGTTTCCAATGCTTTATCCTGGAATTGGAACAAATGAACCACATATATTCATTTCCTCATGCCTTTCAATTTGGGCAGACACATAATTAGAATGTGGGAGAAAACAACGAACAGAAAAATGCAAATATAAAGCCAAGCCAAAACAAAAGAATACTATCTTTGAGAATCTTCCATGTAATAGCCTCTTTAACCATATCCATATTGTGCAATATATGGTTAAGATTAGGAAACAATTATACACATGATAACAATAACCAAACCAAACCAAGCCTTAAGTTTCATCAAATGGGGTCGGCTACATAAATCCTTCTTCTCCACTAGACTCTATCAACGGCCATTTGCTTAGTCAAATTAAGGAGATTCATATCTCTATTTATCACACTCGCCAACGTCAATCTAGGTCTGCCCCTGCCCGTTCCCCTAACGCGTCCATCTACTGTCACTATATTGCAAAGAGAAACTTGCCAACCAAAGGTACACATGAGGCAAAATATGACTTTCCAATAACGCCCTATAATCAAAAAAAGACCTAGGGCTATAAAATAAACTAATTTACTTGAGCTCAACTATGTTTGGTTGGCAGCTACCATAGATTTCAAGCATGTTATTTCTGAAATCCAGCCAGCTGTCCCCTTGAAAACCATACCTAATTCTTTGTGCATAAACCTTAAATCCTTCCTTCAAGCCTATTTAACACTAAAAGCCCTTTCTCTTTCCATGAACCCACCATGAATCCAACCATAGACTGCTTAACATTAAGTTTTCCTAAATTGTCCCACACCAAATAACTTGGATATCCATGCAAAGAAAAAGAGGCTTTACACTCTCTAGGGCTGAGCTATATCATACAACAATCTCAAATTCTAAAACTTAACTCTAGTGGTTGTCATGCTTTCCTTTCCTCCTCCTTAGACTAAGACTTTTATTATATATAAAAAGTTTCACAAAATAAGACCACATATGATAGTGATCCAATATGTAATATGGCCCCTACTCAACACACGACTCATATTACAACCAATGATAGAACTACCATTGACACCTAAAAGGCTAAAACTTGATAATATATTGATAATCTGTTCAGAAGCATAATCCGACTGAAATTCAACCCAAAAACTTGATTAGGGGAGGTCAAAATCACATTATGTATGAATTTTCTTTTCTCCCTTTTGTTCTTCGTATCATGCTCTGCACAACTTCTTCCATATCAAAAAGCTCTCCAACAAATCCCTCTCACATCACCCAATTTGCAAGAATCTGACCCCAACATATTCCGCCTTCTCACAAAAGATTCTCCATTAAAACATACAAAGAGTGTTATAAAGTTTCCACAAACTCCTTATTTCCCACCCGCAACACCTTCATGCAAAGTAACAAGAAAAGTTGCAAATTAAGAATTCCAATAGGCCCTATCTAGACCATGTCTAATAAGTTTTTATTGATTTTATTTTATACTAATTGCAGGTTAATATGTTTATGGCTGCTTTATTTATGTTTTCTTATACCTTCGGCGTCAACGGGATTGCTAATTTCAATATTTTATGGAAATGGAATACAGGGGTGGTTCATGGGTCATCTTTTTGTCTGATAAAATTATTGGTTTCTATGAGTAATTCAAGAGACATTGTAAATCAACAATTGTGGAATTCTTCTAGTTCAATTTGTTATAAACTTTTCATACCTTTATTTTGTTTTCTTTAGTTTGGGAAGTCAATACATAACTTCCATTCACAACTTCATATGTGGCTGTCTGTATATTCTTACAGAAGCATAGTGCTGGATACATTTCTGTTCCATGGCCCATATAGAGACCTGCAACTGAAGGCAGAGTGTCAATAAAAAGGTGGGCTGTAGATATCACACTTCAAACAGATATTGAAAAACAAAATATACTTGAAATTAACAATGTTAGAAAATAAAGAAGAAAAATAAATAAATAAAAACGAGGAAAGAAAGTAAATAAACAGTATATGCATTACTGTAGGCCAAAGACTTGACTGAGAGCTAATGGAATACTTAGCTTAGCTTGCTGATCAAAAAAGACTACTTAGCTTAGCTAAGGCCAGTTTTTAAAAATTTGCACCAATCCACCATCAGGATTAGGATTCGAACGTTTCAGTTTCATTTGTCAGCAACTAAGGCTATGTTTGGAACAATCATATTGCCCATGACAAGCATAACTATAGTTCAAACTAAAAAAAAAACAAAATATGATAGACACTAGATAGAACAAAAACAAGAAACAGAAAAATAAAATAGACCAAAGATATGACCAATCATAAAACTAGAGGCAAGTTTTCAATATTTTGCAACAATCCAGCTTCAGGAATAGAAAGAGTAAATAAATAAAACCCACAGAGCAATTAGAAGGGTAATTGTTAATGGGGCATATAAATTTGAAAAAAAAAAAAAGCTGATAAGCATTTATGCATATATGAAAATGCATAGGCATATATGCATAAAATATAATTAGAAAGAAAACCCACAAAGAACTACAACAGAACACTAGTGATGATAATAAGTTTAGTCATAATGTGTATTTTGAGGATACAAAAGACAAAATGAACCTATATATATAGATATGGACACACACAGACAAGAGAACCTTTGGAAAACCTGGAGCGAGTGAATAGAAGTTTGGTTAAAGGAATCTGCCATAATTGTAACAGACTGGAGGTCCCGCTCATCCCCAATCTCTCTCTCTCTCTCAACCTCAAGAACGAGTGAACCGCTGCAGGGCTTTGGTTTTTCCTTTTTCTTTTCTCGTTCATATTTCCCCTAATCCGTGTCACTTCTCTCTCCTTCTAAAAAAAAATTGACACAAAAAACAGAAACAAAAAAAATTAATAAATAATTAATTACAAAAAAAATTATAACATATATAAAGAAAAATGCTATGGGTGTGTTTGTAACATTTACATTTTCAGTTATATTTACAAAAATTTTATAAATTAATTTTTGTTTATTTTTAGAAAAATATAAACTACAAACGTGTTTGGTAATTGATAAAATGTTTAAAAAAATTTAAAAATATAAAAAAAAAAGTGAGAAATGACAATGGTAGCAAGTGGCGGCGGAAGACGGTGGTGGAAAGTGGTAACGGTGGGTGGTGGGTAGCTGGTGGCGGGTGAGTGGGTGGTGGTGGGTGGATGGGTGACGGTGGCGGGTGGTAGCGAGTGGGTGGTGGTGGTGGTGGTGGCGGGTGGTAGGTGGTGGTGGTGGCAAGTGGGCAGCAGATAGCGGATGGCGGGTGGTGATGGGTGGTAGCAGGTAGGTGACGGGTGGTGGTGGTGCTTGGCGGGTGACGGTGGCGGGTGGTCGGTGGTAGCGAGTGAGTGGTGGTGGTGGTAGGTGGGTGGTGGCGGGTGGGTAATGGGTAACGGTGGCGGGTGGTGGGTGGTAGCGAGTGAGTGGTGGTGGTGGTGGTGGTGGGTGGGTGGGTGGGTGGGTGGGTGGGTGACGATGGCGGGTGGTAGATGGTAGCGAGTGGGTGGTGTTGGTGGTGGTGGTGGTGGTGGTAGGTGGTAGGTGGTGGTAGTAGATGAGTGGTGGGTGGGTGGTGGGTGGTGGTAGGTGGTTGGTGGTGGCAGGTGAATGGTGAGTGGTGGCGACAAGTAGGTGGCGGGTGGTGGTAGGTGGTTGGTGGTGGCAGGTGGATGGTGAGTGGTGGCAACAAGTAGGTGGCTGGTGGTGGTGGTGGTGGCGGCGGCGGCGGCGAGGGGTGGGTGGTGGTGGCGAGTGGGAGGCAGGTAGGTGGTGGCTAGTGGCGGGTGGTGGCAGGTGGGTGGTGAGTGGTGGTGGTGGTGGTAGTGGTAGTGGTAGTGGAAGTGGGTGGTGGGTGGTGGTGGCGAAAGACGGTAGTGGAAAATGGTGGCGGGTGGTGGCTAGTGTTGGGTGGTAAAAAAAAAAAAAGCTGAAAAACTTAAAATGAAAACACATTTTCTGTATTTTCATTTTTTGGCCAAATTTATAAATTGAGACCACTGATTTATAAATCAAAAATTTTACCAAACAAGTTTTTATTTGAGTTTTTTAAATTTTTATAAATATAAACAGAAAACTGAAAACGTAAGTATTACCAAACGGCATCCATATAGTACAAGGGCAAATTACATATACCCCTCGAGGTTTGGCTAAATTACAAATACCCCTGAAGTTTGAGAAATTACAAATTCTCCTTAAATGCTATATTTGCATAAGAAATTAGGTGGTAGTTTGTTATGAAATATAAACCTCTGGGGGCAAATTGTTATGAAAATACAAACCTGAGGGGGCATGATGTAATTTTCGAAACCTCAGGAGATATCTGTAATTTAACTAAATCTCGAGAGAGGTATATGTAATTTACCCTCTTTACAAACAAACCAAAAAATAAAAAAGGAGAGATAAAAAAAAAATTATACAAAACATGAAGGGATGCAGGTAAAACTTACACCCATAGCTTTTTCACTTGTACTCCATTATAAATTATTTGCACTCTTCATATTTTTATAATTTTCTTCTCAACTCATTGAGGAAAAAGCACAAGGAGGCCTGCCTCTGCTCGAGGTAAGGGATTGGCCCCACTAGTTAATTCCCCCAACAAAAAATTCATATATAATTTTTACATATAATGATAATGATGTATTAATTATAAATATTTTACTTCAAAATAATGGGGTTTTTTTTTTAAGGTCCCTGGTATTATGATTTTACAGCATAAAGGACACTCAATATTTTCATAATGTCTAAGGTCCCTCAAGTTAATCCAGAGAAAATTGATCCAGAGAAAATTGGTCCAGAGAAATTTCTCTGCAGAGAAATTCTGGAAATTTTTCTCCAGAGAAATTTTGAATTTCTCTGACTTCGGAATTTCTATGAGTTCAGAATATGTTTTAACCAAATTTCTCTGACTTCAGAATGTGTTTTAACCAAATTTCTCTGACTTCGGAATTTATCAAATGTATTTTCATAATGTGTTTTAATCTGGAGCTTCGTCTTCACCTTCTGCCATGATCAATACTTCTTGCTCAAGCTTTCTTCTTCTTTAGTTTGTTTCTCTGTAAACTATCAGTTTGATGCTTTTGCTTGTTCTTGTACTCTGCCCAAAATAAAATGTAAAGTTGTGGTTAACAACCAAGTTGACTTGTTAATTATTTTGTGCCTGAGTTGGGAATGTACATTGAATTTGCATTTAGTTTCTTTGAATTTGCATTTAGTTTCTTTGAATATTTGACCTAAAATTCAGTTCAAATGAAAAAAAATAATCGAAATAGACGTTTTGTGAGCTAAATTATCAGAGAAATTCTCAATCCAGAGAAAATTCTCAACCCAGAGAAAATTCAGTTCCATTGCCAAATACTCTTGGAAGCTTGAACCCAGAGAAATTTGAATTTTCTCTGGGTTGAATCCAGAGAAAATTCTCAACCCAGAGAAAATTCAGTTCCATTGCCAAAAACTCTTGGAAGCTTGAATCCAGAGAAAATTCAAATTTCTCTGGGTTGAATCCAGAGAAATTTGAGAAATTCTACTACTAAGAAGGTGGAGAATTTTTAAAAACAGAAAAAGAAAAAAAACCTATTTTAACCTCCTTCACTTGTGTATGTGTTTGGTCTCCGACTTCAGAATTTATCAACCATGAACCATTGCCTCCACTCTCACTCTCATTCACTGACATACCCACTAAATTGATTATGACAATACCAGAACAAATTCCATAAAAACAAGCACACAAGTGTGTTTATAAAATTAGAGAGAGGGAGAGAGAACAGAGTAGTAGAGAAATCCAGAGAAGTTCTGAATTTATCTCCAAAGAAATTTTGAATTTCTCTGGAACTGATATTGATGTTTTATGGCAGGATGGGAAAATACAAAGGCTCAAGGCTTGTATGATGATGCTGAATTTTCTCTGCGTTGAACCCAGAGAAATTTGAATTTTCTCTAGGTTGGATGTATATATAAGAATCAGTTTGTGTGCACACTTTTAAAAAAATCAAAATAGAAAGCACACCGGGATTGAAAAACCTGAAAACACACTCAGATTTCTTCTTCCCACAGTAACGAGCAGCCATTGGATTAAACTAACCAAACTCTTTTTCTCTCTCTCTCTGAAACAGTGATAATAACTGATTCTTGGTTGCTCCAATGGGTTGATGATTGAGTACTAAAACAGAAATTCAATGTAACAACAACACCACCAGTGTCCAATATCAACGCCTCTGGATCGCCGCTCCTCAGACGGCTCGGCGACGCCATTGAAGGTCGGATCCGGTGAAGGTGGAGTTCAATCGGTTGGAGAATGAAGTCAGAGCTGAGGACACAAGAGTTGATCTGGACAGGTATGAGAATGGAGAAGTTTAGAGAGAGAAAGTGAGAGATGAGTTTTGATTTGGTAAGGTCAAATTTCTCTGTGATATGTTTAGGGACCTTAGACATCAAAAAATAATTTTGTGGATCTCTCCCATTATGAAAAGTGGGAGAGGGACCCTAGACCAATTTTCCCCAAAATAAAAGACTATTAAAATTTAAGGAAAATCAGTGTCAGATTCCTAACCAACTTTTGATAAGAGGAGAGGTTCACAATAATATGTTTTGATAGCTAAGGTCTCTCAACCTTATTTTACGTTATAAAATACCTAATTTACCCTTCTTTATAATATAAGTTTGTTTGAATTTTGACAAACTGAATATTCTATTGCTGATTTCACGGTGGAGATTTTGGAAACTGACTTCTTGGTGGAGATTTCGTAGAGATTTTGCAAGTGTTGCAGTGGACTTGACGATAGAGATTGCTACGATCGTGTAGGTGTTACAGTGTGTTGATCGTATAAGTTTTTCAGTTGAGTTGAATCATGTATGTTTTCGATGGAGATTTCACATAGATTTCGATTTTTGTTTTGAATTTTATGCAAGGATTCCGATTTCATATTAGTTTTTCGAGTGTATTTTTGCATTATATTTTTGTTTTTAGTTTTGGTCAATTTAAAAGAGAGGCTAGCTCATTGAAGTTGTTTATGATTTTTTTAGTTGATTTTTTATTATCTGTTATTGATCAATTTTAGAGAGAGGAGTTAATTTTGATTTTTGGAGTTCATTTTTCATTCTCTGTTTTTTTATCAATTTCAAAAAAAGTTGACAGTGGAGTTGATTTTGATGTTTAGAGTTTATTTTTCGTGCTCTGTTTTTCATCAACATGCTTATCAATGATAAGCTTTGTTCTCTATTTTTTCAAACCAAAGAAATTTCTTTAAACCAAAGATAAGTTTAAATTTCTTATCATTTTTTGTTTTCTAAGTTTTGTTCTCTGTTTTTTCTGCACTTTTATTGATATAGTCCAGAGAAAATTGTGAGTTTATTATTATAATCCAACGAAAATCACATAAAAAGTTATAAGTTCATATGGACATATGATTAGAAGTTTCTAATGCAGGTAGAATCTCAGAAAAAATTGTAAGTTTGTAATTCAGTGAAAATCACAGAAAAAATTATAAGTTTGTAGTCCAGTGAAAATCACAGAGGAAATTGTAATTTGTTATAGACATGTTATTATAAGTTTGTTATTTTTTATTTCTTATTTTTCTCAATTGAATATTTTGTGAGCATAACAGACCTTCTCTATGAGTTTCTCTACGTTTGTGTGGAATAGTTAGTATTTTTGTCAATTTGATGTTAATGTGTTTTTGCTTTTGTGATCTTGAAAGTGAATATAAGTTCTTAAATTTCTTTGGACTTTTATTTATAGTTCAGAGAAAATTATAAGTTTGTTATTCACTTTCAGTTTGTTGTTCAGAGAAAATTATAAGTTTGTAGTTCAAAGTGAATATAAGTTTTTGTTTCTCTGAGCAAAAATTATTTTTTGAATTTTTTCTTTCAGTTTAGATGGACAGTGCAGTATTTTTTGTTATCTTGAAGATGTATATAAGTTTGTAAATTTCTCTGGATTTTGATATGAGTGCAATATTGCACAATCACACAGAGAAAATTGTAAGCTTGTAGTTCAGTGAAAATCACAGAGAAACTTATAATTTCATAACAAATCTTCTGTATGATTTTTATCCATGATTGTGTTTAATAGTTAGCAGTAAATTTCTCTGTGATTCTCTCTGGATTCATTAAGTTTTCTATGATTTTGTTTTTATTATCTTGAAGGTGAATATAAGTTTGTAAATGTCTCTAGACTTTTATTTGAGTCCAAATAACATTATAAGCTTGTTATTATAATCTAGAAAAAATTATAATTATTAGAAATTTCTTTGGACTTTTATGTTGTTCTTGTGAAATGCTTTTATATTGAACAAATTATTTTTCTTGTTTTTTCTATCATCGATGGACAGTGCAGTGTTGTTGCTTTGCAAATATAGGAATTATACTATTGTCATTAATGTTTCATGTGAATTGAATTTTAAGGAATCGGTTGGCATTTTGTGTAAAACATATGAGAATTTGAAACCTGAGACGATGTGTATTTCATATTCTATTATGGACCATCTGAATTGTATGGTTCGAAATAATATTGATTTTCTGAATATGTTGAGGGTTGTTTATGCACGTGGTGTTGATATAGTTAATGTTTCAGTTATTATTAGGTGTAGTATTTCTGATCAAGAGGATGAAATGGGGTCTAATTGGGTAGATGTTGTGCATGGTGAATGTGATAGGCTAGTGGATATTGAAAAGAATTCACTCTCTAAGTTTTGTTCTCACCAAGAAAAAGTGTTATTGTCAGCTGGTTAGCGAAATAATATTACGAGTGTTAGACAAAAGTTTGAGGGTGGTGTGGTTGAGTTCCGTACTATTTTATGCAAATATGCTATTAAAGTTGGTTTTCAGTTTACGTATGTTAAAAATGACAAGGGTTACAGCAGAATGTGCATATAAAGAATCAAGGGGATGTATGTGGCGTGTACATGCTTCAGTTGAAAAAACAAACGGGTTCTTTTACATAAGAACTTTGAACAATGAACATACGTGTCGCGTGACAGTTCGTACTAGTGAACATGTTAGGATGACTTCCAGCTTAGTTTATGGGCTAATACTTGAAGAGCTAAATGCAAAACCTTTAACTTGTCCAGTGGATATTGTCAAAGAAATGAAAGAAAAGTATGGGGTCTCAATTAGTTATAACTGTGGTTAGTTGGGGGTAGAAAAAGAAAAATGTAGTACATATAGGGATTCTTGTTTATCATTCGATCAATTACGGTGGTATTTTGATGAGGCATCGAAGAACAATCCAGGTAGTCGTTTTAAGTTAGATTTTGAAGATAACAAGCATTTCAAAAGAATGTTTGTGGCTTTTCATGCATGCATTGCTGGTTTCAAATATTGCCGGTTATTGTTGTTTCTTGATAGAACATTTTTTAAAGAGCGATACAAAGGAGTTATGCCTGCCGCGACGGGGAAAGATGGGAATGAAAGTAATTGTAAATATATCTAATTTTATCTAAGTATGTGAATTTTCTATACATGTGGGAATTAACTAAATGTGATTTTTCTCTAACACTTTGAATTTTCTCTAGTTGTGGCCACTGTGTGAATTTTCTCTAGATTTTGGTTAGTGTGTGAATTTTCTCTGGATGTTGTCATCGTGTCAATTTTATTTGTAGTTGGTCACTAAGTGAATTTTCTCTGGATATTATCATTGTGTGAATTTTCTCTGTAGTTAGTCACTAAGTGAATTTTCTCTGGATGTTGTCAATGTGTGAATTTTCTCTGGAGTTGGTCATCAAGTGAATTTTCTCTATAGGTTGCCATTGTGTGAATTTTCTCTAGATTTGGCCACTGTATGAAGTTTCTTTGAATGTTGGCAGCGTCAAATTTCTCTGATTGTTTATTGTTCTAATTTTCTTCGCATGTGTATATCTAATATGCTTGTTCCTATTTGTTTTGTAGATTTTTTTTCCTATAACTTTTGCTATTGTTGATGTTGAGAATAAAGACAATTGGTGTTGGTTTTTTGAACATTTAGGTGAAGTATTGGGATCGGAGAGGGTGATAAGTTTCATATCAGATCGACATTGTGGTATTGTGAAAGGAATTACTAGGTTTTTCCGTAACTGCTTTCATGGATTTTGTCTTGAACATCTAAAGAAAAATTTGAGGGATAAGTTGTCATGTGGAAACACAAATTTGGTTAGAGAGACGATTGTGTCCAAGTTTTTAGAATGTGCATATGCGCCAACAAAGACGTCATTCCATTTCAAGTTAAATGAATTAAAAAGTGAGAGAGGAGACATTGTGAGTGTTTTCTTGAGAAGTTTACCATATGAAAATTGGAGATATGCATATTTTGAGGGAAAACGTTATGGTGAGATGTATTCAAATGTTGCTGAGTCATTCAATTCATTGATACGAGAAGCTCGGCACTTGCCAATAACAAATTTGGTGGACACGATACAGTTGCAAATCATGAATATGAGGTCTGATAGGAGGCTGCTCTTTAGTAAATCGAATAAAGTTATCTGTCCTTATATGGATAGTGTATTGGAGAAGGCTTTTATGGATGGGAGAACTTGGAATGTGAATTTATCATCTAATAATGTCTTTGAATTGCATTGTTTTCCTTCAGTTATGGTTGATCTTGTCTTGAGAACTTGTTCATGTCGAAAATGGAAAATAAATGGGTATCCATGTCAACACGTTGTTGCTGCAATTTTTAGGAGTGGAAAGAATTTGAATTCATTTGTTGAACCATTTTTTCATGCTGATATGTATCGTCAAGCATACTCGTTTTCGATTGGTCCAGTTCCAACTGTTGAAAAACCTATGTATAGCATTGATGATGCTATGATTTTACCTCTATTGAGTAGGAGACCAGTTGGGAGGCCAAAGAAAAACAGAATTGCTTCTACTGGAGAGTTTAAAATGATGATTAAGTGTAGTCAATGTGAAAATATTGGTCGCCATAATAAGAGGACATGCAAGGAACCTTTGTTAAATAGTTGAGAATAATATATTTTATTGATTGAATAATACTTTTGATGATTATTTTGTATATTTTGTTTTGTGAAATGTATTTTTTGGACAGTGTGTATATAATAATACTAATCAAATTCATCTAGAGAAATTTTTCAATAGCAGTGAAAATTCCTTATTCTATTGTGTTTTTAGAAACATACTTTGGGAGTGTCTTTATAATACCAGTCAAATTCATCCAGAGAAATTTGTCAAAAATAGAGAAATTTATTATGGGCATTGTTTTTGTTGAAATATGCATTGTGTTTTGTGAGGTCAAATTCATCCAGAGAAATTTGCCAATGGCTGAGAAAATTATAGTGTGCATTGTGTTTATTGATACATACTATAAGTAGTGTGTTTATAATACCAGTCAAATTCATCTAAAGAAATTTGCCACTAGCAAAGAAAATTCTCTATGCATTGTGTTTTGTGAAGTTAAATTCATTCAGAGAAATTTGCCAATAATAGACAAAATTACCGTGTGCATTGTGTTTTTTAAATTTGATGATTGTTTTGTTCTAACGCAATGCATTACAGATTACATGATCATATAGGCACCCTTTTGGCACGATACAAGTTAAATTTCTCTGTGAATTTCGGGTAACTTCATACCAGTCAAATTCATCCAGAGAAATTTGCCAATAACATGAAAATTACATTGTGCATTGTGTTTTTTGAAACATACTATAGGTAGTGTGTTTATAATACTAGCCAAATTCATCCAGAGAAATTTGCCACTAGTAGAGAAAATTCTCTGTACATTGTGTTTTGAAGCTTCAAATTTATCCAGAAAAATTTGCCAATAGTAGAGAAAATTACTGTGCGCTTTGTGTTTTTTGAATTTGATGATTGTTTTGTACCAAAACATAGCATTACATATTACATGATCATATAAGCACCCTCTTGGCACGATACGAGTTAAATTTCTCTGTGAATTTCTATTAAACATCATACTAGAGAAATTTCTGCAGACAATTTTCTCTGTGTGGATTGTGTTGACAATCATAACTTGGCATGCATTATAAAAAATATATATATTTAACCATTGATAGCTATGAAATTTACATTAGTAAATATATATATATATATATATGTCAAACATCATCATTCCTTCAATGTATGAAAAAACAAATTGAAGAGTTATTCCTAATTACATTGTATGCATTGTCTTCTTTTCACTAGTGTACTTTCACTATTATACTTTTGGTTCTTCTTTTGGGGGTATTTGAATTGGTTCTGTCCATGATCGGCCAACTTCGATTAGAAATCTCTCTATGATTTCTGCTCTCATCAACCTTACGTCTTGTGTCGACAATTTCGAGCTGATAGGTTCATGGTTGCTATATTGTTTCATTGTGTAGCATACAAAGAGGTCACAATCCACACTGCATACACATTATATATATGGTGTTTTAAGAAACATTCAAATTAGATTATCTTATATATAGATGTTGTATGAAACTTATGAATCACTGTCTTGTTATGGAGCATTGTTGACATATTCAAAGTCATAATTTGTGTTTTGTAAGTCTATCAATTTGAAAGAGAGTTGTGATTGTGCCTCTCTTTCAAGGCAAGCTTTCAAAAAATTCTCCACATAATCTTGCTGCAAAAAAATAATTTTTAAATAACAGAGAAATTTACACACAAATCAATGGGATTCTATGAAATTTATCATCACATAAACATTATCATGGATCATAGAAATTTGCACTCGTTACCAATTGTTTGCATCTTTGATATATTTGTCTTGTGCATCATCCCTCTTTGGCCTTAGTGAGATGTAGAACCTCCATAAATTGTCTTGTTTGTCCAAGACTAACAAGGTCCAGTGATTTCTATCTGTTGACTTCTCATTGCCCTGGTATTTGTTGGGAAATGGAGGAACCTATAGTTCCTTCATGCTGTTTCAAGATGTTTGTCAAATAATGAGACTCGAAAAGTTTGATTTTCCATCATCTTGATGAAGCTCTACGGTCAGAGAAAATCAAAAAATGGTTATGAGAAAGTTGAAATGATAGGAATTTAAGAAATATACACACAGAGTAATTTTAAACACACACAACTAGCTGGAGAAAATTAGACTAGTGACACAACTGGCTTCAAGAAGTATCTTAACAAGAGAAAGTAGTAAGTAAATTTTAAAGAAAATCAAATAAAAGAGTAGTAACAAACTAAGCTTATGCATGTGGAAAAAAAAAATGGAGTTGGTTGTTGTCCTTTTCTCCTTTGGTTAGCAAATAAGATCTCTCCATAGCCATCAATGACCTGAAAAATATCATTTATAATTGTAACATTGGTTTATAAAGGCAGATGGAACTTTGCAGAGAAATTTTGATGAAAGACTTACATTGTTGACAATTTTTTTTTCCTTTATTAGGTTTCCAATATCTTTAAAGGTAATGAGATTGAACTCACTTGTCCAGATTAAAGCCCTACAAGATGACAAAGAAGGGATTTAATAGTTGTTAATACAATATAAGTTAGTAAATTGCTATTTGTTATCTTCTATTTTATTTGTTGTACTTACTCGAGTCCAGACACATTTGATATGTGTTGTAAGATGTCTTTTACATATTCTTTTATCAATTTTGAAACCGGTAGAGTTTGTAGAAAAACCCAAGATTTTCTGATGCTTGTTGGTTGAGGCAAGACATACTCATTGGCATCAAGTACTTCTTTGTCTTTGGTGGTTTGCTCTGTTTGCTTTGCAGCTTGCTTTGAACATCTAGTCACATTCGCAACTTTGAGATATTGAAATTTTGGATCTTGCTGCTTTTCTTTCCTTTCTTTTGCCTTTAAATTCTTTATCATTGATGTAGGATCTTTTTTCACTGTAAACAGTGAAAATATCAGTAAAACTTAAATTTTTCTGAAGTAACAGATCATATTTTAATATGTAAATTTATTTGATTCAATATTTTTCAGTTACCATAGACTTTTGTCTTTTGTTTTGGTTATTCTTTGTGTGCCACTTATTCTTACTGGGTTGTTGGTTGTTGTTCCACTTCTATTCTAACTATACACAATGAAAATCAAATAAGGCCCAAAAATCAAATAAGAAAATAGACAGAGAAAATCAAATAAGCAGTAGAAATCAATAAAAATAAGTAACGGAAACTAATATGGTCAAAGAAATTTAACTTCCAGAGAAAATTACCATTGACAGAGAGAATTGTAATAAATAGAAATTTCTTTGAGCTATGTTGACACAAGGACATAACTTTTTGTGGTTCAAGATTTTCACTGGCCTTGGGGTTGAACTTGTGTTGGTGTACAGTAAGGTTGTGTTGTTAGTTGGACAAATAGCTCTTGAATTTGTTCATGCAATCTAACATTTTCAGTTTCAAGCTCTGAAATTGAATACCTCAACTGTTGAATTGTTTTTGTATTATCTTGTTTTTGAACCTCCAACATCTTTAGTTTCATTTGGTTTGTGATGCCTCTTTCTTGAAGTTCTGAGTTATGTGATGTCAATGTTCTTATTGCAATGTCTTTTTCTGCAAGTAATTCATTCAAATTTTTTTCTTATTTTATTTTGGATTTAGAAAGTGCCTTTAGTCTTTGATGTAGATTAGCAATTTGAGCATCCTTTGATTCCTCAGATTCTTAAGGGTGATGCATTGTTGAGCCACAAATGCTATCATGATGTTGGTCCATTGACTCATTAAGTTCTTCTTCATCACTTTCCTCATTGTTTTCTCCTTCCTCTTTAGATTCAGTGCCTTCATATTCTTCTTCATTTTCTTCTTCTTTCTGTTCATTTTCTTCTTTGTCTTCTACTTCTACTTCTTCACTTTCTTCTCTGGCTTCTGCTTCTGCACTGCTTGCTTAATCTTCTTCTCCATTGCTTGCTTCTTATTCTTTTGTGTTGCCTTCTCCTTCTTCATTCTCTCATTCTTCTTCAGATGAATCTTCTAATGTCTCCTTGAATTTGACAATTGCCTTTTTTTTATTCTTTCTTCTTCTTTTTACCAAGACAAAATTCGTCTGATGGGTTTTTAACTAGCTCATTGTTATCTATCTATAACAGGAGGCTCTTTTAAGGTAGATAAAATTCATCTAAAACATACTAATAGGAAACAAACTTCAGAGAAAATTGTATAGGCTAAAAAAAAGTGCAGACAAGGAGATAATTTTATGAGTCAGAGAAAATTATGAAACAAGCAACATAATTTAGATATCAGAGAAAATCAATCAGGGCATATAAGTTAATGTTACTGTAATTGTGTTAGAGAAATTTGGATTCTAAAGAAAATTCATTGCAAGGGCAATAATAAACAGTAGTAATCAAAAAGCAACATAAAATGAAATTTCGAAGAAAATTGATCTCAATCAGTCAAGGCACATAAGTTATGGGCCAGATAAAATTCATCTAAATCGTACTAATGGGATACAAATTTCAGAGAAAATTTTATGGGCTAGAGAAAATTACACACAAGGACAAATAGTTTTATGGGCTAGAGAAAATTATGAAACAAGCACATAATTTAGATATCAGAGAAAATCAATCAAGGCAGATAAAATAATGTCACCATAATTGTGGTCAGAGAAATTTGGATTTCAGAGAAAATTTATTACAAGGGTAAAAATAAACAATGTTAACAAAAAAAGCAACATAAATTGAAATTTCAGAGAAAATTGATCTCAATCAGTTAAGGCACATAAGTTATGAGCCAGAGAAAATTATGAAATAACCAACATAATTCAGCTATCAAAGAAAATCAATCAGGGCATATAAGTTAATGTGTTACAATTGTGGTTAGAGAAATTTGGATTGCAGAGAAAATTCATTACAAGGGCAGAAATAAACCAGTGATAATCAAAGAAGAAACATAAATTGAAAGTTCAAAGAAAATTGATCTTAATCAATCAAGGCCCAAGGAGGGAAACAAACCAGTGGTCAGAGAAATTTTGGAATTTCACTGAGATTTCAGTGGCGATAGAAATCTAACCTATCGAGGTGCAAGAGAGTGGACTGGTGTTTTTTGTAGCTGTTTGGTCAAGCTTTGCAAGTTCCACTTGGCACATCTTGGGAAGTCAGTTGTGTTACTATCTTCCAAGTCAATGATATTTGCATGTTCACATAGCCAATACTGTGATGGAAATTAAAGTAATTAAATTTTACTAAACACACAAATTTGTAAGTATCATAACTGTAAATTTGAATGGAAATTATACTTACTAGCAATGCAATGACACACATCGTAACTTTTTCTAGAGTTTTGTGCAATGTTGTGATAGAATCGATCAATGTTGATGTGATTGCTTCTAGCTAATCATACTGCTTCATTGATTCAAAAGGTTCTACATACTTTATAAAAACTCACCCTATTGAATTCCCACTTGTTGTAAAAAAATAGGGTGAGACACAAGTACAAGGTAACAATTATTGTTATATCTTTGAAGTCAGTTGGTTTTTTGCCTTTCATTGCTTTAACCAATGCAATTTTAAGAACAGGACTACTGAGCCTTGTGTCCTTTGGGAATCTTCTCCTTAGGAATGCAAATTTTGGCTTTTTAGAGTATCTTAATGACATGGCTCCTTTACCTCCTTGCAAACCAAAATCAAGGTCATGTCATTGGTTGTAAGGGTCAAGTTCTTTTTACCAACTGTGAATGCTTTCATTTTTTCATTGTAACGTTGGATTATTACAACTACATCATCATTAGATTTCCTAGATTTCCTTGGATCCATCCTTCTAGTGGTTAGAGTTTGGATCAAATACCAAAATGGGGTCTTTTGATGCTCTTCAAGTTGGTTTAAATTGAATTTAAGTGTTTGAAAAAATGAGACAACAGACGAGAGGTTGGATCGGTATTGAATGCTGTAATGAGCTCTTCTTCTTTGGAGTTTAACAGGTTTTCCCCCCTTAAGCTTGAGTCTTTTGAAGTTGGGGTATTCATTTTGATGCCAGTTGCTTCATCACCTTGGACTTGTGTGTTTTGGCAAGGAGTTTGTGGTGTTTTGTTGCTTTTTGATCTTAGATCATAAGAAGACTGAGAGAGTTTTTGTTTCTTGTTCGATGTTTCTAGTGTTTTGCTGCTTTTACGTTTTGCCATTTCTAGACAATGATGAAAACATAAAGATGTCAACTTTAAATCTCAGAGAAAATTGGACATGTCAGAAAAAATTACACATAAGGGAGAAAACAAAGGTGGCCAGGGAAAATTATAAATGTTAAAGAAAATTAGACACTGAAAATTAAATGTCAGAGTACTATTTGTTTTCTTGTGGAATACATCTAGCCACAGAAAATTTTTATTCCCGGAGAAAATCAATAAAGCAACATAAACATTCTAGAGAAATTTTCAATAATTGTTAAAATTACATATATAAGTAAAATATAGCCAGAGAAAATTTAAAAAAGAAACATATATCTAGCAAGTACAGAAAATGAATATGATAGAAAAAAGTAAACATGGCAAGCCAGAGAAAATTTCATTCCACAATTAGCAAGATAAAATAAACAAAGCAATGTAATTGAAAGCAAGAATTGAACAAAATAAATATACCAGAGAAAATTGAACATGGCAGACAGACACAAGGGAGAAAACTAATGTGGCTAGAGAAAATTATAAATTCCAGAGAAACTTAGGTTGCATTTGGTAGATCTTTCTAACTATGATTTAAGAGTAGGAGTTGTATTTTGAGTTTGTGAGTTTTGAAATTATGATTTGAGCGTGAAAAATTTGTTTGGTAAAAGAGTTTTGAATTGAGTGGAAAATTTTTGATGTGACATATGATATTTGATACAAAACTTATAACTCACAACCAAACATACAACTCAAAATTCTATTAAAACACATAAAAAAAAATTTAATTTGAAAAATATTTTTTTCAAATATATAAAAATTAATATATGTCAATTGCAACAAAAAAAATAAAAATAAAAATTTGCACTGTTCCGATCAACTGGCCGGACGTCCGGTGCGACGACCGGTTAGTCCGAATTTTCCGCTTTCGACCGCGTTTTCAAAAGTAAGCGTTGAATTAAGTTTTGAAATGCGTAAACAAACGCCGTGTTCTAATTAAGCTCTGGAACGTTAGTTCATGAGCTGTGCCAAACACAGCCTTAGACACTGATAAGAGTATAATAGGTGTTTTCGTGTGGAATGCATGTGGCCACAACTAATTTTCATTCCCAAAGAAAATAACCAAAGCAACATAAATATGACAGAGAAATTTTTAAAAATTGCTACAAATTACATATGGATGTAAAATATAGTCAGAGAAAATTCAAGAAAGAAACATAAACCTAGGAAGCACAGAAAATGAAAATACCAAAGAAAATTATACATTCCAGAGAAAATTTCTAGTCCATAATATTAAAATGCCAGAGAAATTTACATACACAACCAGAGAAAATTAAACATGATAGAGACACACAAGGAAGAAAAGTGATGTGGCCAGAGAAAATTATAAATGCCAGAAAAACTTAGATACAGACAAGAGAGTAATATTACATATAGATGTAAAATAGCCAGAGAAAATTCAAAAAAGAAACATAAATTTAACAGGCACAGAAAATAAAAATGCTTGAGAAAATTACACATTCTAGAGAAAAATAGACATTCCGGAGAAATTTACAGAACAGAGAAATTTATAGACAAAACCACACAAACATGTTCAAGAATAAGATTAAAACACAGAGAAATAACTTTTATCAAAATAAACATACCAGAGAAAATTCAAAGAAGAAACATACGTTAAGAAAATACCAGAGAAATTCAAATGCCAAAGAAATTTACAGATAAAATCACACAAACATGTTCAAGAATAAGTTCAAAATACATAGAAATAATTTTTTTCAAATTCATGTAGCTTTTTATTACGAAATTGAAACCCTAATTAATAGAAGGTTAATATAAAATGCAATTAACTGTGTTTCCATAGAAAAACTCGTTGTATTGTAAAAAAACTTACCATAGTTAGGATGAAATGCTAATTATGAACTGATATGCCTTGAGATGAAGATGTAATGTAATAAAGATGAACTGAGATGACGATGAACAGTGAAAACGGGGTCAGAGAAATTTGTGAGGAAGTAATGGAAAAGATTTTTGTAGAAGATAATGAAACTCTAATGTCGATGGTGAAGATGATATTGAAACTTTAATTCTGTTGTTCTCTTGCTCGTGAAGATAGTTGGATGTTTGGAATGAAACTCAGTCGTCGAAATCCAGTTTAGTTTCTTTGTTGATTTTGTGAAGGGTATTTTAGTTCATGAAATAATTAAAAGTGTGCGTGAAATAGTTGAGGAACCTGATGCATCACCCCTTTTTTGGTGTCCTTTATCCTCTAAATTACTATTATTAGAGACCTTAAAAAAAATTCCCCTAAAATTTATTTATAAATAATCATATTGTCATATCATTCTCATTAAAAAAAAATTATAAATTTACGTAACAATGGAATTTTTCATGAATAAATTAGACTGACTTTTTTAAAATTTAGAGAAAATATAATCAGTGTGTTTAGTTTGAATTTTTTGGATTAAGTTTTTTGAAAATTGAATTTTTTGGTTTTCGTGTTTTTTTGTTTTTAGTGAATATTTTTAAAGTTTTAAACATTTTTTTTTACTTTTTTAGATAAACCTTGCTTAGATGTATCTAAAAGGTAAAAAATTTGTGAAAAAATATTTTAAAAAATTAATAAATACATAAAAATATAAAAAATGTACTGAATTCTCGTATTTTTTTTTAATGTATTTTTGGTATCAAGTGAATTTTTAAAAGATTTTTTTCACAAATTTTTTACTTTTTAGGTATATTTATGTTAGGTATGTTTAAAAAGTAAAAAAAATTGCTTAAAATTTTAAAAAAAATTCAGTAAAAAAAAAAAACACGGAAAACAAAAAAGTAGAATTTTCTAAAAGATATTTTTAGAAAAATAGAACCAAGCAAAGTGATTAACTTTTATAGTTTTAATATAGTTATATTAAATTTTTTAAAGTTTTAATTCGTACATACGCAATCTCATTTTCATTAATAATTTATTAGTCATATGGATAAAAATGATATTGTTGACGCATTACTCATTAAGTATCTTGGGATCAAATACCCCAACCTCCCAGAGGCTCCCGAGAAAGCTATTTCAACCTGCCGGACAGTAAAAGGCAATTCATACATCCCTCATTGGTCTGAATCGCCACCCTTGCAGAGGGTAGCGGTTTACGATCCTGTTTCAGCTGTCTAAACTAAAGCCAGTCAACTCAACAAATAACAACGAAAGAGGACTAAGGCAATCGGAAGGCCTATTTTATAGGATTCCATGCCAGCATCCCTTTTATTGTATTGCTCCGTATAGAAGAAGGCTTTGGCATGATTACTATAGATAAATTGCCAATTAATGATACTGATTCCAAACCTATCAGCTCTTTATATCTTTTATATTATAATTATACTAGCCTATCACTCGTGCTATGCATGGAATAATTATAAATATTTATATTTGTTTTAGATTTTTTTTAATATATAAATTATGTTTTTTAAGATTTTATAAAAAGGAGATAATTTCAATCAACAAATCACAATTTTTTTAATACTATCTAACTACAATCATATTTTTCTCATAATAAAAATAATAATAACTTCAATCATACAAATCACAATTTTTTTAATGCTATCTAATTACAATCATATTTTTCTCATAATAAAAAAAATAATTGAAAAAAAGAAGGGATTTTTTTTAAGGTCCCTCGTATTAAGATTTTATAGCATAAAGGACATCCAATATTTTCATAATATCTAAGGTCCCTCAACTTGATCCAGAGAAAATTGGTCTAGAGAAAATTCACGTCACAGAGAAAATTGGTCTAGAGAAATTCAGAATTTCTCTGGACTTTCCAGAGAAATTTTGCATGGCCAAAAAGAAAAAAAAAATCAGAGGTGATGGCCAAACATGAAATATAAACTTTGAGGCATACATACCTCCTTGTCATTCTGATATTTTGCAAAACTCAAAGGATTCTGGAACACTGCAAAAAAATGAGTGTGTAAGAGAGAGCAAAGTTAGAATCAATCAAGTACATCAATTAATTAGGGCATGGGCATACATCCATGATGGCTACTTGAACTCTTGGATTTTGAAATGCCATGGCGACTTCGGGATTGGCCATAATTTTTGAAATAACTTCTTCAGGAGTAAGCCCAATTTGATATCCAAAACACAAAATAAATTTAGTACTGAATCGTGAAATCATTCTGAAATTTCATCCAGAGAAATTTTGCACTTCCCAAAGAATTTCTCTAGGTTCAAATTCAAATTCAAATTTCTTTGGGTTCATTTATAAACCAGAGAAAATTCAAATTTATATGGATTCATTTTAACCAATTTTCTCTGGATCACAATATTATTTTATGAAATCATTTTAACCAATTTTCTCTGGATTCAAATTCAAATTTCTTTGTGTTCAAATTCAAATTCAAATATTGTGGATCTATTTCATTATCAAAAATATGAGAGGGACCTTAGACCAATTTCTCTGGGTTCAAATTCAAATTCTTCCTCCAGAGAAATTCTTTGATAGCCTTCATCATCATCATCATTATCATCATTTTTTTTTTACATCAAATAAGTAGCTATAGTAGGTAGCACCATGAAAATATATATTCTACCAAGCAACAGTGAGCCGAATCAAAGAACAATTACCTTGCTAGCAAAAGGTTCACCTCAATACTACTAGCTAGCCCATTAGCCAACAACACAAAAACTTCCAAATCTTAGTAATTATCGATTTAAAGGCTTACCGAATCGGAGGACCACTCAGTGTAGGTATAGATTCAAAAGTTTGAGTCTGATTTCTCAAAACCCCACTAGTCCAGTAACGCTCTCCTCGCCGATAAATTACCAACTGTCCTGACTCTTTGCTGGGTTCCCAATTCATTGTGAAGGCCCCAGAAGTCGGGAAATAATCGCTGAGCCAGGAAGTAAGAGACCAGTTCTTCTTCGGCACTCGGGCAACTTTGTAACCACATACCCATTATCAGATTGATGATACCCATAACAAAAATCAACAGGTCCAATGGCAAGACTATTAGCACCATGATGAATCATTCCATTTGGAGTCAACATCCACATCAATAAACTTCCATTTACACCACTGAAAGTGAAGTACTTCTCATCATTATTAACATAACCATACTTAGAAAACCAAAACTTTTCTAACCTGTAACTCTCTTCAGGTTCACTAATCACTTTCACATCGCGCAACGTAGATAGTATATGACTGCTATGGCTGCAATTGTTCCTGTCGACCTTGCAACCACTAGCCAGAGCTGCTTCAAACCATTCGATCCCATCTCATCGTCTCCGATGATCGAAGTCGTTGAACAATCCGAGTCTTTGATATGCTTTCGATTATGAAGACGAGCCTATCCAACTCTACAGCCTCGGCTCCTTGTGCTGCTTTGCCCATCTTTTCTCTCTAGGGTTTCAGAGAGAGAGAGAGAGAGTGTGTGCTGCTCTGCAGTAGAAGAGGAGAGAGAAAGAGTCAAATTTCTCTGATGTATGTTTAGGGACCTTAGACATCAAAAAATAATTTTGTGGATCTCTTCCATTACGAAAAGTGGGAGAGAGACCTTAGACTAATTTTCCCAAAAAAGAACCATTAAAATAGTGAATAAAAAGATTATTTAGAAGTATTGAACAAACTACAATCACATTTTTCTTTTTGTGAGTGTTTATATTTATCTAATTTCAATCATATTAAAAAATCAAATTATAAACAAAAGAAGATAACTACAATCATACAAATCACATTTTTTTTAATACTGTCTAACTACAATCACATTTTTCTCATAATAAAAAATAATAATTAAAAAAAAGAACCATTAAAATAGTAAATAAAAAGATTATTTAGAAGCATTGAACAAACTACAGTCATATTTTTCTTTTTGTGAGTGTTTATATTTATCTAACTTCAGTCATATTAAAAAAATCAAATTATAAACAAAAGGAGATAAGTTCAACCATACAAATCACAATTTTTTTAATGCTATCTAACTACAATCATATTTTTCTCATAATAAAAAAAATTAATTAAAAAAAAAGAACCATTAAAATAGTAAATAAAAATATTATTTAGAGTTGTTGAACAAACTACGATCACATTTTTTTTTTGTGAGTTAATTTCAATCATATTAAAAAATCAAATTATAAACAAAAGAAGATAACTTCAATCATACAAATCACAATTTTTTTAATGCTATCTAACTACAATGACATTTTTCTCATAATAAAAAAAATAATTGAAAAAAATAACCATTAAAATAGTAAACAAAAAAGATTATTTAGAACCATTGAACAAACTGCAATCACATTTTTCTTTTTGTGAGTTTTTATGTTTATCTAACTTCAATTATATTAAAAAAATAAAATTATAAACAAAATGAGATAACTTCAATCATACAAATCACAATTTTTTTAATGCTATCTAATCATGATCAATAATTAAAAAATAATCACAAATTAAGTCAATTGATAATTAAAAAACGCAATAATTTATTTTTCAAAAAATATAGTCAGTTAAAAAGATCAATTACAATTTTTTTTTGGGGGTCAAAATACAATCTAATCATCATCAATAATTAGTACATTATGTGACCCTAATGAGTACAATCCATTTTGTTTTTAAAAAACACAGTGAGTTAAAAATCAAATCACAAATTAAGTGAATTGATAGTTAAAAAAACACAATAAATTTTTTTCAAAAAACATAGTGAGTTAAAAAAATTAATTACAATTTTTTTTTTTCAAAATACAATCTAATCATTATAAATAATTGGTACTTTAAAAATCAAATCAGAAAAAAATCAAATCAAATCACAAATATTTTTGTGCTATCTAACTACAATAATATTTTTTTCATAAATAATTGTAAAGAAAAACCATTAAAACTGTAAATAAAAGATTAAATCACATTAAAAAAAGAACAATTGAACAAACTACAATCACATCACATTTTTTCCATAATAAAAAAAATAAATAAATGAAAAAAAGAACCATTGACTAACTACAACTACATTAAAAAAAAAAAAGAACCATTGAAATAACTACAATCACATTTTTTTTCTTTAAGAGTGTTTATGTTTATCTAACTTCAATCATATTAAAAATAAAATTAAAATAGTAAATAAAAAGATTAAATAACATTAAAAAAAAAACCATTGAACTAACTACAACAATCATATTAAAAAAAAAGAGCCATTGAACAAATTACAATCACATCACATTTTTCTCATAATAAAATAAATAAATGAAAAAAAAGAACTATTAAACTAACTACAATCACATTAAAAAAAAAGAATCATTCAACTAATTATAATCACATTTTTCTCTTTGTGAGGGTTTATATTTATCTAACTTCAATCATATTTAAAAATCAAAAATAAAATTAAAATAGTAAATAAAAAGATTAAATAACATTAAAAAAAAACTATTAAACTAACTACAACAATCATATTTAAAAAAAGAACCATTGAACAAACTACAATCACATCACATTTTTCCCATAATAAAATAAATAAATTAAAAAAAGAACTATTAAACTAACTACAATCACATTAAAAAAAAAAAAGAATCATTCAACTAATTATAATTACATTTTTCTTTTTGTGAGGGTTTATATTTATCTAACTTCAATCATATTAAAAAATCAAATTATAATTTTTTATTCGCTAGACAAATCACAAATATTTTTATACGCTATCTAACTACAATATCTATACTATATATTAAGCAAAATGAGATTTTTAACCCCCAAGGCCTGTGAGAAGGAGAAAACAAAAAGAAGACTTACTGTTTGCATATGTGGTCACTGAAGTTAAAAGTGTAGAAGTGAGAAGTCAAGAAGGAGAAAATAAAAAGGAGACTCACTGTTTGCAATAAGTACATGAAAAATTAAAAAGAGTGTATTTATTAGAAAAGTTAAAAAGATTTGGAAGAATTTAATAAGTGTTAAGTTTTTTTTTTTCAAAAAAATCAAAAAAATCAAGAAATTAAGGTTTAGATATTGGAACTCCCACAAAATTTGTGGGTTAGAGATAGATATAAATAAATAGATAGATATAGATATAGATATTTATATTTATTTTAAATTTTTTTTAATATACAAATTATTTGTTTTGAAAAAGGTACTGCAGTAATTATGAGAGAAGTTAAAAAGTCTTGTGGGTTGAGAAAAATTAATAAATACTGAGGTAAATTTTTTTTTAAAAAAACAAAAAATTAAAAAATTAGGATTGGTATATTAAATCTCTCATAGGTCTTGGGGGTTAAAAATTCATTTTTACTTAATATATTATATTAAGATTAGGATTGGTATATAGATTATATTATATTATATTATATTATATTATATTTATATTTGTGTTTTCACACTTACAAGTTACATCAATTTCGATGGATTTAGTTTTATTAAAAGACAAATTTATATAATTATGTTAAAATTATGAAATTTACTGTATTTTTTTTTAAACTTTAGAAATAGCCATTGTAATTTATCCAATAAATTTTTTTTTAAAAAAACTCTACTCATGTTTGATGAGATAAAAATAGTTTAAATTTTTTTTAAAAGTTAATAATAATAACTATACGAAACAACCCCAATGAGTGCAAGTCGCAAGTCCAATTGTTATTGTCCGGATTATTTATTGGGTTGGCTATTATTTTATTTTCGACACAAGGAATCAAAACAAAATAAAATTCCGATAAAAATTTGATAAAAAAATATCATTGTTTTTTATTTCAACTTTCTAAAATCAATTTTTTAAAAATTAAATTTTTTATTTTTCATATTTTTTTTTATTTTTAATGAATATTTTTAAAATTATAAACATTTTTCTAAAAATAAAATATTTGTAAAAAAAAAATTTTAAGAATCAATAAATATATAAGAATACAAAAAATATACTAAATTTTTATATTTATTTTATTTAGTAAATTTTTTTTACAAATATTACACTTTCTAAATACATTTATGATAAGTGTATTTAAAAATTTTAAAAAATTACTTAAAATATTAAAAAAATTCAGTGATAGGAAAAATAAAAACTTCCAATTTTCTGATTCACAACCCCACTATGCATTTCCTTCCATTTTATAAAAAATCATCCAAGTTGGGAACTTCTAATTAAACACTTGATTTCTTCATACACCCACTACATGTATTATAAATCTTGTATCCTACACATGAATGTAGAAAGAAATCAAATGTGTAATTAGAATTGTTTCTCAAACCTTCAATCCAAACGCAAGTTCAACTCTAATCATAACATACTTGTACTATTATGGGAAGCAAAAATTTTTACAGATTTACAAAACATAGCAAACCACAGCACAATCCAAAAATCCCCACCAGCATGAAGAAGAAATTAAACAAAAGAATCTCAGCCGTCCAATAATTCAACAATCAACAAAATTCTTGAATTAGTTGATATCGTGATACAGAGCATCTCTGAATATTCACAGTCAATCTCATCGAGCCCATGATACAGAATCAATCTCATCCCTTGCCGACTTGTACAATTCAAGCCTTTTTGCACATTCTTGCCTCCTCTCCATCAATGCTGGATCTTCATCTAACAATTGTGCAAGCTGTTTAGCCTGAACATAGCAAAACATGACGACGTTATCAAACATCAACAGCATTTCATGGAAAAAAGGATTTGCATCCAAAAACAATTTCCAGAAACATTTCTCATGTTTGGTTGTGTTTTTTTCTGTACTGGTTTTCGTTTTCCTTGTTCTCGGATAGAGAAACAACAAAATGTTCAGAAACATCCTTCCCTTTTGATCTCAATATCATTTTTGTGCAAAGACAATTTTTTATAATTCAAAAACAACTGTCGAGAAAACACTAAAAAGTGAAACTAGCTGTGTGCCCCAAAAGATTGAACAAACTACATATACACACACCCAGTCAAACAGAGACACAGACGGTACCTCTTTCTTGCCAATTTGCGTGTAGAAGTGGTTGAGCAATGACTGCTTGGCCTCCTTAACCTGACAATAAACAACCGCCTTGGGAATGGTGTTCTTCAGTGTCTCACACACCATGGCCACATAAGAAGACACAGTCGACCCTATCCTCCTAAAGTGACCCTCAGCGTAGCGATCCACAGTTGAGGCAGCAGCAGCTGGGTTTCCTGCTTTCTCTACCTCCTGAGGTAGTTTCCGGAAGAAATCTACTGTCAGGTATGAAGACTCCATATCCACCAACCTTATAACGGTCTTCTTACTGTCATCCCGGAACCTTTCCAAGGCTTCACCAGCAGCAGCAGCAATTTCAGCTTGCAGAGTAGGAAACCGCCTCAATTCCTATCCCATCAGAAACACAAAATGTTAAAAACACTTTCTGATTAACAAGGTCAGTTAGCAGTACGATTCACAATTTGATATCAGTTTCAAGTAAAACGATTCAATTCACGCAGTAGAATCTTAAACTGAGTGAATTTTACAATTCAATTGCAATTTAGTTCTGTTTGCATAATGCATGACGTGACATTGTTTTCACAAAATAAAAGAAGAGATCAATTAATTATATTGATATACATGGTTTTAAAAACACATATACAGCTTAGTTATATTGACAACAATGAGCAGTAATGCTGCTTTTAAGTAGAAAACTATGTAGCTTCCACTAGTGGTTCACCTTAGTTTCTCCAATTGACTTTCTAACAAGTTCCTTCAAGACAAAGTGAACCTACATTTGAGAAGTCGTGGTCAGTTACGCATTCAGAGGCAATATTTGGATGAACTGCGGATACAGTTACAATAAAACCTGTGTCCACCAAAATAGTAGGCGACATTACTACTTACAGCATCAACTGAAGCTTCAGCAGGGCCCCTAAAATAATTTAATGCCCCATCAATCAGTCGTCGATAACCTTGCTCAGGTGCAATCAAGTGTGGTTGGTAACCATCTGCCTCTGAAACTATTTTCCTCACATTTTGCAGAGAAAGATGCCGATCTAATGGAAGCTTCCTTAAAGCAGCGGGAAGCTGGTTGTCAAATACTCCATAAATCCGATCACCTCCAGGTCGACTAAAATGAAAAAAAAAAAAAAACACATAAATAGTTATAGGCCCTAATCATATATTTGACATTGATATCCTGCAGCCTTACTGCTTGTTCATACTAAAGAAATAATTCAGCCTGGAAACCAAGGACTAGATGGCAATGAATGGGCTATTCTTTTTTTATTTATTTATTTTTTATATGGAAGTATGTTAAAAAGAAAAGGGTATACACAAAACACACTATACCAGCTATATCTAAAGGCCTAGAAATGAGCTGGGCTTAGGTCACCTTAAATTGATAAAAACCAAGTATCTCCATTTTTCCCAAAATAAATCAGTGGACCCCTCCCCCCCCCCCCCCCCCCCCCCCCCCCTCAAACAAAATAATTATGCACCATTCCCCACCCCCTATTGCAGCTTTGAGGTCATATATCCAATAAGAAGAAGATAAAGTGTTTACCCTCCTTCTAGATGCTCCTTAAATATACGGTCAAAAGCGCGGCAAAGTTCCAAGATTGTGTACAGTTGAGCCTGGAACATAATATTTCAGTTATTGACAACACAAACAGTGTCTCATTCAGGAATAATGACGAGGTGAAAACAACTCACCCCTGCATCAACAGCAATAGGCCTACCGAGGTGGTCCAACTCAGATTCAAGTTCATCAATGCTTTTGTTAATCAATGATGTGATACTTGGTATTCTTGCCCTAATTACAGACTCCAAGTGCTGAAATTAAAAAGTCTCAACAAAATTATAACATATTTATTCGCAAAGGAATCTGAAAATATGAATAGGTTACACGATGTATACCTACCTTGGAGAGAAGTTTTGCAAGATACTCTGAACCCATTTTATTTGCCAAGTGTCCATAGTCGGGACTTGTAGCAAAGTATTCACGCTCCTTCCGCCTTGCAACAACCATGTCAATATTTTTATTTATATCAGCTTGGGAACGATTCACAATTCCCACCCAGGGGTGTTGCAGACGATAGGATCTCCCTTCAAGAACCTTCAACCATATCATTGATTCAGTCCAACAAATATAGAGAGCAGAACGAAGCTAGAAAAAACTGGTGATCAAGAAGTATTTTCATAATGCCTTGTCTGCATTTAAAGAAATTGCACAGGAGAAAATAATAAAAAGATAATTTAATGAAACATGTAATGAGGTCTTATTCCATCACTTATCATGGACTTAATTTCTTGAAATTATTTCCCTTAAAATGAAATAAATATTAAAATCAATCATAGCCCTGACCATCATAAAGATAAAAGAAACCTCAATAAACACGGGGCCAATATAACACTAAAACTTATTAAGATAATTGCACAGAGAGAGAGAGAGAGAGAGAGAGAGAGCCTACCTCTAATGCATTAGTTCCTTTATCCATCAGATCTAACTTTGTCAAAACACCAAATGTTCGATCACCTGAGCAAGTTGCAAAACAAATTTATAACACAATATCCAAGCAATTTAAAATTAAGCAAAAATTTCATAATTTAACTGTAATCAACAGTAAGCAGAATATACCAGAGGGATCCACCTCCCTTGCAAGTTTGATAGCATCCGATGTTGCTATGTCTTGATTGGCCGGAGATATTGCCAATATGATGGAGTTAGGCTGCAGAAACCATACATTAATTAATTAGTGCCACAATAATCTGCAACCGAGGCCGTTTCAATTGAAACTAGCAATGCATATGCCACACATGTAATTGTTCATGGCAAAGCAAACAGGTAAAATCAAACAAATAACCAAACGATACCAATGCTACAAACCAGAATGCTTCATTGGATTTGTCTGGAAGACTTCACACATAAGTAGACTTGTTGATTATAGTTGTGAATCGTGATAAGATAACAACATTGGTGAAACTAGCAATGCATATGCCACACGTGTAATTGTTCATGGCAAAGCAAACAGGTAAAATCAAACAAATAACCAAACAATACAAATGCTACAAACCAGAATGCTTCATTGGATTTGTCTAGAAGACTTCGAACATAAGTAGACTCATTGATTATAGTTGTGAATCGTGATAAGATAACAACATTGGTGAAAAGATAACAACATTTGACACACTGATCACTTTGGAGGTCTCTTATTTCCCATAGCAGTCATGAGACCTTCGTAGATCTATTCTTTATATAAATTTCAGCTAATTTTTTTCCCTTTCTTTTCTTTTAATTTCCACCCTTTTTATAGCTCAATTAGTACTCATTAAAACTTAATTAGTCTTAAAATCATGATTGGTTCATTCACTAAGATAGTGAATAAGGACAATGAAGTTAACCATAACAATCCCAAGGGTAAGTGCATTCTATTTAAAAAATAATAGATATTCATCATTACCTTTTCAACATAAGATCGCACCATGTTTTCAATGTCTTGAACAATGCTTTCAGGCTGTCCCTCTGCAAAGAACAAACCTCTTTATTCATGACTGGGAGGACATTTATATCAATTCAAAGTTCTACACGAAAATAGAAATTATGTAGAACATACCAACAGCAACTTTTGTCAGACCAGGCAAATCAATTAAGGTCAAGTTGACAACTGCCACACAAAAGCAACCACAAAATGGTGTCAGTGAAGTATATTGTGTGTATATATATAAGGTAAATTCTTTAATACATATACCCTAGTTACGACCTTATGTCATCTTTGGTTATGACCCATTGTAGTGTTGGTTGACTTAGTTATGACCTATTGTGCTTGTTATTTGGATATGAATGAAGACGTCTTTGGTTATGCCTTAAGTGGTGTTTGGTTAGGATCCATTATGGTCCCTTTGGTTATGACTGAATATAATTTGATTATGACCCAAAGTGGTATCAACACTACAAAATGTCATAACTTGCATCTCTTTTGGAGGGTGAGCATTGTAGAATCTCCCATATAAAAATATTTATGTAGATGCATAGATATATAAATACGGAGAAAACAAGAGAGGGCATTGTCATATAGTAGAAAAAAACACAATAGGAATAGACCTATATATGTTACAGAGAGAGAACAACATGAGAAAAGTGAGATATTTAATATAAAGATTATTTCTCATTTTAGAATCATAATGCTAAAAGTTAATCATATAAAAAAAGCAAACTTTTACAACAACAAAGCAGTATAAGGCTTCCAAGGAGTTCAAGTGCACGAAAGAGAAACCACAAGGTGAAATTGACTATCTCAAACCAAGATCACAAATTCTTACAACTGCCAAATACATGTCCAAATACTTAACTAAATGAAAACCATCAGCATGTTCACATCTCCATTGTGTTTATTGAGTGCAAAAGAACCAATCAAAACTTAAACCTCAATGTAACATGTAATTAAAAAGAAACAAATAAAATATACTCACTTATATGTATCTACCACAAAACATAAAAAGATGATCTACAAGAAGTTTCAATACAGCATTCATCCCTAAAATATAATGAAGAAACAGAAACCCAATTCATCCAAGTAACGGTTTGCAGCAATATTTATTAGGAATTTAGGATACTAATAATAATAACATACTATGCACTGCCAACAACGACAAAACAACATGAGACCATCTTTGTTCAAGGTGAAGTCAAAATTCGCATTGGACAGATGGAACGAGGGTATCATCTGCATCATGAGGTGAAATGGGACTACACATTGCAATCCCATATTAAGGCATACTAATGTTGATCAAGATTGTGACTCATCCAAAGTACAAATAAAAAAGAACAAAAAGTAATTTCAGCTTGGTATGCTCATTTGAAATAGTTTATTTCTAGATAAAATTCTCTCCCACAAAAACTATCCAATTAGTTCAAACAAGTAAACATGGTTCATTTACATTTACAAACTTCAAAACCAAAATATTTTCAAACTTCAATGGCATATAGTACTCAGTCAAACATGTACTGGACTCAATTACTTGAACTTTTCAAAAGCTTAGAATTATGGCTTCACATGTACCATTCAGAGTGCTCATGTCACTTTTATATTAACAAGGGGATGCAGGCATTTCACGCAGGTAATGACTACCCAATTCAAGATTCTTCTTTGCATCTTTATTTAGAACATATCCCAAGATAACCAAGTAGTATCATTTTTTCAATTCAGTAACAAAGAAATTTGTTTAAAGCAACTTGAAATATAAACCAAATGTTTGTGGAACTCTTAAAGAAAGAAAAAATGGAAGCAAAAAAAAAAAAAATGTAGAATCACATGATGTGTCAAAGGACCAATAACAAGCGGACAAAAAGGAGGTGGTTTTCAACGAGCCTCGTAATGTATTTGTTTTACCATGCCAACCAGCAATTACAGTTAAAGAGTAACCCACCATTTGGAGAGTATATACTAAGATGAATCGGAACAGGAGAAATCTGTTTCGACTTTCCTGTCACCCTATCAGTTTCATCCTGAATTTCCTTGCGAACCATGGCTGCAGAAGAGAATCAGATTGCAAAAGATCAGTCACAGTGCATCAGTATAAACTATAGTTGCCAAGGAAAACAAGAATAAAAACAATGTCAACCATTAGCGGACAGGAGAAGGGTTGGCGATGGCCCCTACAAAGATCCAAAATCCCATGTAAATTATACTGTTTTGCTCCCCAAGGGCCAAGGAAAACTTGTATGGAGTTTGATAACCCCACAAAGATGTGGCCCTCATAATTTATATAACTAAAAAATTTCAATACAATTGAAATTCATTACACTCCTGAACTCAAGTCCAACTTGTTTAATCTCATAACCCCATTACTTGTATTTGTTATCAGAATCTTACAATTTGCAATTCAATTCGCAAATTATGCAAAATCAATACGAACTATGGATGAACCTATTTTCAAAGTGAATCTATGGTGCATTGGATGATTCACAATCAATTCACGATTCAATTCACCTTTTACAATTCATCCAATTTTTAAAACTATCGTGTCCAACATATATTGGTTTTTTGCCTCCCTCTTTTTAGTGAAAATGAAATAATAAACAGTAAAAATCATTTGCAGCAGAAGTTACATACCAAAATCACTGAATTTCCTTCGAGGAAGATGAGAAAACTCAGCATAATCCTGCTGTCCGTCATCTATCTTGTACAGTTGCAACACCAATGGCCGCCTTGTGACAATCCCTGAAAACACCCAAAAACAACTTTTATTAAAAAATATGAGATCACAAATAAAAAAATATCAAGTTAATTAAGTAGAATAATTATATGACTGAAGAACACAAAATTTATAACAAAAGCAAAGAAATCCTAACCAGATCCTCGAGGAAGGAAATCTCTTCCAACTATGCTCTCCAATACTGAAGATTTTCCAGAACTCTGATCTCAGCTCAAAACAAATCAAAACAAAAAAATTCAGATAAGGAAATAATCTATTTTCAACCATTACTCAAAATTAGACAAATGGAGGGAGACCCATTTCATTTACCCAAATTCTCCTTTACTCCCAACTCCTAGCATCCACTCAAAACTTAACAATTGGCAATTTTACTCAAATGAAGCTTTTTACCCAAACTTCTACTCAATTTTAGTAAAAGTACAAATAAGGATTGCAGATAGCCTAAGCATAATCCATCACTCAACTAACAAATCCAATAATCCAATTGTAATCTCTCTCTTTATCTCTCAATTCGTTATAAATCTATCATTTTTCTCCGTGCTTCTCTATCTCTCCCTAAAACTACCAATCTTTCTCTAAAAAATCTCAGCCAGTAGAATAATAATTATGAGAAGCTTAAATTCAGCTTCAATCGAGTCAAAACCCTAAAACAAAATCCTCTTTCTCTATCATCTAAAAGAACTGAATCGATAGTGCAAAAGGTATACCTGGCCACCAACGACGGCGACAGAGGGAAGAGCGTCCCAGAGAGAAGAGAACGAGGTGTCGCCACCACCGTGGTCTCCGAGAGCAGTACAAGCCCTCTGGATGCGATTCACCAAACCGATCAAGCTCTCCATGGTAGCCATCTTCTCAAAACCCTAACAGATCTCAGTTCAAAACCCTAGAAACTTCAACACGAAGAGCTTAGAAGAAGATGAAGCACACAGAGAGAGAGAGAGAGAGAGAGAGAGAGAGAGAGATTTAGAGAGAGAAAGAGACAAGAAGAGTGGACTCGTAATCAACGCAGAGTGACAGAGCGTCAATGAGAGAGAATGGGTGATCGTGATGAGTAGAGTTGATCGAAGAAATGTATAGTGTGCGCCAGGTGCGCAATGTTTGTCTTTTTTTTTTTTTTTTTGGCCTGGTAGTAATTTCCAACGGTTTGAAATTGGGGTGGGTGGGTGTGCAATTTGATTGCGACGTTATCTACCAACGGTTTGAAATTTTGAAATTTCGAATCCTATGCCATTTTGTCGTTTAATGATTTTAAAAATTTTATAATGTGGTATATGGACGTGAAGTTTCGTTTAAAATAAAATGATTTTTTAATTTTTTAATTTTTTAAACTATTTTAATTTTGGGGTTAAAATGCTTTGTTTGGAAAGTGAATTGGTTTTTTTAATTTTTTTTTGAGAGAAATAATGTAATGATTATGGGTTGGATGTGATATTTTGTCTTATTAAACTAAAAAAATTATTTTATTTTTTGTGACTATTTTAGCCCCAAACTCACCCAAACCATCTTTCCAAATGAAGCCATAATATGGGTCTTATATTTATGTGAGATATTTAGTAAAAAATTTTGAGTCTCTAAATTGATGATGTGACATAATTTCAGATATTTTTTATATTTATAATCTATATAATAAGTGAGGTCAATAATAAGGTCATAACTAATATTAGTAAACTAGTTAGTATACTAAATGATGCACGTACTATTAGTATATTAATTAATGTACTAATTGATGATATTGCATAATTTAAGATATTTTTTGTATTTATAATTTATATAATGAGTGAGATTAATAATAATGTCATAATTAATGCTAGTACATTAGTTAGTATACTAATTAATGTATGTAGTATCACCGTTTTGCCATTGCAATGGCAAACTTAGTCCAATTATGCTTTTGTTAAAGTTGTTATTTGATAAAGTTGAAAATTTAAAATTAAAATTTACAAATTAAGTGTTAAGGTCTCATTTGATATGTGCTTATTTTAGTTTAAAAGTCAAAAAATTACTAAAAAAATCAAAAAAACCTAGAATCTATACTAAAAAGTCAAAGATTCTTTTTTTTCTCTACTTTTTATACTCCTTCCGTCCCAAAATATTAGTCTCTTATTCCATTTTTCATTGTCCCAAAATATTAGTCCCTCTTCAAAAATCAAGTATAAAAATAATATAAATTTTCTATTTTGCCCTTCTTTTAAATTAATAAACAATACAAAAAGTACAATTATGACATTGATATTCTCAAAAAATGTACTATCAAGAGGATAATTTTGGAAAATCAACTTTTTTCAAATGCAATAATTGTACTACCAAAAAAAGTTGGATTCCCCAAAAGGGATCATTATTTTGGGACGGAGGGAGTACATCTTTTCGTAAAAAAACAAAAAGTTATTCAAAACATACTAGTTTTTTTTACCTCGTATTTTAGTTAAAATATCAAAAAGTTACTAAAATAGCATGTTCTCAAACGAAGCTTAAAAATTGAATATTAAATTTTTTAAATTAAAAATAAGTTGTTTGATATGTATAAAAATCAAATTTAAAATTTATTATTTTTAAATTATATACTTTTATTTATATATTGTCATAGTAGTGGTTGTGGTAGTAGTCATAGCGGTGATGGTGATGGTGATGGTGATGGTAGTGGTAGTGGTAATGATAGTAGTAGTGGCATGGTAATGATGATAGCGATGGTAGTAGTAGTAAATATGATGGTGTTTATCGCAACAATGATAATGGTAATGAAGGTGATGTTAGTAGTGGCGGCGACAGTAGTGGTAATGGTGGCGGTAGCATGGTGGTAGTAACAGTAGCGGTAATATTGGTGGTGTTGGTAAAAGTATGGCATGGTGGTAGCAGTAATGGTAATGGTGGTGGTAATAGTAGCGGTGGCATGGTGGCGGTGGTTGTTGTATTGGCGGCGGTGGTGGTGAGTTTATAATAATGTATATTAATACTTATGTTTAGTGTTTATAAAATATGGTCTAATGTGTATTAATACTTATGTTTAGTATTTTATATGACTTAAATTTTTAAAAAAATTTAGACTATATTTTAAAAGGTACTTAAATTTTTAAGTGGTAGCAATTATAATTAGCAAACGGACTTAATTGATTATCACTAATTAATTTAATTTTAAATGATAAATCATATTATCAAACACTTTCTAAATGAGGTTATTGTTATTATTAGTTGTGGGTGGGGGTTAAGATTTTAACTTAAAAATTTTAAAATAATTAAAAAAATAAAAAAAGTTAAAGATTTTTTATTTATTTATTATTTTTTTAGGGAAATTTATTAGAAAGTCCCAGCTGGGTAAATTATGTTTTGTTTGGTCTCACAAATTTTTTGTTTGATTAGTAAGTCCATGTTAGGATGGATATCTTACTGTTTACTCATTCTTTGAATTTACATTGTTATATGGTGGACGAATATGCCCTCACATAAATTGTGGGATGTGTTTGTTTTATTTTGGGTATGTATAATCCCACGTTTGGTGGGAGAGGTGGAAGTGTGAGATCTTGGTGGGGATGTATGTATAATCCATTTTAGGGTTTGTGTTTTGTGGCCAATATCATCTATGACAGTCCACCATTGCTGGGTTTAACGTTAACACCGTCGGCTTCCCACAGGTATGGTCCACATGTTGTATTCACGCACCATTGTTCACGTTCACGTTAACCCGATTATGAAAATGTGAAAACATTTAATCAAGTGCATGTAGTCTCATCATGGTTTTAGTTTTAGATATAGGTATCAACTTTTGTTTTTTAGCTTTTTCTCTCGTCTTCTCCTTTTCCCATATCTTATGTTTCTTCTTTTCTTTCCATTCTCTTTTTCTCTCTCTCTTCCCTGTTTTTCTCTTTCTAACTTTTTTTTTCTTTGAGTGATCCATCAGTGTTTTACAACATATAAGTAAAAGGTATTTGCAGTGATACCTCACCATTGTTCACGTTCATGTTAAGCCGGATTCACACACCATTGTTCATGTTCACGTTAACCCGATTCACGCAACATTGTTCACGTTCACGCGCCATTGTTCACGTTCACGCGCTATTTTTGAGTTCCGGGTCATCACGTCGTAGACATTGTTCACGTTCACTTCGTAGCAACTAGTCCACTACCATTACGCTAAGTCGGATTCACAAGAGACACCTCCAACCAACCAACCAAACTAGTGTTCTTCACACCACAGCACTCAACGTTAACTACAACCACACCACCTCTAATATGCACAAACTCTGGGTCAATTATTCATTCAATCTCTTTCGTCTGTTTAGGGATTATGTTGATTTGAATTTGCGAAATGTAGAGGGGCAATTCCAACGATTACTAAGGTTTACGTCGAACCTAGCCACCAAATCGTCTCCCAATTTGGGGATAATTCCTATTTCCAAAACAGTTAAACGGGTCTAACCAATTTGATTTTCCGAGTCATCACATTTTCAAGTTCGGGCCCTAAAAAAAAATCCGATTCACGCACCCACATTGTCACGACCCCATTCCGCCCCTAGTAGAATGGTGCCGTGATGGCCAGTAATCCGAGATTACCAAAGGCCAACTTTCAAAATTCACATACAATCAGAGTATTACATATGGGGCTGACATGTGCGGAAGCAATATATACAAATCTAATTAGTCCATAAGAGCAGTGCATAAGTTAAATAAAATGGCATTCATCTTTACATAGCTTTAATACAACAAAATGAAGTACAAAAATATATCTTGACCAAAAGGCTTCTCAGCCATCGAATACAAAATACAATAAAGTACAACTAAGAAGCATAATCTTCAAGATGTAGCAAAAGTGCAAAATCCAAAAAAAGTGGCAAGTACTTCTAGGCGTCACCGCCGTCCTGCTCGTCACCTACATATATATAGAGAGGGGTGAGCTTGGATACTCAGTGAATGGTATAAATAATAAAGGGGTTTACATGAATGATATTCGAAATCTTTATCAAATCAAAGTATATCACATCTTGTACAAAATCCAAGGGCAAATCAAGCTTATCTAACAAATCTTTCAAGTTTCAACAATTAAAGTCTTTCAAGGTTTTCAAGTTCCAAGGGATGACATTAACAAAGGCTGTGCTACAAGTGCTTATAGTCCCCTAGCACGCACGGACTTTTCAAGATTGTGCTAAAAATGCTTATAGTCCCTTAGCACGTACGGACTTTTCAAGATTGTGCTAGAAATGCTTATAGTCCCCTAGCACGTACGGACTTTTCAAGATTGTGCTACAAATGCTTATAGTCCCCTAGCACATACGGACTTTTCAAGATTGTCAAAACCAAAGCTAATACTTGATACACCAAAATAGGGATAGTCATTCATGCTTAACAAAATACTTTTCCAAAACAAGCAAGGCAAAATTTTATCAAAACTTAATAATATAACTTTATTAAAAATACCACTCACATAGTTCTTCAGACATCGGGGCTACAGGCAAGGATCCAAGTCCTACAAGCACATAACAAATCCCATTGAATGCACTATCAAACAAGCTTTACATGAATGCAAGTGACCTCGGCATTCTTTCAAAACTAAGGTGATCCAAAACAAAACACTGTTCCTCATCTCGGGAAAACATAATGGGCACCAACCAGATCTTGGCCGAGGTCCCACACCTCCTTGCCGAGGTGTGGTCCTGATGGCCACATCCAAGGAAATGAAGTCGGGAAAAACTGGGTTCCCTTTTCTTGAAAAAATATGAACATGAAGAACATGGATGCGAAGATCATACCGTATCATTACAAAATCTGAGATTTCATGATATGAATTCAAAAAAAACATGGACCTGGGTACCCATACTCGAAGATTTTATGAAAACAAACACAAAAACATGAATCTCAATGTAAGTTTTTGGATCAACCAAGGCTTTTTCTTCAAGAACACATGAACACTATTTTCTCTTTCTAAAACCAAACTTTAAATCGATGCATGGCTTGCAGATCAGGTTCGATCATGCAATGCAACTAGATGATTAATAAGAACAACAAGAGTAGATTAAGAATCTAACCTCAATACACGAATCTAGCGGTTTGATCTCGAGGAATCAAGCTCGAAAGCCCGCTCCCTCACTCTAAAACTCCTTCTTCTTCCTCTAGAGCTTCTCTCTCCTCACAAACAAAGGCATATAGCAAATGATACATTTCTAGGTCTGCTGGCTGACTTAACACTCAGCTGGGACAAGTGGCACTACCGGGTTGGTTCTCCTCAAAAAGGTGGCTGAGCGAAAAGACAAGACTATGACAAAGTGTGTTCAACAAGCAAGATGGCATGGACACTCTGGCGGGTAATGATCTCGGCTAAGAACAAGACATCGGCAAGTAGGGGAATAGTGATCTCGGCTAGGAGGGACAACACTTGACTAAGTTGTGCCACACCTTGGCCTAGATGTGCCACACCTTGGTCTAGATCATACCACTCCAGGACAAGATCACTTAGGTGCAAAGGTAACATCTCGGCCTTGGTGATGAACACCTCGGCCTAGATAATGACATCTCGGCCAATATGTCAGGGCGAAGGTAGAGGTCAAACAAAGTGGTTCCAAGATAATTCTAGACTGAAGATGACCTCGGCTAAACTCACACCAAGCAAGGTACAAAACAGGCGAGAAACACTTAAGCAAGACAAATCAAAGTTTGCAAAGATGTAATATATCAAGACAGGATCATGTAATATATGCAAGTATGACTAGGGTAGAGTGAGGGTCGTTACACACATCGTACCAACACCCAAAACCAATGTGGTCCCACATTAACACAGTGCCACAACCCCAAAACCTACTAGTACGCTTTTCTTGGGTATGTGAACCACAAACACCATCATTCCCATAAACACGCCTCATAAATTTAAATTAACACATTAGTGGCAAAATTGTAAACAACCTGTCATAAGGACTAAATACTTTAAAAGAAATAACTTAGGACCAAATGGGTTACAAGATGACAATTTGGGATTTATTAGTCAATTCCACATTTTTTTACACATTTTTTTTTTGGGTTAGAAATCAAAAATCATTTCAAACATATATATATATATATATTTTTTTTTTTTTCATTTCATATTTTAACTAAAAAAATTTGTTCGCAAATAGTGCACTCCTACAGTTTTCATCAAATATGCCGGTCATTCGGTGAAGAGTAAATTTTCTTCAAATTCATTCCAAAATCCAGTTATTCGGGAAGTCGTCTGGCCAATCGTCCACCAATGGTCGTATCCAAAATTTGATGAAAGCATAAACACAGACTCGATTTAATGAAATTTTTAGGCTCCATTTGGTAAGCCTCTCAAATTATAGTTTCACCTATTGATTTGAGTGTAGTATTTGTTTTGAGCTTTCAAATCATAATTTTACACTCATCTCAAAACTCAATTCAAAACATAATCATTACTTTTCAAAACTTCTAACCAAACACATAATTCAAAATTCTTTTCAAAACTCAATTCAAATCAATATTTTAATTTTTTAAATATTTTTAAATATTTTAATTTTTAAATATTACCATTTTAATTTTTTAAATTTTAAAATATTTTATAAAAACAAATTCAAACTCTATTTTATAAAAATATTTTTAAATATTTTAATTTTTTTGTTATGTATTTGATTACGATTTGAATATAGAGTTGTGAAAGTAGTATGAAGTTTCGAATTATGTGTTTAGTTATGAGTTTTAAAAATAATTTCTTAATTGAGTTTTGTTTTATGTGTTTGGTTACAATTTGAGTGTAGAGTTGTTTTTAAATTTAAAATATTAAAATTTTAAATTATTTAAATTTTTTGAATATTTATTTTTAATTTTTTACTTATTAATTTTTTTAGATTATTTAAATATTTATGATTTAAATTTTTTGAATATTTATTTTCAAAAAAAAATTATTTCCTTTGTAGTATTTTCAATTAAAAAATTGATTAATGTTATTTTCTATTAATAATAAATTTTTTTAATTGAATTTTAAAAAGAGTTTGGTTATGAGTGTTGATCAGAATTTTCAATAGTGTGAAAGTAGTGTATTTTGTTATGAGTTATAACAATTTGAATTAAGTTTTGAAAACTCTTTCAAAAACTCATAACCAGACAAATTTTCTTACTCCACATGACAAATTTTCTTACTCCACATGTCAAATCAAACTTTCAAAACTCAATTTTACATACAATTCAAAACTCAATTCAATACTCTATTAAAAAATCATAACCAAACAAATTTTCTACACTCAAATCATAATTTCACAACTCACAAACTCAAAATACAACTGATACTCTCAAATCATATTTACAAAACTCTACCGAACGCAACCTTAGTTTTTCCTTCATTTGATATGTGTTTTGATGCAAACGTTAGAGTTGAAAAAATAGAGTTTATTTTATCAAATTTAAATTTGATGAAAAATCTGAGTAAGAGTTGGAGACACTCGAAAGAAATAGTTATTTTAATAAAATTCTTTAAAGTTAGCTATATGTAAAGAGTCTTTGGAGACTCTTTAAATATTGTGTGTATAGAGTTAAATAAAAAGTAGGGTTGGAGTACATGGATAAAAAATAAAAATAAAGAATTATCCTTTTTAGATTTTAGCTAGTAAAAAATAAATAGTATGATTAGAAATGCTCTTACCTAGATAAATTATATATTTTTGTTATAGATTTATCAAAATTTTACTATAGTTTTATTTTTTTTAATTTGAATAATCTGGTACTTACGTTTTAAGTTTGTTTTAAATTTGGTCATTTTACGCACATAATAGTTAATTTTTCTTGGATACATCTCAGGAGACGAATACATGTTACGAAATTATTAATTTTAAAGCCCAATTTATGCTATCTAAAAAAAAAAAAGAAAGCCCAATTTAAATTAAATGACCAAATTGAAATTGGTTTAAAATATTGACACTCAATTGTTTTATGTAACTAAAATAAAATTGAGAAAATTACAGAGAAAAAAAACTCTTATGATTAGACTCTCCTTACAAAATAAATCTTAAATTTTTTATTTTATCAATGTAAATCGTGATCTTTTGACCTGTCTATTTATATTAAATAAAATGACATAAAAATTGTATTTTAGCATTAAACTAAACAAAAAAAAATAATATTTTAGATATTTTATGTACACCTACGTTGAGTTTAATAACTAATTTTTTTTTCATCGATTTTACTTAATGAAAATAGGTTAATGATTTGATTGAAAGCAAATCCAATGATTAGAGTTTAAATTGACAAAATTAAAAATTCTAAGTTTATTTCGTTATAAGGGTTAAATTCTAGAATTTTTTAAATTTTTTTTTAATACAATTTAGATCAAACTATAATGGGAAAAGTATAATTTATCATGATCATCATCATATAATTAGTTAAGCGATTGTATTTAAAAAATAATAAAAATAATTAATATTTTAAAACAATCTCAATCTATTAATTTAATTTAAAGTTACATCAAAGATGATAAAATAAAATACATAATTTAATAAAATATGATAAATTAACATTAATCATATTGATATGACATATTATAGGGACAATATGTAAACTTCGTAATGTGTCAAATTTGACACAATATAAATAATCAAACAAAATTTAAACCGATAAATAACATATTGTTGAAGTCAATTTTCTTTATGCTCCATATATCAAACTATAGTATTAACATGATTATAAGAATATTGTGAGAATGGTCTTATTGTCACTTCCACCATGAGCGGTATTATGCTTCCAAAACAATAGGACACATAGGTTTATAAAATTAATATATAGTAAGAAATTGTCTTTCTTTTAATTTTATATTTTGGGTAGGGACAGAATAAATTTAAAATTGTTCTTCCCTGATTGGGTACACTTTAAGGTGACCGAGGTCTTATATTATATTGAATTTGATCATGATTTTGGTCCATTATTTAAATTGCCGGTGTTATTTTATATGATATTAAGTATGGTAACTTATGTCACGAGTATTAAATAAGTATTAGAATAAGTTTTTTGGGCGGTTATTGCACAAGTCTATTGTAGTTTGTATAACTAAAAAGGGGAAAAGTGTTTATTTAACATGAATGGTGGAGTATTTCAAGAATATCATTTGAGTAATTGTTGGCCCTAACAATTCAAATCATTTTTTTCTAAAAAATGAGTCACCTTCTAGTGAGTTTACGGTTGATTACTCAAATTCTAAAAAAAATATCAAATATTTTACACAATACCCAAATAGGTGTAGATTTATTTGAGTATGGAATTATGTAGTGTTGTAAAGAATATTTGATAATTTATCAACAATGATATATCCCTCTAAAACGAGAGCTCTAGTGGGGTGGAAAGTCAAAAAAAAAAAAAAAAAAAGAGGATAAAAACATCACATTAGATGGGTCCCATATACACATTAGATTTATTAGAGTTCACAAATTAGAGTTCCAAAACATTTTTAGATAATTTATTTTGAGTATTGCTATTAGCACCCCATTAATTATTTTAGACTCCTATTTTTTAGTTTTTTTTTTAAAATTACAATAATAACCTCTAATGAAATTACTAAAAATGATATCAATAATTTTGGGATACCTCATCTCACAATTAAGCCCACACACCCACTACATCATGAGTTATGCTTTATGAGAGCACGCACTTCTATCACCACCCGTCCATCTTCCTCAAATCCCACATTCAAAACCTACCCACCTTCAAAACCCTAAAAACTCTTTGACGGCAATATTTTGGTGGTAACGGTGACAACCATTTGATTACCTACATTTCTCTGGCGATGACAAAGAGTGAAAGTTTTTTTGGCAATCACAACTCCATGAGACGAGAAGAGTATAACAATAAAAGCTTAGAAAAGATTCATAACTTTGATGGTGTTCTTAGCTTAGAGCAGATTGGCCTTGTAAGGATAAGTTTCTTGAAAAAAATGACAAAAATAATAAAAACTGTTTGTCATTTTTTCGGGACTGAACTCTCGAACATATGATCGAAATTCGAGAACACTTGCCCGAATATTGTTCATTTGTTAAGGAACGGGTAATCAAACATTTCTTATTTGTTTAAGAACAGATAACTGAAACTTGTGAAGATTGCAGAACCCACAAAAGGGAAATTTTGAATCAACAACACAAAATCCTATATTTATTTTCTCAGGTCATGAACAAGTATGTAGAGATGATATAGTAATCACTTTTGTAGATTTTGTTAGGGTTTTGGAGAGAGAGGTTTTTTGGGGTATGGGGGTGTGTATTAATTGAATTGGTAGAATATTTTCACAAAGATAATTTTGGTATTATTTGAGAGAAGAATTTTTTTTTAAGGATTCTTGAATTTATAAGTAGAGGTCCAAAGAAATGAAAGGTTCAAAATAATTAATAGAGCGCTAATAGCAATACTCTTCATTTGGGGTCTCTAACATTACTGATTGACAATAAAATCCTTTACTGTTAAAGTCGGCATCCGTTGACCCGTTTAAATCCCTTATTTTTATTTTTATTTTTATTGTAACTTGCTTTTTAAAAAGTTTGTGAATAACGTTTTGGATCTGTTTATTAAATAAGTCGAATTTGATAATATTACTCGATGTTAGACTCGATTATTAAATAAGTCTGGTTTGATAAATTATTTTTTTCGCAAATTTTTTTTAAAAGAAAATTGATGATAAATCTAATCTAAGAAGGGTATAAAGTATTAGATTCAGTGAATATTTTTTGTTGGTGAGAGGCCTACCATTTGTGAAATAATTTTGTGAGAAATCTCTTTTATTGTTTTGAAGGACATTTTGTTTCTAATTTTATCCTTTAATTTATTTGTTGACTTTTTTTTACTAGTTGTTCAAATTCATATCTATCTGTTCAAATTTTTTGACTATCTGTTCAATTTTTTTCTATATCCATTCAATTTTTTTTCATATCTGTTCAATTTTTTTGACTATTTGTTTAATTTTTTCTCTTATCTGTTTAATTTTTTTCCTTATCTATTCAAATACCTATCTAAATTTTATTATCTGTTCATTTTTTTTTCTATATGTTTTAATTTTTTATCTGTTTAAATTAAAGAGAGGAGATAGTGCAAGTTATCTCTCTCTCCTCTAATTTGTGCAATCTGTTTCATCATTATCAATAACAATAACAACAAAACAATAACATCTAATCTGCTTACAATTTCAAATTTTCAAACATAGCATGATGATCAAAACAACTCTGCAACTACTTGATCGCAGAAATGAAAGAAAAAAACAATGATAAAGGTTGTGAAACACATCGAGAGAAGTGACGTGAGTAGTTTTTTGAGCTTTGGTTTGGTGGTAGATCTTGAATCTGGGACGCCATTGTCACTCTAGATCCAATCCATTAACTTCACGACGATATTGATTTGAAGATCATCGAGGGTGATGGTCTTGCCAGTGAGGGTTTTCACAAAGATCTATATCTATAGGATTAATCAACAACAAAATCATATATGATTCAACTATTGAAATTGTTGGAAAATCGCTTTGTAAAAAATCTTATTTTTTGCTAACTTTGAGCATTAATTGAGGTAGGACTCAAGCGTTATTTTTAATATTTCTAAATTGGGTTCATGTTTAACGCCGCGTAATAAATAACATCGTGTATTTGGTTGCTTAAAACCATTTCCAGATGAATGAAAATTCAATGTGCATTTTCGGGTTCGTGGATATGGCTTTAAGTGGGTTTCCTACACATTTGTGAAATGTATTTGTCCCACATTGAAAAGGCTTAAGGATTTATATGGGTATATAAACTCTAGCTTGGGATACTTGGGATGTGCCCCAAGGGGTACCCAAGTTTGTGGAAGGGTAAGGTTATGGGTGAAGTAGGCTAGATCCATTAGACCTAAAATAAAAAACATGCGAGTGCGCCTCTTCCGCTGTCTGTCCGGTCAGTCGAGCGGACTAGGCTGGGCTTGGGCTTTAGTGCGTAGTATGAGGTGTAACAAAAAATATTTGTATTTTATTTATTTATTTTTAATTTTGTTTTCAAAATTCAAAATAAATTGGTCAAGATTTTTTCCTCCACCCAAACAAGTTTAAAACTCCACCCCAACAAGTTCATACCTGTTAAAATTCAAATCGAACAGATATGTTTCGCTCCAGACAGGTTTTATACTTATTGAACCCACCCGAACAGGTTTTCTACCTGTTGAATCTGTCCGAACAGGTTTTTATCTATTGAAACCTGTTCTAAAAAGCCACAATTTTTTCTATAAATAGCCTGCCATTCCAGCAATTCTTGGTATCGAAATTTTCCTAACATTTCTTCATTTCTTCTTCTGTTCATCCTCCTATGCTTCTGCATCTGTCTACCATTTAGTTTCTAAGAAGAAAAAGAGAGAGTTACAGCATTGTTTGATTCGTCAGACATGATTTTGTAGTGCTGCAAATAAAGTAGTAGTTGTTGCATCTTGGGAAGTAGACGCCGTTAAATCTCGAAGCACCAGAGTGAGGGTGAAATCTACTTTAAAAAAATTGTGTTCAACACAAGTCCCGATTTATTTTTTCTGTAAGCATTTAATTCAGAATTTAATTTATTAAATTATTTTCTAGATTATTTTTTTAATTTTATTTTTTATTTTATTTAGTCGATTAATTTACACACATATACATCCACTATGGGAATAACAATCTTAAAGTAGATTTTTTATTTTTTTTAAAAATGTATTTGCGTGTTAGAGAGACGAATATTTTGTTTTGGGAAATTAAATAGTCATATACTGTTTATCATTGGAAATTTGTTATAAAATATTATTCTGTATATTTTGTGTGTAAATTCTATTATGTATAAATTTGTGATTGGTGTATTATTATTTCGTTAGAAATATGAATACTGAAACAAACAGTACTAAGACTCTTTGTACTCCGACCCCCATACTCGTTGTGCCAGTGATGACTTCGGCAGTACCGGTAAATCATGGGGAGAAGCTAAAAAAATTCAATGGAAATGATTTTAAAAGATGGCAACAAAAGATAATGTTTTATCTTACGACATTGAATTTGGCTCGCTTCATTGATGAAAAAGCTCCGATACTAAACGAGGGAGAAGCAGACCGGCAAGTGGTTGCCGTAGTCGATGCATGGAAACATGGTGATTTTCTGTGTCGGAATTATGTCCTTAATGGGTTGGACAATACACTGTACAATGTCTATAGTGTCAAAAGTACTGCAAAAGAACTGTGGAAATCTCTAGATCATAAATATAAGTCAGAGGATGCCAGTATAAAGAAATTTGTTGTCGGCTGTTTTTCGGATTTTAAAATGATAGATTCCAAGACATTTATTAGCCAGGTTCAAGATCTCCAATTAATTCTCCATGACATACATGCGGAAGGGCTGGTTCTTAATGAATCTTTTCAAGTAGCGGCAATCATTGAAAAATTGCCACCATGTTAGAAAGAATTAAAGAATTATGTGAAGCATAAGCACAAGGAAATGAAATTTGAAGAACTAATAGTGCGACTCAGAATTAAAGAGGACAATCGTGGTTCCGACAAGAAGTCAGGAAACAATATCATGCAGGCTAAAACAAATGTTGTAGAACATGGACAAGGGTCAAAATTCAATAACAAGAAGCGAAAGCATGATGACAATAGTCCCAAACAAGGATCCACTAGTAAGATCAACAAAGAGATCAACAACGGGTTCAACAAGAGGTTCAAAGGAAAGTGTTTTCTGTGCGGCAAAGATGGACATCGCGCTAAGGATTGTCACGTTCGCAAGAATGGAAGGATTTCAACCAAAAAGCCTGAACAAGCCAACATAGCCGAGGATTTTTATCTTTCCGATGGAGTGGCAAACATTAATCTTGCTGTAGTAGTCTCTGAGGCAAATTTGGTGGGTAATCCCAAGGAGTGGTGGGTGGATACTAAAGCAACCCGCCATATCTGTGCAGATAAGAAGATGTTCACAACCTACAAAGTGATGGAAAATAGGGAACAACTTTTTATGGAAAACTCCTTCACTTCAACTGTAGAAGGACAAGGAAAGATCGTGCTAAAAATGATATCAGAGAAAAAACTCACTCTTAACAATGTACTTCGCGTGCCGGAGATTAGCAAGAATTTGATTTCTGGGTCATTGTTGATCAAGATTGGGTTTAGATTAGTCTTTGAGTTTGACAAGGTTGTATTCTTTAAGAGTGGAGTGTATGCGGGGCGAAGTTATATGAGTGATGAGCTTTTTAAGCTCAATGTAATAATTGTTGTACCTAATTTGGCTATTAATAATAAGAACATATCTTCTGTTTATATTGCCGAGTCTTCTTTTTATGGCATGGTAAATTAGGACATGTTAATTTTAATTCTCTGTAGACTTGTCTGTTTAGAATATTTGCCAAACTTAGAGTTTGATCCTAATCATAAGTGTGAGATTTGTGTTGAGGCAAAACTCACTAAGGCATCATTTAATAAAGTAGAAAGAAGTGTTGAACCTCTAAGTTTAATTCACACAGATACCTGTGATTTAAAATTTGTTCAAATTAGAGGAGGTAAAAAATACTTTATTACTTTTATTGATGATTGCACCTGATATTGTTATGTTTACTTATTGAAAAGTAAATATGAGGCCTTAGAAGCTTTTAAGCAATATAAGCTTGAGGTTGAAAATCAACTTGGCAAAACTACTAAGGTAGTGAGAAGTGACAGAGGTGGTGAGTATGATGCACTATTTGAGGAATTTTGTTCTGAACATGGTATTATTCACCAAACCAGTGCACCTAATTCTCCTCAGTCAAATGGAATTGCTGAGAGAAAGAATCGAACTCTTAAAGAGATAATGAATGCCATGTTGATTAGTTCAGGGTTACCTCAAAACTTGTTGGGGGAGGGCGATTTTGCCTGCTAACTTTATCCTTAATAGGGTACCCCATAAGAAAATTAATCAAACACCTTATGAATTATGGAAAGGTCGACGACTTACCTACAATTACCTCAAAGTGTGGGAGTGTTTGGCCAAGGTGTAAAATAGGACAAAAAACTGTTGATTATGTGTTCATTGGTTATGCAAATAATAATAGTGCATACAGATTCTTAGTTCATTGTAACAACCCCGACCTGTGATTAGCCTTTAATCCATGATTAAATTTGCTTAAGAAGAATTAAGATGAAATTCTGAATTTGTTTGCATGTGTGTATGGCATTCTTTGTGCTTCTATTTGTCCATCATAGAAATATTTGTTTGTAATTCTATTTTGTTCTACGAATTGAAGGCCTTATCGGCATCCGATCGCGAAATTGACTTGAATTATGTGTTAGTTAGAATTTTTAGAATTTTTTGGTAGGTTCAATTGAAATTCGATTCGGAACGAAATAATTAAAATAAAATAAGTGTAATTGTTTAGTTTAAAAAAAAAAAACTAATTAACCTCACTAATGGTACCTATATAAGCCATATGTTGCCTCATACTACCACTATACTTACACACTTCATCATCTTTTGCCATCAAAAACAGATATGTGAGAGAGAGAGAGAGAGAGAGAGAGAGAGAGAGAGTTAAGTGTAAAAAGCTTGAGCTTAAGAGAAAGGGAGTTTGGACTGGGAAGAACTTAGAGCATTTAACTTGGGAACTCAAAACATTTATACATCTAGGCCATAATTGAGCATCTAAGGTAAGAAATTAAGCCTTTAGTGTGTTATGGAGGTGCTTAACACATATATTCAATAGGATTAGGTGAATTGAGGCAAGAATTAAGCTTATTGGAGTAGACAAGAAGAGTAAACATACATGCATGTGCATTGCATTGCAAATAGAGCGTGTTGTTTAAGAATTTGTTCCATGCATGTTCATATTTTAGCAATGGTTTAAGAATTCAACACATTTTGGAGCTAAACACCTCATTTGATTATGTTTTGGACACTTGAAGCTCAAACCATTTCATGCATGTAGTATTCATGTTATGTATTCTTAAAGTTTCAAGTTGAACTTTGACCAATTGACTTACTCTTGGGCCTTGATTTTGTGAAATGATCCTTAATTTTTATGTTTTCCAAGTTTAAATGTATTTTGTCAAGTGTTTGGCCCAAATGGATGAGTTTTGTAGCTTCAAAGTTGAATTTGGGAGCTTAGAGGTGAATCTAAAAATTCCAGAATTCGACCTCTCCGTTCGAGCGGCCACCTTTGTTTTTGCATCTCCACTCGAGCGACCAGAAGTCCGCTCGAACGTGAAATGCAAGCTCCCAGAAGTTTCATGTTTTTGCAAACTACTCGAGCGAGGACTTGAGTCTCATGCTTGAGCAACTGTCAAGCGTGAAAATCACACACCAGTACTTTTGCAAAGTTTATAGACCGCTTGAGCAAAGAAAGTTGCGCTCGAGCGGCCCCTTACATGTTTGCATGTCCGCTCGAGCGGGACCCCTGTTTTCAGCATTTTTAACAAAGTGTTTCGAAATGCATTTTGACATCCTCATTTCATCCTAGGCATTTCTAAGCCCTAATTAAGCCAAAATAATGAGGAATAAAAGTAGAACACACCAAAATAAGAGAGAACTAAGTTATGATTCTGGGTGTGTAATTATGTACGTATTCGTTCTGTATCTATGTAGGTCACGCGCCGTAAGTTACCTGATCTGTCTACTCTGTCTGTTTCATTGGAGTCATTTGTGAGTAATAACTCTGTAAAGCTATGTTTAATTATAAGTATTTTCTGACTGATATGATACGATCTATTTTTTGAAATGTTATGTTATGAATCATAAATGAATGTCTATTTTTTTAAAATGTATTTGTGGCATCCTTAGTTCACGTGGCCCTTGCCTGAGGGTAACAATACCGTGACCAATATACACGTGGCCCTCGCGCGGGGGTAACAATACCGTGGCTTATATTCATGTGGCCCTTGCACGGGGATAACAATATCGAGGTCTATATTCACGTGGCCCTTGCCCGGGGGTAACAATATCGAGGTCTATATTCACATGGTCCTTGCCCGGGGGTAACAATACTGAGGCCTATATTCACGTGGCCCTTGCCTGGGGGTAACAATACCATGGCTACTTGTGAACAAGATATGAACTTTAATGGTTGTCGGTATCGACTATGTGATTTTGATATGTCATGATAGCAAAATGGATGTACCACAAATACCTACTGATGATTTTTGGAAAGTATGTGAATATGGATCTGTTTTTGATTTGAAATCTAATATGGGACATCATTCATTAAATTCTTTACCTTGTTGTTATTCACTGGGCTTCACTCACCATTTATATCTATATATGTAGGTGATCACGTGCGTGACCAGGCTTAATGATGACCACCTAGATGACCGCTTGGAGAGTTTTTGTTAGCCAGCCTTTGTGCCTCCCGAGGAGGCTCCATACGCCTTGTAGTCATATTTTTGTGAACGTAAAAAGGCTTCGTTTCCTTTTGAATTATAAACAAGTTTGTTGTTATCTGTATATTGGGCTAAGATCCCTTTTGGCTATATCTGTAATGAATATAGCGTAAGATTACTACACTATGACGTCATATATATGTGTATAAAGGTTTTAAATTTCTGTCCCATATATGTCTTCACAGCTCATTGGACTATGTATGTTTCTATAATTGCTTCCGCAACCTCTAATTATGAGTTATTATGTTCAGAGGCCTTTGGTAATCCAAGGATTACTGGCTGGTTATAACACTAAACCTAGTGGGGCGGGTTTAGGTCGTGACATTCATAAATCTAAAAATCTTGATATGCATGTAAACACTATTATTGAGTCAAGGAATGCATCATTTTTTGAACACATTTTTCCTTGCAAGAAAACTGAAGAGTTTAAAACACTCGAAGATGAAGAGATAAGTTCAAATAAAAGAACCTTTGATACTGCTATAGGTGGTAATAAAGACCAAAATGATAATGAAGCATATGAACCTAGACGTAGCAAGATGGCTAGGATCTCTAAATCATTTGGTCCAGATTTTCTGACATACCTGTTAGAAAATGAGCCTCAAAACTTCAAGGAGGCAATGTCAAGTCCTGAAGCTCTATTGCGGAAATAGGCTGTGAATAGTGAAATTGAATCTATTTTGCAAACTCATACTTGGGAAGTGGTGGATCTTCCAACAAGATGTAAACCTCTTGGATATAAGTTGATATTCAAGAGAAAAATGAAAGCAGATAGTTCAATAGATAAATACAAGGCTAGGCTTGTTGTTAAGGGATACAGGCAGAAGGAAAGCCTTGATTATTTTGACACCTATTCACTAGTGACAAGAATAACATCTATTCGCATGTTAATTGCGATTACAACTCTGTATAATCTGGAGATACATCAAATGGATGTTAAAACAACCTTTTTGAATGGCAAGTTAGATGAAGAAATCTATATGGAACAATGGGAAGGGTTTCAAGTTCCCGGCCTAGAGAAAAAGGTTTGTAAACTTGTCAAATCCTTTTATGGATTAAAACAAGCTTCGAAACAATGGCATGAAAAGTTTGATCACGCTATGTTTTCGGATGGTTTTAAGATAAATGAATGTGACAAATGCATTTATGTTAAAAGCACAGACAAAGGCTATGTCATAGTTTGTATTTATGTGGATGACATGCTCATTATTGGAAGCAATAAAGACATGATTAAATCCACAAAGAAAATGTTGAACACAAAGTTTGACATGAAAGATCTGGGAGTAGCAGATGTAATTCTAGGAATAAAAATTACTAGAACATTTGAAGGATATGCTTTATCTCAGTCTCATTATGTTGAGCAGATTTGGAAAGCATGATGACTGTTCTGCTAAAACACCAGTTGACATTAGTCTTCATTTGTCAAAAAATACAGGTGCAGGCATATCACAATTAGAGCACTCTCGGATAGTCGGAAGCTTGATGTACTTAATGAATTACATTGGGCCAGATATGTCACGACCTGAACCCGCCCTTAAAAGTTCGGCATCGTAACCGGGCAGTAATCCGAGATTACCAAAGGCCTTCCTGTACAGATCAAAAATAAACGGGGCTTGCGAAAGTAATATACAACAATACTAATAGTCCAATGAGCTGTGCATCTATATGAACAAACATGTACTTACATAAACGTCAATTTACCCACATATATATATACATATCTTACAACATCTTATGCAAAACACATGCATGAAGAAATTGGGGCCAACACTCGCTAACGGTCATCACGGCCTAACCTTAACCAAGAGACACCAAACCCAGTAGGCTTCAAAACGGTGGCTCGGCTAAAGACCCTTCCTAGACTTGTCCTCCAGAACACTCACCTATACATATACATAACAACAGTGAGCTAAAGCCCAGTGAATAACAACAAGGTAAAGGGGTAAAGAATGATGTTCCAAACTAGTAACTCAAACTTTCTAGCATATCTCATCAATACGTGTCAACCGTCATACCAATACTTGTAGACAGTTGTATCAGCACTTGTAAACAGTCATGTCAGTACAGTTGTCACGCCCCCAAACCGCCCCTAGTAGTTTGGTGCCGTGATGGCCAGTAATCCGAGATTACTGAAGGCCGACTTACAAGAATCACACCCAATCAGAGTAGAAAATACGGAGCTTACAAGTGCGGAAGCAATATGTGTACATATACAGAAGTTAAATAGTCCATGAGAGCCGTGCTTAAGTCCAATGAAATGACATACATTCTTACAAAGTCTTACAACTTAGATACAATAAGGAAATGAGATACAAAAATACATCTTGACCAAAAGGCTTCTCAAGCCGACGTATACAAGTACACATGAAATATAAGCTAAGAAGCATAATCTTTAAGATGGTGTAAAATGCTAATCCAAAACACGTCGGCAATGCACCCAAAAACACATCGGCTACATGTCTAGGCCTCAATGCCTTCTTGCTCATCACCTACATATATATAGAGAGGGTGAGCTTGGGTACTCAGTGAATGATATTAGAAATAAAGGTTTTGCATGATTGATATCCAAGATTTCTTTCAAAACAATACATAGTATACTTTACAATCAAGGGGGAAATCAAGTTCATTGCCGGCCTTTCAAGTTCTTTGGATGTTATTACATCTACTTAATACAAGGGGGTGATGACAATTCCAAGACAAGAGTGCAGTTGCATTATAGTCCCATGCAGCTAAGGACTTTCAAGACAAGAGTGCAGTTGCATTATAGTCCCCTGCAGCTAAGGACTTTCAAGACAAGAGTGCAGTTGCATTATAGTCCCCTGCAGCTAAGGACTTTCAAGACATGTCATCAAAACAAGATAGTGTTTGATATTCAAATAGGGATAGGCATCATGCTAAATCAAATACTTTTCATCAAACAAGGCGAAACGAGATTCATCAAAACAAGTATAACATAGCTTTATTAAAAATACCACTCACATAGTTCTTCACACGTCGGGGTCGAGACAAGCCCAAGTCCTACAAACACATGGCAAAGCCTATTGAATGCACCTTCAACAAGTTTCGTATGTACACAAATGATTTTCGGAAAACATGCTGGGCACCAACCAGGTCTAGGCCGAGGTTCCACACCTCCTCGCCGAGGTGTGTTCCCGAGGGCCACATGCAAGGAAAAGAGGTCGGGAAACTCTGGGTTTCCCTCTGCTGATGAATATGAAGAACATGAGTATGAAAACATGGAAAATATGAATGTTCGATCACAATCTGTTATCACAAATCTGGGATTTTCATGTTACGGGTTTGAAAACATGGACCTGGGTACCTATAGTTGAAAATCATGCAAGAGCAAACACAAAACATGAGTCTAGGCAAAAAGCTTTCGGATCAAAACATGACTTTTCTTGAAGAACACATGAATGTCATTTTCTCTTTCTAAAACCGAATTTCAAGACGATGCATGGCTTACAAATCATATCCGATCATGCAATGCAATATCATGAACATAAAGAACATCATGAGCAGATCAAGAATCTAACCTTAGAACACGAATCTAACGGTTTGATCTCAAGGAATCAAGCTTGAAGACTTACTTTCTCACTCTAAAACTCCTTCTTCCTCCTAGAGTTTCTCTCTCTACAAGGCAAGGTTATGACACTAAAATGATAAGTGCTCTCACTCGGTTCTGTGCTTAATCCCTCTGTTGGGACACGTGGCGGCGACTGGTTGGGTTCACCCTGAAAAGGTGGCTGACAGACTGGACAAAGCATGGTGAAAGGGTGTTCAACAAGCAAAACGGTATGGGCTTCCTGACAAGGCAACGACATCGGCTAACAAAAGGACTTCGGCAACTAAGGTGACAATGACCTCGGCTAGGAAGGACAACACTTGACTAAGCTGTGCCACATCTTGGCCTAGATGCGCCACACCTCGGTCTAGGTCATACCACTCCAGGACGAGGTCACTTGGGTGCGAAGGTAACATCTCGGCTAATGCATGAAAGCAAGGATGGTGGTCAACAAAAGGGGTTTTCAAGATACTTCTAGGCTGAGGATGACCTCGGCTCGGAATGGTCTAGGCGCAACGTAACCTAGGCTTGGCGTAACGTCGGCTAATCATAACTTAGACAAGCACATAACACTTAGACAAATCACAAAGGTATCAAATCAAGGCATGGATCTCACTCACTTAAGCAGGACAAGTCACGAACATACACATGCAAGCTTAACAAACCATAATCATACAGATGCTCATGAACATGATTAAGATGAAAAATGTGGGTTCTTACAGTCTACCCTCCTTAAAGAAGTTTGGTCCCCAAACTTAAGTTACCTTGTCCTACAAATAACTCCGGATAACAGATTTTCATTTCTTCCTCCTTTTCCCACGTGGCCTCCTTGCCATAATGCTTCTCCTATTCGATTTTCACCATTGATATCGACTTGTTTCTCAACTGTCTCACTTGTCTGTCGATAATTCTCATCGGCTTCTCTTTGTAGCCCAGATTTTCATTGACTACAACCCCGGAGTAATCTATTACATGCAGTGGGTCTCGGATATATTTTCTCAGCATCGAAACATGGAACACGCTGTGGACTTGGCTCAAATCTGGTGGCAAAGCGAGTCTGTAAGCAACGGTGTTAACCCTCTCAAGAATTTCAAATGGCCCAACGTATCGGGGTGCAAGTTTGCCCTTCTTCCCAAATCTCGTAACTCCTGTCATCGGCGAGACCTTCAAAAATACATGATCCCCAATTTCAAATTCCAACTCCCTCCTTCTCTGATCGGCATAACTCTTTTGTCGACTCTGTGAAGTTTTAATCCTCTGTTGAATGAGTTTAATCTTTTCAGTCGTCATTTGAATCAACTCGGGGCCAATTAGAGCTTTGTCTCCTACCTCGGTCCAACATATCGGCGATCTGCACCTTCTTCCATACAAGGCTTCATACGGCGCCATGCCTATGCTGGCTTGATAACTGTTGTTATACGCGAATTCCACTAATGGCAAATGCGATTCCCAGCTTCCCTGGAAATCCAATACGCATAGTCTGAGCATGTCTTCGAGTGTTTGGATCATTCTCTCCGTTTGCCCATCGGTCTGGGGGTGAAAGGCTGTGCTGAATCTCAACTCTGTTCCCAAGGCTCCTTGTAGACTCTGCCAAAATCTAGAAACGAACTTCGGATCTCGGTCTGACACAATGGACATTGGCACACCATGAAGCCTAACGATCTCATTCATGTACAATTCGGCAAGTCGGTCGGCATTGAATGTAGTCTTGACAGGCAAGAAGTGAGCTGACTTAGTAAACCTGTCGACTATAACCCAAATGGAATCCATACCTCTTTGCGTCCTCGGCAAACCCACTACGAAATCCATGGAGATGTGCTCCCATTTCCATTCAGGAATTGACAAGGGTTGAAGAAGTCCTGTCGGTCTCTGGTGTTCTGCCTTCACTTGCTAACAACTCAGACACTGAAATACAAACTCGGCTATCTCTCTTTTCATGGTTGGCCACCAAAAGGTCCGCTTTACGTCCTGATACATCTTGGTGCTCCTTGGATGAATGGCAAACTTGGAACTATGGGCCTCTTGCAAAATCTTCCTTTTCAACTTTGGTACGTCGGCTACACACAATCTTCCTTCAAACTTAAGCACCTGATTTTCCACTGTGTATCCTGGCCTCGGCTTGGAGACGAATTCATCAATTACCCTTTTTAGGAACTTATCTTCCATCTGCCTGGTCTTCACTTCCTCAACGATGGTCGGTTCCGCTGAGATCGTTGCCAGACACGCCAAACTTCCGACTAGTTTCCTGCTTAATGCGTCGGCTACGGAGTTTGCCTTACCTGGGTGATACTGAATCTGCATGTCATAGTCCTTCAACAGCTCGAGCCATCTTCTCTGCCTCATATTTAACTCTTTCTGGGTGAACAAGTACTTCAGACTCTTGTGGTCGGTGAAAACTTGGCAAGATGTTCCATACAAGTAATGACGCCATATCTTCAAGGCAAAAACCACGGCAGCTAACTCCAGATCATGGGTAGGATAATTCCTTTCATTCGGCTTCAACTGACGAGACGCGTACGCTATGACTTTACCTTCTTGCATTAACACGCAACCCAAACCCTTATGTGAAGCATCACTGTAAATCTGAAATTCCTCATTAGCCGATGGTAGTATAAGAACTGGTGCTGTAACTAACCTCGTCTTCAGCTCCTGGAAGGCTGATTCTCTTTCATGGGTCCATTCATAAGCTGCTCCCTTCTTAGTTAGTTGTGTCAATGGCACTGCAATCCTCGAGAAATCCTTCACAAACTTTCTGTAATAACCTGCCAAACCCAGGAAACTACGAACCTCGGACACGTTGGTCGGCGTCGGCCAATTCACAACAGCCTCAATCTTACTGGGGTCAACTGATATACCATCTTCATTAATCACATGCCCTAGAAATGAAATGCTGGAAAGCCAAAACTCGCATTTACTCAACTTGGCGTACAACTTTTCATCTCTCAAGGTTTGCAGGGCAAGTCTCAGATGATTCTCGTGCTCGCTCGTACTCCCGGAATAGATCAATATGTCGTCGATAAAAATAATGACAAACTCATCTAGGTATGGCTTAAAGACTCTGTTCATCAAGTCCATGAATGCTGCTGGGGCGTTGGTTACTCCGAAGGGCATTACCAAAAATTCGTAGTGGCCATATCTTGTCCGAAAAGCAGTTTTCTCGATGTCCTCGGCTTTAACTTTCAACTGGTGGTAGCCTGACCTAAGGTCAATCTTGGAAAAGACTCGTGCTCCTCGTAGTTGATCAAGCAAATCATCAATCCTTGGCAATGGATACTTATTCTTAATGGTCACCTTATTAAGTTCTCTGTAGTCGATGCAAAGGCGAAGTGTGCCATCCTTTTTCTTAACAAACAGAATGGGTGCCCCCCATGGTGAAGTGCTCGGCCTGATAAATCCCTTATCCAACAATTCTTGTAGTTGCAATTTCAATTCTCTAAGTTCGGCTGGGGCCATTCTGTAGGGTGTTTTGGAGATAGGTTGTGTTCCTGACAAGACGTCCACAGTAAACTCTATTTCTCTATCGACAAGGCGGCCAGGCAACTCATTCGGAAAGACATCGGGGAATTCCTCAACCACGGGTATGTCGGCTAACTCAACACTTCCATTCGAATCACTTAGTATACTGCACAAATAACCCTGACATCCCTTTTGGATCAACTTGTAGGCCTTCATGGATGAGATTAAGTAAGGTGGGGGTACTACTCCTTTACCTTGGAAAATGACCTCAGCTTGGCTTGGGGTCTTCAATGTGACGCTCTTAGTAACACAATTAATGGATGCATGGTTCGCTACTAACCAATCCATTCCCAATATGACATCGAAGTGGGTCATGCTTAATGGCATCAAATCAACTAACAACTCTACCCTCCCAATCATAACAATACACGCCCTATAAATGGATGTGACAATCATATTTCTCCCAGATGGAGTAGACACAGATAATATGTAGTCAAGGGGTTCTAATTCTCTACTCAACTTCTCGGCAAATATAGTGGACACAAATGAATGCGTAGAACCCGAATCAATCAATACGTATGCATCTTGAGAACAGATTGAAATGGTACCTGACACCACTGCTTCAGCATTCTGGGCGTCTCCTGGCACTAATGCGAAAACTCTGCCCTGCCTCGCCTGTATCCCCCCGATGTTATTCTTCTGTGCAGAGCCCGAGGTGCTTCCACTCCTCTTCCCATCATCGGTCCTTGCTTTCGGGCAATCCTTCACGCGATGGCCTATCTCGCCACACTCATAGCAAGCTCCTGTTGCCCAACAACAAACCCCGAAATGTAGCTTTCCACAGCTCGCGCACACCGGCTTGGCGTTACCTTCCTGATTTGAGTTGCTGGAACTGTCTGTGCTCATTCTCTTCTTGGCGTTGAACGGAACTCGGCGATTATCATAATTCTGTCTCTTCCTCTGACCCTCACCTGAACTCTGGTATCGGTTTAAATTAGCTTCAGCCAGGATGGCCTTGTCCAGTACTCCAGCGTATGTCGGCATATTGAGCATATTGACCCGGTCTTGTATCGGTCCACGTAACCCACTTTCAAACTTCCTCGCCTTTCGGTATTCGTCGTCAACCATATGAGGCGCATATCTCGCCAGTTCAGTAAAGGCACGATCGTATTCTGCGACTGTCTTGTTCCCTTGCATCAGATTCTGAAACTCCGTGGTCTTTCGGTCTCGGACGCTAAGGGGGAAATCCTTGTTATAGAATAACTCCAAAAATTTTGCCCAAGTCAAACCCGGATTGCTTTCTCGGACCATCATCCACCACCTACGAGCATCGTCGTCTAATGTGAATGCTGCCAGAGATACCTTCTGAGCGTCTGTACTGGGGAAGATCTCAAACAACTTCTCCATCTCTAAAACCCATGCCTCGGCTTTCATTGGTTCTATACCTCCTTGAAATCTCGGCGGTTTCATCTTCTTGAACTCTCTGATCAGAGTTATCGTGTCGTTCCCATACAAAGCTTGTGGTAGAGGCACTTGCGGTACTGGAGGGGGTGGAGCTGTATAACGGCCATTCGTCTGTTCGGCCTGCGTGGAAGTCGTACCAGTATCCTGTGGCCTAGGTTGTCTCTGTTCACGAACCAAGCCTTCGACTAACCTTTCCAATCTCTCCAATCTATCTTCTGAACGATCTCGGCCAACCGGAGGTCTACCTCTCCTCATGATGCTAGGAGGATGCAAGATGAACTTTAAAAATAACTGAATAGATAATACGTATACAAGTAACAAATGTCTATGCCGAAATGATGCACACGTAGTCAAGTAGCAAGTAATATGATGCAATCCTAACATCATTCTAAGGAAAATCCTAGGCTCTTTAGGACTCAAGGTGGGTGATTAACGTACTATAAAGATCTTGTGCTCTGATACCATTCTGTCACGCCCCCAAACCGCCCCTAGTAGTTTGGTGCCGTGATGGCCAGTAATCCGAGATTACCGAAGGCCGACTTACAAGAATCACACCCAATCAGAGTATAAAATACGGGGCTTACAAGTGCGGAAGCAATATGTGTACATATACAGAAGTTAAATAGTCCATGAGAGCCGTGCTTAAGTCCAATGAAATGACATACATTCTTACAAAGTCTTACAACTTAGATACAATAAGGAAATGAGATACAAAAATACATCTTGACCAAAAGGCTTCTCAAGCCGACGTATACAAGTACACATGAAATATAAGCTAAGAAGCATAATCTTCAAGATGGTGTAAAATGCTAATCCAAAACACGTCGGCAATGCACCCAAAAACACATCGGCTACACGTCTAGGCCTCAATGCCTTCTTGCTCATCACCTATATATATATAGAGAGGGTGAGCTTGGGTACTCAGTGAATGATATTAGAAATAAAGGTTTTGCATGATTGATATCCAAGATTTCTTTCAAAACAATACATAGTATACTTTACAATCAAGGGGGAAATCAAGTTCATTGCCGGCCTTTCAAGTTCTTTGGATGTTATTACATCTACTTAATACAAGGGGGTGATGACAATTCCAAGACAAGAGTGCAGTTGCATTATAGTCCCCTGCAGCTAAGGACTTTCAAGACAAGAGTGCAGTTGCATTATAGTCCCCTGCAGCTAAGGACTTTCAAGACAAAAGTGCAGTTGCATTATAGTCCCCTGCAGCTAAGGACTTTCAAGACAAGAGTGCAGTTGCATTATAGTCCCCTGCAGCTAAGGACTTTCAAGACATGTCATCAAAACAAGATAGTGTTTGATATTCAAATAGGGATAGGCATCATGCTAAATCAAATACTTTTCATCAAACAAGGCGAAACGAGATTCATCAAAACAAGTATAACATAGCTTTATTAAAAATACCACTCACATAGTTCTTCACACGTCGGGGTCGAGACAAGCCCAAGTCCTACAAACACATGGCAAAGCCTATTGAATGCACCTTCAACAAGTTTCGTATGTACACAAATGATTTTCGGAAAACATGCTGGGCACCAACCAGGTCTAGGCCGAGGTTCCACACCTCCTCGCCGAGGTGTGTTCCCGAGGGCCACATGCAAGGAAAAGAGGTCGGGAAACTCTGGGTTTCCCTCTGCTGATGAATATGAAGAACATGAGTATGAAAACATGGAAAATATGAATGTTCGATCACAATCTGTTATCACAAATCTGGGATTTTCATGTTACGGGTTTGAAAACATGGACCTGGGTACCTATAGTTGAAAATCATGCAAGAACAAACACAAAACATGAGTCTAGGCAAAAAGCTTTCGGATCAAAACATGACTTTTCTTGAAGAACACATGAATGTCATTTTCTCTTTCTAAAACCGAATTTCAAGACGATGCATGGCTTACAAATCATATCCGATCATGCAATGCAATATCATGAACATAAAGAACATCATGAGCAGATCAAGAATCTAACCTTAGAACACGAATCTAACGGTTTGATCTCAAGGAATCAAGCTTGAAGACTTACTTTCTCACTCTAAAACTCCTTCTTCCTCCTAGAGTTTCTCTCTCTACAAGGCAAGGTTATGACACTAAAATGATAAGTGCTCTCACTCGGTTCTGTGCTTAATCCCTCTGTTGGGACACGTGGCGGCGACTGGTTGGGTTCACCCTGAAAAGGTGGCTGACAGACTGGACAAAGCATGGTGAAAGGGTGTTCAACAAGCAAAACGGTATGGGCTTCCTGACAAGGCAACGACATCGGCTAACAAAAGGACTTCGGCAACTAAGGTGACAATGACCTCGGCTAGGAAGGACAACACTTGACTAAGCTGTGCCACATCTTGGCCTAGATGCGCCACACCTCGGTCTAGGTCATACCACTCCAGGACGAGGTCACTTGGGTGCGAAGGTAACATCTCGGCTAATGCATGAAAGCAAGGATGGTGGTCAACAAAAGGGGTTTTCAAGATACTTCTAGGCTGAGGATGACCTCGGCTCGGAATGGTCTAGGCGCAACGTAACCTAGGCTTGGCGTAACGTCGGCTAATCATAACTTAGACAAGCACATAACACTTAGACAAATCACAAAGGTATCAAATCAAGGCATGGATCTCACTCACTTAAGCAGGACAAGTCACGAACATACACATGCAAGCTTAACAAACCATAATCATACAGATGCTCATGAACATGATTAAGATGAAAAATGTGGGTTCTTACAGTCTACCCTCCTTAAAGAAGTTTGGTCCCCAAACTTAAGTTACCTTGTCCTACAAATAACTCCGGATAACAGATTTTCATTTCTTCCTCCTTTTCCCACGTGGCCTCCTTGCCATAATGCTTCTCCTATTCGATTTTCACCATTGATATCGACTTGTTTCTCAACTGTCTCACTTGTCTGTCGATAATTCTCATCGGCTTCTCTTTGTAGCCCAGATTTTCATTGACTACAACCCCGGAGTAATCTATTACATGCAGTGGGTCTCGGATATATTTTCTCAGCATCGAAACATGGAACACGCTGTGGACTTGGCTCAAATCTGGTGGCAAAGCGAGTCTGTAAGCAACGGTGTTAACCCTCTCAAGAATTTCAAATGGCCCAACGTATCGGGGTGCAAGTTTGCCCTTCTTCCCAAATCTCGTAACTCCTGTCATCGGCGAGACCTTCAAAAATACATGATCCCCAATTTCAAATTCCAACTCCCTCCTTCTCTGATCGGCATAACTCTTTTGTCGACTCTGTGAAGTTTTAATCCTCTGTTGAATGAGTTTAATCTTTTCAGTCGTCATTTGAATCAACTCGGGGCCAATTAGAGCTTTGTCTCCTACCTCGGTCCAACATATCGGCGATCTGCACCTTCTTCCATACAAGGCTTCATACGGCGCCATGCCTATGCTGGCTTGATAACTGTTGTTATACGCGAATTCCACTAATGGCAAATGCGATTCCCAGCTTCCCTGGAAATCCAATACGCATAGTCTGAGCATGTCTTCGAGTGTTTGGATCATTCTCTCCGTTTGCCCATCGGTCTGGGGGTGAAAGGCTGTGCTGAATCTCAACTCTGTTCCCAAGGCTCCTTGTAGACTCTGCCAAAATCTAGAAACGAACTTCGGATCTCGGTCTGACACAATGGACATTGGCACACCATGAAGCCTAACGATCTCATTCATGTACAATTCGGCAAGTCGGTCGGCATTGAATGTAGTCTTGACAGGCAAGAAGTGAGCTGACTTAGTAAACCTGTCGACTATAACCCAAATGGAATCCATACCTCTTTGCGTCCTCGGCAAACCCACTACGAAATCCATGGAGATGTGCTCCCATTTCCATTCAGGAATTGACAAGGGTTGAAGAAGTCCTGTCGGTCTCTGGTGTTCTGCCTTCACTTGCTAACAACTCAGACACTGAAATACAAACTCGGCTATCTCTCTTTTCATGGTTGGCCACCAAAAGGTCCGCTTTACGTCCTGATACATCTTGGTGCTCCTTGGATGAATGGCAAACTTGGAACTATGGGCCTCTTGCAAAATCTTCCTTTTCAACTTTGGTACGTCGGCTACACACAATCTTCCTTCAAACTTAAGCACCTGATTTTCCACTGTGTATCCTGGCCTCGGCTTGGAGACGAATTCATCAATTACCCTTTTTAGGAACTTATCTTCCATCTGCCTGGTCTTCACTTCCTCAACGATGGTCGGTTCCGCTGAGATCGTTGCCAGACACGCCAAACTTCCGACTAGTTTCCTGCTTAATGCGTCGGCTACGGAGTTTGCCTTACCTGGGTGATACTGAATCTGCATGTCATAGTCCTTCAACAGCTCGAGCCATCTTCTCTGCCTCATATTTAACTCTTTCTGGGTGAACAAGTACTTCAGACTCTTGTGGTCGGTGAAAACTTGGCAAGATGTTCCATACAAGTAATGACGCCATATCTTCAAGGCAAAAACCACGGCAGCTAACTCCAGATCATGGGTAGGATAATTCCTTTCATTCGGCTTCAACTGACGAGACGCGTACGCTATGACTTTACCTTCTTGCATTAACACGCAACCCAAACCCTTATGTGAAGCATCACTGTAAATCTGAAATTCCTCATTAGCCGATGGTAGTATAAGAACTGGTGCTGTAACTAACCTCGTCTTCAGCTCCTGGAAGGCTGATTCTCTTTCATGGGTCCATTCATAAGCTGCTCCCTTCTTAGTTAGTTGTGTCAATGGCACTGCAATCCTCGAGAAATCCTTCACAAACTTTCTGTAATAACCTGCCAAACCCAGGAAACTACGAACCTCGGACACGTTGGTCGGCGTCGGCCAATTCACAACAGCCTCAATCTTACTGGGGTCAACTGATATACCATCTTCATTAATCACATGCCCTAGAAATGAAATGCTGGAAAGCCAAAACTCGCATTTACTCAACTTGGCGTACAACTTTTCATCTCTCAAGGTTTGCAGGGCAAGTCTCAGATGATTCTCGTGCTCGCTCGTACTCCCGGAATAGATCAATATGTCGTCGATAAAAATAATGACAAACTCATCTAGGTATGGCTTAAAGACTCTGTTCATCAAGTCCATGAATGCTGCTGGGGCGTTGGTTACTCCGAAGGGCATTACCAAAAATTCGTAGTGGCCATATCTTGTCCGAAAAGCAGTTTTCTCGATGTCCTCGGCTTTAACTTTCAACTGGTGGTAGCCTGACCTAAGGTCAATCTTGGAAAAGACTCGTGCTCCTCGTAGTTGATCAAGCAAATCATCAATCCTTGGCAATGGATACTTATTCTTAATGGTCACCTTATTAAGTTCTCTGTAGTCGATGCAAAGGCGAAGTGTGCCATCCTTTTTCTTAACAAACAGAATGGGTGCCCCCCATGGTGAAGTGCTCGGCCTGATAAATCCCTTATCCAACAATTCTTGTAGTTGCAATTTCAATTCTCTAAGTTCGGCTGGGGCCATTCTGTAGGGTGTTTTGGAGATAGGTTGTGTTCCTGACAAGACGTCCACAGTAAACTCTATTTCTCTATCGACAAGGCGGCCAGGCAACTCATTCGGAAAGACATCGGGGAATTCCTCAACCACGGGTATGTCGGCTAACTCAACACTTCCATTCGAATCACTTAGTATACTGCACAAATAACCCTGACATCCCTTTTGGATCAACTTGTAGGCCTTCATGGATGAGATTAAGTAAGGTGGGGGTACTACTCCTTTACCTTGGAAAATGACCTCAGCTTGGCTTGGGGTCTTCAATGTGACGCTCTTAGTAACACAATTAATGGATGCATGGTTCGCTACTAACCAATCCATTCCCAATATGACATCGAAGTGGGTCATGCTTAATGGCATCAAATCAACTAACAACTCTACCCTCCCAATCATAACAATACACGCCCTATAAATGGATGTGACAATCATATTTCTCCCAGATGGAGTAGACACAGATAATATGTAGTCAAGGGGTTCTAATTCTCTACTCAACTTCTCGGCAAATATAGTGGACACAAATGAATGCGTAGAACCCGAATCAATCAATACGTATGCATCTTGAGAACAGATTGAAATGGTACCTGACACCACTGCTTCAGCATTCTGGGCGTCTCCTGGCACTAATGCGAAAACTCTGCCCTGCCTCGCCTGTATCCCCCCGATGTTATTCTTCTGTGCAGAGCCCGAGGTGCTTCCACTCCTCTTCCCATCATCGGTCCTTGCTTTCGGGCAATCCTTCACGCGATGGCCTATCTCGCCACACTCATAGCAAGCTCCTGTTGCCCAACAACAAACCCCGAAATGTAGCTTTCCACAGCTCGCGCACACCGGCTTGGCGTTACCTTCCTGATTTGAGTTGCTGGAACTGTCTGTGCTCATTCTCTTCTTGGCGTTGAACGGAACTCGGCGATTATCATAATTCTGTCTCTTCCTCTGACCCTCACCTGAACTCTGGTATCGGTTTAAATTAGCTTCAGCCAGGATGGCCTTGTCCAGTACTCCAGCGTATGTCGGCATATTGAGCATATTGACCCGGTCTTGTATCGGTCCACGTAACCCACTTTCAAACTTCCTCGCCTTTCGGTATTCGTCGTCAACCATATGAGGCGCATATCTCGCCAGTTCAGTAAAGGCACGATCGTATTCTGCGACTGTCTTGTTCCCTTGCATCAGATTCTGAAACTCCGTGGTCTTTCGGTCTCGGACGCTAAGGGGGAAATCCTTGTTATAGAATAACTCCAAAAATTTTGCCCAAGTCAAACCCGGATTGCTTTCTCGGACCATCATCCACCACCTACGAGCATCGTCGTCTAATGTGAATGCTGCCAGAGATACCTTCTGAGCGTCTGTACTGGGGAAGATCTCAAACAACTTCTCCATCTCTAAAACCCATGCCTCGGCTTTCATTGGTTCTATACCTCCTTGAAATCTCGGCGGTTTCATCTTCTTGAACTCTCTGATCAGAGTTATCGTGTCGTTCCCATACAAAGCTTGTGGTAGAGGCACTTGCGGTACTGGAGGGGGTGGAGCTGTATAACGGCCATTCGTCTGTTCGGCCTGCGTGGAAGTCGTACCAGTATCCTGTGGCCTAGGTTGTCTCTGTTCACGAACCAAGCCTTCGACTAACCTTTCCAATCTCTCCAATCTATCTTCTGAACGATCTCGGCCAACCGGAGGTCTACCTCTCCTCATGATGCTAGGAGGATGCAAGATGAACTTTAAAAATAACTGAATAGATAATACGTATACAAGTAACAAATGTCTATGCCGAAATGATGCACACGTAGTCAAGTAGCAAGTAATATGATGCAATCCTAACATCATTCTAAGGAAAATCCTAGGCTCTTTAGGACTCAAGGTGGGTGATTAACGTACTATAAAGATCTTGTGCTCTGATACCATTCTGTCACGCCCCCAAACCGCCCCTAGTAGTTTGGTGCCGTGATGGCCAGTAATCCGAGATTACCGAAGGCCGACTTACAAGAATCACACCCAATCAGAGTATAAAATACGGGGCTTACAAGTGCGGAAGCAATATGTGTACATATACAGAAGTTAAATAGTCCATGAGAGCCGTGCTTAAGTCCAATGAAATGACATACATTCTTACAAAGTCTTACAACTTAGATACAATAAGGAAATGAGATACAAAAATACATCTTGACCAAAAGGCTTCTCAAGCCGACGTATACAAGTACACATGAAATATAAGCTAAGAAGCATAATCTTCAAGATGGTGTAAAATGCTAATCCAAAACACGTCGGCAATGCACCCAAAAACACATCGGCTACACGTCTAGGCCTCAATGCCTTCTTGCTCATCACCTATATATATATAGAGAGGGTGAGCTTGGGTACTCAGTGAATGATATTAGAAATAAAGGTTTTGCATGATTGATATCCAAGATTTCTTTCAAAACAATACATAGTATACTTTACAATCAAGGGGGAAATCAAGTTCATTGCCGGCCTTTCAAGTTCTTTGGATGTTATTACATCTACTTAATACAAGGGGGTGATGACAATTCCAAGACAAGAGTGCAGTTGCATTATAGTCCCCTGCAGCTAAGGACTTTCAAGACAAGAGTGCAGTTGCATTATAGTCCCCTGCAGCTAAGGACTTTCAAGACAAAAGTGCAGTTGCATTATAGTCCCCTGCAGCTAAGGACTTTCAAGACAAGAGTGCAGTTGCATTATAGTCCCCTGCAGCTAAGGACTTTCAAGACATGTCATCAAAACAAGATAGTGTTTGATATTCAAATAGGGATAGGCATCATGCTAAATCAAATACTTTTCATCAAACAAGGCGAAACGAGATTCATCAAAACAAGTATAACATAGCTTTATTAAAAATACCACTCACATAGTTCTTCACACGTCGGGGTCGAGACAAGCCCAAGTCCTACAAACACATGGCAAAGCCTATTGAATGCACCTTCAACAAGTTTCGTATGTACACAAATGATTTTCGGAAAACATGCTGGGCACCAACCAGGTCTAGGCCGAGGTTCCACACCTCCTCGCCGAGGTGTGTTCCCGAGGGCCACATGCAAGGAAAAGAGGTCGGGAAACTCTGGGTTTCCCTCTGCTGATGAATATGAAGAACATGAGTATGAAAACATGGAAAATATGAATGTTCGATCACAATCTGTTATCACAAATCTGGGATTTTCATGTTACGGGTTTGAAAACATGGACCTGGGTACCTATAGTTGAAAATCATGCAAGAACAAACACAAAACATGAGTCTAGGCAAAAAGCTTTCGGATCAAAACATGACTTTTCTTGAAGAACACATGAATGTCATTTTCTCTTTCTAAAACCGAATTTCAAGACGATGCATGGCTTACAAATCATATCCGATCATGCAATGCAATATCATGAACATAAAGAACATCATGAGCAGATCAAGAATCTAACCTTAGAACACGAATCTAACGGTTTGATCTCAAGGAATCAAGCTTGAAGACTTACTTTCTCACTCTAAAACTCCTTCTTCCTCCTAGAGTTTCTCTCTCTACAAGGCAAGGTTATGACACTAAAATGATAAGTGCTCTCACTCGGTTCTGTGCTTAATCCCTCTGTTGGGACACGTGGCGGCGACTGGTTGGGTTCACCCTGAAAAGGTGGCTGACAGACTGGACAAAGCATGGTGAAAGGGTGTTCAACAAGCAAAACGGTATGGGCTTCCTGACAAGGCAACGACATCGGCTAACAAAAGGACTTCGGCAACTAAGGTGACAATGACCTCGGCTAGGAAGGACAACACTTGACTAAGCTGTGCCACATCTTGGCCTAGATGCGCCACACCTCGGTCTAGGTCATACCACTCCAGAACGAGGTCACTTGGGTGCGAAGGTAACATCTCGGCTAATGCATGAAAGCAAGGATGGTGGTCAACAAAAGGGGTTTTCAAGATACTTCTAGGCTGAGGATGACCTCGGCTCGGAATGGTCTAGGCGCAACGTAACCTAGGCTTGGCGTAACGTCGGCTAATCATAACTTAGACAAGCACATAACACTTAGACAAATCACAAAGGTATCAAATCAAGGCATGGATCTCACTCACTTAAGCAGGACAAGTCACGAACATACACATGCAAGCTTAACAAACCATAATCATACAGATGCTCATGAACATGATTAAGATGAAAAATGTGGGTTCTTACAACAGTGATTCCAATTGGTACAGTCAAAGATCTCTATGCATATGCAGCGATGGTATTGTTACCCCCAGACGAAGGCCGCGTGTATATAAGCTACGGTATTATTACCGCCGAGCAAGGGCCACATGAACATAGGCTTCGGTATTATTACTCCCGAGCAAGGTCCACATGAACATAGGCTTCGGTATTATTACCTCTGAGCAAGGGCCACATGAACATATGAACATAAATCACGGTATTGTTACCTCCGGGTAAGGGCCATGTGAATATAAGAAAGCCATATTACATTTTCGAAAAATAGACAATCATTCATTTATATCAGAAAATAACGTTTAACAAAGCATATCATATCAGTCAAGAAATACATATAAGTTGTTACTCACAGTAGCGTCCAAAAATGGTTGTGCCGTCTTTAACTCGCGACCTACAATCACAATGCACAATACATATCTTATCATTATACACATTCAAGTGGCTAACATGGCTTTTTTATTTCTTAAGTCGGTTCTTTCTTGGTTTAGTTCATTCGTTACTTCATTTCTTTCATTATTCAAGCATGTCTATTCGTTCTTCAATTCCATGGTATGCAAATACATAAGAAATACATGTGAAAACTATGCAAACGGAGGCCCGGCAGTTAGAATAACAGAATAAAAATGAAATTGAAAAACTGCCTTGTTTGACCACATGTGCGGTGGCCTGGCCGCTCGTGTAATGGCCTTGGCCGCACGAGCAGTGGTGACGCAATGTGCAATTTTGGCTAAAAGAAGGTTGGCTGCTCGAGCGGTCTGGGTAAAATTGCAGTCCGAAAATCTTGTTTTTGCCTTAAAACCCTCCCTTTTCAAATCTAATTTCAATTTATACAAATTGAGACTTAAAACCCTTTAAAACATGTCAACTTTAGTATGTCTAACTTCATAAACAAATCATATATGCAAAACAAAACTCAATTTGTACTTAAAAAGGAACAAAACTTGACAATATACATTTGAGGGTTGCAAGCTCCACTTTCATGGAAATTCATGGAAAAACTCAAGAGCTATGCATGAAAAACTAGTTGCTATACATTACTTCATGAATTGATGCCATGTATGCAAAGATTAAACATAAATTTAGCACTATACATGCAAAGCTTCTACATAATCCATGAATCCACCTCTATGTCACATGATCTTCAAGATTTAAGAGTTAGAGTCTTACCACTAAAATCTAGACAAATACAAGCCAAAGCTTGAGTTTCCTCTTTCTCTTCTTCCTTTCTTCTGTTGTTCTCTCATGCTCTCTAGAGTTTCTATCCCTCTCTCTTTCTCTCTCAGATTTTTGTCTCTTAAAGGATAAGTCTCAGCTCCAAACATGGGCTTTAAGTCTTCTATGTGGGGGTTTGGGAAGTTGTTATTTTAGTAGGTTTTTTCAGTTTTTGATTATTTTTGGAGGAAATTTTTTTAAAGATAGTTGGATTTTTTTGTAGTTGGATGTGATGTTTGTGAGAGAAAAAATAAAATGATTATGGGTTTGATGTAATATTTTGTCTGGATTTGTTTTTTTTGGTTTTTTAGCCTATTTTGTCTTTTAGCAAAAAACTAACCAAAAAAAAAAAAAAAAAAACTCTTCCCAAACACTGCCTATATTATATAACCTTATGCTTAATACAATAATGAGAGCCAAACATAACTTAACGAATCAGACAGAATTAATTTTCAATTAAACTTCCCATTTGGCTTTAAAAATTCTCATTAGTCTATCCATGTGCTCAATTTCGGTTTCTAAACTCATTAAGGTCATCAATTTCAGTTCCAAAGTCGCAGCCCCAATAGATATTTCTCCAATTTTGACAGATATTCTCAAATCAATTCATATTAACGCATAATTAAGAAAAATAATTGTAACGCGCATTTCGGGGCCGTTACAAGATATAGCCTATGCTGTTAGCAAATTGAGTAGGTATACAAGTAATCCAGGGCCCGATCATTGGAAATCGATAATTTGGGTACTTAGGTATCTAAGATATACCCAGAATTATGGCTTATATTATACTAAATATCCAGCAGTACTCGAGAGGTACATCGATGTAAATTGGATATCGGATATGAAAGACTCAAAATCCACTAGTGGATACGTCCTTACCCCGGGAGGTACTGCTGTCTCTTGGAAATCCTCTAAATAGACATGCATAGCAAGGTCAACAATGGAATCTGATTATCACATTAGATAAAACAGGAGAAGAAGCAGAATGGCTTCGTAATTTCTTAGAAGACATTCCAATGTGGCCTAAACATGTGCTAGCTATATGCATTCACTGTGATAGTAAAACAGCAATAGGACGGGCACAAAATCATATGTATAACGGTAAGTTCGACGCATTATAGAAGACATAATACCGTTAGGCATTTGCTCTCTCATGGAATAATTTCTATAGAATATGTAAAGTCAAGAGAGAATATTGCAAATCCATTGACTAAAGGGCTAGTTAGAGAGCAAGTGTATAATTTATTGAGGGGAATGTGATTAAAGCCTATTACTTAAAAGTCGCCATAATGGCAACCCAACCTAGTTGACTGGAGATCCCAAGATCTAGGTTCAAAGGGATAACCGAATTATGGATGACTTCACGTATCACTAAGGAGGTTTTCTCATACCCAATGATTCATATAGCTTAGACATCCAAGTTGGGTATATCAAGATACTCTTAATAAGAAGTCACCTATATGAGTGTGAATTGGGCCGGTTTTGTGAGAATTGAAAATGCTAAATTCTCTAAAGCACTCATGAATTACCAGGTGTTGTTTAGGGCCAAAATAAACACAACAGTGAGAACTAAATTGTGTCTGCAGATGCACTATGTGTAGTCTATTGTCTTGGCTTACACAAACAGTTGAACAGTTCAAGGCATCACGTCCACTAGTTAGCTAATAAGTCCGATAGGCTTTCACTAGAGGAGGTTCAAAGCCAAAAGTTACCTATCTCGATGTGGTGTATCTCCTTAATGTACAATTTCTTTATCTGCTTCTTGTTGCATGTCCGTTATCGTGAATTCCATTCATGTAGGGGATTGTTGGAAAATGATTTTGTAAAAAACCTTATTTTTTTGCTAACTTTGAGCATTAATTAAGGTAGGACCCAAGCGTTATTTTTAATATTTCTAAATTGGGTTCATGTTTAATGCCGCGTAGTGAATAACATCGTGTATTTGGTTGCTCAAAACCATTTCTGGATGAGTGAGAATTCAACGTGCATTTTCGGGTTCGTGGATATGACTTTAGATGTGTTTCCTACACATTTGTGAAATGTGCTTGTCTCACATTGGAAAGGCTTAATGATTTATATGGGTATATAAACTCTAGCTTGGGATACTTGGGATGGGCCTTAAGGGGTACCCAAGATTGTGGAAAAGTGAGGTTATGGGTAAAGTGGGCTAGACCCATTAGACCCAAAACAAAAAACATACGCGCACGTCGTTGCCCTCCGTCTGTCCGATCGGTCGGGCAGACTAGGCGGGGCTTAGGCTTGGGCGTGAGCGTAGGTGCGAGGTATGAGACTGGATTGGCCTTGTTTGACCCAATGCTTATCTTTTTGAGCCAAAAACCTTTTTATTTTATTTATTTATTTTTTAATTTTGGTTTCAAAATTCCAAATAAATTGGTCCAGATTTTTTCCTCCACCCAAACAAGTTTAAAACTCCACCCGAACAGGTTTATACCTGTTAAAATTCAAACCAAACAGATCTATTTTTGTCCAAACAGGTTTTCTACTTGTTGAATCCACCCGAACAGGTTTTTTACCTATTGAATATGTCTGAACAGGTTTCTATCTATTGAAACCTGATATGAAAAACCATCAATTTTCCTATAATGGCCTGCCATTCCAGTAATTCTTAGCATCAAAATTTTCTTAACATTTCTTCATTTCTTTTTCTGTTCGTTCTTCTGTGCTTTTGCATCTGTCTATTTAGTTTCTAAAAGAGAGTCACAGAATTGTTTGGTTCGCCAGACTTGATTTTGTAGTGCTACAAATCAAGTAGTAGTCATTGCATATTGGGAAATAGACGCAGTTAAATCTCAAAGCATTGAAGCAAGGGCAAAATCTACTTTAAGAAAATCGTGTGCAACAAAAGCCTCGATTTATATTTTCTGTAAGCATTTAATTCAGAATTTAATTTATTAAATTATTTTCTGGATTATTTATTTTTTTACTTTGTTGTTTATTTTATTTAGTCGATTAATTTACTCACATACACGTCTACTGTGGGAATAACAGAAACTATATGCAATCGTTATCGAACAATCAAAAAATTCTTCTATACACAATTAGATTTGAAGAATGTTTTGTACAAATCTTGCAAAATCTTTATCAGTAAGAATGAAAACTTTTATAAAAAAAAAGGAAAGAAAAGGTATGCATCTATCAATGAACAACAGGATCAAAAACTGTGAACAAACGATCAAGTAATTCTTTTACAGACAAACAGATCTGAAGAACATTGCATGGTCAATAATAACAATACTTTCGAACAAAATCGATAAATAAAAAAAAAAAAAATTTGTTTTAATAGATCTAGACAAAATATATCAATCAAATCAAAAATCAAAGAAAAATAGAGAACAAAAATTTAATGCAATCAAACAAATTATACTTCTGTCTAAAAAGAGAAACTGAAGCCTGGACCTGTTTGGGCACATTAGATGGCTTGAGCCATGTCTGACCTTAGAGTAGATGGATGATGGTCTGTACATCGAATGCCTTGACAATGATGATTTGGATCTTTGAAACTTCATATTTTGGTGGAAAGAAAAGACGAAGAGGGGGTGGCGATTTCCTGTAACGGAGGTGACAGAGTCGCCATCGTTTGCAACAATTACGAAAGAAGGGGATAGGGTTTCACGATCTAAGAGAGAGGGAAGAGAGAGTGTTGGAAAGAGAGAGAGAGAGAGAGAAGTTGTAACTAAACCCTAGAAATCAAGCGAAGATCGACGATCGGCGGTGATGATGTCAGTGATTGGTCATTGTACCTAAGTTTATCCTTATGGACAAAGTATTTGAGCGCTTGGACCTTTGACCAAATAAAATTGAAAATTAAAAAAAAAAAACTTTTTAACTTTAAATCTATCAGACTAGACGGATTTGAAAAAAAAAAAAAAAAAAAAAATTGAAAACCTTCACTAAAGACAAAAAAAAATGAAGTTAAAAAGGTCAATTTTTATTGAATTTTTTAATTTTTTGAACTTTTTGGATTCTTTTATTCTAGATGGACGTAAAAAGTAAATTCTTTTGTCATAAATTAAAAAAAAACTCTTCATTAATCTTTATCAGTACGTTACCTATTGCTGGGTTCACTCATCTCCATTGCTTAGTAGCTACTTAAGTAGTGTTTGGTTCATAAAATAAAATTAGAATAGAATGTTCATTCTCATATTTAATTTACTAAAAAAATTGATGACAAGTACATTGAAAATATAATCACCATTTACCATGATAAGTGAATGATCGTTGTAGAGGGAGATTAAAAAATGAACATTTTAGGAAGGCAAATAGCCCTACAGTTCGGACTCTACCTGTGGTTCTGAATTTGATTTCACAAGTGCAATGTGAAACAGTGTAAATACAAAAAGAGTCCAAATTCGACAATTCTTTTTGAAAAATCGATATTTTGAATAAAATGCCAAACATGGACTGCTTTGCCAAATTCAGAGTTGCCATTTTAGGAAATTTAGGAAACCCAAGACTCGTGCCAAAGGCCATTAGTCCGTCATCACCAAAGTGTCTTGGCCTAGGAATTTAGGTATGAGAGGGGAAGATCATGAATTGAGCACCCCACTCGCCCGATCAAAGATCGGCCCCTACTAATCATGATGTGATTCTTATTTACATTATATGCTCTTATTTCGATTTATTAGCTATATTACTATGTGATGCCCACACAAGGTATAGACTAATTTGCAAGAATTGGAATACTTGATCTCATGCTTTGTTTCGAAATTGTTTTGTGAATTTGCCACTTAAAAAAAAAGTGGGCTTTAAAATGGACATTAATTAAGCCATCCCAATTCAAGAAACAAGCCTTCATTCACAAACATTCAAACAATTATATCATTTAAGTAATTAGCCTCATGGTATTCATGCTTTGACATGGCAACACGAGCATTCAATGCAACATGCTAAAGTAATAAAAGCTTACCTAGTACTCCGAGCCAAAACAGGTGAAAGAGTTAGAAAAAAAATATGCATGTTCCTAACTTATGCAATATGACTAATGCAACGCATACATTATGTATTTTATAGGCTCGGCTATGAGCATGATATATGAAACAATTTGATAGCATGCGGTCTAAACACGTTTTCAAAGAAGTATTTAACTAACAATGCAGGTTTAGAATGATGAACCGAGCCTCGGTGCATGCAATACAAATGGATGCAAACATGGAGAATGCTAAACAAAACATGATGCCCTAATCTAACCATCATAAGCAAGTAAGTAAAAGGGAGAAAGACGCGGGGTTGGAAGACATTTAACTTATTACATAGTTGCCCTCGTGCAAGAGGGTGCGAATCAAAGTCCGAAGTCCGAATTAAACTAATTATTACATAACCGAATGAATAAATAAGCGAAGCTAATTAACTAGCTAACTATGCTATTACAACGAGGATAACCATGACAAATAAACTCGCTATTTAAACTAATTAACTACAACAATTACAAATGAACAAGGTTAATTATTACAACATTAATAATTAATGAGACTAATTACAATAAACAATATTGAATAAATTAAATACAATGATGATCATGATGTAAACAAGGATACGTAAGGGTTGCATGTGTCACGACCCAAACCCGGCCCTATGGGTTTAGCACCGTAACCGGCCAGTAATCCGAGATTACCGAAGGCCTGCAGAACAGTAGTACAGTAAAACAGAGTACAGGGCCTGGCGGAAGCCAATACAGTAATTAAACAATGCCCAATGAGCTGTGACAGTCTGTATGCAAAAAGACTTTCATACGTTTATACATAAACAGTACAGAACAGTATGTACAATATTTACAGTCATTCAGACTAGGGACTCAATCCTTGTATAATAGTACAGTAAACATTCAGTTTATACAGAACAGTAAGACGGTACAGAAGGGGGAATTGTAAAATGCCCCTAAGCCTTAACATGATAGGCTCGGAACCTCGCAGTGAGGCACATAGGCTGGCTTGACAAAACTGGAGTAACCCTGACGCTCCTAGCCGCGGTTTGGTGCCGGAACACCTACATATATATATGAGCAGTGAGCTAAAGCCCAGTGAATAACATAATGCGTAAAGAGGTTAAGAATGAATGTCCTTACAGTATGAAAACAGTTCATTTAAACAGTATTTCAGTTGTTCAGTCAGTACAGTCATATGTGGTACACCCATTAGCATAACAGTACAGTAAGCAGTAGGTCTTAAAAGACCGAGCAGTAAATGATGGCCATCAGTCAGTAAACAGTAGTGGTTCTAACAAGGGAACCGACAGAGATCTCTGTAGCAGTAACAGTAAACAGTAGGTGCTAAGGATGCCACAATACAGTTCAGAATATAGGACATACATTCATTCAATTAACAGTAATCAGTTCAGAAAACAGTACAGTTCAGTTGTTCAGAAGATAATCATTTGTGAACATATCTTTACACAATCGTTACTCACAGAGTTTAGGCTACAGTATGCTAGAGCGTATCTCCCCAGTCGCCAACCCTACACAGTTAACAGATTGAACACACTAAGCTACACAGCTGGGAAAGATAATAACTTAATCCCTAATGCCTCGGTGTGTTCTACATCTATATCCTCAATAAGATGTCTTAAACTAGGCCTAAGAATGCCTAGAATGAGATGAGGATGCAAAGATGTACTCAAAAAGCAGTTTCAGAATTTATCAGAAAAACAGAGTCCCGCTCAAGCGCAGGTTTCCCCGCTCGAGCGGACATGCAACAAAGGTACACGCTCGAGCGTCAACTCTCCCGCTCGAGCGTACTGTAAAAGTACTGGATGGGTGAAATCTCCGCTCGACGGGCGCTCGACGCCCGCTCGATCGTGAGACACATGCCTCCGCTCGAGCGCCCAATCCTCCGCTCGAGCGGACTGTAAAACAGTGCGCAGAAATACTGGATGCTCGGATTCCACGCTTGAGCTCCACTTTCCCCGCTCGAGCGGAAGTGTAAAATCTGGGAATTCCAGATTGCACCTCCAAGCCAAAACCAGGTTTAAATGCATCAAAACCGATCCTCTTGGGCTGAATTTCTAGAAAACACTTGTAAACATATAGAATGACATGGTTCAAAGCTCAATTTTAAGAAATCAAAGCCCAAGGGTGTTTAATTCAAATCCAATTTCAAACCATTTTCATGAACATGGAGAACATGCAAACATGCATGAATTCAAACCAATTTAAAGCCTCAATTTGATGCTCTAAAGAGCCAATTGATCCAAAAACAAGTTGAAAACATGGACCATTACAAAATTATGGACATGCATGTACAATTTTACCTTGAAATCAACTCACAACTCAACAATTCAAACATGCATGCCTGAATTATGCTCTATGACAACATGTATGAACTAAAACATGACTTAGCTCTACAATTTAACATGGACCATGCAAGAATTAGTTCAAACACAAGATTGAGAAGATGAAATCCTTACCTAGGTTCCTTGAATGCAAGTCTAGAGGTTCAATTAGCAATCTACACTTCAATTAGCAAGCAATTCTCCAAGCAAAAGAGATGAAGACACTCTCACTCCCCAATCTCCCTTTCTCTAGTCGACTATACACTCAAGAGAAATGGCTGAGCAAATGTTTGTAATGCATAAGAATGAGCCCTCAAAGCATTAAGTAAGTGACCCACTAGGATGGCAACATGGCAATTAAGCCTAACTCTTTAATTAGCTTATTTTAAACTATTTTAATCATACCTAATCAGTTTTCAGATAAAAATGCCATAAAATCACATTAATCATGAGGATCATAAAACATCAACCAATTCCCGGTTCGGCCGCCGATAAGGCCTTCAATTAGCAGTTTAAACATAAAACACGAACAGATCAAATAGTCAATCAAACAGATAGAATACAAATTAACATACATACTCAGTCAATTCAGTTCTAGTTTTTCAGTCAGTCAGTTCGGTACTTTAATTAGTTCAGTTATCAGTCATAATCAGTTCAGTTATCAGTCATTATCAGTTCAGTTTAACGGTAATCAAGGTTTATCGGTAGGCAGTGGTGAGGGTTATTACAGTCTCCCCTCTTTATAAAGAGTTTAGTCCTCTAAACTCGAGTTACCTTCATTCTGGAAGAAAACAGGATTCAATGAAAGAGTTCAGGATATCTTTTGGCCATGTCCTCTTCCCTTTCCCAAGTGGCATACACACCACCATGGTTCTGCCAGTCAACTTTTACCAGCGGGATTTCTTTGTTTCTCAGTTTCTTGATCCGTCTGTTTACAATCTGTATAGGCCGTTCCTCGTAAGTGTAGTCATCGCTCAGCACTATACGAGTGGGCTCTATTACATGGAAAGGATCCCGTAGGTAGTCTCTCAACATAGAAATGTGGAAGACGTTATGCATATGCTCCATTTCAGGAGGAAGCGCAATTTGATACGCCACCGGATTGATTTTCTCAATAATCTCATATGGTCCGACGTATCTCGGTGCTAACTTGCCTTTGACTCCAAAACGAGTCTGGCCTTTCATCGGTGTCACTTTCACAAATACGTGATCACCCACTTCATACTCTCTGTCTCGTCTTCTAACATCAGCATAACTCTTCTGTCTGCTCTGTGCAGTTTTCAATCTCTGTTGTATCAGTTTCACTTTCTCGGTTGTTTCGTATACAATCTCGGGCCCAAGCAAAGGCCCATCTCCAACTTCTGCCCAGCAGATCGGAGATCTACATTTTCTGCCATAAAATGCCTCGAAAGGCGCCATATCAATACTCGAATGGTAGCTGTTATTGTAAGCAAATTCAGCTAAGGGCAAATGACTTTCCCAGTTTCCCTGAAAATCAAGGACACACATTCTCAGTAAATCCTCTAGAGTCTGGATGGTTCTTTCTGATTGGCCATCTGTCTGAGGATGATAGGCACTACTTAGTCTCAGTTCAGTACCCAATGCAGTCTGTAGGCTTTGCCAAAATCTCGACGTAAACTTCGAATCCCTGTCAGAAACAATGGACACAGGTACTCCATGCAGTCTAACAATTTCATCAATATAGAGTACAGCCAATCTATCCGCATTATAAATTGTCTTAACAGGTAAGAAGTGAGCAGATTTAGTCAGTCTATCAACAATAACCCAAATCGAGTCCATACCTTTACTGGAGCGAGGCAATCCCACTATAAAATCCATGGTGATATGTTCCCATTTCCACTCCGGTATCGGTAAGGGCTGCAATAAGCCTGCGGGTCGTTGATGTTCGGCTTTAACTTGTTGGCAATGAAGACATTTCGATACAAAATCAGCAATTTCTTTCTTCATTCCCGGCTACCAGAAATTCAATTTCAGGTCTTGGTACATTTTCGTATTCCCCGGATGGATAGAAAATCTTGAGTTGTGGCCCTCTTGCAGAACTTTTCTTTTCAGTTCAGTTTCATTTGGTACGCACAGTCTGTCTTGAAATTTCAGTACATTATTCTCAAATTTGAATCCCGGTCTCGGTTTAGATTCTCTTTCTTCGATGATCTTCTTCAAGAAGTCATCCAGTCGCTGTTTCTCTTTAATCTCTTCAATCAGTACCGGTTGAGCAGAAATAGCAGCTAAGGTTCCATCTTGTTCTCGTAAGACAATTTCAATTTCAGATTTTTCAAGGTCACAAAGCAACTCTTTCTGTCCGGTAAGTAAACATGCTAAGTTTCCAATCGATTTCCGGCTCAGTGCATCGGCAACGGTATTGGTTTTTCCCAGGTGATACAAGATCTGTAGGTCACAGTCTTTAATCAGTTCTAGCCATCTTCGCTGTCTCATGTTCAGTTCTTTCTATGTGAAGAAATATTTCAGACTCTTGTGGTCGGTGTATACTTCACATGTCACCCCGTACAGATAGTGACGCCAGATTTTCAGTGCAAATACTACTGCAGCAAGTTCCAGATCATGGGTCGGGTAGTTCTTTTCATGCGGTCTCAGTTGTCGGGAAGCATAGGCAATTACTCTCCCATTCTGCATTAAAACACATCCCAAACCCTTATGAGAAGCATCACTAAATACAGTATAACCATCCGTACTTGAAGGTAAGGTAAGAACCGGTGCAGTTACTAATCAAGTTTTCAACTCCTAGAAAGCAGATTCCCTTTGATCAGTCCAGTCAAATGATATTCCCTTCTGAGTCAGTTGAGTCAACGGTAAAGCAATTTTGGAGAAATCTCTGACAAATCTTCTGTAATGTCCAGCCAAACCCAAAAAGCTTCGGACTTCAGTCACATTGGTTGGTCTAGGCCAGTTCACTACAGCTTCGATTTTCTGCGGATCGACAGAAATTCCATCTTTGCTAACAACATGCCCCAAAAACATAACATGGTCAAGCCAAAATTCACATTTAGACAGTTTAGCATACAGTTTCTGTTCTCTTAAGGTTTGTAGGGCAAGTCTCAGATGATGTTCATGTTCTTCTATACTTTTGGAGTAAATCAGTATGTCATCAATGAATATGACAATAAAATTGTCAAGGTACGGTTTAAAGATTCTGTTCATAAGGTCCATAAATGCAGCTAGTGCGTTCGTGACTCCGAAAGGCATAACTAAAAATTCATAATGTCCATACCTCGTTCTAAAAGCAGTTTTATCAATGTCATCTGATTTAACTTTCAACTGATGGTATCCGGATCTGAGATCAATCTTCGAAAATACTTTAGCACCCTGTAACTGATCAAACAGGTCATTAATACGCGGTAATGGGTATTTATTCTTTACAGTTATCTTATTCAGTTCACGGTAATCAATGCACAGTCTCAGTGAGCCGTCTTTCTTCTTTACAAACAAAACAGGTGCACCCCACGGTGAGGTACTAGGTCTGATGAACTTTTTGTCTAACAGTTCTTGCAGTTGCACTTTCAGTTCTTTCAGTTCAGTTGGAGCCATTCGGTAAGGAGCTTTAGAAACTGGCTGTGTTCCGGGAATCACATCAACGGTAAATTCAATCTCCCTGTTAGTCAAATCTCCTGGAAGATTATCTGGAAAAACATCTGGGAATTCTCGGACTATAGGAATACAATTCACATTAGCATTATCATCAGTAGACACAGTCAATACAGAACACAAATATCCCTTACAGCCCTTTCTAATCAATTTTACAGCTTTCACAGATGTAATCAGATACGGGGGAGGTACTACTCCAACCCCATTAAACACAAATTCAGGTAGACCAGGTGGGTGGAAAACTACTTGTTTCGTTACACAGTCTATGGTGGCATGATATTTCGTTAACCAGTCCATCCCCAATATTACATCAAAATGATCAATGTTCAATGGCAGTAAATCGATAAACAGATGTGCATCTCCAACAATGATTTCACAAGCAGGGTACATGTATGCACAGGTCATAGATCCCCCAACGGGTGATGATACAGCTAACAGATAATTCATGGGTTCTAAGGGTCTATTCAATTTACGCGAAAAAGCATGCGACACATAAGAATGCGTAGACCCCGAATCAATCAGTACATAAGCATTCTGAGTACAAATAGAGAGAATACCTGACACAACGGTCTCGGTATTCTGGACGTCTCCCGGTACTAGGGCGAACACTCGGCCCTGCCTCATAGGCTCTTTCCCGGTAGTTCTGGGGTTCGGTTTCGGTGTAACAGTTGATGCCGCTACGCTTGGTGTAGCTTTACTACTAGCTTGTGGAGCAAAGGGACAGTCTTTAACCATGTGGCCCACCTTGCCACACCGGTAACAAGCTCCAGATAATTTGTAACAAACTCCCTTATGGTTTTTACCACATTCAGAACAGGGCGGTATTGTACGGTTTCCTTGACTAGACGTAGTCGTTGACCCTGTGTTTTGTTTCTTGTTCAATGGACTATGCTTGCCTTTCTTAAACTTAAAATTCTGCCTTTTACCCCGCCATTCAGACAACGGCGTTTCAGTTTTCAGTGCTTCAATGTTTGATTCAGCCATCAAGGCTCTGTCAAGAACATTCACATTATTCGGTAGTTTCAGAACATTTATTCGGTCAAGAATTGCAACATTAAGGCCGCCTTCAAATTTTCTGGCCTTCTTATACTCAGTATCCACCATATGCGGTGCATATCTAGCAAGCTCGGTGAATTTCGTCTCATATTCAGCCACAGACATTGCCCCTTGTCTTAGCTGTTCAAACTCAGTTACTTTTCTGTCCCTAACACACTGAGGGAAGTATTTTTCAAAGAAGGCTCCCTTGAATTGAGCCCAATTCAGAACGGTATTTTCATCACGGATGAGCATCCACCACCTTCTAGCTTCTTCTTGCAATGTAAATGTGGCTAACAGTACTTTGTGTGTTTCAGAGCACGGGAAAACTTCAAATAATTTTTCAGTCTCCAGAACCCACGCTTCAGCTTTTAACGGTTCAAGGCCTCCCTGAAAGGATGGCGGTTTCATTTTGCTAAACTTATGGGTCAGTGCAATTATGTCCCCATCAGTAGCATTCATATCTTGTTCATTCACATTCACATTTTGTTCCGGTTGTACCGGAGGAGGAGGTAGGGGCTGTTGATTCAGTTGTTGGTCCAGTCTTGCAGTTATCAGTTCCATCATTTGTTCCAGTCTGGCCATTCTGGCCTCAGAGGATGAGGATTCAGTTTCATTTGCAGTGTTTGCGTTATCCATTTCACTATAAGCAGTTATAACAGTTTTTAAACATAAGCAGTCATTTGTTTAACAGTTTAACACGTTAGCAGATATTCAGTCATAACATAACCACACACTTATCATGCTCATGAGATGCCCTAATTACCTTCCTAGGACACCCTATAGCTCATTTGGACACGTGTGTGCGGTATAACTCGTGGTAAGTATCGCTCTGATACCACTCTGTCACGACCCAAACTCGGCCCTATGGGTTTAGCACCGTAACCGGCCAGTAATCCGAGATTACCGAAGGCCTGCAGAACAGTAGTACAGTAAAATAGAGTACAGGGCCTGGCGGAAGCCAATACAGTAATTAAACAATGCCCAATGAGCTATGACAGTCTGTATGCAAAAAGACTTTCATACGTTTATACATAAACAGTACAAAACAGTATGTACAATATTTACAGTCATTCAGACTAGGGACTCAATCCCTGTATAACAGTACAGTAAACATTCAGTTTATACAGAACAGTAAGACGGTACAGAAGGGGGAATTGTAAAATGCCCCTAAGCCTTAACATGATAGGCTCGGAACCTCGCAGTGAGGCACATAGGCTGGCTTGACAAAACTGGAGTAACCCTGACGCTTCTAGCCGCGGTCTGGTGCCGGAACACCTACATATATATATGAGCAGTGAGCTAAAGCCCAGTGAATAACATAATGCGTAAAGAGGTTAAGAATGAATGTCCTTACAGTATGAAAACAGTTCATTTAAACAGTATTTCAGTTGTTCAGTCAGTACAGTCATATGTGGTACACCCATTAGCATAACAGTACAGTAAGCAGTAGGTCTTAAAAGACCGAGCAGTAAATGATGGCCATCAGTCAGTAACCAGTAGTGGTTCCAACAAGGGAACCGACAGAGATCTCTGTAGCAGTAACAGTAAACAGTAGGTGCTAAGGATGCCACAATACAGTTCAGAATATAGGACATACATTCATTCAATTAACAGTAATCAGTTCAGAAAACAGTACAGTTCAGTTGTTCAGAAGATAATCATTTGTGAACATATCTTTACACAATCGTTACTCACAGAGTTTAGGCTACAGTATGCTAGAGCGTGTCTCCCCAGTCGCCAACCCTACACAGTTAACAGATTGAACACACTAAGCTACACAGCTGGGAAAGATAATAACTTAATCCCTAATGCCTCGGCGTGTTCTACATCTATATCCTCAATAAGATGTCTTAAACTAGGCCTAAGAATGCCTAGAATGAGATGAGGATGCAAAGATGTACTCAAAAAGCAGTTTCAGAATTTATCAGAAAAACAGAGTCCCGCTCGAGCGCAGGTTTCCCCGCTCGAGCGGACATGCAACAAAGGTACACGCTCGAGCGTACTGTAAAAGTACTGGATGGGTGAAATCTCCGCTCGACGGGCGTTCGACGCCCGCTCAATCGTGAGACACATGCCTCCGCTCGAGCGCCCAATCCTCCGCTCGAGCGGACTGTAAAACAGTGCGCAGAAATACTGGATGCTCGGATTCCACGCTCGAGCTCCACTTTCCCCGCTCAAGCGGAAGTGCAAAATCTGGGAATTCCAGATTGCACCTCCAAGCCAAAACCAGGTTTAAATGCATCAAAACTGATCCTCTTGGGCTGAATTTCCAGAAAACACTTGTAAACATATAGAATGACATGGTTCAAAGCTCAATTTTAAGAAATCAAAGCCCAAGGGTGTTTAATTCAAATCCAATTTCAAACCATTTTCATGAACATGGAGAACATGCAAACATGCATGAATTCAAACCAATTTAAAGCCTCAATTTGATGCTCTAAAGAGCCAATTGATCCAAAAACAAGTTGAAAACATGGACCATTACAAAATTATGGACATGCATGTACAATTTTACCTTGAAATCAACTCACAGCTCAACAATTCAAACATGCATGCATGAATTATGCTCTATGACAACATGTATGAACTAAAACATGACTTAGCTCTACAATTTAACATGGACCATGCAAGAATTAGTTCAAACACAAGAATGAGAAGATGAAATCCTTACCTAGGTTCCTTGAATGCAAGTCTAGAGGTTCAATTAGCAATCTACACTTCAATTAGCAAGCAATTCTCCAAGCAAAAGAGATGAAGACACTCTCACTCCCCAATCTCCCTCTCTCTAGTCGGCTATACACTCAAGAGAAATGACTGAGCAAATGTTTGTAATGCATAAGAATGAGCCCTCAAAGCATTAAGTAAGTGACCCACTAGGATGGCAATATGGCAATTAAGCCTAACTCTTTAATTAGCTTATTTTAAACTATTTTAATCATACCTAATTAGTTTTCAGATAAAAATGCCATAAAATCACATTAATTATGAGGATCATAAAACATCAACCAATTCCCGGTTCGGCCGCCGATAAGGCCTTCAATTAGCAGTTTAAACATAAAACACGAACAGATCAAATAGTCAATCAAACAGATAGAATACAAATTAACATACATACTCAGTCAATTCAGTTCCAGTTTTTCAGTCAGTCAGTTCGGTACTTTAATCAGTTCAGTTATCAGTCATAATCAGTTCAGTTATCAGTCATTATCAGTTCAGTTTAACGGTAATCAAGGTTTATCGGTAGGCAATGGTGAGGGTTATTACAGCATGCATGCACATACACAATGTTTAAGAACAGCTCTGTCTACTCTAGGCTTGCTCTGTTTCACCTCAGCCACTGTCCTCTGTTTTCTGCAAGAATACACTGCTGGCCAAACATTGAGGACCGACCAGCCCTCATTGAAGCCCGGCCGGCCCTAAAGAAGGCCGGTTGTGCCTCAAATTTGTGCAAAACTCTGTTTTGTGTATTGAAGTGAAAACAATGTAGACATAGTGTTTTGGACTTTGTTTGTCCCTTCTTTCATTCTCTGTCATGGGAAAGCCTCGAGAAAAGGTTAAAATTGTTTCCAAAATCATCAATGAGCAAGTTGATTGCTTGATGATTTCGGATACAATTTTAGACAAAAATCAATGAATGCAATGAATATGACCACTTCTCCCTCTTTATCATGGAATGAACTCAAAAAAAGGAAGTAGAGACGCTTCAAGGATCATCAATTTGCCATGAATTAGTGTATGACCACTCTTGACTCGATAAACTTGGCATAACGTCCTGCCAAGCCAAACAATATGACTCATTTTCTTTATATGTGTTGGTTGCTTGTAAACCAATTCTCTTAGCCATTTCCATTCTTTAGTCCATTTGTCTGAAGTGATGATTAAGTCCTCTAAAAGGAAAGAAGCGTCAAACGGGAAGTAATTCTCAACATGAAAGAGAGATTATGCCGTTGACAATGAATCTCCGTAGAGATTAAGCCATTAAGTGTGAATCTCCAGTTCATGTGTTGAATGACTGTCAACCGATTGAAACAACTCTCAAATGAAAGAAAGGAATGGCAAGTTGATTCTTAAAATGAGGTCATTAACATGAAAATTAGACAAAGAAAGGCTAAGAATAACATAATACATGTTATGTACAAAGACCAATGCTACAACAAAGGAACTAATCAAAGCTTGAATCAATTAAATAGATTAGGACAACCCTAAAATAGTCTCTAATAAGCAAAAATAGTGGCTGAAAATGCAAGAAAAGAACTCAAAAAATGCTAAACAAAAAATAAAGACAATAAAGCTATGTAAGCAAAAACAAGGAGGGGTGGCCAACCCCTCCAATTTTAAGACCTCAAACCATGTTTTTTGGCCTTAGTTCAACTCTGAAAATCAGTTCAAAAATCAAAGGAAAAGAGTGTAAAGGAACCAAGGGTTGAGCTATGAAGATAGGTGCAAGTAAAAGTGTTAACCTTACCACCTTTGGTAGCTTATCCAAACCCAAGTTCCAACACTTAAAATGGATTCAAAACAGCCCAAGAATACAAGAAATAAATAGAAATGAAGTAAGCAAAAGCAAGAACAAGAGTTGTAAGCTTATACCTCTTAAAATGGAGTAAGCTTTGGTTGATGATCAAACTCACTCTTGACACACTCTCAAACTTGAATTATGCTTCTCAAGGGTCAACCAAGGCTCTAAGATGATGAGTCAAGGTTGTGTATAGTGTATATAGATGATACAAGAAAGGTAGGTTAGCTCAAAGATAGTTTGCAATGAAAGAAGGAGCTTTCTCTATGTGTATAGGCTTTTTCTCAATTGTCCAACCCTCAAAACAGAGGTATATGGTCGTTTATATAGAATTTGAGCCAAAAATATCATAGATATCTTCAAAAATGGACAGCTGGCGGCCTTCCGCCCAAAACAGTGTTTCTCGCTATCAAGGCTCAACCGGCCCTCAATAGCTACAATCGGGCCTCAATGAATTCCCCTGCTTTTCTGTTTCAGCCTCAACACAGGGTAGCACAAGGTGTAAAAGTGGATTTCTTGGGTATGATCAGTGGGAGTATGGAATGTTTGGGGTTGTTTCGAAGCTTAAACAAGGCTCCTTCATTGAGACCTAGAATCACGCATAATACCACTTTCATCATCGAGTATACCGAACAAAGCGCTCGAGCCTTGCAGCCGGTCAAAAATGGGGTGTCCACACAATATTACTATTGTGATAAGCATTTGCTGATTCAAATTTTTTACTGTTGTGCACAGTTTGTCTTTTTCAATAAAATGCAAACTAGTATATATTCTTGACCATTTCCTATTCTCAATCCCTCTATTAAAAAGGAAGCAACAAATTGTATATCAACTAAAACTTCCAAAAAATGGATCCTCGTCCTCCATTTTTAAATAAACAGTTCAATCAGCAACAAAACTCTCAACCACCATTACAATTTGATTCTCAAGCATTTTCTCAATTCTTTTCAAATCCACAATATTGTCAGACTCCATTTACTCAATTTATTCCAGAGCAATCTCAAATACAATCTCATGAACCTCCTCCAATAAGTGACATACATCCATTCACAACACAAAAAAAGAAAAAAAGGGAAAGGGTGAAGTTCAACAAAAAGAAAGAAATCCAAATTGGACAAAAGAGGAAGATTAAGTACTTTATAAAGCATGGTTGCATGTCTCAGAAGATGCAGTTACGGGTATAGATCAACCTAGAGTGAGGTTATGGTATCGAATTTAGAATGAGTTCAATCAACTCTTGGGTTATCAGAGCTATCAAATCAACTCGAGTTTGATGAATCGATGGTCCAGCATTAAATCTCACCTTAATAAATATTCTGGATTTGTTCGCACAATTGAGAGGACTCCGACTAGTGGCTATAACCTTGAAGATTCAGTAAGTTATAGTTTACACATTTTTCTACTCAAATAATTTAATTGAAAGACTATTAATTTTTGTTTGTAATTTTTTATAGCTACGAGCTGCAAAACAATTGTATTATAGCTCACAAGGTCACCACTTTAAGTGGGATGGTTGTTGGATAATCCTCAAAGATAGTGCTAAATGGTTTAACTATACAAAAGAATAAGTAGACAAAAAACAGAAATTAGTCAAAGAAAGAGAGGTGCTTTCAATGTGGATGTTGATCAAACTATAGATTCCTCAAATCCGTCTACTCCAGCAACAACACTAAGTTCAGCTACAGGATCAATTAGCCTTGACAATGATGATGATTCTCCATTTACTGAAGTAGCTCATGAATTACCTCGACCCGTTGGACGAAAACGAGCAAAAAATATGCGTCGAAAGAACACTGATCAATTAGAAGCTGTAAACTTATTTGTTGCTGAATTTAATAGCTTGAGAAAGGAATAAAAGGAAATTGTTGAACAAGAGGTCATAATGGCAAATGAACAAGAACGGCTAAAAATTCAAGCCAAACAAGAGCAAGAACAACGGAGGGCAGAGCTTAAACTCGACCAAGAACGAATGAGAATTGCAGCCAAACGTGAGCAAGAACGGATGAGGTTTGAGAAAGAGATTATGATGATTGATCCAAATTTGATTCTTATTGAAAAAGAAAAAGCTTGGGTCATTGCACAACAAAAAGCAATTTGGGCACATGCGAAACAAGGGGGCCTTGATGATGGATCAAGTGGTAGTGGTTTAAATTAGTGATCGGTAGTTGAATTTCGTGATAACCTATTGTAACATTTAAAGTTAAATTTGTAGTATCATGTTTTAACTTTGTAGTACCATTTCATTTCCATGTATTAATGTTAAGAAAAACTTAAGTTTTCTTATGAAATGAAATGGTTAAATTTTGTTAGCTCTGATATGATTTTTAGTTTTTGTCGATTTTTCTCGTTGATATATTTAGCTCTGATTGATTTTTTGAGCTTTCTTGAGTTTTCTCATTGATTTTTCCCTAAACTATTGGAGTGCCCTCTTTGAACCACAAAAAGCTGTTAAATTACGTTATATGCAATAAAACAGCAAGCAAATTTCTCCATGAAAGACTGTGAAATATGTACCTAATAATAGATGGAGGATATTGTTCATATGGTGTTGGTAAAACATCATGATACAAATTACTAACTGTAGACGTCCCCCGAACGCCCCGGGAGGGTTGAGCTCCCGTTCTGTTCATTTGGGGTCACTACAGCTCGGACTCTTGAATGTCACGGTTCCTAATCTGAACCAAAGAGTCCAAATCCGGCAAATCGTTTTTGAGAAAACTGATTTTTGAAAGAAGTGCCAAACATGGACTGCTTTGCCAGATACAGAGTCGCCACCTAAATATTTTATTTTGGGAAATTTAGGAAACCCTGACTCGATGCCAAAAGGCCACGTGTCCGTCATCACCAAAGTTGCCTCGGCTCGGGAACTTGGGTACGATTGGGGAAGGTCACTTCGTGAGCACCCCCGCTCGCCAGGTCATAGACCGGCCTCTACTAACCATGATATCAATTTTTGAAAACATTGTGAGTTCTTATTCCGGTTATTAGCCTAGGTTACTATGTGATGCTCACAGCATACAAGTATAGACCAGGTCACCCGAATTGGAGCAAAACATTTCATGTTTGCCTTTTTTGAAAGAGGTTTTGCTACCCGCAGGTAGGCTTGAAACATTTGATGATTTACTCCAATTCAGATAACCCAACCTTCACCCACAGGCATTCAGGCAGTTATATCACATAAGCACATAGCCTCATGGTAAGAATGCTATTCATGGCAACACTTACACGCATGCAAGGATGCTAAAGCATAAAGCTCACCGAGTACTTCAAGCCAAAATAGACACTTATTAGAAATCATGCATGAATCCTAAGTATACAGAAATGCCTAATGCAACACATGCAAAATGCAACTATAGCAGGCTCGGCTATTCTAAGATGGTATATGAAATGCTACAACTACCATGTATTCAACTTGGAATTGAAAATACAATGTAGTTAGTATGATGCGCCGAGCCCGGTGCATGCAATACAGATGAATGAATGCAAACATGCTGTCATACTGTATGCTAATTTAAACATGCCCTAATCTAACCATCATAAGCGGGTAAATAAAAGGGAGAAAGACGTGGGGTTGGAAAACATACATCACACTCACTCACACTTATTACAGTTGTGCCCTCGCAGAGAGGGTCCGAATAAATATACAGTCCAAATATTACAGTCCTGAATAAAAGAATATTACAGTCCAAAATATTACAAAATCCTAATTAATTAACAAATTAACTACGAAAGTAAATAAAACTGGCGTGCAAGCCAGGGACCACCTTACTTCTGATGGATGATGCATGTCCGGATTGTCTTGCGCGGAAATCCACCGGAATGCCCCAATTAGCCTCTGTTTACACCTGTTCTTGAAATGCGTGCCAAGTCCCAAAAAGTTGCTGATTCCTGATTTTGCTGTAACAGAGAGCAGGAAAGGGGCATAGCAATGTATTTGCACAGATATATGCATGTCTCGATCCTCGTGCCACCAATCACGCATACCGAGGCATGATGGCCGAAGAGTCGAAATGCACAACTCAATATAGGATGAATGCACATGAAACTACAACTAAAACCTAACTCCATCATGGATAATCCGAAGTGTCGGTGACTGGGGAATTGAGACACATTCCGTCACTCGGAGTACGAAATGTACCTCGTTTCCCGTGCCCGGGCTAACTCCTATTCCGGACACGATGCAATATGCATGATATGCATGAAATGCAACTAAGATACAATCCTAACATACACAAAATGCTATGAAAATGAGATGCCTCGAAGTACGTGCACACGGGCACGCAAATCGAGGCGATGACAGGATGCGATGAAAATAAGATGTCTCGAAGTGCGTGCACACGGGCACGCAAACCGAGGCGATGGCAAAATGCTACGAAAAATGAGGTGCCTCGAAATGCGTGCACACGGGCACGCAAATTGAGGCGATGGCAAAATGTTATGTGATGAAAATGAGATGTCTCGAAATGCGTGCACACGGGCACGCAAACCGAGGCGATGGCAAAATGTTATGTGATGAAAATGAGATGTCTCAAAATGCATGCACACAGGCACGCAAACCGAGGCGATGGCAGAATGCAATGAAAATGAGATGCCTCGAAATGCGTGCACACGGGCACGCAAACCGAGGCGATGGCAAAATGTGATGAAATGACATGGAAATGACAAATGGGCTTATACCAACATGAGTGAGCCTCAGCCACACTCACATAGGATGCCGGCGGACAAAAATGAAGTGCCTCGAAATGCGTGCACACGGGCACGCAAACCGAGGCAATGATAAAATGTGATGTAATGGCATGGAAATGAAAAATGGGCTTATACCAACATGAGTGAGACTCAGCCACACTCACATCGGATGCCGGCGGATAAAAATGAAGTGCCTCGAAATGCGTACACACGGGCACGCAAACCGAGGCAATGATAAAATGTGATGTAATGGCATGGAAATGACAAATGGGCTTATACCAACATGAGTGAGCCTCAGCCACACTCACATCGGATGCCGGCGGATGAAAATGAAGTGCCTCAAAATGCGTGCATACGGGCACGCAAACCGAGGCGATGGCAGAATGTAATGTAATGACATGGAAACATGATATGGACTTATACCAACATGAGTGAGCCTCAGCCACACTCACATAGGATGCCGTCGGATAAAAATGAAGTGCCTCGAAATGCGTGCACACGGGCACGCAAACCGAGGCGATGGCGGAATGCAATGAAATGACATGAAATGGATGGCAATCATTCTAACAGAATTTCAACAGCAAAATATGGGGGAAAATAGTCCCGAAATGAAGCGAAATGACACCAAATGCATGAAATTGTCCCGAAATGGCACATTAGGCACCCGAAATGGCCTATAGCTATGCTAAACATGCACAACATGGACATGCAATGCAAAGACAGAAGCTAGACAGTCCCAAGAAAGGCACTTTCACAGTTATAAACATGGCCAAACAGCAAGCATAGGTGGGGGAAAAATAGCATGCAAGAATAGGGGCCAAAAGAGGGGTAATGAAGCAAGTGATATAAGCAAAACCCAAACTGAAAAATTTCCTTCTACAACACTGAAGAGGGACCAAAAATATGAATATTTACAGTATATGGCAGCCTCAAAATCAGTATACAAACATGCTAAAAATGTGATGCAAAATGAGGCTCAAAAAGGTGCTAAAACATGAAGTATACAAAATAATCACCAAACAGAAAAAAAGTGTTAATGAAACAAGAAGTATAGGCCAAAATAAGGCCACTTTCAGTTCGGACCAAGGTCCAAAAACAGAAGCAAAGAGGGCTGCCAATTTATGCAAAAATGGGGCCAAATAAGGGATATAACTACAAGTGACACATGGAGGCACCAAAAAATGTTGAGCCCTTCTCCAATGTTGAAGAGGGGCTCAAAATAAGCTTAATGTCAGTTTACAACATGCTCAAAAACAGATTGCTCATGGGCCCAAAATAGCATGCAAAGTTATGACATATAAGAGGATCAATGAAGCAAGTGTATTATGGAGGGCTCAAACAGGGTTGAGCCCTTAATGAAAAGTGAAGATGAGCTCAAAAGAGGGCCCTTTTCAGTTAGGGCCGGAGCTTGAAACAAAAAGCAAGTGGGGCTTAGAAATAGATCAAGAAAAAGGGTCAAAAGGGTAAAAGTATTACTTACCCTTGAAGATTCAAACTTTTGTTGCTTCTTGGATGAATTTGCAGCTTCTTTAGCCTTTGAGAAACCTTCCTTGTTGCTGGAAATGAGATGGTGGTGGTAGAGCTTGGTGGTGTAGAAGGAATGATGGTTAGGGACTTAGGGTTTTTTGAAGAAATGAGAAGTATGAAGATGGAGTTGAGTATGGAGACTTGAAGGAGAATTTTTCTAACCCTCAAACACTACAAGGCTTGCTTGCTATATAGGCCAAAGAAGGGGTGTAAAGGTGGGGGAAAAGGAGAGTAAAACTCCCCCACAAAATATCCCCCGGATAAAGATCTTGTCTGGGGGATATTGCCCCACAGCTGTAAAGTGCACAGTGCAAGGAAGCAGGCCGGCCTGGTACTTTTGTTGCAGGTGGCCGGCCGGCCACACCTCCTAGCCGGCCGGCTAGGGGTCAAAAGGTTCAATGAGATTTTCTGGCCGGCCACCAGTTGGTGAGGTCCCCCTATGTATGTACAACACAACCATGTGGTTAAAAGTCCAAGAAAGTGGGTCCAAGGGGTTCAACATTAGCTCGGAAAGAGGGGTTCAAAAGGGTCAATTTGAATTACTGGCCGGCCATGAACTTTTAGGGGCCTCTCATGTGTGTACATCACAGATATGTGGTTCAAAGTTCGAGAAAAAAGGTCCAAGGGGTTCAACATTAGCCCGGAAGGAGGGGTCAAAAGGGTCAAGTTGAATTACTGGCCGGCCATGAACTTTTAGGGGCCTCTCATGTGTGTACATCACAGATATGTGGTTCAAAGTTTGAGAAAATGGGCCCAAGGTATTCAACATTAGCCCGGAAGTGCGAAAAACGGGCGCCGGAGGGCTTCGGAGGATGTATAACTGGCTGCTGCAACAATTGCTGGCCTTCCACCCTTCAGTGACCTCCCTGGTGATAAAACAGAGGTACCTGCCAAAAATGAACGAAAACCGTTGCAAAACGAATGCTCGGGGACCAAAACGCGCAGTTCGGGGTCCCGAAAATGGGCTGTTAAGCACCGAAAGTGGCATTCGGCCACGAAGTGGGCTTCTCAGCCCCCAGTGTCCCTCAAAAGGGAGCAAATAGGAAGTATGCCAAAAAATCAGAGCAATAGGAGATGGTTAAGCGGTCCCGAACCGAGGCACACGGCCAACGGTCCCGAAAACCGGGAACCGGACTCCGAAATGGGCAAAATGGCCCACGGCCACCAAATGTAGCCTACGGACATTGAGAGTTGGTCTACGGGACCTCTCTCTTCCCTCAGGAAAAGAAACAAAGAAAACCGAGTCTGGTTCGCAAACCGAGACAAGGCACAGAAGAGGGTTCGGAAGTCCGGAGGCAGGGCTCACGGCCGCAACTCTGAAACTTCTGAACGAGCACATTATGCAACATCACCAAGCGCTCAATCGGTGACGTCTGAGTCTTAAGGTCGGTCAAAAATGGGGTGTCTACACTAACATAAACATCGAAGTACTTTAGCGACATGCTTGTGTAGTTATGTCATTTTAAGACATAATTAGAGGATGTATGAACTTTGATCAAAATGTTTTAATCATAATGTGCCTCTTGAGTGAAAAATAAAACTTAAACAGTTATTAAAATGAAGCCAAGAACAGCAACAAACAAACAGCCACAAACGAACAACCAAACAGCAGCAGGGCATAGCAGCAACAAAGGAAGTGGCTCAAAAAGGGGCGGTCGTCCGGGGGGACGACCAACTGGACGTCCAAGGGGACGACCAGAGGTGGTATTCGGCCCAGAACAGCTTCATTTTAGCTCTGCTCTGTATGCTTAACGACTGCAAACGACAACCTCCACGATCGGGCCTCACGGGACATCCGGGAGGACATTTGGAGGGACATCCGGGCAGATGACTAAGTTTTTGTAAATTCCAAGCAATATATGCTCTTTGATGGGATGAACTACTGACTCAACTATAACAAAATGCTTGTCTTCTATGAATTTTTAGCAATAAACATCATCAATTGTCCAAGTGAGAATACAATGCCATAGATCTAGATGAGACGATGAAAGATGTCACCAACTAAATTCACCTTATCCTAAAATCAAGTAAAAAATAATCTACCTTACAACCACCTGAAATGTCAACGAAAGATGCATAGGACTTTGAACAACTGATGTGATTCTGCTTCATCAAACCAACATAATGTCCACAAATGGTCATAAGGATTAAAGTTACTTTACTAGTTTGCAAGTTCAGCCTAATAATCTAGGAAAAGAAGAAGAAGAAGAAAAAGAAGAGAGTTTTGGATAGATATTGGTTGTAAACTAATGCTAGTATGCGTGAAAAAAATGATGTATCTATCAATTGCATTGTATAATAATATTAACAACCATCTTTAGATCTTTTACATCTTGAGCACAACTAGCAAACTACCACGAATATTGTTCCTAATAAAGTTCATACTACGACCTCCTCAATATTGGATTGGGATCAAAAGTTCTGTTTATTTTGATAGACTGGAAAATTCAAAAGAAGTTATCAAATACTCAAACTCTAGGGGTTAGGCTGTATCTCACAATCTAATGTCATTACAAATTTATATCTTCATCCCCAAATTGATTCCACAAATGTTCCATTAGATCAATTCTAAGCATTGCATTTGTTCCTTTATTTCAAATTCTTTTAAGATGAGACGAGATGTGTGCCACCAAAAGTGTTGGGTTTCGAGCATATTTTGAGAGAGATACAGTTTCATCTGCCGGAGGCCTCTAACTTTCAACTTCAATTTCGCACTCGTCTTCAATGATCATGTTGTGTAGTATGATGCATGTTTTCATTATCTTACAAACGTCTTCTTTTTTCCAATAATGCACTGGTCCTTGCGTTATACCCTACCTTATCTGTAACACACCAAATGCTCTTTCAACATCCTTCCTAATAGCCTCTTGCTTTTGAGCAAACAACTTCTTCTTTCCTATTTTGGGGTGCATGATGGTTTGCATTAGAGTTGCCCATTGAGGATATATGCCATCAGATAAATAATAACCTAATGTATACTCACGCCCATTCATATCGTAATTAATCGGAGGCATTTTACCATGTATGAGATTGTCAAATATCAGGGAATGATCTAAGACATTCACATCATTGTGTGAACCTGGCATACCAAAGAAAGCATGCCAAATCCATAGGTCTTTTGATGCGATTGCCTCTAATATAAGAGTAGGCTTATTGTAATGGCCCCTATGGGTTCCATGCCATGCTGTGGGACAATTCTTTCATTCCCAATGCATATAATCTAAAGACCCAAGCATACCTGGGAAGCCTCTTGCCTTCCATTCTTCAAGTAGATGTGCTATGTCATCTTCATTCGGTGAGCAGAGGTATTGTTCTCATACAAGACAATAATAGCATTACAAAAAAGCTTCAAGCTATCATTAGCAGTGGTCTCACCGATTTTTTTGTACTCATCACAATGATCTAATGAAAATCCATATGCGAGTATATGAATTACGGCCGTAATTTTTTGTATAGGAGAGCACCTCAACCGTCTTGTACAATATTTTTTTTGTACAAAGTATTTGTCATACCCTTTAACATCATTCAAAATGCAAAGAAACAACTCTCGACGCATTCAAAATCATCTACGAAAATAGTTAGGTGGATACATACAATTCTTAGCAAAATAATCTCTCCATATTTGTCGATCGCCTCCCTCACAATCATACCTTATATATTGCCTCTTAACTGGTTTTGAGATTAGTGTTAGCATTTGCGGCGAAAGAAGCAAATTTGTCATCTTTCGAACACATTTATTGTAATGTTGTGAAACTCTCTTGATCCGCGTCGGATGAGCTATCGTCGTCGGTTGAAGAACTGAAATGTGTAAAAGAACTAGACTCCATGGTAGGAATAAATTGAGACGCTAATGCCATTGATGTTTTTATGGGAAAAAACGAAAGAGAAGATAAAAGAACAAATAATCTGCTTGTTAGATGATAAAAATGCACTTGATTTGAATATATAAAGCATATTTATTTAGTTGATGACAATACAATATATATCTATTTGTTGTAAATTATAGTCGTCGTTGAAGTGAAATATTGCCGTTGGCAGTGGAGCACTGGTATAATGTGAAATATAACCGTTGGCAATGGAGAGAGAGAGAGGGAATGAGAGCTGGTAGAAGGGTGGGTCCCACAGTTATATACATATATATATATATATATTCTTAACACACACCTTAACACATCCATTGTATCACTATTCATTCACTATTCACTCATCAAATTAACGAACTCTTAACACACATTTTTAGGTCCCACTTTTATCACTTTTTATCATATAACACACTTTAACACATTTTTAACACATCCATGGTGGATGCTCTTATTTGCTAAGCAGACAGTATCAAAGCCACTGACAAATTTGCCATGATTAGGAAAATCAATTTATACTGTTCCCAAAAATGGGTTAGATTTACAAGGTTACAAAATAACCATAACAAAGTACAAATACAAACTGTAGGCACAAAACAACTGGAATATGTACTGAAAAATAAAATAACTATACAATAAACGCAGACTACACTGCATTGTGCCTCAACGTATATAGATCATAAAGGCGCATCTTCACCCATAGTTTTGGCAGCTAAGGTTTACAGATTGATGGAGATTTGTCAGGCTATGAAGCGTTCATTCATTCTTGTAAACTAATGTCGGGTATTCTGGACTCCACATGTTGTTCTGCACATAAGCTACAATTTCCTCCTGCAGATCATGGAGAAATACTTAATTTGGTGAGGTTGGGTAATATGTTGGCTTGCCAGAATAGACAAATGCCTAACAGTTTCCAGAAAGAAAACTTTGAGTTACTACGCCATCAGAAACCGTTTGAATCACCAATAGCAGCTTAAAGATCAATGTCATTTTAGATATAATTTTCATACAAGTGAGAGAGGCTTATTTAGGAAAGGTAAAATGTCACCCATAAAATCTAAACTTCCGAAAAGCACAAGTCAAGTTTATCAAAGTTAGAAAATGATTTGAGTACATTCTACAGGGTTTTAATGCTTCTAATATTTTTTTTTTGATAGGTAAAAGAATACACCAAATTCACCAATGCTGCAGAACCCATGACACGCCTTCAGCACAGACAACTTACGTAACAGCAAGTTAGTGGTTGATGACACAACCCAGACCTCTAGGCCAAACAAACTAGGACTACATGAGCATTGAACCCTGTTTCAACTAGGTGTAAGCTCAACCATTTTGTCAACTACTCCCTTGGAAGCACTATTTATTTAAAGTTTTAGGAGCCCATTCCCATGGGCAATTCTTCCCTGAGCCTAGGAGAGACCCCCTATGGATTTGTGGTTGTCCTTTGGCCTCAGCCATGGTGGTTCTTTATCCAAACTCTCACACTCTGGTTTTCCTTACTCTAATTTGGCCCAACCAATTGGCCCTATCTTGCACGAGTATTACCTCCTTTACTTTAAGGTCTCCACGATAAACAATAGCAAACAAAACATATAAGAGCACAAATTTGAAATGGATTATTAAATTAAAAGGAAAATTACATTATTAAGTTTCTGGAGTTCCCGGGGATCCATATCACGGTATCCTTCTGCTAGATCCTCTTCTATAGCTTCCTTGATCACAGCTGCAGCTACTTCCTTCGTTATGTCACGCATTCTGCATTTATGAATAAGATCAACATATGTGCACAAAACATTTCAGTTGGATCCATTCAAACTGATAAGAAATTCCCAACACGTGTACCTGGATATTGGAGGATATATAGTTCCTTTAAGAACCTCCTCCTCTGTCATATATGCAGCTAGGCTGTAGTTTTGAAATTATTGTCAGCAAAACCAAAATAAATAAATAAATATAAATAAAGTGGCTTAAAGCATCTTTTTCCAAATTGAAATATTCTTAAAAAGTAGTTTATATAAAAAAAAATAATAATAATCTTAAAAATTAGCTATAATTGTTCTCTAGTCATCATGCACACAGTAATCAATTATTTATGGGTAAGGTATATCAAAAGTATTACAATTTCCAAATGGTTCCAAAATAACACGTGCTTTTTTCTCATATGGTCCTTATCTCTCCTTGCCCTGCTCTCTCCCTCTACACTTTTTTCACAAATTCACTTCATTTGGGATATACCACCTCCACCCTTTCCAGAATCCAAGGAGGCTGAGGTATGGCAACCTCAGCATTGGGTTCATTCTGGTTGGTTCTTGTGAAGTGATTTTGTTGGTGCTGGTTATTTGAACAGTAGTAGTGATTTGGGGGTAGACTGAGACACTGGTATTGGAGTCCACAATTCTGGCAAAATAACTGATTTGGGATTTACCACCTCCACTGTTTCCAGAATATATTGAGGGCAATGAATGATGACCTCATCACTGAGGTGATTTCAGGTGGGCTCTAATGAAGTGGTTGCTGATGGTGGTCATTTGACCAGTAGCAGTGATTTAGGGTAGACAGAGATGAAGGGGGACTTTGGCCAGAATCCATCGAGGTGGGAAGAAACCACTGGAACTTTCGTTTTACTGGCAAAAGAAATGGAGGGGAACAAGAGGAGTATAAAATGGGGCTGGGGATGCGGAAGACAGTCATGCTCATCTTTGAAGAAGCAGGATGAGCAAAAAATTAACAACCCTTTCGCCCCAATAAAAAGCACAGAGCAGTTAGTTTCACCCAACCAAATAAAAAGGTGAGGTGCAATCTATTTGCATTTTCATACTGTTAACCTACCCGGGAGGCAATTAGGTCAACAGGACCCTAAAGATGTATTTTTATGTATATTAAACCAGATTATGCTTCTAATTAAAGCTGAATTACATTGTACCGTCACCTCCAGTTTTGTTCATAACAAATTTCTAATAAAACCTGAGACTAGGAGTGAAACCCTAAACCCTAAATAATTTCCACATCCTAAAACTGTTGTGGAATTGATTTCAAGAAGTTAACTTAGAAAAGCAGAATGGACAAGTACCACTCAGCTGCCGCCTGTAACATGCCATCAGAGATAACCCTTGATCCAGATAGAAGAGTTCCAAGTCCAATCCTGCATGATCAGCTATTTGGAAATTTAGAACATGCGGAAAAAAGACAAAAAACTTAAAACCATTGTGCTTTCAAAGAGTGGAATTTAAAACTAACCCAGGAAAGAGGTACATGTTGTTTCCCTGGTTGCAATGACCAATATGACCATTTCCTGTGGAATTTCAAGAAAGTTAACAAAGCACTTATATGATGATGATTCTAGGAGTTCACCGAATTAACTCCAATGCCAATGCAACCAATATTTCAAAATGCTTTACACAGACAAACATATTCAGAATTTCACAATAAAATGAAGATAAATCTCATATTTAAAATAGCATGATGAAGCAAGCAACATTAAGGTAGACAATTTATTACATCAATGGAACAAAAGAGCAGAAGGAAGTCCAATTGTGACCCAACCATTTGAAAAATATCAAATGAATTGGTAAGCCTCCAAATTGCTTCCAATGACTTCGGGGAGGAAAAAAAAAAGTGGATAAGGAAGAAAGAAACAACAACAATAACAACTTGACCGAACCATGGCACCATTGGTAAAATACTATGAATGAAATAATATGCATGCACGTCTACCATTTGAGAAATACTCCAGTGCTTGTGCGATGCAATATCAGGGTAAATTTATTAGGGTGAAGGGAAGGACAACCATTGTGCAATAAATGAAAACTGAAGAGCATGTCAGAGACAGGAAAAAAATGTAGATTGAAATTTGGGGTTCCCAAACAGAAAACAGAACACACAATGGGAGGTAACGAGTTCACTTGCCAATGGAATTCAATGTTATAGATAGATAGCAAAAAACGAGTTCACCTCATAAACCATTGTTATTTTTCATGTGCTTGTCATCAAACAAATTACAACGGAATTAAAGGCTGAACAATGAGCAACATAGAGTATGACAGTGAGGGAAAGAAAAAAGATTAAAGGATGACAGTGAAGAGGCATATTCGACATTTAAGTTGCAACACATACCGAGATCCACATCTTTGAAAGGGCTTCCACTTGCAAATATAATGTTCTCACCCAAAATGGAAAATGCTTCCTCGGGGGTGCATTCAGCTGTCAAAGAGCAATTTTAAGAAGTAAGAATAGCTTTGGTCAGATCTATGAACCAGTTTGAATGAACATACCATTTTTTGTAGGGTTTGACATCGCAAAGATTGCTGGTCTAGTTGAAGTTGAACATTTAAGTGCTTCTAACACCTGAAAATATAAGTGAATGATTTCATTTTAGCAAGAATATGATCAGGTAACATTGAACCAAACTCTGAATTAAAATTAATACAGATAATTCCACCAATGAGTTATTTTTGTCATCATGAAAGCATGTGGGTTAGCCAGACCCCAGCTAGATGCAAAAGGTATTATACTCGTGCAGAAAATTGACAGTTCATTATTACAAATTTGGATAAAGGAAAAATTAAACAGCACTTGTGTGTGTCAATGACTAATATTTATAGACTAACAGATTACTCAATATACAGAAGTGTTCTGGCTGGGATCCATGACCACTGTACAAGAATAACACATAATGAGAAGATTCCTTCTAAGAGTTTCTAACCATGAACTGGAGGAGTTTGATGAAAAAACAATTTGGCCTTGTTTGTTTTGAATTTGAGAAGCATGTTTTGAGATAAAAAGTACGAAAATTTGTTTGGTTTGGTTTTTTTTCAAAAGATGTTTTAAAAAATTATTTTGAGAGAGAGTTTTGGAAAAAGTGATTGATTTGATGTGTATGAGAGAGAGATTTGTTTAGAAAATTTGTAAACCAAACAAGTTTTGGAAAAAAAATTTGGAAAAATTTGCTTGGTTTGATTATTTTTGAAAACTTATTTGTAGAGAATTTTTTTTAAAATTTTTTGAAAAACACAAACCAAACAAGGCCTTTATATTTAAATTATAAAATCATCTGGTTTACTTCAACCATTCTATACCTCTTTGGAGAACAGGCCCCCAACTGCTGACAACCCCAGAAGAACATCAGGTTTCACCTGCCGCACCTGATTAACAACGAATGGAAAAAATGTGATCTGTAATGTGAAAATCATAATGGATATTACATTCAAAAATCCTAAATTCAGAAGCTGAAAACCTTCTATCGAGAAACAAAGGATAGGCATCTTTTGATATATCTATACTGACATGTAAACTATAACCGATGAGACCTTTAAATCATGCTATAGCAATTGACAAGTTCTTGAGATTCACTTCTCCCAGTAGTTATGTCATATTCATAAGTGGCAATAGCATCAATGAGAAGCCAATAAATCACTACCATCATTCTTTAGACAGCCTACAAGTTTCTGGAAGGGCGAAATTCTGACAAATGCAATGGTTTCTAAAAAATTCAGGAGCTACCTTGTTTCTACCCAATACCAGATATCAGACTCTTATCTAACTCTACAACAGTTAAAGTCATAACAAAGATATTCAAATTCTTTGGACAGATTATTTGGAATTCTTTCCCAAACAACCACATCAAAATAATCTCTCTGGCAGGAAACATGAATTTTTAAGGAATATACTACAGAATTCAGTTATAAATGTAGAAGGGAAAAAAGAAATTACTAAACACAGATGAAGTCTACTGATCCGGATATGTTTGGTTTTTTAGAGATTTTTGATGAGGTTATAGGTTAGAGGGTGTTTTTTGTTCCCTTTGGGGTTTTTGTATTCGTTGCATCATCTTGATGAAGCTTGGGTAACCAGCTTAGGGTATGATGAGATATCACCCCTTATTTATAAATGAAGATTTAGGGTTTACAAAGAAGACAATTACAAGATGATCCCTGAGTTCGTAAAAATGATTACAGATCTTAGAGACTTTCGGCTAATATAATATGCTAAGTGCCTTTCGGTGATTATAATATGTCAACACTCCCCCTCAAGCTGGTGCGAAGATATCTTTCATGCCCAGCTTGCCTAATATGTCATGAAACGGTTTATTCCCAATTCCCTTGGTGAGAATGTCAGCAAGTTGTTCACCAGACTGAACAAAAGGAGTACAAATGGTACCACTAGTGAGTTTCTCCTTAATGAAGTGGCGATCAATCTCAACATGTTTTGTCCTGTCATGTTGAACGGGATTGTGAGCAATGTTGATGGCGGCCTTATTATCACAGTATAACCGCATGGAGTCCGTCTGAGCAATACCTAGATCACTCAACAATAATTTGATCCATAAAAGTTCACACACACCTTGTGCCATAGCTCTAAACTCAGCTTCTGCACTTGACCTGGCAACCACATTCTGTTTCTTACTCCTCCAAGTAACTAGGTTGCCGCCGACAAATGTGCAATACCCTGAGGTTGATCTCCTATCAGTTACTGACCCAGCCCAGTCAGCATCTGTATAGGCTTCTACACGAAGATGATCATACTTTGAAAAAAACAGACCCTTACCAGGAGCAGACTTCAAATACCTCAAGATTCTCATGACAGCCTCAAAGTGAATCTGATGAGGAGCATGCATAAACTGACTAACTACACTGACAGCAACAGCAATATCAGGACGGGAGTGAGATAGGTAAATGAGCTTACCAACTAAACGTTGATAGCTCCCCCTATCCACAACTTCTCCTCCTTCATCATCCCCCAATTTCTGATTGGGTTCCAGTGGGGTGGCACATGCCTTGCAGCCAAGCATCCCAGTTTCCTTCAACAGGTCAAGCACATATTTTCTCTGTGAGATAAATATCCCATCCTTAGAACGAGCAACTTCAATTCCCAAAAAATACTTCAAGCTTCCTAAGTCTTTGATTTCAAACTCTTTGGCTAAATATTTCTTCAACAGAGGTATTTCCCCACTATCATTGCCTGTAAGAACTATGTCATCTACATAAACAATAAGTGTTGTAGTCTTACCGCATGAGGAATGTTTCACAAATAATGTGTGATCTGCCTGACTTTGTTTGAAGCCATATTTAAACATAGCCTGAGTGAATCTCTCAAACCAAGCCCTTGGAGACTGTTTGAGACCATATAATGACTTCCGAAGTTTGCATACTTTCCCTTCTGTTTGATGATTCTCAAAACCCGGAGGAATGTCCATATATACTTCTTCTTCGAGGTCACCATGGAGAAAAGCATTCTTGACATCAAACTGATAAAGCGGCCAATCTAGATTAGCTGCTAGAGAAAGAAGTACTCTGACTGAATTCATTTTAGCCACGAGTGCGAAGGTCTCCTGATAATCAATGCCATATGTCTGAGTGAACCCTTTTGCCACAAGTCTTGCCTTGTAACGCTCAATAGACCCATCTGCTTTGTGTTTCACAGTATATACCCATTTACAGCCCACAGGTCGTTTGCCCGTAGGTAACTCAGTCAATTCCCAAGTGCCATTCTTCCTATGTGCTTTCATTTCCTCAATCATGGCTAGTTTCCACTCAGAGATAGCAAGAGCATCCTGAAAATGGTTAGGAATGCTAACAGAGGAAATATTGGACACAAATGCTCTATATGAGGATGACAAATGAGAGTATGATACAAACTGTGAGATAGGATGTTGAGTACAAGATCTCACACCCTTTCTTTTGGCAATAGGAACATCAAGATCAATGGACTCACGAGATTCAAAATTACCTAGACTCTCATCAGAAGCAGGAGATGGCAGTGGAGTAGCAGAAACGGTCCCGTGTATCCAGTTAACTTGTTTTCTGTCGATGTCCCGGATATAAACATGTCCATCCTTATTCTTGGTGACAGTGGGTTCTATAGTTCCAGTAGAAGAGGGTGGTGCAAGAACAACTGGTTCTATCATAGGAGGCACAGGACTCACTTCTACCATAGGAGGCACAGGACTCACTTCTACCATAGGAGGCACAGGACTCACTTCATACCAAGGCTCCCCCGGAAGTGAGGACGGGGACACCGGAGAGGACAAGAAATAGGACTGGGACTCAAAGAAAGTGACATCCATGGACACAAACCACTTACGAGAAGAAGGGTGGTAACATTTATACCCCTTTTGAGTAGGAGAATAACCAAGGAAAACACACTTGAGGGAGCGAGGGTCCAACTTACCACGAGAGGGAGAGTGATTATGGACAAAACAGACACAACCAAATATTTTGGGAGGAATAGAAAACAAGGACTGAGAACCGAGGAGGACGTGAAGCGGAGCCTGTTTGTCCAAAACCTGGGTAGGGAGACGATTAATAAGATAGGCAGCGGTGAGAACGGCATCGCCCCAATAGGGTCGAGGCACGTTCATAAAAAAACACATGCACCGAGCCATGTCAAGAAGATGCCGATTCTTGCGTTCGGCCACCCCATTTTGTTGAGGGGTATTGGTACAAGAGGTTTGATGGATAATGCCATGAGTAGAGAAATATTGTCCTAACCCAGAATCTATGTATTCCCCGCCATTATCAGAACGAAATATTTTGATAGTGGCCCCAAACTGAGTACAAATCATCTTATGAAAAGTGCGAAACACAGAGAAAACTTCACTCTTATCTTTCATGAGATACACCCAAGTAGCACGAGAAAAATCATCAATAAATGTAACAAACCAGCGATGACCTTTCATAGACAGAACACGAGAGGGACCCCAAACATCAGAGTGTATTAATGAAAAAGGAACTAAGCTTTTATTCAAACTGGGAGCAAAAGAAGCTCTATGTTGTTTTCCAAGTTGACAAGACTCACAAAGAAAGTCAGACACATGATGATTTGCGAAACTAGAAGGAAATAAATGCTTAAGTAAATGAAAGGAGGGATGCCCAAGACGCCGATGCCACAGCCAGACATCAGCGGGTGTAGGAGAAGACGGGGTGGAAGAATAAGCAAGTTTGTCCGGTTGATCTAGGAAGTAGAGACCATTTTCTGCACTACCACTGCCAATCGTCCTCCCCGTGACAAGGTCCTGAAAAAGACAATGATCAGGAAAAAACGTCACACAACAATTCAAATCCTGGGTAAGACGACTTAAGGATAACAGATTAACAGAAAACTTGGGAACATGGAGAACAGAAGATAGATGCATGGTAGGAGTGACTTGGACTAAACCTTTTCCAGAAATAGAAGAAACAGTTCCATCGGCAATCCTAACTTTGTCCTGACCTGAAGAAGGCTTATAGGCAGAGAAAAGATCAAAGGAGCCAGACATATGATCTGAGGCACCAGAATCAATAATCCAAGGCAAAGATGTATGACACAGGAAAACACAAGGAGAAGGTACTAAGTTACCTGAGCGGGCAAAGGACGAGGAAGCGGGACTGAGAGCAGTAGAAGATCTGCGGTCCAACAATTGGCGCAAAGCATCCTCCAGCTCAGTATCAGAAGCGTGGGTAGCAGAAGTGGAATTAGAATCAAGGGTATCAACGGCACTAGACTGATGAGCCCGGGAATAGGAACCACGTCCTCGAGAGTGGCCTGACCGACCTCCTCGAGAACCCGACCGATCACTTCGACCCCCAGATGGAGTCCCATGAAGCTTCCAACATGTCTCACGAGTATGCCGCGGCTTTTTGCAATAATCACAGAATACAGACTCCTTAGCAGCAGACGGAGGAGGCAGGCTGAGGCTATCTCGAGGAGTAGACAGTAATGCGGAACGGTCAGTAGAGACAGGGGACATCATAGCAGACCGACGACTCTCCTCATTTTGGACATAGGCAAATGCCTCTTGCAGTGAAGGAAGAGTGTCCATACTCAGAACTCGACCCCTAACTGGATCATACTCCATATTTAGGCCAGCCAAAAATTTAAAGACCCGTTCCCGTGCGATGAACTTCTTGTACTCGATAGAATCAGTAGGGCAAACGGGCTTATAGTCTTCCAGGTGGTCAAGGCGTTTCCAGCCGTTGGTGAGGAAAGTGAAGTACTGAAGAACAGTCTGCTCCCCCTGAAGTGTGCTCTCAATAGAGCGACGCAACTCAATGCCTGTGAAAAATTTCCTTTGCGGGAATAGGTAACAGCCACAGCCTCCCAAATGTCCTGGGCAGTCTCCATAGACAAGTAGCCCTCACCAAGTTCTGGAACCATCGAATGGATAAGCCAACTCATAATCAAAGAGTTGTTAATCTCCCATTGGTCATAACCTGAGTCAGTGGTACTAGGTGCCTGTATCCTGCCATCAACATACCCCATCTTCCCTCTGCTCTTTAAAAACAAAGTCAAACTTTGAGACCATGCTAGGTAGTTCTGACCATTAAATAGAGAGGTGGTGATTTTCAGACTAGGGTTGGGGTTCTCAGTCATGGTAGTAGGTAGAATGAGACTCTCACTTTTGGTGTTTGAGATGAAGGAGACACACTAGTAGAATCTGTCATGGATACAATACTACCAAACCCGCAACAAAGTAGTGGAAATCACAAACCCGGAAGGTGGTAGTGAGATAACAGGCACAATGATCACTATAAAGACATACAAAATACAAAATTAAGAAACCATTTTTTTTGTTTTTGTTGTTGTTGTTTTTTTTTTTTTTTTTTTTTTTTTTTTTTTGTTTTTGTATGTTGAGTTATTTATATATACATGTATTTATATATAAATATATATATCAGGCTATAGTTATATATATATATCAGGATATATATATATTATATGTACCTTGGTTTGAGATCAGAGGACGACGAGGACGAGGGCTGAGACGAGCGACGAACTGCGGGAGAAGATCGACGAGCGACGAACTGCGGGAGAAGATCGACGAACTGCGATTGATGAAGACGAGCGACGAACTGCGGGAGAAGATCGACGGGCTGAGACGAAGACGAAGCAGATGAAGACGAGGGCTGAAGAAGCGGAATGATGATGATGGCAGAGACGAAGAAGAAGCGGAATGATGATGATGGCAGAAGATCGATTCAGCAGATGATCCAACTAGGTATGCTTTGAACCCTAGCCCTGGAGGTGATGCTCTGATACCATGAAGCTTGGGTAACCAGCTTAGGGTATGATGAGATATCACCCCTTATTTATAAATGAAGATTTAGGGTTTACAAAGAAGACAATTACAAGATGATCCCTGAGTGCGTAAAAATGATTACAGATCTTAGAGACTTTCGGCTAATATAATATGCTAAGTGCCTTTCGGTGATTATAATATGTCAACACTTGATGCTTTCTCAATAAAGTCCACAGACCTATTTATCAAAAAAAAAAGTCTACGAAGAAAACAAAAAGTCTACGAAGAAAAAAAAAGTTAAAAAACTCAATAAGAATTTCAAAAAAAATCCTGAACATTTAAGAATGGCAAGTGTTTTCGGTGAACCTGTGATTGATATTCAATAGGATGTTTCTAACATCAATCAGCATGTGCATTATTATTAATTGGCTCACCAGACTAAGGGGAAAATAGGGTGACTCCCAAAATGACTGCAATGAAGTGGGATTGACCTCTACATGTTGTCTTGTTACAAACATCAACTAGATAGCTTTTCTTTTTAAAGCAGTTCACATAATTAAAGCAAGCTGCTAACTCTCATTCCATACCATCTTTTCATCCAGCCTGAAAATGAATTCTTTTTGGAGAATTAACAGAAGTATAAAATTTAGAAAGCCCCTAAAAATACAAAACAAATATTTATGGGTGGATGTTAGACTTTTCTCCTCCACCAGTAATGACTTTGTCTTGGAATTTTTTTTACCATATCATTTCCTTTTGTATTGTCCAGTTGTTTCTTTGGTTTTCTGGGATGCCTTAAAGCAAGACCTATATTACACTAAAGATTGATCTTAGACATGTAATAAAATGATTTAATGAGTATGTTGGAGGGCCAGGTACCACAGCACATTGGCATAATCTAAATATCAATAGTGATTGACTCCTTTCTACAGCTAAAAGAACTATATCATAGCACTAACGCTAATTATGAATACATTTGTCACATCACATGTATCTATTTATGTATGTAGGAGTATGCATGAGTCTCTATCTCAAGTAGCCAAATGATACAATGTATATGTCAAGTAGAACCCCAAGCTACAAACTACAAAATTATGACACTACAAACATCTCATCTAGGCAGCTTAAGAGATACTACATGAACTCAAATAATGCAAATTTTAAAATCTACAGATTAACTCTATTATAGTTGCTTAGTAGTGCAAAACTCTTTATTAACCTGTATTAAATAACATATGTCAATTCAAAGTAGGAATTAGCCAAAATCATTTGCATGTATTGATACTAATATACCTACATACAATCACAATACACCAGAAGAAAGCACGAATCTACCAGTAATAGCATAAAACAACATTAGTTATTATTAATGGGTTTAAGTGTCAGATGTTTTACTGACCACTTCCACAAGGCTAGCCCCTTCCCTTAGTCCTTGACGACCAGCTTCATTAACCTTTCTTGCGAATGGCAAGGCATCTGGATCAATATTTTCACGCTCCTCAGTGATCAGACCCTGATATCAAACAGAATGATTTATCCAGCTAGAAATCTCTCTGGGGTGGAGAGAAACCTCCTCTAATAGGCTAATGTGATCAAAATATTTATGAAAAGGTTATATCCACCCCTAAACAAAAAAGAAATACTAATTGGGAAATTTTTTTTTAATATTTTATTTATTTTTTTAAAATGCTGATTGGAAAATATTTAAAAACACTAGTTTGAACAAATAATATGAAAACACTTCCTCTCTCTCTCTTTAAATGTTGAAAAAAAATGATAAATAATTTAAGCAAAAAAATATATAATTTTAGAGTAAACATTGGAAAAATATTTAAAAGTTAGAAGTATTAGTAGTTCTTTAATGATAAACAATTGTAATAAATATAAACTAATTAAATTTGTAAGCAGAAATATACTAAAATTGTTAGCAAATAACCTATTGATGAAATAACTCACGTTAGCATCAACTACCCAGAATTGACTCCGTGCACTGTCAAAAGCGGATTCATTATTTCCTAACATCCTTGCCATTGTTTTCCTAGCAGCATTGAGAACCCCTATTCCGGCACTGTGGTGGCACAAAATTAAGCAGACAAGTGTCACTACCATGTATTGAAACTGTAGTCTGTTTGTGTTTAGACATATTTTTTAACAATTTCTCCAAAACCATAAAGGGAATCAGAAAAGAGATACGCCAAGCTACTACATATCCGTGACATGAAAACCATCTTGCAAGTGGAGAGACAGATGAACTCGAGAGTGCGAATTGCAAATGCACAAACAAAATAGAGTAGACATGGACAAATATGATGGGGACAAATGATTCACATGGAGAGACTTGAACCCCAGACCTTCTTGAACTAAAGCTCTAATACCAAGTTACTCAACCAATTGCCCCCAAAGCTGAAGGAAAATAGGAATGGACCAGACAATGTACACGAAGTTCATACAGGTAAAAGAATAACAAAATAAAAAACAATTATCATATTTTCATGTTGGGTGACCTCAGATACTTGCTTCCACTTGATCTTAATGGATTTTTGGGGTTTTGGCTGCAATAAGAAGGTGACAGTGTTGTGGGATTGTCATTTTCATGATCTTTTGGGTTATTTGGCTGAGCAAAATGCAAGAAATTTCTAGGACAAGAGGGAGGATGTTGATTCTTTATGGGATAATATTTGTTATTTGTCATCTTTTTCGGCCTCGGTATCTTCCCCTTTCATAGGGATTCCACTTTTCTTGATTTCTAGAGTTCGGAGGGCAGTGAGATGTGTGGCTAGAGGTGTTATTACTCACTTGCCCCCCCCTTCTTTTCGGAGGACTCCTTGTCCTCCGGTTTTCTTGTACGCTTCCTCTTTTTATTAATAATATTTTCTCTGTTATTGACGATCAAAAAAATGAAATTTATTTGCACGTCTACTGAAAGGTAGAACAGAAAAGCACAATAAAGAAATTAAGTCCAAAAGCAAGTCATATCTTAATACTAAACTGTGGGTGACTAAAAGCACTGTGGGTGACCCATGAAATGAAACACAAGCAGTAAACCTTCTGCTCCATATTGTAGATAATAGGGATGCCTAATTTTGTTTGGTTCATAATGAAGCACAAGTAGTAAACCTTCCAGCCCCAGCAACAACAATCTTCTGCTTTGGGAAGTCAATCATTGGCTTTCCTTGTGCTCTTACTGCTCCCAAAAGACCAACAATTGCAACTCCTGCTGTTACCTGCATTGAAACTGGACTTTAGTACTAGTTGGCAAGGATACCGTAAACTGTAAACCTAAATGCCAGACTAAGACAATAATGAATCTATAAATGATGAAAGTAAATGAATCATTCTTTAGTGCAAAAACTTTAAATAGTCGGGAAAAATCATTAAAAGTCTGCAAAAAGGGGAAAAAAATGCACAGCAGTAACAAGTGTGAATACTAAGGTCCATTTTATGGTTGCAGTAACTGATAAAGAACCCAAAACAGATATCTCCTAATGAAGATGAGGCAGCACGAAAAAAGAAAAGGAGTAATTAATAACAAAATTCACCATACTGGTTTCCATGTGTCAATGAAAAACGGTTTTTTATCCAATAACGATAAGCAACAGTTAATGGAATGCAGAGCCTGATCTGATACACTTGTTTGTAATCAATAGTTATGCTTGATGATATTCAGCCAATTTGTCAATGGAACAACCATAAAGAGTTATTGCATCGCTTCTTAAGCATACGTTTTATGTATTAAATTTCAGTGTATCACAGTTAGCCATGAAAAAAAGTATTGTTATCTTAAAATTGAGAAAGTTGTTTACCTGGACATCATCATTAAACATTCTGTATCTATTTCTGTAACGCTGCAATAACTTGAACGCCCACTTGCTTTGGAAATCCTCAAACTAGGTCAAATCCAAGTTGTATTAGTATCTTTTTTAAGAAAGGGGAAAGCTTTAATAAGTGGAAAAAAAGCAATCCAAATGATATTTAATAACAAGTACAACAATTAAAAATATATAATACTATAATACCTGTACAATCACATTTGGCCAACGAGTGAACACAGATTCCATGAACTCATCAAGAACTGCAATATACTCCTCTCCATCAAGTCGGTGTTCTTGCAATCCCAAATCTATGAAAAAAATAATAAAATCATTAATCTTTTCTATGAAAAGAGAATAATCTTTCTAAGGATGCACACAAGTTTAACAAAATAAATTCTTACTCTTGAAACCTGAATGCATCCCTCTTCAAAGTAAATATTATCAGGGCAAAAATAACAAATATATATATATATATTTCTTTAAAATAGAAAGTTGTGTTGGAACATAAAACAGGGTCACAAATCTATCCGCAATGCACCTTCATCCATTTCTAAGAAGATTGGGATCACTTTACAATTTATCTGATACAAACTGACAAGAAGACCAGCATAATATTGATTAATTCAATATTATTCAGACTGACTATGAAAATATTGGACTGGCGTGTGCACGAACAAGGATGGCCAACTGTACTGCTATAAGACATGTCACATGAGCCTTTGACAGCATAATTTAGCAGTTGCTTGATGCAAACACACAACTTCCAAAGGAGAACATTCCACCCGTCTGTTTTCTTTGTGGCATGTCTTGCAACCAGTAGAAACATGAGTACAGATATCATCTCCAGCCTTTGGAACGTTTTACATTGCTGGTGTGTGCATCAGATATCCATGACTTCATTACAGATAATTGTGTTAAATACAACGCACCCATTCTTTTGATTTCACTAATATTATAGACTGATAGAAATGATGTCATGTCAGCTCCATTGTATATAGTCAAGGTTGACAATTTTCTATGTATATATTTATGGCCCACCGCATCATATTGAACTATTTGACCCCAAAGCCATCCTAAAGACCAGGCTATTCTGGGTTGAAAATTTGACAATGGAGACGATTTAGGTGCTAAAAATGAAAACAAGGCTTCTAGAGACCATCTAAGAAGCACAGATATGGATATGGACACGGGACATTGATATGACATGATACAAACAAGTTAACAGAGAGATTTTAAATAAATCGGGGCACAAATGCAGCAGAAAAACAAAAATATAAAAGGAATTAAAACATTATTCTTTTTTTTTTTAATTTTTAATTTTTAATTTATTACAGTAAAGTAATAAGAAACTACTGGCTCTCATGTTGTCTTTTTCAAACTTTCGTTAAGACCTATATTTGTTGTATGTGTATCTAAGCAATGGACATGTATGTTCCCAAAGTGTACGAAGTATGCTTGGTTCTGGGAAAATTAAAAAATAACCAGGACATGTTCAAATGAATGTCAACGTCCAATACATGTCCAATGCAAAAATTTCACCATCCTAGAATTGTTTGTACTTCTTAGGCAACCATTAATGGCCATGATACAAGTGGACCACAAGGAAACCCAGCAATTGTATCAAGAAGACTAGGGGCAAGTTATACAAGCTTAGGTAAGATTGCAAAGCCCATCATTCAAGCATCCACAGAAATACTTTGTGGGCACAAAGATGAAAAGACAAGTCCTTGTCGAGAAATTTGTAGAAAGGATCGTGTTTAGTATTTCAACTCTAATAAAAGGACTAATAAGAATCGAATTATCTTTTGAACTTAATGGTTTCAGATGTCAATACTAGGTTAGCTGCTACTTAAAACAAACTACGCCTTTGGTTAGCCTGTAATTACTACCACTAGTCAGTTATTCTCTCACAATGCAAAGATGCAAACACTTGTTTTTCCAAAGAGAGGAAATTTTTTGAGTAGTTACTACCACTCGTTAGTTACTCTCTCAGAATGAAAACACTTGTTTTCAAAGTTACGAAAAATAAATTTGTTGGTTTCTTGTTCATTGTAATCTATCAGCCTGTATTTATTTTCACGATATTTAATAACCATAAATTGAAACATTATAAACAAAAGCAAATTAAGAAAGGAAAACAACTCTTATGCATTGCATGTCCACTTGAGTAGAAGCACAAATATTTCAATCACTAAACTGATAATTATTTCTCATAAATGAGCTCAAACTAAAAATTATTTCTCATAAGTGAGCTCAGATATAATGGGAATTTTCCTACAAGAACCCAACAAACTTTAATGTGTATATTGTAAGTTAAAGTGAGGCACAGAAAGGGAGAAGTTGCATCCTTCTTTGACATACAGCTTGGCAGAATTTGTGTTTTACAGAATAATATCAAGTGACTTCCAATTTCAAATCACCAAGCGAAAAAAAAAAAAAAAAAAAATTATATAACAGATAATAAGAGAAAATTATTTACACAAGGTGGCTCAATAAAGAAATTCTTACACAAGGGATCTTTGAGAAGCTTGTCATTGTTAGTTCCAACATCAATCATGACAGGAAGTACCTGTTGAAAACAAAGTTAAAACAGAATAAATGGTAAAAGATACACAAATAAAGAGTTTGACAGTGAAAAGAAATTCATTACTAGAAGCCAAGATTTAGCATTGTAATTTTAACTTTTGCCAAGTTGAATCCCTACTTTATCAGAAATTCATTACTAGATAACATATACTATACCATACATGTTATTGTTTTTTTCAAGTACATTTGTTCACAAATATATATATATATATATATATCCAGAATATCAATGCAAAATACAAAGGTACATAGAGAAAGAACATACTCTCTGAGGATTCATTCCAGCAGCAGCAACATATAAATCCAGCTTCCCAATTGCAATTCCAATACCCTGAACTCCAAGGTCACCGAGACCCAATATTCTGCTTCCATCTGTTACAACAATCATATCAACCTACAACAAAAGGTTCTTTATCAACACTTAGACCAAGGATCAAAAATCAAGTACAGTAAGTAAACTGAAATGTTTGAAGCACGCTAAAACTGAAAGATAGCAAACTTCATGCAAATCATTCAGTAAATGAGATACGATGAAAGCCAAAAATGAAAGGTTCATGCGTCCAGCATCACAACCCTGCACGGTGAGGGAAGGGGAGGAAAACAAGGTAAGAAATAAATTCCATGCATTCAAATTCTTGTTCCCACTCAATAAAGCAAAGTGCATTTCAAGATTGGAAATATGAACTGAAAATAAAAAGACACCTGGAATATTTTAGAAACTCTTAAAGGAAGGGTGAAACCAAACAAAATTACAGGCAAGCAATTCCAAGTCCCACACTGATAGAAAGACTAAGGAACAATCTCATATGTCAACGCAAAATTAGATATTCTTACACAAATTTGATACCAAAAATCCCTGAAAGCTTAACAAAACACATCAGCCCATCCTAATAATGTTCTAATTAAAGATTTGTTAATCACAAGTACGGCAGACCTGATCAGCTGGCCAATTATAAACCATTGACATCATTTCTCCACGATCAGCAGCACTGAAATACATCCCCCTGGGCCTTCTGAACAAGCCACTATAGTTCTGGCAAACAAGACCAACTGTAGGAGTATAGACTATAGGTGCATATTCCTCAATTTTGGCGATTAGAACCTGTCAAAATAAAAAATATGGTTCAACACATAGTCAATAACACAACCAAAATAACAACAAATAATCCATTGTGATTAATGATAACAGGTTTCCATAATGTATTCTAGAATAAGAATAAGAATAAGAACGAGAAGATTAGCCATAGGTACAAATGCTTCAAATACACACTATCAGCAGGTAACTTGGAATTTAATCCACCTATAATTGTTTGAGAAAAGTTTAACATATACATTTGAAACTTGAAATGCATATAGAAGGCAGATGACAAGCTAAATGTTCTCCCAACATGATCCCCACAGAAACGTTCACTTTCAAGGCCAAGGAAGAAATAGATGTCATCTGACAGCTGGAGTTGCAAATACAGTGGCAGTGGTAACGATAGAGTGGATGAGGTGGAAAAGGACATGGTTTAGAAGTAGGAAAACGGTGCAACTACAGCAGGATTTGGTCACCTTGATGCGGACCTGGTGACTGGGGGTTGTGAGAGTGCTGTGGAGGCATATGCTAACTGTGATGGAGTTGAAAGCATAACAAAGAAATAGAACAGAGAACAGCTAGAATTGCTAGTGTTTCTTGAATTAGAAGCACAAAATCAAAAGCAAGATATTCGCATCAATCATGAATCATGTCCGCAAGTGTGAGCAGCCCTGTAACACCAAAGGTATTTACTTTTCCCATTGCTTAGGGGTGCTTGTTGGGAATCTAGCCTATGTTTATTAAGAAAATTGAGCAGTGCTAATTTTGTGTGATAAATCTCTTAAATTCATACCTAAATAATCATAATGCATTTCGTCTTGGATAATTCACCTGAAATTTTTGATGTAAACATTATTCTCAATTGTGTTAAAAAAATGCAAGATGTCATGGAATGCATTTTTATTTCTTGGTTTTGTAATTGCTAAACAAGATTTAGGTTAATTTAGTGAATTATCATGCTTATGTATAGTTTTCGGAGGACCATGTGACTAGTGGGAAAGGAAACACTTCATCCAAGCAAACCCTTAGAGGAGGATATATGTTCCGTTTCATGCAAATCTGATGGACTGTGCGTAGGAAAGTGTGGTATATCATTTGGCGGTGACATATTACGTTGGAGAGAGGAACATGACGAGATAAAGAAGCTAGAACAAGGAGAAGAGAAATCAGGAGAAAATTCAAGGGGAAATTCTGGAAAAACTCATAAAGCCCATTCTAAGATGGCAATTTCGGTTAGTTGATGGGCTACAGTTGTGATGGTCAATCACTCAAAGATGGTGACGTCGGCAGCTAATGAATTGATGGTGTGCTGGTGATCAATGATGGGTCACTACAGAGGGTAGGTAATTTTCAGCGAGGTGGAATCGATGGTGATGACAAAGAACAAATGGAAGGCTTTGATACCAAATTGATGTAGAACAAAATAAGGGAAAGAGAGAAGGCACAAAGAAGAAAAACACAAGGGCCACAACCCTAATCACACAAGGTCATAACCTTATCAACTCAAATATATTAATCAACATAATACAATATAAAACTCAATATCATAGACCACTAATTAAAATAGGAAACTAAATCCTAATAGAAAAAGAAAAGTATAATCCCTAATAAATTAGGAAACCAAATACTAGTGAGACTCCTATTTAAACTATAATTAAAAAGAAAATAAATAAAACATTAAACACCAATAAAATTATAAATAAAATCTCCATTCCAAAATTGGTCCACATGGGTTCCGCATCACTAACCTTGTAGTACATTGTCTCATTTCTATCATGCAATCTGTTAAGTATCCGCCACATGGCTAAAGCATTTGGATCAGATGGTCCATCCCTAGCAATCACTTCAAACCTCTTCAGGTCCACCACTGTATATTTGACAAAATTTTAGAATGCCAACAAGGGACTGCAAGACAACTATTTGAACAGAAAAATCCACATACTGCAAAATCCACTATTTGAACAGGTGTCAGTGTAGGACTTACCAAAATAGTTGAAAAAGAAAATTTCAGATTCATTTATTCTTCCTCATTTTTAAAATCACAAAGCACCTCTGCAAGGAATAGCCATGTGCCTAAACTTGGATAGAATTGGTAGCTAGAGAGACCAACTCAGATCTTTGACAAATTGCACTCATTGAATACATTAAAAAACATATGGTTAAGGTCCATACTAGTGCAAGCAATTTGGATCTTTTAACAAGTCCCGTCTAGTGCAAGCAATGAAACTATGAGGCCCATGTGCAAAGGCACAAGAAGTGCAAATATCACATGATCATTTCATTAAAAAAATACTCAAACTAAGAAGCACAAACACTTCTAAGAAGGTATCATGTCCGTGTCAAATGTGTGTTGGACATTGATGCACATCACACTCTTGAAACTATGAAGTACAAATACAAGACGAAATACATAAGGGATACGGATATGCTACGATGCAATTACGAATATGGTGATACGATAAAGTAACATGGATGTTACACGGTCTTAGGTAGAATTCAGCCCAAAAGCTAGTTATTGAGGTGAAGGTGCCTTCACGCTTATATACTCCACATTACTTTAGTATCTAGGCGATGTGGGACTTCGTTTCACATGCTCCTTCATGCGTAGTGCGCTCACTCAGTAGTACCTGCTGCGTGTAGGCATGAGGACACGCATTCTACCCATCCCTAAGTACTCCGACTCTAATACCATGTTATACGGTCTTGGATAAAACTCAACAATAAGGGGTTGTTTGGGGTGTCCTAAATAAGTGTACTTTTTGTCTTTTTGGACTAAAAAATTGAGGAAGAAAATATGGATGTTTGGGTTAACTTTTTGACTTTTTATGAAAAAATGTGTAATAAAAAATTATAAAAATTGATTTATAAGGAAAAATTAGGATTAGTAGTTGTGCAGCCGTAATTGTTGACTTTTGGTGAATAGTGTTAACTTTTTAACTTTTTGAGTAACTTTTTGGCTTTTTGGCTTTTTTGCAATATGCCAAACTTGGCCTAAAAGCTAGCTATTGAGGTGATGGTGTCATCACGGTTACACACTTCATATTACTTTAGTATTAAGGCAATATGGAACTTTGTTTCACACCCTTCTTCATGTGCAATGTGCTCAATCGATAGCACTTGCCACATGTAGGCATGGACACAGGCCCTACCCATCCCAGTGTCACAACCTTGGAATTTTCAAGCCAACCTTGCGGTCTTAGATGCTTGACACTCATTTGATTGCACCTTAGTAAGCCCAAGTCTGGAATAAAGCTTGAGAAGTTAGCACACAAGGGAGGCTTAGAGAGAGAACTTTGGAGAGAATGTGATAACTTGTATTCTTCTTGGATACACTTGGATGGTTTAGGCAAATGAGGTCCTCCTCCTTTTATAAGCTACAAAGAATATTCTAGAACCCTATCTATGGACAATGTTCTAGATACTTCTCCCACTTTGTCTATTAGATTATTCTAGAATGTTCAAGAATCCTATCGACGTATCTAGAACTATTTAAAAGTCTCTAGATCCTTCAAGCGCCTTCTAGAGCCTTCTAGTGAGGGATGCCATCATAAATTGCAAGGTTGTGACACTAGATACTCCGGCTTTGATACCATGTTACACGGCCAATGTCATGGGTAGAATTCAACCACAAAAGCTAACTATTAAGGTGAGGGTGTCCTCATCCTTATATACTTCACATTACTTTAGTATCTAGGTGATGCATGACTTCATTTCACAACATATACGACAATTTGCCTCCGTTTGGGAAGTGGGTTGGCTTTTTGGTTTTTTGGCTTTTTTGGCTATTTTAGCCTGGGCTAAAAAGCTTGGTTTGGGAAGGGTTTTTTGGCTTTTTAACTTTTTTAGCTTTTTTGTGTGAGAGAAGAGTGTAATGATTATGGGTTGAATGTGATGTTTTGTTTGTTGTGGCTAAAATAGCCTATTTTGTCTTTTATGGCTATTTTAGCCACAAACAACACCTTTATTTGTTTAATTGTTGAAATCTGATTATAGTATCATTCTTAGTTTATATAAACATGGATACAAATATGAGATACTAGACACATGTATGACACACTAGATATGTCAATTCAATAAATTGTGAAAAAGAATGATACTACTTTCATCACATTATTTGCTTCTTCTCCACGAAGTAAGAAAAGTATTTTAAAAACTATTGTGCATTTATCTAAACAATTAAACTCTAATACTATGCAAGAATTATTACAATCAACTTCATAATAGGCCGGATATGTAACCTAGAGTATCCAAAAAGTATCCAATATTTTTCACAGCTAAAGAAAATTTATGGATACTTTTAGGAAGTATCATATACATATTTGCAAGTATCTGAGAAGTAACAATATGTCATATGGATATGATACATATACGATTCCCTTTTGGAAGTATACGTACTTCGTAGCCCTATATGTGCAGGACACACATCCAATTGTATCCTATTATTATTATTATTATTATTTAATAATGGGGCACCTTTTGAACATTTGGGGACACACATGTCCATTGCTTAGATACACATGGAAACACATGGCAAGTTTAAGAAATATAATTTGGGATCCAAAAACAAAATAAAAAATAATTTGAATTTATACTTGTAAATATCTCCTCCTTTAGACTTTTTACTTCTAGGAATTCTAATTCTAAAGCCCAAATTTCCAATTTGTTTATGAATAAAACTTTCTAAAATAGTGTTCATATTTCTTTTACAATATGTAGAATGTGGAAAATATTTTTTATTATTTTGATAAAATAAAATAAATGCATTTGTAAAGTAAAAGTTAAAATAATAGTTATTATTTTCATCTATACATATAAAAATATATGTATTTGTGTTTTCTTGTTGTGTCATGACTTTTTTTGAAAATTGTCATTATTATTTTGATAAAATAAAATAAATGCATTTGTAAAGTAAAAGTTAAAATAATAGTTATTATTTTCATCTATACATATAAAAATATATGTATTTGTGTTTTCTTGTTGTGACATGACTTTTTTTGAAAATTGTCATTTCGGCGTGTCTGTATCGTGTTGTGCGCGTGTATTGTGTTCGTATTCATGTTTTTTAGGACTCAAATAATTAAAAATTCAAATAAAAACAATTCATTTAAGCAATAGCAAATTCCTACAGGTAAGTCCTTATTTAATTCCAGCTTGAAAATTGAGACACAGTAATTTCTAGTATATTGGACACTATTAAAACAAGAATCATATTAACATTGAATAAGGAGAAAGAGAGAAGTATAGAACTTACTGAAGCGTTCAATTTGTTGTTCCGGAGACATAACATTTGGAGGCAGAAGTCCACGAAGATCAAGACGATCTCGTTCCGTCATGGAGAATGCTGTTCCCTGGTGTTCTTACAGTAAAATGTCAAAATTAGGGGTTGTTTGGAATGACCTAAATAAGTGCACTTTTTGTTTTTTTACGAAAAGATGTGCAGAAAAGTAGAGAGGTGATGTGATGGGAAAAAGATAAAAAGATAGATTATTTTTGGGTTGCCAAACTTGGCCTTAGTTTTATGACTCTTCAATTATTATTGTATTATTTTCTAAAGATAAGAATGACTCTTCAATTAACTGATGATTAAAAAACCATAAAACCCCAATACCAAGATATGCACAACACATGACGAAAGAAAACAAAAAATAACATTTATGCCAAAATATAATAGTTTAAAAAAAATGAACTTATTAATCACTATTTGTCCCAATAATGCAATCAATTCCCAACCAGATTTATCAAATGTGGGTGTCCTGAACTAAAACAGCAGTCCTCCAAGCTAGTAGTCTAAGTGGGTGTTTGGGAAGTGGGTTTTTTTAGTTGTAGGATATTATTAGAGAAATTTTTTTTTGTGTTTGGGAAGATAGTCGGGTTTTTTTGTGGTTGGATGTGATGTTTATGAGATAAAAAGTGAAATGATTATGGGGTTTGATGTGATATTTTATTTGGATTGATTTTTTTTGATTTTTTAACTAATTTGTCTTTTAGTGAAAAAAAACAAAACCAAAAACCAAACTTCCCAAACAGCAAAAAGAAAGTGAATACTATATTTATGCATTAATTGATAAATCAAAGGTGCAGCACAGAAGAAATCAAGCTCAAAAATCAAATTCGCGACATCTTGTTGCACAACATGAAGAGTGACTGGTTCTCACCCCACCATGAACTGTTTACACACGTTTCACTACATCGTCAAATAACACCATAAATTTGAACACTAAAACCAAATTGGTACCAAAACAATTAAATTCAAGAATCCTACAAACAGAATCAACATAAGAGAAATACTGCTTTAGATCAATAAATGCAAGCTTTCGATCTTTGGGCCCCATTTCAATGTTTGGCAGACTCATTATAAAAATAAAAATAAAAATAAAAATCTTGAAATTACGGAGCCCGAATAGTCTATCCAATTTAAAATTTTCAATTTTTCTGTACAATTTAGTTAATTAACCAATTAACACATGAATATTCAATCATCTAAACCCACCAACTGGACGCCAATGAATCACACGGTATTCTCTAAACCCTGGTTTTGTGTAATAGTGTGAAACTAATCAAGATAAATCAAAATTGGATCCTAGTCCAAATGTTTTCACTGTAACAGAAACAGTTAAAAAAAAATACAATAAAAAATTCAAATTCCAAACCAAACCCAATTCGCACAATAGTGTGAAGCTAACAAAGAAAATCCAACATGCAATAAATCAAATTAATTCACAAAATTAAAACATCAGACTAGGAGATAACAAAAACCCACTAATCATCGCAGCAACCCTCAAGGGAACAAAAACGATCCAATTAGAAGAATTCAAACCAAGTAGAGAAAATCAAAGTACTAGTTTTGAAGTTAGAAAGCACCTTGTTGAACCAGGGATCGTGAAGAATGTCGAGACTGCGTTTGTGAACAATAGAGGGGCGATGCCCTTCGGTAGTGGTGAAAGATCTCGTTGTACGGTGCAGACGCTTGATCAGAGACGAAGAGAGTCTCATCTGACGAGAGAAGCTCGACATTGTTGCGAAGCAGATGGGGGGAGAGGGGGAGAGAGAGAAGAAGAAGAAGAAGAGTTGAGAAAAACCCTAATAGTAGGAGTCGCAGTAAGGAGAAGTGAGAGGAGGAAGGAGAGTCCAGAAGGTGATGGGGTTGTGCGGTTGATCCAATCCAGCTGTGGATTTGGTCGTTGGTGGGGTCAAATGATTCCGAGCGTTTGGATCAAATTTCGTGTCAGTGGTTAATGTGGGCATGCACGACCATCTGAGGCATTTAAAAATAAATTTAATAAAATTTTTGGGTCTCTATAATATTTTTAAAAAAATGTAAAATAATTCAAATCGTTTAGAATCGATTGGATTGTCAACTAGACTCTCAGAGTCCGATCCATTTAGAGCCCATCAGTCGTAATAATTCGGACGGTTTAATATGTAAAATTTGTTGAGTATTTTATTCTTATAAAAAATTATATTAATCGAATATTAATAATTACTTGATCAGTTTATATTTTTGTCAATTGATCAAATAATTATTGATTTTCAATCAATATAATTTTTTACAAAAAAATAAAAAATACTCAACAAATTTTACATATTGAATAGCTCAAATCATTGATTTGGGCTCCGTGATAGACCTAAAAGGCCCAATAGCATGGTCCAGTTTGATTAGGATTAGAAACAAGCCTAGGACTTTTTTATATTTATTCATAGTTTTTATAATTTAAATCGTTTATTTTGTAAATTATAAAAAATAATTTCATCGAATATCTAAAAATACAAGAACAAATCCCTTTTTTTTCTATAAAATAAATGGTAAATATAATTATATATTTAAATCATCTATTTTATAAAACAAAATACAATTTGTTTTCATATTTATAATTATCCAACAAAGTTAGGTTACGTTTGGTAGAGTTTTGTAAATATGATTTGAGAGTATGAGTTGTATTTTGAGTTTGTGAGTTGTGGAATTATAATTTGAGTGTAGAAAATTTGTTTGGTTATGGTTTTTGAATAGAGTGTTGAATTGTATGTGAAATTGAATTTTGAAAGTTTGATGTGACATGTGAAATAAGAAAATTTGTTTGGTAATGAGTTTTCAAAACTTAGGGGTCTTTTGGGAACAATGGTAAAAAGCCAACTTTTTGGGGTGCCTCTATTTACACACCAGTAATTCACTCATCCCACACCATTTTTTTAATTACTATTCTGTCCATAAAGAGAATTACCAAAATATCCTCTTCTTCTCTATCTCTCTCTCTCCTCCGAAGCCCTAGCCAGCAGCTTCTTCTTCCGCCACCGCCGTCGCCGCCGCCAGTGACTTTCACATCTCCTTCTAAACCTCGTTTTTCTCTGGAATATTGGACTTGTATCCATAACAAGAGGACTGTGATCGGAACCCATAGAATATCTTTGTTTTCACTGTTCTTTCTCCAAACACATTTGGCGGGGCTCCCGGTTAGGTATTAACTTCGATTTGGATTAACGGATTTCAGTAGGAGAATGGATTGAGAATTGGTTCCAAACTGCTCCAGATGATGATGCTATTGCTGAATCAATTAAAGTTCTTTGGGGAATTTGGATATACAGGGACAAAGCAGTGTTTGAGAAAGTGGTGGTGGATCTATATCAGATTTTATCTAGTATTAATCAAATGAATTGGGAATGCAGCAAACTTGCTTCAAAGGTGGTTAATGGACAAATTTATTTGAATACAGTCCATGTTTCAGATTGGTCAACTTTTATTTTTAATAATAGTGCAAAGCGGTGTCCAAATCCTTGTTTTGACAGGTTCATAATTAATGGAGCTTGGTTGCCGAATTCATCAAGAGCTGCTGCTGCGTGGATTGCATTAGATAACAGGGGGAATCATATCGCAATGGTGGCTTGAAGAAGAGAGGGCAAAGGAGAGGGGCTAACACCGGCGCTGGCGACAGAGCTGGGTTACAGGTGGTGGCGGTGGTGGAGTGTGTGATTAAGGGTAAAAATGGAACATTGTGTGTGTATTGAACAAATTTATTATTTATTAAATTATTAAAGGTGTGAATTAAGGATTGGTGTGTCTTGAGATGATAGGTGGTGTGTAAATAGAGGCACCCAACTTTTTGGCTTTTTAGTTTTTTTAGCCAAAAAAATCGGGTCATTCTATTTACACACCACTTTCTCTCTCAAGGCAAACTATTAATTAATTTATTTTTTATTACAATTTTAACCTTAAGTGAAATGACTATAAAGGACAAGTTATGATACACCCCATTTGTGTATTTACCCTAAAGGACAAGAATCAATATAATATAAATCATCAATTTCAAACTTGTTCCTTACGTATCTTCTCTGTCAATAATCCAAAAATCCTAAAACCAAAATCAAAAACCCTTCAACAAATAATCAAAAATATAGTATTATTGAAGATTTTGATTGGATTCAATGAATGACGCATCTGACAATTCTCATTCGGAACAATGGGGCAATGAAAAGGTTCTTTTTTTTTTTTTTTTCGTCTTCGTTTTCGTTTATGAGTGGTGAATCGTTGTTCGGTTAACCAAAGGTGAATGATATGTCATTGTTCAACAAACTACAATCGAACAAATTACATTTGTTCAACAGACTACAATCGAACAATTTATATCTGTTCAACAAACTACAATCGAACAAATTACATCTGTCCAACAGACTACAATCGAACAAGTGCAATTCGTTCGGATCACTATGGTCGAACTTTTTCATTTAATTCAACTCTATACTGCCGAACAGTTATAATATATATATATATTTTTTCAGAACTGTGTTGAGCAACACCACCGACGACATCTTGATGAGTGTTTTCAGCAATGGTGTTCACCGGTGTGAATAGAGAATGGAGGGGGAGATGAATATCGTGGGTGTGGGGTGCGTGGCTATGTGGGGGCAAAGATGGAACTTTGTGTGTATATTGTTATGGGTGGGTGTGTGAGTAAGGGTAAATATATAAATTTGTGGTGTGTGATGAGAAAAATATTTATTTTTGCAAATTATTTTTGGTGTGTCTTTAGAAGTGGTTTGCCTTGAGAGAAAGTGGTGTGTAAATAGAGCCTCCCAAAAAAACTAGCTTTTTTACCCAAAATAACCCAACTTTTTGCCAAAAAAGTCAAAAAATCAATAAATCAGCTTATTACAAATTTCCCAAAACACCACTTAGTTCAACCTATAATTTGATAATCAAACACACAACTCATAACTTGATATCCATATTTTTGATCAACAGTCATAACCAAACTATTTTTAAAATACCCAAATAAAAAATTTTTTTTTTTTTCAATTAATTGTTTTTAAGTAATTTTTTTGAATAATTTTTTTTTTCAAATAACTTCTATGTCAATTATTTTATGTCAATTAATTTTTTTGTTAATTCATTTTTTAAGCCTGTATAAACATTAAAAATATTAAAAATATTTAAAAATTATTTAGAAAATTAAAATATTAAAAATATTCTGAAAAATAAAATATTAAAAATATTCCAAAAATTAAAATATTAAGAATATTAAAAATATTCCGAAAATCAAAATATTTACAATTAAAATATCAAAATATTAAAATTAAAATATTAAAATATTTTTATGAAAATTAAAATATTAAAAATATTCCTATAAAATAAAATAAAATATTTAAAATAAAAAAATAAAAAATATTTAAAATAAAAATCATGTTGTTTTTGAGTTTTGAAAAGAGTTTTGAGTTGTGTGTTTGGTTATGAGTTTTGAAAAGTAATGATTATAGTTTGAAATGAGTTTTGAGAAATGGGTGTAGAATTATAATTTGAAAGTTGCAATCAAATACCACACTCAAATCAGTGGTGTAACTATGTTTTGAAATCTAAACCAAATAGAATCTTAATTTTTTATATGAGTTACTTTTATTAAGAGACTTATGAAGTAGACAGTTTGAATCATCACAAAAAAAATATGAAAAGGTATGGAAAGAATCTCATCTCTTAAATGTTGGGTGTGAATTGTTATTGTATGGGTAACCATGTGATCCAATGAGCAAATTTCTTCTTTGGGCTCTATTATTTTTCTCCTCATTATTTATATGAGTTACTTTTATTAAGAGACTTATGAAGTAGACAGTTTGAATCATCACAAAAAAAATATGAAAAGGTATGGAAAGAATCTCATCTCTTAAATGTTGGGTGTGAATTGTTATTGTATGGGTAACCATGTGATCCAATGAGCAAATTTCTTCTTTGGGCTCTATTATTTTTCTCCTCATTTCTACCATAAATTGCTTCTACCAACTTTTTCTTTATACATTACCAAAATCTTAAAAATATCCTTTGAACCCCACTTCTATACCCTTCTTCGAATAGTTGATTCTTTGACAATTCCCTCTCTTTTGGCATCCTTTTGGTAGAGTCTTCTCCCTTCTACAAACATTCCGGTTTAAAACTCCTTGTTCAACTCTTATGTTGCTATCCAACTCCTTTTACACCAACCTAGTGATTCCCACCACCTCTGTACAATATATATACATATATAAAAGAGATCACGATGGGTAGGGATGAGAGTAGGTGGTGGTAGTGAATGGGGATGGGCTAAGGGATGGCGGTATGGTAAGGAAGTGACATGGGGAGGAAAGAAAGGTCATGGGGTGGTGGTAGGTGTAGAGGGTCACCAGAGCTCAAAGAGTGGTGAAAAGGGGTTTGGGAAGGATGGTAGAGGTCAAAGATGGGGTAAAATTGTTATTTTATGAATAAAAGAATTATAATATCAAAAAATATGGGATGGTGGAGGTCGTGAAAATAAAGTGAAGATATTTAGTAGCACTCTTTTCTTTTATGAAATTGCTAAATCTTGTGTAATGCAAGTTTGCCACAAATTTTAACAATGTTATATGGCTTGTTTAGAGAAATTTTTTATAAGTGGAAAGTTGATAATCAAATAATAATTATGAGTTTTTAATCCTAAGTTTGACACTTATAATAAAATAACTATTGGTGTTTGTAATGATTTAAATGATTATACTTTTTGACTTTTTACGAAAATATATGCAAAAAAGTAGAGAGGTACAAAAAATATAAAAAGACAAAAAAAATGTGTTATAATATAGAAGATGCTAAATAGTGCTGAGTTTGTTAATTTAAATATAATCTTTTGATTTATTTTCAATCTAAATTATTTGCTTATTTTCGTTAAGTAAATCCGACGAAAAAAAATATTTTAGTTGTTAAACTCAATGTAGATATACATAAAATGTCTAAAATATATTTTTTTTATTGAATTTAATGACTAAAATACTATTGTTCCATTGATTTTATTTAACGAAGATAGGCAAATAGTTATATTGAAAACAAATCAAAAGTTTAATTTTAAATTGACAAAATTAAAAATTTATTTTATTAAACTCTGATTTGTTTTGTTGTTGGTAATTTCTCTTTAAAAAATTAATGTCACATTTAACTTTTTAATTGATGACAAATAATTTAGTGACTTTTTAACATGTTCAATATGTTGCCAAAGTGTCCCAAGTCAGCCGAAGAAAGTTGACTTACGTGGTTTATAAACTATTCAAAAATCAAACCTAGTATTAAGCATTGCTACATCTATTGAATTTGAGCTTGCCCAAATTACTTGAATTTGTGCATACTGGTCGTCTGAATGATCATTCGGTAGGTGATGGGTTGTTTCACACACCAAAAATAAACTCTAAACTATACCAAATTCCTTAGAATAATGGCAAATCCAGGTATTGATTCATTGGGACAATTGTGAAATTTAACTAATTTAATTGTTAAATTCCTAAACTAATTTTGACGAAAAAGATGGTTGTTCATAACCTAATAATAATTAAATTAAATAAAGCGAATAAACTAGCAATATAAATAAAGATGACTTTACTGATTTAGGAAAAAACCTAGAGCAATGAGTTCACCATTAGTTACGTAAATAAGGTTTCAATTTGAAATCAATTATGCCATGGTTCGAACTAAATAATACGTCGCAACTACAAGTTCGAAGCATTGATCAAGAGAGTCATTACGTTCAATGTATAGGCATGAACCATCTCAAGTAGAACGAGTCGTTCGCTCTAAACTAGGGTAGCAAAACGACTCGTCTCTCGTAGTATGGCTCGTCTCATATCTTGAATATGAAAGAAAAGATAACCATTGTATGGAAAGCATTCAACAATCATAGAAAGCCAAATACTTGAAGAAATAGTGGAAACTATATATTTAAAACTTCTAAAACACCATACAGTTATTCAAACCTTTACATAATCAAAAACCAAAAAGAAAACCTATTTACATGGCAAGGGTTTCATCAAAACCTTAAAAAGAGTCTAGCCACTCATGGAGGAGTGAGAAGAAGTGGAGGAAGAAGAACCCTCCATGGGAATTGGCTTTGAAGATTGAGAATCACCTTTTTTCAAACCCTAGCCTCCTCTTTCTCTTTCAATTTTTCAGAACCCTAATCCAGCCTTTTTTTTATCTTTTTATACCTCTATAATTTTTTTCCACATTCAAAACATCAAGCAAACTTCTTGAGGTGGGACCACACATGGAAGAATTTCCACCGCACGTGTGGCGAGGGTTCCGTACATGTGGGAATTGGCCTCTACACATGCAATTTTTTTAGGGCTTGTTTGGCTGCAATGGATGGGCCACACGTGCGAAAATGGGCCACCGCACGTGCGAGAAGCATTTTTCTCCGCACTTTCTACATTTTTGCTTATTTTATGCTCCCACTGTGTCCAACCTGATTGACATTAAACATGCATAAAATATATAATTTAACAGGCAAGTAGGGTTAAGAGATCCTAATTATCGGCCTCAGTGTTGTAAAATTTGGCCTTAATCAGTAAGATGTCAGTCATTCGGCAGATGTCTATTAACACACCATGTGAGAACCCGTATTTTTACATATTAAATTATTTTGGTAATTATATTTAGCTACTTAAATTTTGTAGTCAATATCCATAATCCAATTCCATAACAACATTTTGTGACAAAATTCTATAATCAACTCTTAATTATTTAATTAGTACAATTTTTATCTTCATAGTATTATTATTATTATTATTGTTATCGTCGTCATCGCCGTTGTCGTCACTTTTATGACTACACAAATCTAATTCTTAATATATATTATTTTGTATAATTGTTTTGTATAAAGTTTTGCATTAATAATTTGTGTACAAGAAAATTAACCTGTAGAGATTAATTGGTTCAATCTCAAATCTTTTAGTTACATATAATAATATTATAAAATTAAGTCAATTAATAATGATTATTAAATTATTAAATTATAATGTTAATAGCACCATAATTAATACCAATATTAAACTCCTTTAAATAAGTTTAATTATGTGATTAAATTTTTGTATCTAAATATAGTTGTGGAAACTAAATAAATTAAACAAATGATAACTAAGTTAGTTAGAGAATAGTAGGGAGCAAAATATCTAGTGACTAGGTTATATATATTCATTGATTTTATTTTTGTATATAAAAAAAAAATGAAATCAGAATTGATGTTATTGGGCAGAGAAATTCGACCCCTTCCTTCCCAAGGAAGGAGGCTCTTGGGAAGGAGGCTGCTGGGAAGCATGCCAATGCATGCTAAAGTATGCTTCCAACCACACCCTAACCTATACATTGTAGGTAATAATTCCAAGCCTCTGTGAAAGCATGCCAAGGCATGCATTGGAGCATACTCTAAAGCCTATACATATAAATGATAATTCCAAGCACTACAACAAAAAATGGTGTTTACGGCGCGTAATGCACGCCGTAAAAACCCTTTTACGATGTGCAGCGCGCGTCATATTATGATTAGTCATGGAAAATCATTCATTTTCAACAATATGCTTTGTACGCCGTTAAAAACTATTTATCGGTAGATTTTGTGCGTCGTTATTACTTTTTCTACGACTACTTTTGCACGTCATTAATTGGTGAGACAAATAACGACGCTGATTGCGCTCCGTAAAATATGTAATATAACGACTTATTATGCTTGCCGTAGAATATGTAATTTTTTTTTTAATTTTTAAATTCAATATGTTCCATTTGACCAATTTGGTACAATCTAACAAATATTACAAACAAGCATCACAAAACATCAAACCATCCAAAAAAAAAAAAAAACATTACAAAGAAGTTTCACAAATATATATATATATATATATATAAGTATCAATCAACCACTAAAATATTCATTCAAGCATCAAAAAAACTATTTATAAGTTTTGAACATCCAAAATTTGTTTGTACATTACAAACCATCCAAAAACTATGTTTCTAAATATCAAAACTTATCCTCAACTTCAAAACCGGCCAAAAAGTTGTAAATCATCCCCCCCTTTCCAAAAAAAAAAAAAAGAAGAAGAAGAAGAAGCTATCTTTAAGTTCTAAACGGTACAAAATTTACCCAAATATCTTCCTGTGAGTATACCATCATGGGTTGATCCAATTGCATCAACACTCGGCTTGTGCCATCCATATCTTTATATTAGAAAATTCCTAATAGCTTGGATTTCGTCTTCAGAAGCTTCCCTTCTTAGAGCAACCAAACTTGAAACAACATTAGTAGAAAGAGCATATATTGGATTATAAGCATGGATAAAATACTCCCTCCCAAGAAAATAAGATAGTGGCATACCTGCATGAATTAAACTGATTTGATTACTTCATAATAACAATTATAAAGTTAGCACTTAGCACTAATTTTTGCCTATGATAGCTCTAATTCCAACTTCTACAAAAATTTCACGGTTGCCTCTTGCCACATAGCAACAAAGACACTTTATATTATTATCTATAATCCAAAACAAAATACCTAAAATTTTCAAATCGATTCTCAAACATCAAAGCATGGACAAAAAGAGTGTAAGGATTGCCACAAACTGAAGTATTAATGTAAATGTCACAATATAGACACATACACACACACACAAGTATTTATTTGTATATATGATTAAGAAAGAAAATATTAAACAGATAAAAAAATCTTACAGCTTTAAGACATGATCTTGGGCCATAGAACAGGAAATGCCAGACCAGTCACAAGGACCAGCATCTACCACATTCCAATTTAACAAAGCCATAAGTAGGTCCTCATTTATAGTTTCCTTGAAGGCATATAGAGCAAACATTGAACAAAACACATAATCCCCAATGAGACAAAATTTTTTAAAAAATTAAAAAAATCCATAAAATCAACAACAAAATTCAAGAAATTTTCCCCAAAAAAGAGTCAAATCATATACCACATTCATATAAATACTAGAAATTAAGATTAGATACCCTATAGAGATTTGTAGTTTCTTAAATAGAGACTGTGAATCAAGATCTAAGCAAGGAACAAAGTAAAATTGAGAAATTTTCAAACACATACCTTCACTTAATGTAGACTCGTCAAGAAACCCTTTGAATTTGGATGAGATGCTTGTTTTGGTCTGACCAATGGATGGGAAATAGTTGTAGAAGGGTCAAAGCATCATGAGACGCCACATTGGAAATAGGTTCAGGATACACTCTTGATGAGTATGTAGTATGCAGCATCTCTATTTGTTCTGTCAAACATTTTAATCAATTATCCAAATGTGACTTTCTAAGTTTTGCAGATAGCTTCCTAAGCTTCAACCTAAATTAGTACTTCAATGTACTTCTAACAATCACTTCTAAAACATCCAAACAAACAGTTATAGCAGCAATAAACATGTATTGCTATCATATAACAAGTTTCCAGCCAGTGCTGCCATTGAAAATATTCACCTTGCGGACCTTGAAAACAAAGGAAGCTTGGCACACTTGTCACTAAATAACCTAAAAAAATATTTCAGTCACACCCAAAAAATATTTCAGTTCCAATGTAATGCAATATAATTCTATCAGTTGCTAAATATTTATGAAACAACGGTTTGGCTTGAGAGTATGAAGTTAACAAGAGCAGAGACTACTTTGCAGAGCAAAGTAAAATAGAGTCATAGATTTAAAGATAATGACTTCTATAAAAAAAAAAATTACACTACTTTTGGGAATACAATGAATGAGAGAAATTGAAAAAAGAATACCTCTGTGCTGCGAAAATGCAAAGGGTTATAAGAGTTAAATATTCATAGATCCCATTGCTTTTCATTCATTTCGTAGATGCCACATGGATGGGCATCTGGAAGCTGAGAGAGATCACAATAACAATAACTGATTACAAGAAAAATTAGAAGAAAAAAAAAAAATAGTTAGCTATACGAAAAGTTTTGTACAAAAATTTGTTTGAGTTTTCTTTCCATATAAAAGACTAATATGAATTTTTCCAATTGCAAGAATTTTTCCAATTGCAAGAATTTTTCCAATTGCTTCCCTGCATAATAAGATATTATACACCCTATTAAAGGGGCCTACATAAAGAAGATATGTCCTATTTAAGAAATGATCCCTCCCAAGGTAAAGGTTGAACTTTCAGCTATTTCTTATTCAATCCAAAAGCATTATTATTATTATAACTGCTACAGTTGATATATGTCTATGAATAATCAGCATTCCAAACATTAGAAAGTATTTTTAAGAAAATATTCTTTTCATCCCCCATTATCATGTTTGTTAATTGGAGTCAACCACACAAATCCAATTTATTATCCCTTTTAAGGCAGTAACTAAAAAAGATAATTGGGAAAATAGAAAGAAAAAGAAAACTAAATCTATCAACTGAAATAAAAATAACAATAAAAAAAGAATTCATGGCTAAATAAATTAGAGCCTAACAAACAATTTGAACAATGTCATGATGAGGTTGTCAACCGAAAGGTAGAATTTTAATCCAAAAAAAAGAAAAAGAAAAGAGTAATAGTTTCCTTAGCCATTTTGATTCATGCAAGAAGTAAGACTAAGCAAAAGCAATTGTGGAAAAATTCAAGTGGAACCAAATGCTGATGCCTCATCAAGTGGAACCAAGTCATTCACATTTTTATAAGCATGTTTCTTCAAATTTTCCACCAAACCCTGCTAATGAAACAGGGAAGTTAATCACATTTGAATCAGGATACTGATGACAACAAAAACAACAATGTAATTTACTTATCTTAAAAAGCCATAACAGATGAGCAAATACTCCTTATGAACTAGTGATGGAGCAAGAACTTTTTGTTCTTTTCTTTCTTGTTTTCTTTTAACTACTTTTTATTTATTTTTTATTATTTTGATTGTTAGAGGTTTATTATGCTCGGCAATTTCCAAAGACAAAACTTGGGGATTTAGTCTGCAGAGCATAGCCGTGGTTAATTGGTTCCTAGGACAAATTAAGACCATGTTTAGATCTTGTATTTGGGTAGGCAAAGGAAATGGAAAGGAAAATATGAATGAATTATAAGCTAATTTTGTTTCACATTGTCCTCTACTTTTCTTTTCCCTCCTCGAATCCCTATCAAAATTCATGACTTAAGCACAACATAATTGGAGTGTTACTGATTGAAAATTGACATCATCAATGTAATCACTGCTCTGTACTCAAACAACTATATTTTGCCTGAGTATATTACATTTGAGTTGTGATGTGTCTTAAAATTGACCTAGCATACTGCCTCAAATAAATGAATGTCATGAGTGTTTTATGGGTCAAAATGCAATTGCATTAACACGAGGTCCTAAATTTTCTGATGTTGAACAGTGCAAGCCTAGGTAACATGATGCAATTTTGTGAGATCTAGAATCTTAGCTAAAGGTTTGATTTTAAAATAATAATAATAATAATAATTAAAAGCGATTTTAACTTGAAATTTGAAAACAGAGTAAAATTAGCATGAATTCCAATCGCTGTGCTCGCTGATGTTCAATGGGAAAATGTTTGGTGTAGAAGCATTTTGTGGTATTTTACATGTTCATGCACAATTTAACTAGCCACAGCAAGAAAAATCATAAAACAAGATCTATTTAGTGCATATTTTGGAGAAACTAGAGTTATGTTGCGATTTAAATAAATTTTAGGTTAGGAACGCGCACCATTTGAAATACACAATCCCTAAAGAACTGGGCCAGCTAGGAACTTGCAAGAGCAAACTGTGAGAGAAAACAGTAGAAGTGCTGCAGTCACTCAACCCACAAACTCACCCTCTCACACAATATAATGGGGTGGACTCACATCACTTAAGCTTTGACACCAAATTTCTAGCCCTGGCCACAACCAGGCTATCAGGTAGGTCCTTGAATCGATCAATAACAGCCTCCTTTTCCCCTTCCATTTCAACAATGTCCGACCACTTAGTCTGAAGCAGGTTGAACGCTGAAGTGCAGGAATGGATATTTCCTCTTGAGCAAGTTCAATGGGTACCAGATCCTCCATTGAAACCCCCAACATATTTGCTTTTATGGTGTTGAGCCTAGCCCGCAGGTCCTCAATAGCCTGAGACTCAGAAATTACCACATCCGAATCCTGATTTGAAACCCTACCTCTAGTTGAACCTCGTTCATCAAGACTAAGAGCATTCATCGCAATAATTTCTGATCAGAGGCCCTCTATAGAAGCAGCGAACAACCTCGAACTAGTGCTAAGACTCCCTTCAACCCCCATCGTCAATCTGTTAACACTAATCGAAGGAACCTCCTTGGAGGAAATTACTGATTCCCCTTGCTCTAAGCTCAAACCCGATTCCGTTTGCCTTAAACCCAATAACGCTGGTGATTTTGAATCCCTAACTACATCCTCAGCCCTAGACGAAGCCCTTTTGGTAAACTGTGGAGACTCTATCGACATCAATGAGCTATTGAAACCCTAGAATTTTAGGAATTCCAGAGAGATGGAAGAGCTTCTCTCACTAATCCATGCCGTTAATGGTGTTCTTTGTTCTTCCTTTATGATTAGACCCATTAGGGATAGATTGATGTTGGGAGTCAAGGTTTTTGATTTTTTTTTTGGTGTTTGGCGTTCAAATTTTTTATTTTGGCGCTATTTTTTTTTTAGTCGTACCTTTCATGACAATAATTGCGTGTCGTAGAAAGTATAATATTTTAAATGGCTGACTTTTTGTGCATCGTGGAAAGTGAAATTTTTAACGGCTGGCTTTTTGTGCGTCGTGAAATGTTCAATATTTTTAACAGCTAGTGTACGCGTGCCGTGTTTAGTTGATGTATTAACGGCATGCCATATGCACGTCATAGAAAGTTTTATTATTTACCGATAACATTGCAAGTCGTAAAAAAATCATTGTTATTAGCATTCACGACCTACGCAGTAGACACGTCGTGGTTGGGAAATTATTTACGACATGCAAAAAAAGTAAGTCATAAAAGTGAGAAACCATGGCTTGCATTTACTGTATGTCGTTGATGTGAAGCCGTAAAAATCCAGTTTTGTTGTAGTGAAACCAAGAGGAAAAATAAAATAAAAATAAAATGAAATAAACATAGGCCTCCAAACTCCTACATAAGGACCCAATCTTCAGCCGCCTTAGAGATACACGGCTGAGCAAAGAAAAACAAGAGAGAAAGAGTAGAAAAGAAAAGAAAAAGAGAGGAAGATGAGAGGGTACTTGGTGATAACCATTTCAAAACTAGTTTTGAGAATTGTTTGTAAAAGCTCTTGAGATAAGAAGACTCAACCTCTATCCTCCTTTAGATATTTTTTTTTTACTGAATCTATATATAAAAAATATGCAAAAGTGAGCATTGTTAATACACACATAGCAATAATAGCTTAATGCATGTTTACATTTTGATAGAATGATAATCTTATGATTATATGATTTCTATCCTTCTTGCAAGCATAGATTAGATAGTTTAGCTACTGATTTTTCTTCTTATGTGCTCAAATATTCTCCATTGTTTGAAATAATCTTGCATGCTTATGAATTTGTGTTCACTCTTCATAAATATTTATTTTCATCTATTCCTTGTTCCCACTAATGAAAGTAAATATGAAGGATTAGAGTTTCACATGGGAATAGTAGGAACAAAATAATTTTTATAGTCTTGTGTGTGATTCATGGTGAATAAAAAGTGTGTTTTTCACAAAATAATGAACTTCCAGCAAAACTAATTTTTAATCCGTTTTGAATAAACCCAAACAAACTCATGAGAACACTTTCATAAAATCTGAAACTACTGGAGTTAGTTTAACACGTTTTCATGGTGCTGAATATCAGGGAAAAAAAATTATTTGACAACGTTTCGTGGCCAAAACATATTTTTAACTTCATTGTTGTTTGGAGGCAACAACAATGCTGACTTCACCAGATCACCGTTTATTCTACAGAATGAATTTTCAAGTAATTCAAATTGGAAAAGTTAGATTTTTAAGTTACCTTTCAAATGCCGTTGGTTTCATAATTTTTTTTATTAAGAATTGAGAGAGAAATGTCAATTTTTCCAAAATGTGACAGAATCTGTCCAGTTTTCTTAAAAAAATTATTTGACCATCTTCATTGGTTTTCAGTCTTCAAACTCTCTTGAAATATGTTCTAAACTCAAATATCTAGCAAGTCGTTCTGACCATACGTCTTTTTGACACCGTTTGAATCCGTTTTTTATTTTTCAAACATATATCACCTATGTTGGAAGTTAATGTAACTCATTGTTCTAGAAAAAAAAACCAGTTTTCTTCCAAAATTTATTTCTCCATTTTAAAATTGTTTTTATCCCTGGTATTCTTCTCGAAATATTTTCCTAACTCGATGAAATAGCACCAGTTAAAATATTGAAATGGTTGAACTTCATTTGGTATGGGTTTCATATTTTTCTTTGTTTGACCATACAGTGCTGAAAGAAAAAGTATGTGAATTTTTAAGAAATTTTGTGATGATTCCTAAGACATTCTATCATATTTATTTTGGTTGCCATACATGATTATGTTGTGCTATATAAACATTATGTCACTATGGTTTTCAAACTAAAACTCACACATGCATCAAAATGTGAATTCAACGAAGTAAAGAAACACGAAATTGAACCAATGATACATTAAAATTTAAAAGTGATGGGGTGAGCCTGGTTTAGAATCTTGCGCCAGTGAATTGCGAACCCTAACATGGCACGAGAAGGTATTTCAGCTCTTATCGGTGTAGGCGATATAAGGTTGGTGGTGGGGGTGTCATAACATAGACCGTTCCCTTGGGGCAGACTGTGATGTCACGACTCGGGTATGTAACCCTAGTGTGTGGGCATCATTGGTAGTTACAATACGGAACATTTGAATATTTGACCAAGGGGGAGTCAGAATTGCCGCCCGTGGCCATTGTTTAGCTGTTGAGTGGAAATAGCGCTCCGCGGGGAGTTACTTAAACTTATCTGATAAACTAAATCTATGTGAATTTAAAATAAAAGTTGACATTGTTCCTTATGATGAAATACTGCTCTACTTGCCATTGTTCTTATTATCTATTATTATTACTTCAACTGATAGCATTCCTATTATGCTTATTAAATGATGCTTGTTATTCTGTTACTATATAGTATTCATTAACTGTGAGTATTATTATCAGGGTAGGTATTTTCGGGTTGTAGCATCTTATTGAGCACGTCACTCATTGGCATTCTCGTTGCCCTAGCGTTTCATGTCAGGTACCAATGAAACCGAAGGAAACACCGAGGTGTTGAAAGGCAACATTCAGCCCTGGTTAGCTTAAAGCGTGCCAAAGTTCTATGAACCCTTTTTCTAAGTTTTCTAGTTTTTCTCTAGTTTTTTTTTTTGGTATTTGTGTCTTTCTTTCATATACTAAGACTAAGTCTTGATTTTTATTGGAGTTGTAATTTAAGAACTTTTAATTTCTGTATTGTTAATTAATGGATGATGGTAAACTTAGTGGCAACATTGATGATGAGTTCTTAATTAAGAAAATTGGTTTTAAGTTCTAAACCTTATTATGATGTCCTCAAATTTTGGGGTGTCACAACATGGTATCAAAGCTCTAGGTTAGAATACCTAGGGATGGTGGGAAGAGGTTTAACCTCAATTGAGCAGTAGTGTCATGTGTTAGAAGGAATAGAGTTATGTAACTCATAGTTTATGCGAGCTTTTTGCTAATCATAGTAACTAACCTTGTTTGATCCTAACTGTACCTCTAGATTGACGCCAAATTTGTAGAATGTAAAATCATCACTTCTGTATCTTGATTGAACCTTTCCAATTAGGAAAAGTATTGTGTTAAGATGATTAATTGGAAAATTTTGAGTGTTGATTATTGTATCTTCTATGTTGTTCTCATGAAAACCAGTTGTACTCTTTTAATCCTTAGAGGGCGAAGAATCTTAGATATTTGGGTTTGAAATGTGTATGGCCAAATGCAATTTCAATTCAAATATCTAGTTTGGTCACCAGTTTCATAATCTTAACCCTATTAAAAGTTCAAAACCATCATGTCATCCGACTGTACCATCTGTTCAAATTCCATTTGAATTCTTATGCTAATTATGCTATTATCGTAGACACGTCATTGTAGACACCCCATTTTTGATCGTCCTCAAGACTTGGACGTCATCATTTGAACACTCGATGATCATTCTTGCTCGTGTTCGTTTTGAGTTCTCGGAGGTCTCGGCTACGCGCCTTGCCTCAAGATCTCTCAACTTGTCTGTTTTGTGCTTGGTTGTGAACCAAACACTTGTGTTTTTGCTTCTATGGAAAGAGGGCGGCTTTTTTTCCATGCCCTCAACCCACCAGCCAAGGCTTGAGGCCACCGGCTCTGTTTTCTTTCCATCGGCCAAGTCTGTTGGCCGATCGACATTGTTTTTGGTCGGCCGGCCATTGTGTTGGTCGATTGGCCATTTTTGCTGGCCGAACCCTGTTCATCTGCTTTATGCAGATATTTTGTGCCAGCTGGCACAGCTAGCATCCACAATTAACCCCCTCCATACACGTGTAGGGAGGGATTTACACCCTTTGCTTAGCTTCTCTTAGAAGCTTTGGATTAAACTTCTATAAAGAGGGAGTTCCTCCTCCCTCCTCAGAGGTTCAGAAAAATGAGGGGAGGAGAGTTAGATATAGTTTTATATCTATTCTCCCTTGTTTGATCCTCCTTTGTGCTCAAAAGTGTAGTATTGTCTTACTATTGCACACAAACACACACTAGAACACCATCCTTTTGGAGCTGAGGTCTCTTGAGGTTGATTTCAGAGTTCTTGGGTTGGTTTGAACTCAGAAAACCTGTTGGAGCTTTGTTCTTGAAGAGGTTTTACAAGGGTGAGTTCCTTGCTTTAGATACCCCTTTCTTGCTTAAGCTTTTAGCCTTTCTTCCTTATTGTTTTAAGCTTAGTTTATAACTGATAAAAGTTTTGATTTTGTGTGCTTTAGATCTTTGTTTAAGGTCATTTTGAGGTTTGGGGTTGTTTACCCCCCTCCAAGGCCTTGTTAGGCCTTGTTTTAGACCATTCCTTTTGGCCCTTGCTTTGAGATTTGCATAACCTTTCCACCACTGAAATCCAGAGGATTTTCAGTAGTGGAGAGGTGGTTTTGGTGTCCTAAATAGGAGAGGGTCATCCCCTCTCCTTGTTGTCTTGAAAGCTTGCATAAATGGCTTATGTTTGTAGCATGTGTGCTTAGCTTGTTTTAGCTTCATTTTAGTATATATTAGGCTTTGTTTTGCCATGATATAGCACTGTTTTGACTTGGTTTAGACACACCATGCATGCTTCATGTACTTGTCTTGTAATTAGGAATGGCAATGGGGCGGGGCGGGGCGGGGTCGGGGATCACCCTTCCCGTCCCCGATCCCCGAAGCTACAAATTTCCCCGTCCCTGGCCCTGATCCTCGGCAGAGAACCCCTCACCCCCTGGCCCCGCCCCCAACGGGGATCAAGTTTCTCCAACCTCGGAAAAGCCCCGTAACTCTATCTCTTTCTCTCTGTGTTTAGGTTTCTCTCTCAATAACAAATCATCATTAACAACATCATCGATCATCAACAAAAAAAAAAAAAAATATAAATAGAGACAGATTTGGCGGTCGGGATCTTCTCCAATCTGCCGTGGTAGAGGGAGGAGGAGGCAAAAGGCGACGACGGAGGACGACGGAGGACGAGGCCTGGCGGAGGAGGAGTCGACAGAGGACCAGGCCTGGCGGAGGAGGAGTCAACGGAGGACGAGGCCGCGAGAGGCGACGGGAGAAGGCTGCGAGAGGCGATGGAGGAGGAGGCAGTGGTGGCCTGGAGGAGCCGACTACGTCTGTGTGGAGAGAAGAGAGTGTGAGAGAAGAGAAGAGAGAGAGAGAGAGTGTAAGAGACCAGTGTAAGCCGACTGCGTCTCTGTCTCTCAGACCACCATCCTAAACATATATATATATATATATAATATAATATTTAAAGAGATAAGTCTGGTGTTCAATACCATATATATATATAATATTTAAAGAGATAAGGCTGCTGTTGAATACCATATATATATATAATATTTAATCGGGGCTAACCGGGGTGGGAGGCGGGGCCGGTCCGGGCCGGGGCCGGGGATGAAATATGTATCACCGTCCCCTGCTCGAATGTCACCGGGGATTTATTTTTGAATACCATCCCCGGTCCGTCAGGGGTATTTTTCTGGAAAAAACCACTCTTATTGGGGACGGGGGATCAGGTCCCCGTTGGGTCGAGTTTAAATTGCCATCCCTACTTGTAATCCCATGATTTGCCTTAACATGGATCATGCTTTAAGCAATGTTTCTAGCATGATTTTGGCTCGACTCCATGAAGCTTTTAGTCTTGTTATAACATGCTTAAGCTCTGATTTGAGTTTTTTTGACCATATATGCCATGCTTTGTATAGCCGCCATGCATTTTAGCATGCTAGCTTTGAGTGTCCAAGTCACTAGCATGCTTTACTTGGCTCATTTCAGTGGTTTGGAATCACTTGTTATGTTATTTCAGTCCATATAGTATGCTCATATACTTTTATTTGTCACTCCTTTATTGTTTTGAAGGGTTTGTGTTTTATTCCTCATGAATGTGCCATTGTGTATGCCATCATGCTTAGGTCTTCGGGATGCCATCTAAGTGGGTTTTTGGGCTTACTTTGACATGCCATAACTCTGATTTTGGTTGCTTAAGTCATGCCATGTTTGGTTGTGTTAGGTGTAGTGTAACACCTGTTTTGTGGCCTTACATGCCTCATGTTTTGGCATTGTGTTCTAGCTTGTGTTGGCTAGTTTTGAGCTCACTTTTGGTCTTGTTTAGACCTGCCTTGGGATTGTTTTAGGTCCCCTTGGCCCTTTGGGGCTTGCTTTATGTAGCCTTGGTTTGAGTCCCTTGGCTAGTTTCAAGTTTTGGGCTTTATTGCATGCCTTACTTGCATTATTTGGTTGATTGGGCATCATCCCTAACATGATTTCAGAGCTCACCATGTTTATCATATGTCCATATTTGTCCCCTTTTAGGTGCGCTTAAAAGTCACCCTTTTATGCTTAAGTGTTAGGTTAATTAGCATGCATGTTTGTATGTATATTTCATGCCTTTGTCGCATCATTTTGGCCACTGATTTGGGCCTATTTGAGAGCTGTCCATTTTGGTTTAAGTCCATCCTTTGCATGTTGTTGCATGCTTGCCTTGCATGTTGTCGTATGCTTGTTGCATATTTAGTATCTTGCATGTTGTTACAGGCTAGTATGTTGTATGCTTGTTGCATGCTTATCCCTTTATCATGTTATCTCATGCTTGTCTCATTTTGTACGTCGTTGCATACTTGTCCATCTTTGCATGCCTTGCATGCTTGAATGTTCATGTTACATCTTGCATACTTGTTTAGGTTACAATGCATTTGGCATGCTTGTCGCCATTAACTTTGTTTGGCATTGTCATTAACATGTTTATGTTGCTTTGGATTTGCATCATGCTTGAGTTGCTTGCATGCTTAGGTTGCATAACATTGTATATGCATCCCTTGCCTCTTGATCAACCATGATGGAGGTTGAGGCCCCTTATGTGCTTTTGTGCATTTTATTTGATATTGAATTGCACACTTGGCTCCTTTGGCCATCATGCATTGGAATGCGTAATTGATGGTTCGAGGGTCGAGAACCATACTCCCTTGAGTTTGTAACATGATAGGGAGGGTGGTTGTGCAAACATTGCCTTGAAAATGCATTGCCATGCTCTGTTTGTCCTCTGCTGCAGCAAAACAGCATTCTGCAGGAAGATATGGCCGGTCGGCCATCTTCAGTGCCGGCCGACTACCAACTTTTGGCCGAGAGCCTCATTTTTGGTTGATGACCATTTTCCCTTGGCCGGTGGTCATGTATTTTGGCCGATGATCCCCCACAACACTCAAGGAGCAATTCAGAAGCATCCTTAAGACTTGTGCAGTTTTCAGAGGTGCAGAGCAGTACAAACAGAGGCAACATGTGGCATGGTGATGGATTTCCGAGCGAAGTCATCCGAGCATGCATTCATCCCTTGTCTCGAGGCCATTTCAGTACTTTAATAACTTAGAATGGTTATTTATTTCGATTTGGTTTTGTAATTAATTATTTAGCTTGATTAGTTAGTTAATTTGTATTATTCTTTCAGTCCCTCCGTCGAGAGGACGCAATTGTGTAATAAGCGTGCGTGTGTGTGATGCATGTCTTCCAACCTTCACTTTTTTCACTCTTTTACTTAACCGCTTATGATGGTTAGTTTTAGGGCACGTTTCAATTAGCATCCTTATGCTATGCATGTTTGCATTTATTCATCTGTATTGCATGCATCGGGCTCGGCGGATCATGCTAACTGCATTGTATATCAATTCCAACTTGAATACGTGTATCGAATTGTCGCATCTCATATGCCATCTTAGAATAGCCGAGCCTATTTCTAGTTGTATTTTGCATGCGATGCGATAGCCATTTTAATAGGAATTAGGATCATGCTTGATTTCAAACTAGTTTCTTGTTTTGGCTCGGAGTACACTGTGAGTGTTTATGCTTTAGCATCTTGCATGAGTGTGAGTTTTGCCATGATAGCATGCTTGCCATGAGGCTAATTGCTTATGTGATATAACTGCCTGAATGCCTGTGGGTGAATGTTGGGTTACTTGAATTGGGACAATTCATTGAAATCCACGTCTTAGCCTACTTGCGAGTAGCACCTTAAAACCATTTTCAAAACAAACATGAGATGTTTTGTTCCAACTTAGGCGATCTAGTCTATACTCGTGTGTTGTGCGCATCAGATAGTAATTCTAGCTAATTAACTGGAATAGGAACGCATGTGTTTTCAAAAACAAGATATCATGTTTAGTAATGGCTGATCTTTGATCGGGCGAGCGGGGGTGCTCATAGATGACCTTCCCCAATCGTACCCAAGTTCCCGAGCCGAGGCAACTTTGGTGATGACGGACACGTGGCCTTAGGCAATGAGTCAGGGTTTCCTAAATTTTCCAAAATAAAATATTTAGGTGGCGACTCTGTATCTGGCAAAGCAGTCCATGTTTGGCACTTCTTTCTTAAAAATCAATTTTCCAAAATGATTTGCCGGATTTGGATTCTTTGGTGATTTATCGGTCTTGCATTGCACTTTGCGGGAATAGATTCAGAACCGTGACATTTGAGTCCGAACTGTCGTAAGCCCAAATGAACAAAACGGGATCTTTCCCGGGACGTTCGGGAACATCTACAGTTTTTGGCGACTCTGCTGGGGACTTAGAGAACTTGACTCGAACTTATGATATCTTGTTTTGATTACACTTATGTGTCTCTTTGCATTGCATTTGCATTGGTGTGCCTAGGACACCGTGTTTGCCGTATGCTATTCTTGAACGGTTTGCTGGAGGCTTGCTTTGAGAAGCGTGCCATAAGGCTGACTGGTTGCGGGCCTTGCCACGATGGGAACACAAACCCCGGTTTTACCAGGGCACCCTTTTTGACCATTCGACGTAGTGCATATTCGGAAACCATAGTGACTATTCTAATCTAGGACAGGTTGCTACCCGATTATAGGTTGTTTGAAACCACTGTGTGCGTAGCGAAACCCTAGCTCCTGAAAAAATAGGACAGGGAAACCCTACCCCAACATAGGGGTATTTTGGCTCTCATTTGCTTGTTATGTGCTTTTAGAGTATGCCTCTACAGGAATGCACGTATCAGTTTGCAAGTCTGGGTATCAGGCCTGCGGGCATCAGTATTTTGAGAATTAGTTATATCTGCGGGTATCAGATTCAGATTTGGGGCAGTAATTTGGGGAACAGTGATCAGTGGTCGAATACAGTTATTCAACTATGCTTATGGAATTGGACTGAGATGCTACCTATTTTCTCTTTCAGTTCAAAGATTCGGTTTTGGGCAACCAGTGTTCTCCTTCGCTGAGACAAGGCAGAAAAGGCCAGTTGAGGCTCACCGGTTCATCAGATTCATCAGCCACCAGTCATATCCCCTCTGTTCAGTTAAGCAGACTCGCGATGAAACAGAATTCAGAAGAAATTGTGGTTATGGTAGCGGCACTAAACCAAGAAATCACCATACAGGGTGAGACCGATGTTGAAGTACAGCACCCACCCAGGTCACCGGCTGCGCGTCCAATCTGGGAACCCCAGTTATTTCAAACCCGTGAGCCTACCACTTTTGAGTTGATGGGAATGATTGGCGATCTCCAGAGATCTGTGGCTGATTTAGCCTACAGAATGTCAGCTCCGCCACTGACTGCATTGTATGCCGAGAATTTCATGCCGGAAGAGCCCCCGCTATTGGGGCGAATTGTGATTGAGCTCAGCCAACTTGAAGCCATCCCGAGTTCCGGTAATGGCATGTCAACAATAACGGGGTTTCGCTCTGATGTAGCAACCCAAACCTTCCACCAAGCTAAGGCGAGTGGTAAGGACAAGGTGAAGGTGGACACTGATCCCTATGAATAACTCCTGTGGGCTGTTGAGGCTTTGAAAGCCGGAGGACTGAATAGACAGCAGGTGCTTACTGTTGCTGTAAAAACTGTGGATAACTCTTTCCCCACTCAGAGCGAGAGTAGTTCAAGCCAAGGGAAAAATCGGGACAAGGACCGTCGTACCAGAACTGTTCCTTCCAACCCTAACCCTGCACCCGGAAAAGATCAGAAAACCAAGTCAGCACCTGCTAACCCTTTTGCCAGTGCGTCTGGCAAAAGTCTGCAAACCTCGAAATACCAACCCCAAGGTCGCAGGGTCTTCCACGCCCTCTATATGCCTTTGTCCAAGGCTCTTCAAATCCTTGTTGAGAAAGGCCATCTCAAACCTCTTGAGCCTCACCCCCTCCCGAATCCCCTTCCAGCTAAGCATGATGGTACCCAGTACTGTGCATACCATCAACAAACCGGTTACAGCACCGACAAATGCTTTCGTCTTTGCCACGAAGTGCGAGATTTGATCGATAACGAGGTTATTGTCCCACCAAGCTCAGCAAAGTCTATCGTCACTAGATCAGTGGGCTTGGGGGATAGTACAAGTATGTGATCGGGGGACGAACCACCTGCAGGTGGCACCCGGTTTACTTCAGATGTGGCGTATGGCACGCACAATTTTGAGCATTTGCGAATGCTAGTTTTTGTACTTTCTGACTTGGGTATTCAATCAGTTTTGTTGTCTTGTATATAGTCAGTCTTTTCTTGCTATGTCAGTCGGGTCTGTCTTGCTGTGTCGAGTCAATCTTGTTTTGTTAAGAGTCGGGTGATTTCGGGGGTGTTACCTCAGATATCACTTGCTTGTTTTGTGTTTGTCTTTTCGCTTTCTTTTGAGTCTGTTTCTGCCATGGAGCCAGTTGTGCCAACAGATTTGAATGAAACTGCAGTGAATTTTCACTCTTGTGTTTGCTTCTGCCTTGTGCTGGTTGTGCCAGAAGCTTGAATAAAGCAGCAATGCATTTCACTTGCTCTTCTGTGCCTTGAAATCATTGCATTGACCTAAGTTTTTCAAAACTTTTTTTCTAACATTGTGACGAAAATAAAGAGGAAGGAATTCCTCGGGATTTGCAAAATTTTGGTCATTTGAGAGAAAGAAAGGCATGCTAAGCCCTTAATGAATGAAATCATGCTTGTTAGTGTGAGTACTGAGAAGGATCCTTGCTTGATCCAGATTGGTTCTGCATTGTGTTCAGCGCGAGCGATTACTCGTTTTCTTAAAAAAAATTTCAATTTTTTTTTTTTTGCGTGGTCCTGGGAAGACTTGTGTGGAATCGCTCTTGAGATTGTGCAATTTGGGATCACTCTCAGCCTCGAGACTCGACCCTCTTTTGTTCTCAAACCTTGAACATAGATTCAGAGTGTTCAATGGTCAACCATCATGTGAGGCCTGTGCGGCCAGATTTGAAGCAGCCCGTGAACTAGGGGCAAAAAGGTTAGATGTCGTCAAAAGAAGCTTGTAAAGCTAGATCAGAAGCACCCCTCGAACTAGGGGCAAAAGAATTTCAAATGTGCTCGAAGAGCGAAAATTGGGACTTTTCTTAAGCTAACGAAGATCGGCAAGAATGCTAAATCCCAGAAGGAAGGAAAGAAGAAAGTATTACTGAAGGACAACTGAGTTCCTATCCACCACATTATGGGCAAATTCAGCCCCCATTGGATGGACTCCAACATCATCAGCGAACAACAGCCACTCTCCTGGATTTAGATGGCTTCGAGATCTCAAAACCATTTGACATGGACAAAGCTACACTTTTACTCTTGAGAGGCTCGCTAGGCCGAAAACTTGGAAAGGCGACCCAGGCAAAAGTTAGAGCAAATAAAAAAGAAAAGAAAAGAAAAGAACAAAAAAAAAAAAAAAAAGAAGAAGAAAAATGCAAAAAAAAAAAAAAAGAAATAAAAAATTCTAAACAAAGAAAAGAAATGAAAAGAATTGAAAAGAAAAGAAAAAAGAGCTCGCAAGGTTGAAAACCCAGAAGGGCGGCCTTGGCAAAAGTTAGAGCGCAAAAGGAGAGGTTAAATACCCGAGCGTACCTTAACCGAAACTACGTAAGACTTGATTCCCATGTTTGGGATACGTAGGCAACTTCATCCTGAAGTCCCGCCATAAACATTTCCAAATCAATTGTGTCCATGTAATGATTCAAATCATCTTTGTCATTTCTGTATCCGAGAGTTCGGTTGTGATCGTCACTGTGAGGACTGATTACAGTGTGCTGCGGCGTTATCCAAACAAGGGGCAACTTTCCGTTGCCATGCAGTGCCGTTTAGACAAGGGGCAATTTTCCATTGCTTCCGATTCCAGGTTGTGCATCTCAAGAATAGGTTCGGTGCTCGTTGAGCAATGGCCGTTTGCAAAAATAGTTTTTGAGAATTCTTATTGAGGTTGACTAATTTTCTCGAAAATTATTCCGTTTTTCTAAAACTGGACCTTTTCTTGGACCCAAAAAGGAAAATTTTCAGTGCCCACAATCCAACTTGCATGATTTTGAATCAGAAAAGTTGAACAAGTGTGTTAATCTAACTCTCATAATGGTCAAAATTGTTTTAGTAGAAAGCAAAAACAAAAAAATGGTCAAAATGATTGAACTAGGGGCACAGTTAAGTCTGGTGTTCTGGCTTTTCCCCATTGTTAACATACTTGCCAGAAAGGGTACCGTATTTGCCAAAAAGGGCACAACTGAAGCTAAAAACAAAGGGCTGAAAGCTCTCAATATCCTCCAAGCAACAAGGTATCAAGCCAAGTGCGAAGCACGAATTGGAATGGATTAAGATATTCCATTCCCTCATCTGGACACATCCGATCACATCCAAACTGGCCAAGGGCGTCATCAACTGATGTCAGTTGCAGACTTGCTGCACACCCAGTTATGGCGTAACCCCTCTTTGGGAGAAAATTCACTAGCTGTGCGCAGAAGAATGAGAATCTAGCAGAATGCTAGGGGCACAAGCCCACAACCTCCTGTTTATCCATCAACCACCCAGGGGAGAGATAAAAATGAGAGATTGAAGAATAGAGAGATGTGCGTTGAGAGAAAAAGTGAGGAAAATGGCTTTTTAAGAAAAACAGAGCCTGAGGGTTGAGTGATGTGAGAATCACAAATGAGAAAGAGTGGGAACCAATACCCGAAGAAACTGGCTCCTCACGAACTGAGAGGTCTCTCGCCTTTGGAACACGTCTGAGTGTCGTGTTTGTTGTTTTGTTTGTTTCGATTCATATTTTGAGTCGTTTCGAGTGCTACTCGATGTGTTTAGGTTGTTTACCTTTTGTTTTTCTTTGTTGAGTCATTTTGACTGTGGTCAGTCATAGGCTCAATTCCCGGTTGAGAACCCTTTTCTCATTACAATTTAAAAAATAAATCGTTTTGTGCTCAGAGTGCTGTGCCATTCTCCACATTTGCGCAAAACAGAATTTGTTCTTTCATAAACTGCAGGGTTCAACCAAGGACGCATCAGAACAGTAAAACTAGGACCTATCTGAAGCTATATGGGTTCCAGACTGCAAAGCAAAAGAAAAGAGGGAAAATTTGGAGCATCCTAGTATGTCTCAACTCCAGCAAATTCCGAGGTTGCATTTCAGGTCCACCTTCTTAGGCCTCGCCTTTCTTGAGAGTATGAGTGTATCTCGACCCCAAGTGTAAGCCGGCTTCAAGTCAAAATGGTAGTCCAAGCAGCACCTATGGTTTTCACATACAGATGTTATCTCTTGCCAATATAAACAAGGTGTACCCTTTTTGAGCTGAGTGTGTTGTAAAGCCCTCTGAGAGATAAATCGGAGGCACCAGAGTACATGTTTGATGCCTCTCTACTGCATAGAATCTGCACTTTCATCTACACTTCTGTTGCACGCATGCCGCGCATCATTATGATTCTTACATAGAATATGCTTTCAATATTGCATATGATATACCTGTCTATTGCGTAAAATGTGCTTGCTTTCAATTTTTCATAGAATATGTTTTTCTTGTCTCATGCGTAACAAAAAAAATGTATTTGCTTATCGAGTTGTTGCTCATTTGTCTATCAAGTTGTTGCTCATTTGTTTATCGAGTTGTTGTCCATTTCTTTATCAAGTTGTCGCGATTTTGTTTATCGAGTTGTTGCTTTTTACTTATCGAGTTGTAAACTTGTCAAAGTCTTTGATTTGCTTATCGAGTTGTATTTACACTTGGTTAGCTTATCTAGTTCTTTGTTGTTTTTATCGTTACTTGGTTCACTACCTGATTATTACGATGCAAGTGCTTAATTTTCAAACAAAAGTTCAATCTCATTTACATTGTTATGCAATGCGATGTGATGTATAGAATATACAAATGTAACACTTTTTGAGCAAAACAGCTGTTTCATTTCATTATGTCTCTTGCAAAGTACATAGTTTTGAGAAAATAAAACCTGCCTGAGGCAGTACAATATGCTCAAACTACCAGTAAAAAGAAAAATAAAGCAAAACAAAAAAGAGGAGAAAAACAACATAGTGTCTGAACAGAGCAAAAGAGAAGAAAAACAGTAGAAAGTCTAGATCAACATCGATGGTCTCAAGTACGGGAGTCAATCCTGGTCTTCTTCCTGGATGAGGGTCCAGGTGTCATGACCCGAACCAGCCCTTGTGGGTTAAGGACATAACCGGCTAGTAATCATGAGATTACCTACGGCCTCAAACCAAACCAAACATATTTTAACAGAGTTAACAGGGGCCAAACGGAAGTAATTTAAAACTTTGTCCATAGAGTTGTGCTTACATGGCACATCATAACAAAACATACATATGTATAGGGGTGTGCATAATACCGCCAAAACCGCTGAAACTGCCAAAACCGCGCCAAATCGCACTACCAAGGCAAATTCGTTATTATTTGCCAATCGAACCGCCGGTTTTTGGTAAGAAAAATGGCAAATTCTAGTGACACTTTTATCAATCCGCCGATTTCTATTTTTCTTCCAAACCACACTGACCCGCACCGCTATTAAATCATGTTTTATAAGATTCTAAATTTTTTTTTTTTACTTAAGTTTGCTTGTTGTTCTATACCTTAGAATATAGTATTACATTACTGCTCGGGGGAAATTCAAGATGTCAGTAATCCAAAATAAAGTTGGATTCCAATTCACTTTTCAATCTTTTTTTTTTCTGGCCATGTTGCAAACTTGCATCAGCTCACTTTTCAATCTAAATACTTTTCAACAGTAAACATTTTCAATATATTGTAAACCCCGAATGATATTAATTTTATGTATTGTATTTGATCATTGTAGCTTCCACAGATGATTGTAATGAATTGATGGCATAGTCGTTGATGTTATCATGTTGTTGCTACACTTGCTGCATCAGAAGAAAACTTCGCAAGATGCTTAACATCATGGTATCTCTCGTCTTTTTTTTACTCTTTGATTTAAGTTTTGTAATTTGAATTATATTTTTTATAAACCGCCAATTCGTCCGAACCGCCAAGGCAAATCTGCCATTATTTGCCAACTGAACCGCCAGTTTTTGATAAGGAAAATGGCAAATTCTAGTGACACTTTTATCAATCCGCCACCCGCCATACGGTTTCTATTTTTCTCTCAAACCACACCGACCCGCACCGCGCACACCCCTACATATGTACATTAATAACTCACAACAGAAGTGCAGTGCCATAAAGTTTTGTACAGACAGGATCATCTAAAACTAAGTCAACCCATGAAAACTATATACAGACATGTTCAAAGACTTTGCCAACATGACAACATAAAACAAAATGACAAAAAAGGTGAAGACGAGTCTCGTGCGTGAGACGCAAGGGCTGACTCTTCAAAATCTTTGTTGTTCCACACGTACTTCATTAGGGCTGGGTTTGGACTTCTCTTGGCTCACCTACAAACACATGAATGAGCGTGAGCGATAGCCTAGTGAATAATATTTAATAAAGGAGTTATACAAATGGTACGTAGAACAACGTGCTTTAAACGGCCTTGGACCCAATTCATATTTCTATTTAACATATATATATACACAATTTAAGTCAAGTGATTGTGGTTCCAAACATATTGGCCCTTGGTCCATTTATCTTCCATTTGTCAAACTGGCCTTTGGCCCATTTAGATTTTCATGTAAAACTGGCCTTTGGCCCATTCAACTTTCATTCATGTCAAATTGGCCTCTGGCCTTTTTATTGATGTCAAACTAGCCTCTGGCCCATTCATTGATGTCAAACTAGCCTCTAGCCCATTCATTGGTGTCAAACTGGCCTTTGGCCCATTCATTGGTGTCAAACTGGCCTCTGGCCCATTCATTGATGTCAAACTGGCCTCTGGCCCATTCATTGGTGTCAAACTAGCAAACTTATCAGGCTTATAAGGAAATAAGCAATTGGACAAATGATAACTTCAAAATATCGATATTACTCACGGTGATCAGTTGGTTGGTTTGCCCTGGAGCTCGACCCTACACATTCCATGAACACAAAAGGGTCACAAACAATTCGATCTGTTCTAAATTCACACATTCCTCTTTAGGCTTCATTCTTATCTCTTTAACTCAATTACAATGCTCAATGCATGCCTAAGAGTACTTGGAAGTGAAAGAGAACAGAAAATGAAACATAGAATGTCTTTTCAAAGTTTCAGAAAACAGGGTCCCCGCTCAAGCGTGGACTTCCCCGCTCCAGCGTACCCTTGAGGCTTGTAAAAGTACTGGATGCATCAAAATTACGCTCGATCGTGCACTCTGGCGCTCGAGCGGAAGGCCTCTCTACATGGTTTCCCACTCGAGCGTGATATCCCTCGCTCGAGCGGATACCATGTCTGGAAAAAGTTCTGGGAGCACGTATTTCACACTCGAGCGGTAGTTTCCTCGCTTGAGCGGATATCAAAATTCTGGAAAACCCAGAATTGTTCTTTGAGCTCAATTCAACCTTCCAATTAACATTTAAAGCATATAATAGCTCAAACTTCAAATATACTTGTGCTAACATGATACAAACATCAAATTATATCATTATGAAACTCAATTTCATGAATCAAACACTTGCACGTCCCAAATTAACCCAAACTCATCACCAACTCATCAATTTCATGCATTCAAAGCTCCTATTCTCATAAATTGTGCATGCATGTCGGATATCACTCCCATTTCAACTTACATGGTGCAATTGGTGATTACAAACATGAGCTTCAACCAAAACTCTACATGGATCATATATTTTAAACTCAAACATGCAAATTCAAGCAATTACACACATGCATGCACATATTGGCTTTCAATACAACAAAATCAACTCAATTTCCTCATAATCAATTTAATCCATGTTCTTGACCATTATTCAAACTTGAATCACAAGATGATAACTTAAAATTCATGAATTCACTTACCTAGGAGCTTCAAACCCCCAAACTCTAGCCAATTCTTGAGTTTAATCTTCAGATTCCCAAACCTTGAGCCAAGATTACACAATTCTCTCCCTTTCTCTCTGTATGGCCGACCCTCTCTCTCTTAAGGCACAAAATCTGATTTTTGAGCTCAAGTGTATCAATTAGGTGTATAGTGCCCCTTTACATAAGTTCCTACTAGCACCAATTTAATAATAATAAATAATTGGGCACTAATTCATCAATTTAATCTGATCCGAATCAATTTTCAATCAAATTTCACCGTAGGCTCTAAAAATTATGCCAATCACGATGGCGCAATCAATTTCGGATTTTGTGGCCGATAAGGCCTTCAATTTAATTTCCAAAGCAGACAATCAAACAGATATTCCTACGGTGAACAGATAGAAATTCAAAACCACATATTTTCACATAATGGCTCACAAAATCATATTAAACACATAATCATGCTCATATTAAGGACCAATTAACATGTTACGGAACAGGGATATCACAGTCTTCCCCCCTTTAGGAAGTTTGGTCCTCCAAACTTATTTTACCTTCGTCGGGAAACAAATGTGGATAGTGTAGTCGCATTTCCTCCTATTTTTCCCATGTAGCATCAGTCCCATAATGTTCCTTCATTCCACTTTCACCCTTGGGATGGACTTGCTTCTCAATTGTTTCACTTGCCGATCAACAATTCGTTCTAGCCATTTGGCGTATTCCATATTTTCATCAATAACTACCCGGTGATAATCAATCACATGAAACGGGTCTCGGAGGTAACCCCTCAACATCGACACATGAAACACGTTATGGATTTGTTCGAATCCCGGTGGCAAAGCAACTCTATAGGCAACTGGGCCAAGCCTTTCCAGAATCTGAAACGGCCTAATGTAACGGGGCGACATCTTGCCATTCTTTCCAAACCTGACTTGGCCTTTCATCGGAGATACACGGATGAACACATGGTCACCAACCTCATACTCAAGAGGTCTCCTTCGAACATCTGCATAATTCTTTTGTCGGTCCTGAGCTGTTTTGAGCCTTTGCCAAATAATCTTGATTTTCTCAGAAGTGTCTTGCCGCGTTTGGACGTAACCCTTTCTCCACTCGTGTGCCGCGTTTAGACGTAACCCTTTCTCCACTTGCGTGCCACGTTTGGACGTAACCCTTTCTCCACTCGCGTTCCGCGTTTGGACGTACCCCTTTCTCCACTCGCATGCCGCATTTGGACGTAACCCTTTCTCCACTCGCATGCCGCGTTTGGACGTAACCCTTTCTCTACTCGCGTGCCGCGTTTAGACGTAACCCTTTCTCCACCCGCGTGCCGCATTTGGACGTACCCGCACTGTTATGTGCATTGCGCTTTCTTGCACAGTCCTTTCCTCTCATGCATGTGCCACACTAAGAGATGCTTCCTTTTCTCTCATGCATATGCCACACAGAGAGATACTTCCTTTCCTCTCATGCGTGTGCCACGCTGAGAGATGCTCCCTTTCTTCCCATGCATGTGCCATGCTGAGAGATACTCCATTTCCTCTCATGCGTGTGCCACGCCGAGAGATGCTTCATTTCCTCTCTTGTGTGTGCTACACTGAGAGATATTGTGTTTGGGACTCTGGGTGTCCTCGGTAGTCGCTTTTAGTCTTCTTCGCGTGAGATGCAGCGAGAATTGCATAATTTTCTTACATCCTTTCTGTTGGAATGTGTAGGACCGTTATCTCTTATTCGCTTGCTTAAAATTGTTGTATTTATTTTGCATAAATGCTTCATTACAGCTCTCTTTGCATGATCATAAGTTATGCTTGGCATCTTGTATGTCATTTGCATTTTGCCCCTGCCTGCGGGCGCATATCTTTGTTATCTTAAATGCTTGTCTGAGTCTTCGGCCTTGTCAAAAATGGGTCATCTCTGGGCTTTGACCTTCACACCCATCACTTTGTGACTTTCGAGTTCTGTCAAAGAGGGGCAACTGTAGACACCCCATTTTCGACCATCCTCAAGACTTGGACGTCATCGTTTGAACACTCGATGATCATCCTTGCTCGTGTTCGTTTTGAGTCCTCGGAGGTCTCGGCTACGCGCCTTGCCTCAAGATCTCTCAACTTGTCTGTTTTGTGCTTGGTTGTGAACCAAACACTTGTGTTTTTGTGTCTGAGGGAAGAGGGCGGCTTTTTTGCCATGCCCTCAACCCACCGGCCAAGGCCGGAGGCCACCGGCCCTGTTTTCTTTCCATCGGCCAAGTGTGTTGGCCGATCGGCACTATTTTTGGTCGGCCGGCCATTGTGTTGGTTGATCGGCCATTTTTTGCTGGCCGAACCCTGTTCATCTGCTTTATGCAGATATTTTGTGCCAGCTGGCACAGCTAGCATCCACAATTAACCCCCTCCATACACGTGTAAGGAGGGATTTACACTCTTTGCTTAGCTTCTCTTAGAAGCTTTGGATTGAACTTCTATAAAGAGGGAGTTCCTCCTCCCTCCTCAAAGGTTCAAAAAAATGAGGGCAGGAGAGTTAGATATGGTTTTGTATCTATACTCCCTTGTTTGATCCTCCTTTGTGCTCAAAAGTGTAGTATTGTCTTACTATTGCACACAAACACACACTAGAACACCATTCTCTTGGAGCTGAGGTCTCTTGAGGTTGATTTCAGAGTTTTTGGGTTGGTTTGAACTTAGAAAACCTGCTGGAGCTTTGTTCTTGAAGAGGTTCTACAAGGGTGAGTTCCTTGCTTTAGATACCCCTTTCTTGCTTAAGCTTTTAGCCCTTCTTCCTTATTGTTTTAAGCTTAGTTTATAACTGATAAAAGTTTTGATTTTGTGTGCTTTAGATCTTTGTTTAAGGTCATTTTGAGGTTTGGGATTGTTTACCCCCCTCCAAGGCCTTGTTAGGTCTTGTTTTAGGCCATCCCTTTTGGCCCTTGCTTTGAGCTTTGCATGACCCTTCCACCACTGAAATCCAGAGGATTTTCAGTAGTGGAGAGGTGGTTTTGGTGTCCTAAATAGGAGAGGGTCATCCCCTCTCCTTGTTGTCTTGAAAGCTTGCATAAATGGCTTATGTTTGTAGCATGTGTGCTTAGCTTGTTTTAGCTTCATTTCAGTATATATTAGGCTTTGTTTTGCCATGATATAGCACTATTTTGACTTGATTTAGACATACAATGCATGCTTCATGTACTTGTCTTGTAATCCCAGGATTTGCCTTAACATGCATCATGCTTTAAGCCATGTTTCTAGTTGGCTCGACTCCATGAAGCTTTTAGTCTTATTGTAACATGCTTAAGCTCTGATTTGAGTTGTTTTGACCATATATGCCACGCTTTGTATAGTCGCCATGCAATTTAGCATGCTAGCTTTGAGTGTCCAAGTCACTAGCATGCTTTACTTGGCTCATTTCAGTGGTTTGGAATCACTTGTTATGTTATTTCAGTCCATATAGTATGCTCATATACTTTTATTTGTCACTCCTTTATTGTTTTGAAGGGTTTGTGTTTTATTCCTCATGAATGTGCCATTGTGTATGCCATCATGCTTAGGTCTTCGGGATGCCATCTAAGTGGGTTTTTGGGCTTACTTTGACATGCCATAACTCTGATTTTGGTTGCTTAAGTCATGCCATGTTTGGTTGTGTTAGGTGTAGTGTAACACCTGTTTTGTGGCCTTACATGCCTCATGTTTTGGCATTGTGTTCTAGCTTGTGTTGGCTAGTTTTGAGCTCACTTTTGGTCTTGTTTAGACCTGCCTTGGGATTGTTTTAGGTCCCCTTGGCCCTTTGGGGCTTGCTTTATGTAGCCTTGGTTTGAGTCCCTTGGCTAGTTTCAAGTTTTGGGCTTTATTGCATGCCTTACTTGCATTATTTGGTTGATTGGGCATCATCCCTAACATGATTTCAGAGCTTACCATGTTTATCATATGTCCATATTTGTCCCCTTTTAGGTGCGCTTAAAAGTCGCCCTTTTATGCCTAAGTGTTAGGTTAATTACCATGCATGTTTGTATGTATATTTCATGCCTTTGTCGCATCATTTTGGCCACTGATTTGGGCCTATTTGAGAGCTGTCCATTTTGGTTTAAGTCCATCCTTTGCATGTTGTTGCATGCTTGCCTTGCATGTTGTCGTATGCTTGTTGCATATTTAGTATCTTGCATGTTGTTACAGGCTAGTATGTTGTATGCTTGTTGCATGCTTATCCCTTTATCATGTTATCTCATGCTTGTCTCATTTTGTACGTCGTTGCATACTTGTCCATCTTTGCATGCCTTGCATGCTTGAATGTTCATGTTGCATCTTGCATTCTTGTTTAGGTTACAATGCATTTGGCATGCTTGTCGCCATTAGCTTTGTTTGCCATTGTCATTAACATGCTTATGTTGCTTTGGATTTGCATCATGCTTGAGTTGCTTGTATGCTTGCTTGCATGCTTAGGTTGCATAACATTGTATATGCATCCCTTGCCTCTTGATCAACCATGATGGAGGTTGAGGCCCCTTATGTGCTTTCGTGCATTTCATTTGATATTGAATTGCACACTTGGCTCCTTTGGCCATCATGCATTGGAATGCGTGATTGATGGTCCGAGGGTCGAGAACCATACTCCCTTGAGTTTGTAACATGATAGGGAGGGTGGTTGTGCAAACATTGCCTTGAAAATGCATTGCCATGCTCTGTTTGTCCTCTGCTGCAGCAAAACAGCATTCTGCAGGAAGATATGGCCGGTCGGCCATCTTCAGTGCCGGCCGGCTACCAACTTTTGGTCGAGAGCCTCATTTTTGGTCGATAACCATTTTCCCTTAGCCGGTGGTCATGTATTTTGGCCGATGATCCCCCACAACACTTAGGGAGCAGTTCAGAAGCATCCTTAAGACTTGTGCAGTTTTCAGAGGTGCAGAGCAGTACAAACAGAGGCAACATGTGGCGTGGTGATGGATTTCCGAGCGAAGTCATCCGAGCATGCATTCATTCCTCGTCTCAAGGCCATTTCAGTACTTCAATAACTTAGAATGGTTATTTATTTCGATTTGGTTTTGTAATTAATTAATTACCTTGATTAGTTAGTTAATTTGTATTATTCTTTCAGTCCCTCCGTTGAGAAGATGCAATTGTGTAATAAGCGTGCGTGTGTGTGATGCATGTCTTCCAACCTCCACTTCTTTCTCCCTTTTACTTAGCCTCTTATGATGGTTAGTTTTAGGGCACGTTTCAATTAGCATCCTTATGCTATACATATTTGCATTCGTTCATCTGTATTGCATGCACGGGACTCGGCATCATGCTAACTGCATTGTATTTCAATTCCAACTTGAATACGTGTATCGAATTGTCGCATCTCATATGCCATCTTAGAATAGCCGAGCCTATTGCTAGTTGCATTTTGCATGCAATGCATTAGCCATTTTAATAGGAACTAGGATCATGCATGATTTCTAACTAGTTTCTTGTTTTGGCTCGGAGTACACTGTGAGTGTTTATGCTTTAGCATCTTGCATGAGTGTGAGTTTTTCCATGACAGCATGCTTGCCATGAGACTAACTGCTTATGTGATATAACTGCCTGAATGCCTGTGGGTGAAGGTTGAGTTACTTGAATTGGGACAATTCATTGAAATCCACGTCTTAGCCTACTTGCGAGTAGCACCTTCAAACTATTTTCAAAACAAGCATGAGATGTTTTGTTCCAACTTAGGCGATCTAGTCTATACTCATGTGTTGTGTGTATCACATAGTAATTCTAGCTAATTAACCGGAATAAGAACGCATGTGTTTTCAAAAACAAGATATCATGTTTAGTAGTGGCCGATCTTTGATCGGGCGAGCGGAGGTGCTCATAGATGACCTTCCCCAATCGTACCCAAGTTCCCGAGCTGAGGCAACTTTGGTGATGACCGACACGTGGCCTTAGGCAACGAGTCAGGGTTTCCTAAATTTCCCAAAATAAAATATTTAGGTGGCGACTCTGTATCTGGCAAAGCAGTCCATGTTTGGCACTTCTTTCTTAAAAATCAGTTTTTCAAAATGATTTGTCGGATTTGGACTCTTTGGTGATTTGTCGGTCTCGCATTGCACTTTACGGGATTAGATTCAGAACCGTGACATTTGAGTTCGAACTGTAGTAAGCCCAAATGAACAAAATGGGATCTTTCCTGGGACGTTCAAGGACGTCTATAGACTCTTTCTTCTCTACTACAGCTGTGTGAATCTAGGGATTAGAGCTTGAATGATTAGAAACACCTATGAGTGTAGCTTCACCGTTAGGAGGTCAAACTCGAGTAGATCTCGTATGTAATCATGTGAGCTAGAAGTCTCCAGTTTGCATTTAACTTGCGACCTACGAGTCATAGAAATGTCAGAATTTGACGTTATCCTAGGAATGGACTGGTTATCAGCCCATAGAGCCACCATTAATTGCTATCGAAAAACGATGACTGCCTACTCTCATGACGGAACACGATTCCAATTTAAGGGGGATAGACGAGATTCCCTATCACTGACACTTGGAAAGTCAAAGTGGCCCGATCACCTAGTTGGGTGGCTAGCCAGCTTAGTTCTGGAAGACAAGGATCGTATGAAACTAGGGCTACCTCGTGTGGTGTGAGAGTATGCTGATGTATTCCTAGAGGAGTTACCAGGGCTATCTCTAAAGCGAGAAGTAGACTTTACCATTGAACTACAACCTAGCACATCACCGATCTCAATGGCACCACATCGTATGGCACCAACTGAATTGAGAGAGCTAAAGACACAGTTGCAAGAATTATTGGACAAGGAATTTATAAGGCCAAACACGTCCTTGTGGAGAGCACCAGCATTATTTGCTAAAAAGAAAGATAACACACTTAGGTTGTGCATTGATTATCGATAACTTAATAGAGTCCCCGTTTAGAATCAATATCCCGTACCTAGGATTGATGACCTCTTTGATCAGTTTAGAGGGGCAAAATATTTCTCAAAGATAGACCTCAGGTCTGGGTATCACCAGTTGCGTATTCGGGAAGAAGATATTCATAAGATTGCATTTCGAACTTGTTACGGCCACTACGAGTTCATAGTAATGCCGTTCGGCCTAACCAATGCACCAAGCGTGTTCATGAGCTTAATGAACAAAATATTCACGCCTTTCTTAGATCAATTTGTGGTAGTTTTCGTTGATGACATTTTAGTGTATTCCAAGTTTGAAAGAGACCATGAACAACACTTGAGAATAGTACTTCAAACCTTGAGAGAGAACCAACTGTATGCTAAGGCTAGTAAATGTGAGTTCTGGATGGAGGAAGTAAAGTTTTTAGGTCATGTGGTGTCAAAAAAGGGAATATCAGTGGACCTAACTAAAGTAGAAACAGTGACAGAATGGAAGCAACCTAAGAACACATTTGAGATTCGTAGTTTCTTAGGATTGGCCGGTTACTATCGAAGATTCATTCAAGACTTCTAAAAATTGGCCAAACCAATGACACATTTGACTCAAAAGGGGGTTAAGTTTGAATGGAACGAGTCTTGTGAAAATTCATTCCAAGAACTCAAGAAAAGATTGACGAGTGCCCCTATTCTCATAGTACCAGAATGTGACGTTGGGTACAATGTGTATTGTGATGCTTCCAAAGAAGGTCTGGAGTGCATATTGATGCAAAATGGCAAGGTGGTGGCATATGGATCAAGGCAACTAAAGAACCACGCGAAGAATTATCCCACTCATGACTTGGAGTTAGCAGCTATAGTTCACGTACTCAAAATTTGGAGACACTACTTGTATGGTAAAAAGTTTGAGATATTCACCGATCACAAAAGCTTGAAGCATCTGTTCACCCAAAAGGACCTGAACATGTGTCAGAGACACTGAATGAAGTATCTCGAGGATTGCCAATTTACCATTTCCTATCATCCTGACAAGGCTAACGTGGTGGCAGATACGCTAAGTCACTTGAGATTAATTCTTCAAACACTTAGGGACAAGAAATTATATGCTAAATTGAAGAAATGTGAATTTTGGTTGAATGAAGTTGTGTTTTCGGGGCATGTAATTAACAAGGATAGTGTGTTTGTCGATCCGCAAAAGATAGAAGCTATTGTGAATTGGCTTGCTCTTGTTAATGTTACAGAAGTATGCAAAAAATAAAGCCCTCCCGCTACCGTCTCGTGACCACTATAGTGGTTGTTCGATCTCTCTCTCTCTCTCTGACAGAATGCTATTCTCTCTCTCCTAGGGCACCGCCGTCCCTGTCGATCGATCTTCACCATCCACCACATCGCCGCCAAATCTTGTTTCCATATCTCCAAACAGCAAAACGATTTTAGCAATTGAAGATAAAATCACGGCTATGCACAGCAGCAGAAACACCCATTCAACCAATCTCAATGGCAGCGATTGTTATCAACTCACACTCTGCCTCACAAGCAACAATAGCCTTCCTTATTAGACTGAGGTAAGTATTAGTAATCCCCAATCTGATGATCAACAAGTTCCTGTATTCGATTTGTCGTCTCTTCCCTAAGGGTTTCTCCAAGAAATCCTTGTGAGATTGCCCCTTAAATCGCTTTTTAGTTCCAAACATGTGTCATCGGAGTGGAAATCTACGATTTCCAAACGTTTTTTTTCTTGATTGTATGCATATCGGAAACTCAATTTCTAAATCTTGTATCAGTATGTATACATATCGCATTTTTGGAAAATTATGGATCGCCTTAATCATGAATCTCATGTGTGCCCACCTGAGAATTTCTCTATGTTATATCTGTTTAATACTCAAGAATAGGGTGTTCGCAGTTCAGTTGTGGCCGGAAAATCTCTAATCCGCCTTTTGTCCGCCGGATCGGCGAATTGGAAAAAATCAATCCGCATTCGTCCGCTGGATTGACAAATGCGAATTGAGCAGGTTGAGGGATGGATGCGAAACGGTTTAGCGGTTTAAACTTTTACAAATTCTGAACATAATACAACAATTTGTCAATATTTTTTTTGGATAACAATCCAACTCAACATAACCAAAAGATTATCAAGTAAATTGTCAAATATCAATAGCAAATACATATAAGAAAACCATGCATTTTCAAAACTATTTCATTACTTTTTTTTTTATTCAAAAACTATTTAATTTGATTTTTTTTTTAAAATGACAAAATTAAGCCTTATATTTTCCACACAAAAGTACCAAATATCAACATTTTCCATTTGATAAAAGGATTTCCAAATTGAAAATAAATTGAAAACACAACAGAATATCTAAATTCTTTTTCAATTGAAAACACAAACAGAATATCTAAACAAATTGAAAACACAAAGTCTTGCAAATTACTAAGAGTGCTCGCGGTTTGGCGGTTCGGTTGCAGCTAAAAAAACCTTAAATCCGTCATCCGTTCAAAACTAGGTGGATTGGAAAAAATCAATCCACAACTGTCTGCTCGTCATCACGTATCCGTCCAAAATGCGGCGGATTGGTTCAGTTCAGTCGACTTGGGCGGATCATAATATCCGCTGAACACCCCTACTCAATAACACAGTTTCGGGCACCAATTTAAGGTCTTGGCAGCGAGCAAAGGCTTGCTTTTGTATTGCATGTTGGCTCCTTTAACTTACTAGATATATGACCCTGTAACTAAAGAATAGGTTACTTTACCTAGACCTGATTACCGTAGTATCACTCGCTGCTGTCACGACCCAAATCAACTCCTATAGGTTTAGTGTCGTAATCGGCCAATAATTTGGGGATTACCAAAGGCCTCTGATCTAAATATCTTATAACATAAGGGGTTGAGGAAGCAAATATACAAAATACAACGTCCATTGAGCTGTGTAGACATACATGGGACAAAAATTTCAAAACTTATATACATACTCGTGACGTCATAATTACAGTAGTCTTACGTCACATTCATTACAGATATAACCAGAAGAGGACTTAACCCAAAATACAAATAAACATAAAACTTGTTCATATTCCAAAAAGAAAACAAAGTCTTATACGTTCACAAAACATGACCACATGACTTTCAGAACCTCCTTGGGAGGCACAAGGGTTGGCCGACAAAATAGAGCTCCAGGAGATCATCATTGAACTTGGCCACGTGCTTGATCACCTACATACATAAGTAATAAAGGTGAGCAGAAGCCTAGTGAATAATAATAGAGTAAAGGGTTTTAATTGAATGATGTCTCATATCATATTCAGAAATCAGAATTCAGATTCATATTCTTGTTCAAATCATATACAGAAATCAGATTTCATGCTTATTCATACGTAGTACATGTACATCCATTAGTGCTAACAGAATAGATACAGAACAAATGGTGGTTATGAGTAACCAGTTCCATAAAGGAACCTCCGGATCCAGGTAACAGATAATAGATATGCTGAGCTCTATGGTGGAGCCTTTGGTACGGGTAACAGATAACAGATATACTAAGTTCCATGATAGAACCTCTTATACTGGGTAACAGCTAACAGATATGCTAAGGATGCCACGAATACTTATCAGAAATCGGACAATCATTCATTGTACAAAACATAACATTTAAAAAATGGATCTCATTTCATCATACATAAAATAAATAAAGTTGAACATAGTTTTACTAAGTTATTACTCACAGATGGCTCCAAAGCAGACAAATCAGGTAACTTGCAGCGCGTGACCTACACAAACATAACAGACACACACATTGAAACACAAACTCGGATAGTACTTAACTTATTGCGTTTCGTTCTTAATGTGTTTCTAAGTCTACTTTTCATTATTATGTCTTAATTAGGGCTTAAGAATGCCTAAGATGCAATGAGGATGCCAAAACATGTTGTTTAACACTTAGTCAAATTTGCTGAAAACAGGGTCCTCGGTCGAGCGGAGGGTCCAAAATAAGGGTGGTCGCTCGAGCGCAACTTCCGTCACTCGAGCAGTCTGTAAACTCTGCAAAAGTATTGGTTGTTTGATTTTTTCGCTCGACGCACGCTTGACGGTCGTTCAAGCGTGAGACTGAAGTCTTCGCTCGAGCGCAACTTTGGACGCTCGAGCAGTCTGCAAAATGTGTAAACTTCCGGGAGCATGCAATTTACGCTCGAGCCAACTTTTGGTTGCTCGAGTGGAAGTGCAAATGACAGATTGGTCACTTGAGCACAGATTCTGTCGCTCGAGCAGAGAAGCAGAATTCTGGAATTTCCAGATTTGCTCCCAAGGTTCAAAACGCGAAGTCAAAGCCTTAGAACACAACCTTTGGGCCCCAAAACTTCAGAAAACACTTGTAAAATTATAAAACATCATGAATTAAAGATCATTACACAAAATCAAGGCCCAAAAGCAAGTGAATTCTTCAAAACCAAACTTGAATTACATGTAGACACCCCATGCATGTGTTGTCATGATCTCAAATCTTCCAAAACATGTACAAATGAAGTGTCAAGGTGCAAAACCACAATGAGCTCCCATAATTGAACAAAAATAGGTCCTTACATATAAGAATTTGTTGAAATCAAAACTCAAAATTTAGGAATTATGCATGCATACATGTATGGTATGACTTAAATTCCTTCATTTCTAGCTCAATTCTCATGTTTGAACACTTAGACCTCTTGAATCTATGCATTTGTTGGCTCAATTACATAGCTAAAGGGTTGAATTCTTACCTTAGATACTCAATTATGCTCTAGGTGGCTAATTGGTTAAGGTTCCAAGCTAATTCTTCCAAATCTTCCTCAATTGCCCTTGATGATTTCAAATCTCTCTTGGTCTCTCTCTCTCTCTCTCTCTCTCTCACGTTTGAAGCTTAAGAAGAATGAAAATGAGAGTGTAAAAGTGTATTCTAGAGGTCTCATATGCCTTATATAGGCTTAATTAAGAAGACTCAATTAAACTTGGCTTAAGCTAATCAAATTGACACTAATCATCCTAATTAATTTGTTCCGAATCGAATTTTAATTAAACCTACCATAAAATTCTTAAAATTCTAAATAACACAGAAACCAAGTCAAATTCGTGATTGGATGCTAATAAGGCTTTCAATTCGCAGAACAAAACAAACACATAGACAGATATTTCTACACAAAATAGATAGAAACTCAATACTGTAGACACTCCATTTTTGACCGTCCTCAAGACTTGGACGTCATCATTTGTGCACATGATGATTGTGATTGCATGTGTTTGTTTTGAGTGCTCGAAGTCCTTGGCGGAGTGCCCTGTTTTTGAGCCTTGAAACGGTGTCCGTTTTGTGCCTTGTTTTGGACCAAAACCTTAGTTTTTCACACCCAAAACTCCAGTTCTTCAAACCTCAACACCCTAGACCAGCCGGCCACCTTTGGTGCCTTGCTGGCCTGCTTTTGTGCCTTGTCGGCCACCACTGGGCCTTGTCGGCCAGTGGTGTGATCTGCCGGCCATCATTGGTAGCCTACCGGCCACTGATGCCTTTTTTCAGATATTTTCTTGACGTTCCAGCTGTTGGCACAATGAGCTTTATCACCATACACGTGTATGGACTAATTTAACTTAGCCAAATGCATGCTTTTCTATATATATGGGGTGTCCTTCCCCATTTTTGAAGGTTAGAAAATTTGGGACAAAAAATATCTCTCTTTCTCTCTCTAGATTTCTCTCTCTCTTGCAATTTTGTACACACTTACCTAGTTACACTACACTTTTGCATATACTTCCTTAACCAAACTTGATCACCTTTGAGCTGAGATCCCTTGAAGCCTTCTTAGAGCTTTAGAAGGTGGTTTTGACTTGTATTTGTGCCTAAAATTGTACTTGGCTTCAAGAAGTATAACACTTGTCTTTTAAACTTGTTTTAGTACACTTGTTTTTCAATCTTTTCCCACTGTTTTTGGGGTGCTTTTGAGATGTAAAAATCTCTATTTTGATGGATTGAAATTGGTGTTTTAAGCCATTTAAGGTTAGGAGGGTGTTTCACCTTTCTTTATTGCTTGCTTCTAAGGCTTTTGCACCTTTGTTTCCCGCTTTCAAACCAACTTTTTTTGGGCCTTTAACCACTGAATTTCAGAGTATTTTCAGTGGGAAAAAACATGTTTTGAATTCTAAAATTGGAGGGGTTAGCCTCCCCTCTTTGTGTCTTGTTTGCTAGTCTAGTTAGTTCTATATGTTAGCATGATTTTCTAACTTTTTCTAGCTATATTCCAGCATGTTTTTACCTTTGTTTGAGACTGCTTTAGCTCTGTTTCAGGCTATTTGGGTTAGTTAAGTCTTGTTTTGCATGGTTGTAGTGTAAAGGTCCTCACAAGCTTGGTGTTTTAGGCCATTAGACACCCATTGTTTGAGTTGATTGCATGTTTTGATGTTGTTTTGCACTTCATGTCAGCACCTAAAGCTTTGCAACCTCCCTCATTTCTTCATTCTTTATTTTCTTTGAAGCTTGTTTCAAACTTAGGATTCTTTAAGCTTGAGATTGAGACTCATGCTTAATGGTTTAATCATCTTTTGAGGGTTCATTACCAACGGTATGAAACTTTTTTCATGCCTTAAACTAACCCTTGGTTGGCACTTCTTTCACTTTAGAGAACTCTCACCAATGGACTTAATTGACTAAGTAATGGTTGGTAATTAAAATGAGTAAATAAAAGTGGTAAGTAAAATTGTGTAAGGTAAGCATTTGTTTGTGTTGCATGTGTTCAATCGGACGTTAATTGAACACAAGGAAAATTGAGGCATTTCATACTTAAAGTGATGAAATGTGCCAAGTTTCCAAGGTCTACATTGCCCTTGATCATGCATGATAGGGTGATGGTTGTTGAGTCTTATTTGTGCATTCATTAACTTGTACATCTTAATTCTTTGGCCATCATGCAATGAAATTGCTTGATTGATGGTTTTGGAACCAAGTGTATCACTCCTTTGAGATTGTTTTGATGATAAAGAGGGGTACAGAGTACAAACAACCTAGAATACTTTCTCTTTGCCCTGTTTGCTCTCTGCTGCAACAAGGAAAGATGTGTCATCAGTAGCCGACTGGCCACTGCTACTGACCGGCAGGCCATCAGTGTTAGACGGCAACCCTTTAGTGGTGGCCGACCGGTCATCAATGATTTTTGAGCAGTGTGCTTGTGAAGCATGGCAGAGTTGATTTGGATAAGGAAATAGTGCAAAGGTTGTGCAAATAGAGGCATTCGAGGGCAGACAACAGATGTTCTTAAGGTGGAAACTGAGCATGCATGGGCCTCTCTCGCTTCTCGGGACTACTTGGCTAGTTAATTAGTTTAATTAGCATTTAATTAGGCGTTTGTTGTAATTAGTTAATTGTAGCTAATTAATTTGCGTTGTTATAATTAATTAGGTTAATTAGTTGTAGCTAATTAGTTTGTGTTGTAATAATTAATTAGCTTAATTAGTTGTAGCTAATTAGTTTATGATGTAAACATTTAATTAGTTTAACCTAGTTAATTCTTAGTTAATTAGTTTAGATAGTTAGTTAATTATTCATTCAAGTTTTGTAATAATTAGCTTAAGTAGTGTAGCTTTGCTAGTTTATTCATTCAGACTCTCCTTCGTGAGAGCATAATGTTGTAATTATGTGTATGTTTTCCAACCCCACGTATTTCTCCATTTTATTTACCAGCTTTTGATGGTTAAATTAGGAGTATCACGTTTCAATTAGCATATCGCATGTTTGCATCCATTCATTTGTATCGCATGCACCGAGGCTCGATTCATCATTCTAACTGCATTGTTGTTTAAATGCTTCTTTGAATACATGCTTAGATCATATGTTATTTCATTGACTCATATGCCATATTAGTAGTCGAGCCTTTTAGTTGTATATTGTATGTGTTGCATTAGACATTTTGCATAGCTAGGAATCATGTATTCTTTTTCTAACTTATTTCTTTCTTAGCTCGGAGTACTAGGTGCGTTTCTAGTGCTTTAGCATACTTGCATGAATGTGAGTGATTGTCATGTCTAGCATGCTTGCCATAAGGCTAAATGCTTACTTGTTAAACTGCTTCAATGCCCGTGAATGAAGGCTTATTGTTTGAATTGGAACGATTCAACGAATATATGTTTAAAGCCCACTATGTTTGGTGGCAAATTCGTAAACTTTAAGTCCACTTGAGGTAGCAAATTCAAACCTTTTTCACAAACAAACATGAAATTGAATTGTTCTAATTCTTGTAATTTTAGTCTATACTTACTTGTGCGCATCACATAGTAATGTTAGTCTAATAATCGGAACAAGAGCACATAATGTTCATAAAAATCATATCATGATTAGTAGAAGTCGATCTTTGATTAGGCGAGCGGGGGTGCTCAATTCATGACCTTCCCCTCTCGTACCCAAGTTCTCGAGCCAAGGCAACTTTGGTGATGACGGACACATGGCCTTTGGCACGAGTCATAAGTTTCCTAAATTTAAAAATAAAATATTTAGGTAACGACTCTGTATCTGGGAAAACAGTCCAATTTTGGCATTTTTGATTCAAAATCAATTTTTCAAAAATGATTTGCTGGATTTGGAGTCTTTGGTGTTTATCAATTTCACATTGCACTTGTGAGATTAGATTCAGAACCGCGGGAGTTCGAACTGTAGGGCTTCTTTCGAGTTTCTGAAAGGAGGTGCGAAAAAGTCGAGCTACAGTTTCTGGCGATTCTGCTGGGGATTTAGAGAACTTGACTCGAACTCATGATATTTTATTTTATCTACACTTATGTGTTTCTTTACATTTTCATTTGCATTGGTGCGCCTAAGTCACAGTGTTTGCCATCTGTTATTCCTGAACGGTTTGCCGGAGGCTCGCTTGGAAAAGCTGCCAAAAGGCTAACTGGTTGCGGGCTTTGCTACGATGGGAACACAACCCTTGGATCTGGCCTACCATTATACCGTTTGATCCTCCTTTCACTTCTCGGTATTAGGTGTGAGAAGTATATTAAGTAGTCTTGCTGAGGTACCATTTTTGACCAATCGGCCTAGTTGCATATCGGAAAGCCATAGAGACTGTTCCAAATTAGGACAGGTTGCTTACCCGAATTTAGGATTGTGTGAAACACTTTGCGTGCATAGTGAAACCCTAGCTCCTAACGAAACTAGGATAGGGTAGCCCTACACCATCATAAGGGTGTTTTGACTCTCACTTAACTGCTATGTGCTTTTAGAGTGAAACTCTGCAGGAATGTATGTATCAATTGCAAGTTTGGGTGTAGACACCCCATTTTTGACCGCCTTTAAGACTTGGGCACTACTGATGGTTTACTTGGTGGAGAAAGGTGTGCAAGGCAAAAGTTCAGTTTCTTCGGCAAGGAGAGAGTCAAATCTCAACTTCATACCCCTTTTGGACCGAAACAATCTTGATCAAAATATTTTGGACCTTGAAACCCTCTCTTTCAAAATGTTTTGAAAATAAAGTTCCTACGATGTTCTGACGCTCACATTTCGTTAAATGTTGCGCTTTTTGGTAAACCGAGCAAGGACAAAGTGGAAATGAGTGAAAGAGAGATGAGATCTTTGAAAAATCTTTCAAAACACCTTACTTAGGGGTTTGGAGTTAAAGAAAAAAGGAGAAGGGGGAAGAAACCCAGTTGGGGGAGAAAATGGGCATGCACCGTTAAGAGAGAGACGAACAGTTCTCGCTGAATCAGGCTTATTCATTTGCATACTTGGATTTCAGCTATGAGGCCACCACCATTGGAAAGCTTACTTCCGGGGCTTCATTTTCACTTAAGAATCTCCTAAAACCAAGTCCGAACGGGGGAGATATGGTTGATTGAAGTAGGGCATCACTCCGATTGGACCGAATCTGCGCGGCTTCACCAAAACAGGCATAACTTTTTGCAAAGGAGGAATTTTAATGCAAGGCTGGTGCCATTGGAAATCTAACTTCTGGGGCTTCAATTTGGACACCTGGTCGACCACTTTTGGACTTCCCAATCACTGGCCGACCACCTTTCTTTCCGGCAGACCAATTTTTTGTCCTGAAAAACCAGAAAAAGTAACAGGCCGACCAGAAAAGGTGGTCAGCTGACCACCTGAACCTTTTGACCTGGTCGGATGACCAGGGAAAGTGGTCGGCCTACCACCTGAGCTGGTCAGCTAGCTTTTTCTTTTTTTGTCTCAATGAGTTGAAGCCAGCTGTGCCAGCTGGAAGCCTCAGAATGCATCCTCCATACACGTGTATGGAGGATGTTTAAGCTAGATTTTAAGCTTGTTGGTGAAGCTTTAGACCTTATCCTCTATAAAGGAAAGGGCCCTCTTCCATTGCTAGGGTTCAGAACCTGTTTTGAGCATACATACACTTTCCCTCCATATCTCTATATTCCAAGCTCCAAAAACCCTTGTTCTTGGTCCCATTGCACTACACCTCCAAGCACAACACCTCCATTATCAACCTAAGCACCTAGGATCTCATTTTCAGAGGTTGGAGAGTTCGTATTTTGGTCCAGAAGCTGCTGCCCCTCTGCTCTACAAGGGTAAGACACTAGTTCATTCTTTTGGCCCTTATTTTGCTTCATTGTTTAGCCTTACTTGAAAGCATTTTTGGGTTTCATCATAAACTTAAAAAAGTTTTTTTTTGAGCTTATAAACATGTTTGTTTAAGGTCATTTTTCTGTTGGGGGTCATCTACCCCCTTGCATGCTTCATTTCCTCTTGTTTTGAGCTATGCATTAGAGCATTTGTGTTGGCCTTAGTTTGGCCTTTTAGCCACTGAAATCCAGCAGATTTTTAGTGGCTAACATGTGTTTTTGAGCCTTAAAATCAGAGAGGGGTGACCCTCTCACCCCTTGTTTTGTTTACTAGCTTTCTTGGCCTTCCAAAGGGGCCCCTACTTGCATGTTATGAAGTCACATTTTAGGCTCTATTTGGTAAGTTTTAGGGTCTGCCTTAGCTCTATCCAGAGCCCTTTTGGCCATATTTTGTGTCCCTCATGCATGTGTAGAACAATCCTCTTCAAGGCCTTTCAAAGGGATTTTTCATTGCATGCTTCATTGACCCATTTCAGGGCCTTTTTGGTGAGTTTTAGGACCCTCATAACTGATTTCCAAAGGTGGTTTTGCCATGTTGCATGTCTATCTTTTATGTGTTGAACAACCCTCTTATTGGCCTTTCAAAGGAGCACCTCATTCTAGCATGTGTTGACTGAGTTTACATGGGTTTTTGGGGTTTATTTGACATGCCATGTTTCTTTTTTTGGCTGGTTTGGTGACCTCTCTTGTGCTTCATATACATGTAGTGAAAACCATGCTTACTAGCCTATGTTGCATGTTGTTTTGGCCCTTCATGTTAGCACTTTTTGGCCATGCCTTAAACTGATCTTAGGCATATTTTGGACTGTTTTAGCTCTATTTTTGGGTCTCATGGTCGAATGGTGTTTGTTTTGCATGCTTGTGGTTCAATACACTTGCTTAGCTTTGAGTTTCGGGGTCCATTACATGCATATACTGAGGTATTTCCTTGTTTTGGGGCCATTATACATCATATTTCAGAGCTTGTTTGAATGCCATATTGTCATGTTTTATACTCTTTAAATGCGTTTGAGAGTCGGGCTTGTATGCCTCATTTACCGACCATTGAATGAGCTCTATTTCGTTGCATTCCGAGCCATCATTTTAGGCCATTTCCCCACTGTTTTAGACCTGCCTAGGGTCTGTTTGGGGTTGGTTTTGCCATTAGTGCATTGCTTTGGGTACCTCTAGTGTAACGCACTTCACTAGTTTCGGTACTCGGGCCCCCTAGCTTGCATTGTGTGCCATAGTTCCATGATTAAACCATTGCGCATCATGTTTCAAAGCTAGAAATTACATGTTTGTAAGCCATCTTTCATCCCTTGCCATGTTTTGGTAGAGTGGCATTTGATGCCTTAGGGTCGATCCTTTGCATCCGTGCATGTTTGCATGTATTTCGGTTGTCTCATTTCCATCACATGGCGACTGATTTGAGTGTGGCTGAGGTCCACTCATATTGGTTTAAGTCTACCTTGCATTGTGTATGCCATTTGGTTCATATTGTTGCATGTTTGACCATCGCATTGTGTATCCTTTGATTATGCCTTTGTGTATGTCCATCTTCGTGTGTGCATTGCGTATGCTAGGTTGTTAATCGCATTGTGTATGCCATATAGTTTATAGCATTGTGTATGCTAGTAGCATGTTTGCATCTCATCCTTGCATGTTTGCATGGTTAGGTCGTATTGCATTAGGATTGATGCTAGTTGCATTTGTGCATGTCATGCATATTGCATTGTGTTTGGAGTTGGAGTTAGTCCAAACATGGGAAACGAGAGACGTTTCATACTCAAAGTGACGAAATGTGTCTTAATTTCGGGTCGCCGACACTCTTGACTATCCATGATAGAGTTGTTGGCTTTACTTGCTTATATGTGCATTCACGTCCCATTGAGTCGTGCAATTCGACGTCTCGGCCATCATGCATCGAGATACGTGATTGGTGGCACGAGGATTGAGGTCTACACTCCCTTGAGCTTGTGCAAGGATGGGGAGAGTAGTCTTGCACACATATGTTGAAAATACCTTGCTTTCTCTCCCTCTTGCCTTTGTTGCAGAAAAACCAGAATCCAGGGGGCAGAAAGTGGTAGGCCGACCAGGTTTTCTGGCAGGCCGACCACCTTTTTTGGTTTCCACCACAAAGGGTGGTCGGCAGCCTTCCCAGGGTGGAGTTTTAGCCTCTTGGAGCCTTGTGCAAATTTCTAAAATCAGTTGCAAACAAAGGCGAGACGAGGCATCGCGATGGAATTTCCCAACGAGGCGACTCGAGCATGTATCTTTCATCATTCGAAACAGAACTGAGGCGGTCCATGAATTTGCATGCTAGTTTATTTGCTTTCCTAGTTAATTTGTTAATTAATTAGGGTTTTGTAATATTTAATCATTCATTCAGACTGTAATTATTTATTCGGACTGTATTATTTATTCGGACCCTCCGAGCGAGGGCAATGTTGTAATAAGTGTGCGTGAGTGTGATGTATGTCTTCCAACCCCACTTCTTTCTCCCTTTTATTTACTAGCTTATGATGGTTAGATTAGGGCATGTTTCAATTAGCATACTTATGCTCCCATGTTTGCATCCATTCATCTGTTTTGCATGCACCGGGCTCAGCGCATCATACTAACTGCATTGTATTTCAATTCCGAGTTGAATACTTGTTAGTTATAGCATTTCATATGCCATCTTTAGAATAGCTGAGCCTATTGTAGTCGTATTCCTGCATGTGTTGAATTAGCCATTTCAGCATAGTTAGGATCATGTATAGATTTCTAACATAGTTTCTGTTTTGGTTTGGAGTACTCGGTAAGTGTTTATGCTTTAGCATCCTTGCATGTGTGTGAGTGACTGCCATGATAGCATTCTTACCATGAGGCTATGTGCTTATGTGATATACCTGCCTGAATGCTTGTGGGTGAAGGTTGGATTATCTAAATTGGAATAATGCATTGACTGTGAGTTTTAAGCCCACTCGAGAGTGGCAAATCATCTTGTTTTCTAAGCCCACCCGAGGGTGACAAATCCACATCTTAGCCTACTTGCGGGTAGCACTATCAAACCATTTTCAAAATAAACAAACATGAGATGTGTTGTTCCAATTCAGGCGATCCAATTTATACTTATATGCTGTGCGCATCACATAGTAAATCTAGGCTAATAACCGGAATAAGAATGCATAATGTTTTCAAAACCCGATATCATGGTTAGTAGAGGCCGATCTTTGATCGGGCGAGCGGGGGTGCTCACGAAGTGACCTTCCCCAATCGTACCCAAGTTCCCGAGCCGAGGCTACTTTGGTGATGACGGACACGTGACCTTAGGCAAACAAGTCAGGGTTTCCTAAATTTCCCAAAATAAAATATTTAGGTGGCGACTCTGTATCTGGCAAAGCAGTCCATGTTTGGCACTTCTTTCTAAAAATCTGTTTTCAAAAACGATTTGCCGGATTTGGACTCTTTGATGATTCATCGATCTTGCATTGCACTCTGCGAGATTAGATACAGGACCGTGACATTTGAGTCCTGAGCTGTAGTAAGCCCAGATGAACAAAACGGGATTCATCCTCCCGGGACGTTCGGGGACGTCTACATTGGGTATCGGTTTTGGGAGGCAGAATTCAGTGTTGAGCATGATCCTACAGCTTTGATTACATCTGCGCATTTATTAAAATCTGAGCTGAGGTGCTGTGTGGTCTCTGATTTTTGCTTTCCTTTTTGCTTTATTTCTTTTTGCAAGATAGTTTTTCACAATTGCTTCGGATAGTTCAGTTACCCCCCAAGCACTCTGGACCCGTGTAAGAAGACTTTACATATCCGGGGATCTTGTTAAGGGACAACTAGTGTTTGCTTCACTTCCACCGATTACAAGACGAATGAGGGTTAGGCATAACTCACCAGTCCAGCAGTCATCTTTTACTTCACCTGCACCCAGTCAGGCTTAGTCTTCTACTTCCACTCCAGTAAGAGATTATTCGCCAGTTCTGATGGCACAACATCCCCCGGTTAGCATGGAAGTCTTGCTTCGTCATCTCTAGCAGACCATAGAAACCATGCAGCAAGATGCTGCCCGCCAAACTGAAGTTACAACTCAGCAAACTGAAGTGATAAGTAGGCTGCAGCAGCAGCAACCACAGCAAGCAGCGGCTTCTGCTTCCCATGCACCTTCTGCGAGTATTCCAGCACCCAGAGTTATTGTCAATGTCCAAGAGAATTTGGACATCCCGGTAGACCCCATCCCACCGTAAGCCTCCAAGGCACCAGTGTACCAAACGGAGGCGCCATTTGAATTTGAGGTTGACCCCACTGCACTGAAGGTCAACAAGTTAGAAAAGCTTTTCAAGCGGGCACAGGGTGTGAACTCAATTCCTGATATCGAGAATGACTATACTAACTCGGCAATGACTTTGCCGAACCGGTTCAAGATGCCATATATCAACCGGTTTGATGGTTCTGGGGATCCTATGGTCCACTTGGGGCTATTCTCAGATATCCTGCGGCCGATGGGCCGTACTAGACTTCAGAAGCTGTCATTTTTCGGCTGGACCTTGTCGAGGATAGCAGCCATCTGGTACGCAAAACTGGAGGATTCAGTGAAGCGCAGCTGGGAGGAGATGGTTGAGGCCTGTATAGCACAATACTCCTATAACACCCAGATTGACGTCACAACATGTGATCTAGAAGCAACCCGTCATGAGCCAAAGGAGGGCTTCTCAGACTTCGTAACAAGGTAGAGGGCCAAGGCATCAATGATGACAACTAGGCCATCTGAGAAAGATCAAATATGAATGGTAGTCCGTAATCTGCAAAGGAAACTGTTGCAGAAGATGATTGTCTTGCCGTTGTTTACATTTACTGAGCTCTACGAAATAGGGGTTCAGATCGAAGATGCAATGAAACAGGGCTTGATCGCTGATGAGAAGGAGGAGGCCAATAGGCCTTTTTCACGCAGTTCTAATGTGATTACTAGTGGCAGCGCTGTTGCACGGCCTTCGGATATGAGTATCTTCACCACCACACCTAATACCGCCAACCCTTTCGCTGGTACATCCAACACAACTCCACAAACCTCAAATAACCAAGCCCAATCCCAGAGGGTCTTTACCCCGCTTTACATGTCTTTATCCAAAGCCATGGGCATGTTGATCAAAAAGGGGCATCTTAAGCCACTAGAGCCTCGACCTCTACCCGATCCTCTCCCTCCAAAACACAACTCGGCCAAATATTATGCTTTTCACCAACAGCACGGTCATGACACTGATCAATGCTATAGGCTACGTCATGAGATTCAAGATCTTATCGACAATAAGGTGATAGCACCTCCCCAAAAACCCAACGTCACTACAAATCCTCTCCCACTACATAATCAAGTCCCTCCACCTCGGTATATAAACCTCATCCACACACTGGCCATCCCTTATGATCCCAGTATATATATCACTCCTTCTCACCTACCTAAACTGGCGTTGTTCATCCCTGAGAGCACAAACTTGTGCATGATGAACACGGCTACACTCCAACCTGAACCCGTGGTGGTGATAGTGGTAAATGAAGGGAAGTTGGCCTTGGTAGAAAATGTCAGTCCGTTGCTCGAGGGCTCGGAAGACTTATCTGAAGGGGCATACAACCTGTACTGCTATGTTGTGCCAATCAATCAAGCTAAGCTAGAAGTGGTGTTGCCGGCTGGGACGGAGGTTAGTTTAGTTCGAGAGGATGGTCCAAGTTAGGGATTAGATAATTTGGCTGACCTAGAGGAGGACATAGTCAATTTGCAGTTCTTTGATGAGCAAGACCATGGGGACGTGTATATTGATTGGTTTGATCTGAATGGGTCAACAGACAATTTTGGGTGGTTAAGTGATGAATCTGATAGAGATGAAGGAACTGAATTAAAGCCAGAAGAACAGAAAGCAGGAACCGCTGTAATGGCCGGAATGGTCGATGGGAAGGGTAAACTGTCGGAAGACACTGGTGTAGAATAATTGGCTTAGGAACTGGACAGTGTAAGTACTGTAGACACAGAGTAAGAAGCCGCACTGAAGCGGTTTGAACAAGAAAGGAATCGAGACAAACAGGAAGCTGGAACAGCTCAACTCCCTGGCTGATGAGAGAATAATTAGAGCGGAATCGAACAAATGCTTGTCAGTTGCCGGAGGAATATGGTGGAAAGATGATGATCTACATCTTGCCCACACTGATGAGGATTGGAGTGAAAACCTGCCGGACAACAACTGGTACTCTGAAGAGGTAGACCATATGACTAGAAGTGGGAGGTACTTCAAGCCCCCACACTTGGACCGAGCTGAAACATCCGAGAAGGATAAAGAAGCTGAGAAACAGAAGGAAAAACAGTTGGAGAAAGAGGCTGTGCTGAAATAATTGAAGAAGATTCCAGCTGATATTTCCATCTAGGGACTGTTTATGGCTTCTTGGGTACACAGACAGGCTGTGCTATCGGCGATGGATAGAGCCAAGTTATCCATCGACACCACCTCGGAACAACTAGTGGGATTGGTCTTCCTGGGAGGCGCTGCACCAACCCTAACCTTCTCTGATAAGGAATTGCTGCCAGAAGGCTCTGTACATAACAAACCTCTGTATATATCAGTGGAATACCGAGAAAAACGGGTACCAGTGGTATTAGTCGACACCGGGTCAGTAATCAACGTCTGTCCTTGTTGCACGACTTATGCTATTGGCCTGAGACTAGTAGATTTCGTACCTATAGCCCGGGTGATTCGGGCGTATGACAACACAAGTCGAGAGGTGAAGGGTATAGTACAGATCAGGGTTCAAGTCGGTCCAGCTCAATAGGACATTAAGTTTCATATATTAGATGTGCTTGCCACTTTCAATCTACTACTTGGGCGACCCTAGCTGCACTAGGTGAACGCTGTCTTTTTTACCCTCGACCAGATGCTGAAATACCCCCATGGGAAAGGGGTGGCCATAGTCTTTGGGAATTCATCTATTCATCCTCCGCCAGAGGTCACTACACCTGTGCAGGAGATTGTGCATGGCGAAGATGATGTTTTCCTTTCGGTGTTTACCTTGGTTGAGGCCCAGGTAGTGCAGAATATCTTGGCTGTTGATGAGGGCTTGTATATCAACCCTCAATCTGTATATTTCATGAACAAGCTATAACATATGCCCAGAATAGGATTAGAAAGGAATGGTTGGAAGGGCGGTACTGCATTGGTTGATGTACCACATAACCCGCATGCCTTTGGTCTTGGTTATATGCCTACCAAAGAGGGTTGGGTTAGGAAAGGGAAAGAGATGGTCGGCAGAGCCAGAGCTAAGTAGACTAGGAAGCACTATGAGCTTGTGTACCGACCAATCTGAGGAACCCTGGATGGTCATTTTGTTCGGGAGGGTGAAGACTTCCCTTTTTGCAGTTTCCTCGAACCCTGGTTCAACTTTGAGAAGCAGCAGATTCCTGGTTTTGAGATTTTCTTTAACTTGCAACTGCAAGACAGTGATACAGAGGAAAGGGCTGAGCCAATTACTGCTGAGGCTGAGCGGAGCACAGAAAGTGAGTCCAACAACAACGAGCTTAAAGTAGGAGCATCACTGGCATGTCTCCTTTTGGATCCTCCGGTCAACTGAGAGAGCTTGGAGGATAACCTGATTGTTTCCATGATCAGAGCAGAATCGGGTGTGGACCCTGCTAGTAGCATTTTGGATGCATCTGACGCACCCTCTCTCGTTTGGCAGCTGGAGGAGGGCTACCTTTCTAGCAGTTCTGTGTTGGGTAGTGAACTAGAATCTGATTCCACAGAGTTTGTAGAGTCGAAATTAGATTCCAGTTCTTCTCAGTTTGAGTTTGGTATTCCTGGGAGTGATAACCCAGATGCCAAGGTCTTGTCCCGGTCATCTTTTTCCTTTACTTTTGAGTCGGTTATAACTGAGGAACTGGATGAGCTGGACTTTGTGAATGAGAATGCCACTGTAGATTCTGAGTATTTCTCTGTGCCGCTTATTTACTATATTGATCATGATTTTCAAAATTTTGATGAAAACGATGAGGAAGGAATTTCTTTAGTTTTGAAACATTTGATTAATTGAGAGGAGGAGAGGTTTGTAAAACCCCCTGTTGATGAAATCATTACTTTTAATGTGGGTACTGAGAAAGATCTGCGTTTGGTCCAGATCGGGTCCACATTGTCTTCGGAGGAGCGCGAGCACTTAGTTACTTTATGAAAAGAGTTCAACGATGTTTTCGCATGGTCCTACGAAGACATGCCTGGAATCGATCCTGAGATTGTACAGCATTAGATCCCTCTTGACCCCGAGGCTTGACCCATCAAACAGAAGTTGCGAAGAATACGCCCAGATTGGGCTTTAAAGATTAAGGAAGAGGTCACTAAGTAGATAGACGCAAGGTTCTTGCTAGTATCTGAGTATCCAACTTGGTTGGCCAACATCGTCCCAGTGCTAAAGAAAGATGGCAGAATTCGAGTATGTATGGACTTTAGAGATCTGAATAAAGCTAGTCTGAATAACGACTTTCCTTTGTCGCACATTGATGAATTGGTGGACTTCACCGCGGGTCATGCATTGCTCTCCTTCATGGATGGATTTTTCGGGTATAACCAGATTCTGATGGCGCCCGAGGATAGAGAGAAAACTGCATTGACTACGCCGTAGGGAACTTACTACTATCGGGTGATGCTGTTTGGGCTGAAGAATACCGGGGCTACCTATTAAAGGGCTATAACCACAATTCTGCATGATATGATCCATAAAGAGGTCGAGGTGTATGTGGGCAACATGATTGTCAAGTCCAAGGAAAGAGAGGGCCACTACACCGCCTTGGAGAAATTCTTTCAACGGATCAGAGAATACAGATTGAGGTTGAATCCACAGAAGTGTACTTTCAGCATAATAGCAGGGAAAATGCTAGGTTTCTTGATCACACAGAGGGGCATCGAGGTAGATCCTTCAAAAATCAAGGCCATCCTAGAAATTCCACCACCAAGGATTGAAAATGAGGTGCGAGGCTTTCTGGGTAAAGTGCAATTCATAAGACGGTTTATTTCTAAATTAACTTTGACTTGTGAATCACTTTTTGGTCTCCTGAAGAAAGGAAAGAAATTCCGATGGGATGATCGATGTTAATTCGCTTTCGAGCAGATCAAGCAGTATTTTCAGAATTTGCCAGTGTTATCGCCGCCCGAGCCGGGGAAGCCTTTGATTTTGTATCTGTCAGTAACTGACACGACGATGGGCTGCATGCTCGCTCAGGAATCTGAGGATAGAGTGAAGAAAGCCATCTATTACCTAAGCAAGAAAATGCTGGAATATGAGACCCACTATATGCCGCTGGAGAAAGCTTGTTTAGCCTTGATATGGGCTACCAGGAAGTTGAGGCACTACCTGTTAGCTCACTCTATAATTCTGGTTTTGAGATTAGATCCCATCAAATATCTCTTTGAGAAACCAGCGCTTACGGGTAGGCTAGCTCGTTGGTTGCTTCTTCTTTCCGAATTCGATCTGAAGTATGTCACTTGCAAGTCTGTCAAGGCGAGAGTGGTAGTGGAGTTCTTGGAAGATCACCCAGTAGAAGGGGATGAAGCGGTAGAATACATGTTCCCAGATGAAGCCATTCTGCAAGTCGAAGAAGAGATTTGGACAATGTACTTTGACGGAGCGTCTAATCAATACGGGTATGGGATAGATGTGTTGTTGATAGCACCCGACAATTTCCATATACCTTTATACTGTGTTTGGTTGGGGGATTTGGGGAGAGATTTGGAAAGGGAAATGGAAAAGGTGTGTGAAACTATGTGAAATATATACATATTTTATTCATATTTCACCTACCTTTTCCATTTTCCTTTCCAAATCCCTTCCCAAATCCCCCAACCAAACACACCATTAGCCTTCAAACTCCGGTTCAAGGTATCTAACAACGAAACAGAATACGAAGCGTGTATCACTGGTTTGGAAGCCGCCCTAGAACTAGGGGCCAAAAAGTTGGATGTCATCAGGGACTTGAACCTAGTTGTATCTCAAGCAAATGGAGACTGGAAGGTCAAAGAAGAAAAGATGAAGATTTATTACCAAACCCTGGACGTTCTAATTCTTAGGTTTGAGAAGCTGACATTCACGCATCTACTAAGAAAGAACAACAGGTTCGCTGATGCTTTATCAACTCTATCATCTATGATAGACATCCAGCTTGGAGTCCGGATACGTCCGATCATCATTGAGTAGAGGTATACGTTGGCCTACAAGACTATCGCCACAATAGACGAAGTACAAGATCAAAACCCTTAGTATTATGATATATGGAACTTCTTAGAAAATAAGGTTTATCCACCAGGGACAAATGCCAAAGACAAGAGGGCAATACGACGGCTGGCCGCTCAATTTATTATCTATGGAGGTAAACTGTACAAGAGGGGTCATTTGGGAATGCACAAGTTATGTGTCAACGAAGAGGAATCGAAACACCTGATAAAGGCCATCCATGAAGGGGAGTACGGAGTGCACATGAGTGGAGTAATGTTAGCCTGGAAGATTCTTAAGCAAGGTTACTACTGGTCTACCATTGAGGAGGATTGTATTGGTTTTGTTCGGTGATACCACAAATGCCAAATTTATGCTAATCGCATGAATATCCTGCCGTCGAAGCTGTATAACATGACTTCACCACGACCTTTCTCAGTCTGGGAAATCGACGCCATTGGAGCAGTCACATCGAAAGGGTCGAATGGGCATGAATACATCTTGGTGGCAATTGATTACTTCACAAAGTGGGTGGAAGCTCAGTCCTACGCAGTGTTAAAAGCAGCGCATGTGGCTAAGTTCATCCGAAATAACATCATTTGCCGATATGGAGTCCCGATTGAGATCATTTCAGATAATGGCTCCCACTTCAAGAAGGAAGTGGTAGACTTGTTGGAAAAATATAATGTGGCTTTTCACAAGTCATCTACTTATAGGCCGCAAACCAACGGAGCTGTTGAGGCCACCAACAAGAACATCAAACATATTCTATAGAAGATGGTTAAGACTTACAGGGATTGGCCAGACAAATTGCCATTTTCACTCTGGGGCTACAGAACTTCAATCCAGACGTCCACAAGAGCAACCCTTTATTCTTTTGTCTACGGTATAGAGGTTGTTCTGCCAATTGAAACAGAAGTGTCGCCGCTGCGAGTTATGGCTGAGTGTCAGATAGCAAAGGCGAACTGGCAGCAGAGCAGGTTCGAAGAGCTAATGTTGTTTGATGAGAGAAGGCTGAAAGCACTGTACCATATCTAGGGTTATCAACGTAGGATTGTTAGGACTTTTAACAAGAAGGTTAAGTCCCAGAATCTCAAAGAAGGGGATTTGGTGCTGAAAGACAACGAGCTCCCATACACGACCCTAGGGGCAAGTTCAGACCCAATTGGACTGGTCCTTACATCATCAAAACTATTTGGTCGGGTGGAGCTATTATTCTTATGGACTTGGATGGCCTAGAATTTTCCCAACCGATCAACATGGACAAGTTGAAGAAATACTATCCCTGAGAGGCTCACTAGGCCAAAAACCCAAAAGGGTAACCTAGGCAAAAGTAAGAGCACAAAAAATTGGAAATAAAGAAAGACTGAGCTCGCAAGGCTGAAAACCCTAAAGGGTGGCCTTGGCAAAAGTTAGAGCGCAAAAGGAAAGAGTTAATACTCGAGTGAATCTGAACCGAACTACGTAAGGCCTGATTCCCATATTCGGGATACGTAGGCAACTTCATTTTGAGGTTCGGCCGTAAGCACCTCCAAATCAACTATCCTATCCTTGTGTTTGATCGGGTCATCTTTGTCCGTTTTTTACCTAAAAGTTCGGTTGTGATCTTTATTCTGAGAGCTGGTTACAGTACTGAGCAATGTTATTCAGTCAAGGGGCAATTTGTGATCTTTGGATTTGGGATTGTACGTCTCGAGGATTGATTCTATGTGTGTCAAGTGGTGATCTTTTTCAAAAATGGTTTTGAAAAGTTTTAATAAAAGTTGATTTTGCTCAAAATTTACCTTTTACAACTTAGATAATTTTTGGACCAAAAGGAAAACTTTCAATACCCACAACTCTAATTTCATTGATTTCAATACAAAGTTCTCCGACTCTTGATACAAATCAAAGTTACTTTTATTACATTTATAAAACTTGAAAAGTAAGATCAAAGTAATAAACTCAGGGCATAGATGAGTCTGGTGTTCTGCGTCCCCCGCTTATGCTTGTGGAAGCTTCTGATGCTAAAGTGGGCCCGATTTGTGCCTCACCTTCGAACCAAGTCAAGCATTCGCCAAAAAGGGCGTGACTGAAGCTAGGGGCAGGGGCCATAAGCTCTCTTGTCCTCCAAGCAGCGGGATACTTAGCCAATTGTAAGCCACAGATAGGGAATGAAACCGGATATTCTACCCCCTCCTCTGGGCGAGCCTGGTCATATCCGAACTGACGCTTGAACCGAAACGGAAAGTAGAATACATAGTGTGTAAGGTCAATCAGCTGAATGCCAGGTTGTCGAGTCATGCTGTAGCTTATCTCAGGAAGATCAAACCAGGGGCAACACTAAATAATGTCAACAGCAGACCTGTTGCATATCCAAAGGCACCACCATTCCTCGTTTGGGAAATTCACTAGGCGGTGGCCGAAAAAGTATGCTCGGGTTGAGTATGTAGTGCATGTATCCACTACCTTCAGCATGTCCATGAGCCACACCTGGGGAGGGATGAAAGAAAAGAGAGATTAAAGAATAGAGAGGTGTATGTTGAGAGAAAAGTGAGAAAAGGGCTTTCAGAGGAAAAAAAAAAACAGAGCATGAGTGTCAAGTGATGTGAGAAACACATATTAGAAAGGGTGGGAAACGTTACCTGCAGAAATAGTGGACTTCCTGCAAATTTGGTAGTCTCTCGCAAATGGAAAACGTTTAAGCCCATCAAAGTCTTGGCTAGCACCAAACCAATGTAACTTTTGCCCTCTTTCAAACCTTGGGCTATTTCGACCAATCGAATGCTAAACCCGCCAAAACTAGGGGCAAGAAGGAAATGAGCCAACGTACACAAGCAAAGGGCGTATTGCCGAAAACCCCGCCAGAAAAGGTCGCCTCGGTCACCAGCATCAGAAAATCGATGAATCAAACTAGGAATGTCCAGCTTTCTGTTGTGAACCAAGGATCGGGCCTCGTGTAGAGTAAGCCCACACATCCTTCCCAAAGCTTGAATATGGCCAAAACGGAGCTGAGGCAAGATGTAACATCCCGTATTTTGAGGTATTAATATTTAGTGAGTGGTATTGGTGGTTTATTATAATAATTTAGTGGTGAGATTTTTAGATAATAATTAAATTTTAAATTATTTATTTGTATTTATCTCATCTCTTTTATATCTTTTATATCTATCATATTATTATTTATTCTCATTTAATAATAAATCAATTTTTCTTACCATTCCCTATCACGTGAAAAAAAAAAAGAAAAAAACAACAACAACAACAAACCGTGGGCAACACCCACAGTATCCCCAAACCCACCATTCCATCATTTCATCTTTTCATTTATTTTAATTTTTTTAATCTTCTTTGTCTCCTTCATTTCCTCTATAAACTAGCAAAGTGAGGGGATCTCCTCACAATCCTTTCTTCATTCGGCTCTCCCCCTCTCATAAATTGTGTGGAATAGAAATATTAAGTTTATATATGGGAGTGTTTAGAGTGAAAATGAATATTTTATAAAAATAAATAAATAAATTGAGAGTTGTAGATTTTATTAAATTATACATACTTTATGTCTTAGAAGTTTGATCAAAGCTATTTTTGGAGATCCATGGAGCAATTTCAGATTTATGGTGATCAAATTAATTATTTTGAGGTAAATTCGGGTTGTATGTAATATGCTCTATTTAAATCTCTTTGCAAAGAGTTCTCTATTTTTAACTATCCTCAATTTGTAATCCACTTAATTATTGTGGTTATTAATAGATTTTGTAAAATCATTTGTTGTTGAATCGTTGATATTTTGATCATTTGGGAAAATTCTCTACAAATATTTATGTGTTAAAATGGTGATTTGTCTGACTGAATGACATGGAAATACTTCGTACATGGATCGAGTGAATCTTGCTAATTTGTTTACACCAATATGCCCGGATAAGTGTGGAGCTTGGGTGAGGTAGCAGAATAAATGAATTTGTTCACTGGTCATGTACTGAGTAGGACTAGGTAATTGGTCCTAGATATATCTTGTTGATTTGTTGTGTAATTCGGTAAATTGCTTGATTATCATATTGTTGATTTAATGTCATAAATTGTTGGATTCCTGTTAATTTATTCTGTATCTGAGCCTTGTATTCTTGTCGTATTGTATACTTCCCGAATTAATTTATTTTTCAGGGGCAGAGCAGATTTTAGCGGAGATCGAAATTGAGATTAGAAAGATTTATTAATATAGAGATTTGGGACCCACCATTGTAATTATTAAATTTGAAGATAGTTGTAATATTGTTTATTTTGGAGGTAATTGTACTATAAGATATTTTGGAGGATACTATGCAATTTGAAGACAATTTTGTAGTTATTATTTTTGTGAGCAAAACTTGTATTTTTTTAAGGCTATTTTAGTGTATTTAACAACCTAGGAGTGGGGCATCACACAAGATTTCTTCATCGCGCCGGGATTCCATTAATACTTGGAATTCTTCAATTGTTGGGCATATTTCTTGTCCCTCGAAGTTAAAGACGTGTAATCGGGTTCTAGCATCTAGCTGCAGCATAAAGGAATGGAAAACAAAGTGGAGAACGACTCAGCGCGAATAGTGCATTTAAGCCGAAATCCCAGAAATTCACATTTTCCGAGTCATCCAGAGTCGCAATCCAATTCGAGAGTTTTTGGGCAAGAAATGGCTCAATTTGTGGCAAAAACAGTAGCTAGAATGAGTTCTGGAGAAGAAATGACGAAGTTCAAGCTTTTGTTGAAGATAAGGCAGTGAGTGGAAGCCAACTGTCAACAATCTGGAGGTTTTGCACATTGGTGGTCGGCAGGCTACTATTGTGGCCGGCAGGCCACTATGGGTGGCCGACAAATTCCATTTATGGCCAGCATGTGGCCGGCAAACTTTTTAAGTGGCCGGCAGCTGTCTTGTTTGTCCTGATGTCCACCTGTGTGCTGAGAATGCTAAAAACATGTGTTTTATTCTGCTCTTTATGCATTTTAAGGTCTTATTTTGAGTCATTTTTAGTTTTAGCAAGTTTATTGAGTTGTATTTGAGCTGTTTTGTTTTGTTTATTGAGCTTTTTGTTTTGTTTATGGAGTTGTATGTTGTGTTTTGAATTTCAGTTGTTGGTCGGCTCATTACTCGATTAAGATTCTGTTTCAATCAAATGTGCTCTTGTCCATTCCTATTTTGTGTCCATTGTCCTACATATTTGGTGCTTATGATGCAAAAATGGCAATACACTTTTCATAAAAACCTCGAGTTTTTCATTCCGATCATGGTTTTTTTTACAAAAGAGGAGTACAAGTTTCAAATAAAACCTATCTTAAGCTATACATATGCTAATGCTACTAACAAAAAGAAACTAAGAAAAAATATAAAAAAATCAGTGCCAGCCATCTCAGACTCAAGAGGCCCTTTTCGTCCTCTTCTTGGGTGGGGACTCAGAGCTGTCTCCATCAACACCGCTATTTGACTCTGATGCGGAGCCGAAACCGAAATCATTGCTGCTCTCTGCCTCAGAGCCCGGCTCAGCATCACCTCCACTCTTAGATCTAGAGCCGCCATCATCTCCACTCTCAGAGGACTCGGACTGTAGACTCACTGCCTCCTCGGAGCCACTGGTCTCGGCATCGTCGTCACTCAACACTGGCACTAAAGGGCTCCTCCGACCTCGACCACGACGCTCTTCTCAGCTGCGCGTTGGGGCCTGTCTCTCTTTCCCCTTTGCTGCAGGAGGAGGTGGTGATAGTGTAGGTGCAGTCACCACCACTGATACTCTCGGTATGACTGGGACCTGAAAAAATATATATATATATATATATACAGTATTGACGCATCAGATACGAAGAATAGTTATAGATGCGATATGATGAAAGTGGAAGAATGCAATGAGCCAAATACACTGCAAGTGTAGTATAGTATGTTGGTGCAACATATCAGTGTGATGTGGCAAGGGGCAAGATCTATACCATGGTATGAGTATCAGTGCTTATGAGTATCAGTGCTTCAGTGAGAATGGTGTGTACAACAGTGTGGAAAATATTGAATTGCAGGCAAAGAATAGGGAAAATACCTAGATGCCATAAAGACTGAATAGTGCCTCCCTCCTCAATATCATGCTCTCGAATGGCGCTACTAGCTTGAGCAATCCCTCAGTGTACCCCAGGGGTGCCTATAAGTGCATTCAGTATCTGGAAGGAACGAATATCAAAAAGAGAATGGAAAACTAGAAAAGATGTGGTACATACCGGAGGTGTGTCACGAGTTCTGATGTATTTATGTCTGGCCTCGGCCGACTCGATCAGAATCTGGTATGACATCCCGATTGGTCTCCAGCATGTCAGCATGGTCGGAATCTCTGGCCAACCAGTAGCCTGTCTAATGGGAGGAGCCCCTCTAGTCCTGTCCCTCGTCGCTCGAGTCCTACCTGCCATAGGGGGATCTGCCGCTTTGTCTGCACGAGCACCTGTCAAAGGAGGCATGTGGTGTGTCTGGACAAATATCGCATAATCCCTCTTCCCGAGAAAGTAGTCGACATCCAAGCCTCTAGTGAACTGAATCATCTCCTAGAAAGTGAGGCTCTCCGTTGCCCTCATAGATACCGGAGACGGCATGGGAACTACCGGCTCAGGCAAACCCAAGGTCTGGCGCATGAATTGCTCACTTAGAAACTAGGCTTGGCACACCGGGCCCTCTAGCAAAAGTTGAAAACGGGAGGCCCCTTGGGCACCGGCATACTGGTCTCTAACTCCAGTCGACATCAGCGCCCAAGGCTACCAAGCAATCTACAAATAGGGGTTATATAGATAGTTAGTCATCGTTAGTTGTTGATAAAGCAAAAATAATTGTGAGTTTTGGGTTACCTCCTCGCAGTTACTGTGTCAAAGTACCAACAAAAGAATGCAAAGGTCTCCTGGGTCCTCCGCAGGCATCTGCCGTTGTACCGGTGAGAGTATGGCACAACGGGAGGCATCACTACCTCTAGCTCTGGGGCAAGGATCAGGAAATATGCATATACCCATAGCTGCAAAGAAAAAGCAACAATGAGTGTATAGTGTACAGAAAGCACAAATACAAAATGTAGAAAGTAGAATGTATGTACAGTGTGCATAAAGTACAAGTGCAGATGTCGAAAGCAGAATGTGTGTACAGTATGCAGAGAGTATAGATGCCAAGAATGCAGAATGTGCGATGCAGAAAATGCAGAGTACAGATGTAAACAATACAGTATGCAGTGTACAGAAAGTGCAAAGCAGAAAACACAGAAATAGAAGATAGAAAATGTAAACCAGAAATGTAAAGCGTACCTCCCAGGCTCGCCAATAGCCTCCGACTCTATCTTTCCTCCTGCGGGATGTCGAGCTCATATAGCCATACAATGTGGCTAGGCCAGTGCCATCCCAATCATAGAGCTGAACCTGCGGTAAGCCCACCAGAGCACTCAGGAGATATAACCCTACAGTGTTCCACTTGTTCGCAAACAAGGTGGTGCTGAGCTAGAACATCAAAAATCCTTGGGCGTAATGCTCGGTCTCCTCTGGGGTCTCTGGCTCCCTTCCTCGGAAACACTCGGCAAACCAGCTATATCATACCATTCTCGGTCGGAAGAGAGGTGGGCGTGCTCCCAACAGGTAAAGGCTGAACACCAAAGGCCGGCCGGGACACTTCAACTTTTACCAATCCCATAGTGGAAATAGGAACACATAACCATGGATTTCGTAACTGGTTTGCCTCGATCACCACAGGGACATGACGGCGTGTGGGTAGTGGTGGATTGACTAACTAAGATAGCTCGATTCTTTCCTGTTGGGTCGTCAGATACGTTAGATTCACTTAGTAGATTGTTCATCAATGAAGTGATCAGATTACACGGAGTACCAGTTAGCATCGTGTCTGATCGTGATCCTCGATTCACTTCGCAATTTTGGCAGAGCTTGTAGAAAGCGATGGGAATGAACCTATGCTTTAGCACGACATTTCACCCACAAATAGATGGGCAATCTGAAAGGACGATACAAACCTTAGAGGATATGCTTCGAGCTTGTGTTATGGATTTTAATGGAAGTTGGGAGAAACACTTACCTCTCGTTGAGTTTGCTTACAACAATAGTTTCCAAGCCAGTATTAGAATGGCACTGTATGAAGCACTTTATGGGCGACCTTGTCAATCACCAGTTTGTTGGATTGAAGTAGGAGAAGCAACCTTGTTAGGACCAGTCTTGGTTCAAGAGACCACTGAGAAGATAAGACTGATTAGACAACGATTAATCACAGCCCAAAGTCGACAAAAGAGCTATGTAGATCAAAGGAGACGACCCTTAACGTTTGAGGTAAAGGATCATGTTTTCTCAAAGTTCAACCTCGTCGAGGTACTATGCAATTTGGAAAGAAAGAAAAACTTGCACCTCGCTATGTGGGACCCTTTGAAATTCTAAACAAGGTAAGAGAGGTGGCATAACGTTTAGCACTACCACCATAGCTCACAGCGGTGCACAATGTTTTTCATATCTCAATGTTACGGAAATATGAGCCACACCTTTCCCATGTTATCAACTGGAGAGAGATTGATCTCAATGAAGATGCAAGTTTTAAGGAAAGGCCCCTAAAGATTATGGATCGACGAGAAAAGAACTTGCGAGGCAAAGTCATCCACTTGGTGTGAGTGTTGTGGCAACATCGAGGAGTGGAGGAGTCTACTTGGGAAAGAGAGGATGTGATATGAGCCAACTACCCTCAGTTGTTTGAAGATAAAGGTATGCGTTAAAATTTCGAGGACGAAATTATTTAAGGGGAATAGGTTGTAAGAACCTAAATATTTGGACAACTAATTAGTTTGTTAATCATAATATTAAGTCAATTCATAGTGATTATTAAATTATTAAATTATTATGTTAATAGTATCATGATTAATACCAATATTAAATTCCTTTAAATAAAATTATTTATCTTTCTGTGATTAAATTTTTGTATCTAAACACAGTTGTGGACACTAAATGAGTTAAATAAATAATAACCAAGTTGGTTAGAGGATAGGAATAAAAAAAATAAAAAAAGAGGTCAAATTTGTTGTTTTGGGCAGAACATATTTCAGCTATCCTTCTTCTCTATAAAGCTACTGTTCAAGGCATGCCATGGCATGCAAGCATTCTCTAAGCCTCTAAGCCTATTCTTGTAGATGATAGTTCCCAAGCCAAGAGAAATAAATAAATAAATTAAATTAAATAAAATAAAAATAAAGATGGCCTCTAAGCTCCCATATATAGTGCACTATTCACCCCTTTTTCGTCTCCACAGCTAAGGAAATAAAAAGAGAGGAAGAGTAGAAAAAAAGAAAAAGAAAAAGAGAGGAAGAAGAGATGGTCCTTAGTGGTTACCAATTCAAAACAAGTTTTGAGAATTGTTTGTAAAAGTTCTTGAGGTAAGAATACTCAACCTCTATCCTCCCTTAGACATTTTTTTTTACTAAATCTATATATCAAAAATATGCAAGAGTATGCATTGTTAATACACAATAACTCAATGCATATTGATAGAATGATGATCTTATGATTATATGATTTATATCCTTCTTGCAAGTATAGATTAGAAGGTCTAGTTACTGATTTTTCTTCTTATGTGTCCAAATATTCTTTATTGTTTGAATTAATCTTACATGTTTATGAATTTGTGTTTACTCTTTATAAATATTATTTTCATCTATTCTTTGTCACCACTAATGAAAGTAAATATGAAGGATTAGAGTTTCACATAGGAATAGTAGCAAGAAATAATTTTTATGGCCTTACGTATGATTTATGGTGAATACAAAGTGTGTTTTTCACAAAATAATGAACTTCCAGCAAAAACAGATTTCTAATTTGCTTTGAATAAACCCAAACAAACTCATGAGAACACTTTCATAAAATCTAAAACTACTGGAGTTAGTTTAACATGTTTTCATGGTGCTAGAATATCGAAAGAATTATTTGACAACATTTCGTGGCCAAAACACATTTTTAACTTCATTGCTGTTTGGAGGCAGTAGCAATGCTGACTTTACCAGGTCACCGTTTATTCTACAGAATGAATTTTCAAGTGATTCAAATTGGAAAAGTTAGATTTTTAAGTTACCTTTCAAATTCCGCTGGTTTCATAATTTTTTATTAAGCATTGAGAGAGAAACGTCAATTTTTCCAAAATGTGACAGAATCTGTCCAGTTTTCTTAGAAAAATTATTTGACCATCTTCCATTGGGTTTCAGTCTTCAAACTCTCTGGAAATATGTTCTAAACTCAAATATCTAGTAAACCGTTATGACCATACCTCTTTTTGACACCGTTTGAGGCCTCTTTTATTTTTCAAACAAAGATCACCTGTGCTGGAAGTTAATATAACTCACTGTCTCAGAAAAAAAAAAAAAAAACAAAACAAAAAACAAAACAAAAAAAAAAAAAAAAAAACAAACCAGTTTTCTGTCAAGATTTATTTCTCCATTTTAAAATCGTTTTTAGCCTTGGTATTCTTCTCAAAATATTTTCCTAACTCGATGAACTAGCACCAGTTAAAATATTGTAATGGTTGAACTTCGTTTGGTTTGCATTTCATATTTTTTTTTTGTCAGACCATACAATGCTGAAAGAAGAAGTGTGTGAATTCCTAAGAAATTTTGTGATGAGTCCTTAAACATTCTGTCATATCCATTTTGGTTGCCATACATGATTGTGTTGTGCTATATAAACATTATGACACTGTGGTTTTGTAGACGCGCCCGCGTGAGGCCTCATGCTACTACAGTTCGGACTCGCGGTTTTTGTTGCCGCGGTTCTTAATCTGAACCAAAGAGTCCAAATCTGGCAAATCGTTTTGAGAAACAGATTTTTGAAAAAGTAGTGCCAAACATGGACTGCTTTGCCAGATACAGAGTCGCCACCTAAATATTTTTAAAAATGGGGAAATTTAGGAAACCCTGACTCGGTGCCGAAGGCCACATGTCCGTCATCACCGGAGTTGTCTCGGCTCGGGAGCTTGGGTACGATCGGGGAAGGTCAGCTATGAGCACCCCCTTTCGCCCGGTCCGAAGACCGGCCTCTACTAACCGTGATATCCGTTTTTGAAAACTTTATGTGTTCTTAAACCAATTATTAGCCTAGAATTACTATGTTATGCGCGCAGCAAACAAGTATAGACTAGATTGCCTAATTTGGAAGTAAGCATTGCATATCCGTTTGTTTTGGAAAATGTTTTGAATTTGCTACTCGCAAGTAGGCTAAAATGCGGATTTCAACGAGTTCTTCCAACTCAAACAATCCAACCTCCACCCACAGGCATTCAAGCAGTTATATCATATAAGCAGCTAGCCTCATGGTAATCATGCTATCATGGTAACATTCACACGCATGCGATATGCTAAAGCATAAAAGCTTACCTAGTACTCCGTGCCAAAACAGTAAACCAGTTAGCAAAATGTGCGTGTCCTAGTTCATGTTAATTTGCCTAATGCAACACATACAAGATGCAATTTAGATAGGCTCGGTTAAACCTAAACATGGCATGTGAAAATGCACAATTATCACATATTCGGTTTAGAATTTGAAGTATAAATGCAGTTAGCGTGATATACCGAGCCTAATGTATGCAATACAAATGCATGGATGCACGCATGCATAGCATAAGGTATGCTAAATTAAACGTGCCCTAATACTAACCATCAAAGCGGGTAAGTAAAAGGGAAGAAAGACGTGAGGTTGGAAGACATACACACACTCACGCACACTTATTACATCATTGCCCTCACTCGGAGGGTCCAAATAAATATTACAGTCCCGAATAATAAACAAATAAAAATTATTACAGAATTCTAATTAATTAAAAGAAAAGATGCAAAAGAAAGAAGAGGGCGGCTGCAGCCTCTGCCTCGGGATGCGCAGATGATGCATGCTCGGAACTTGACTCGCCCGAAAAACCCGTACCGTACTCCTGTCACCTCTGTTTGTACTGCCTTGTCTCTCTGAAAATTACCAAAGTCCTGGAGCAGGTTCCTTACACACTGCAGAGCACCACCGGCCAGACAGAATTCCTACCGGCACTTCACAATTTCCACCGGCATTTATTGGATTCATCGGCACTCCAGAGATTGCCGATCGGCACAAAATTCTGCCGGTCGGCAGAAACTTCCTGCAGAAGACAATTTGACAGCAAACAGGGAACAGACAGTGCATGGCATGGGGTTTTCAGGTACATGTGAGCATGGTTATGCTTCCTATCATGTTTTGAACTCAAAGAAGCATGACCTTCGATCCTCGAGCCATCAATGGTGCATGGTGGCTCAAAGAATCAAATTTGCCATTTGATGTAAGGATGCATGCAACAAACAAAATGGGATCCGAAGCCTTATCAAGTTGGAGTCAAAGGCCCCGATGACCGGGAATCGAGGCACATTACATCACTTGAAGTATGAATGTTCCTTAATTCCCACACTTGGTTTGACACCCCAAACCAAGTAAATGCAATGCATGTCATGGAAACATGGCTCGAAATGCAACATGATACCAAGATGTAAAGCACAACAAGCATTATGCAACCAACATGACAAATGTATAATGCCAAGCATACAAGGTGCAAATAAGATGCAAATATGGACCAATTTGGGAATGGGATTAACATGCTACGAGGCTTAATGGAACAACCATGCAACAAACATGAAGGAAGCATGCAATGGGGGCCTTGAACCATAAAGGGACAGACCTTAGTCCACCCCAAAATAGCACCAAAAAATGCTCAAAATGATGGGCAACATCTCATGTTAACAAGCAAAGTTATGGTCCCAAGATTAAGGCACAAAGAGGAGACAACTTACCCCCACCAACATGACCTCTCATGGCATGATTAAAACAAGTAGAAACAGAATTGTGCAGACCAAGATAGGACTCCAAACCTTCCTAATATGGCAGCTAAAGTGACTCCCAAGAGGCATATGCACTAAGGCTCATTCCTAGGCATAAGAGGGTACACCCTTAAGGCATAAAAGAGGTCATGCATGCACACATACAAACATGATTCTTGGACTAAAATGTGGTCCTAGATGATGTTAAATCATGAGGGTAATCACAACCATGCATGCTAGAGGTCAACATGCTCAAAGCTTCCAAGCCAAAATACAAAGCAACCCTAACAAACATGTCAAGCATGACCAAATGGATAACCAACAGACTTTAAGCATGGAAAAACAATACTAAAAGCTTCATGGAACCAAGCCCACACACACAAGAATCATGGCCTAATCATGAGATGCACTTCTAAGCAAAATGGAGCAATACAAGGCAAGTACTACAAGCATACAAGGAGGCACAAATCTGGCCAAAAACAGAGGTTACATATGACCTAAAACACCTAAAAAAATTCTGAAATAAGGCCAAGAATAATCAAGCACACATGCTACCCTTTTAAGCCAAAAAGCAAGGAAACAAAACAATGAAGGGAGAGGGGTGTCCCTCCCCTATGCAAGACTTCAAACCACTTTTTTTAACACTGAAAATCAACTGGTTTTTAGTGGTTAAAGGACCAAAAAACTGAAGTGAACAAAGCCTTACCAAAGAGGCACCAAAATGGACCAAACAAGGCCTAGAAGAGTGAGTTTGCACTCAAACCACAAAATGACCTTAATGAAAGTTCTAAAGCATGAAAATATAAGCCTTTTTCATGTTATACACAAGAGCTAAAACAGCAAGCAAGATAGGTAGAAAACTATTGCAAGTTTGGGGAATAAAAAGCAAGATGCTCACCCTTGAAGAACCCTTGAAGAACAAATGGTCTAGCCCTCTTCTTTTGATCAAAACCAGTCCAAAAACTCAAGAATCAACCCTCCAAGTCCCTCAATCTTGGAGTAAGGTGTAATAGTGTGTGTAATGGTGCAAAAGTAAGGTAAAAACCACCTTTAGGCCAAGGAAACACACACAAAGGAGGCGAGAGAGGGAGATATAGAGATAGAGTGTATCTATATCTCAAAGCTCTGGTTTTTGGTTGCAAAAGTCTAACCTAGATCCAAGAGGAAAGCCCCTCTCTTATAGGACTCCCTCTTGCAAAGCTTATACAACAAGCTTGGCTAGAGGGAGATCCCTCCATACACGTGTATGGAGGGGAGAAGAGTTGGTGCCAGCTATCACAGCTGGCACAAAATATCTCCATAAAGTGGATGAACAGTGGTCGGCTGCCCAAAAATGTCATTTCGACAAAAAACAGTGCCGACCGGCAACAAACTATGCCGACCGGCAATAAAGTGTGCCGACCGGCAAACCAAAGTGCCGATGGCAAAAAAAACCCAGCCGGTGGCCTCTAGCCACTGCCGGTAGTGTGTGGGGATGTCTCACAAGGCATTCCCTGCCCCTCCAAGGAAAAACATGAGTGTTCGGTGCAAAACCAGACACTAAACGGTCAAGTTCGGGGATCCTGAAGCAAGGCGCGCGAGCCGGGACTTCCGGGAACTCCAAACGAACACAAACATGGATAATCACCGAGTGTTCAAACGGTGACGTCCAAGTCTTGAGGACGGTCAAAAATGGGGTGTCTACAGGTTTTCAAACTAAAACTCGTACATGCATGAAAATGTGAATTAGACGAAGTAAAGAAAAACGAAATTGAACTGATACATTAAAATTTAAAAGTGATAGCGTGAGTCCGATTTAGAATCTTACGCAAATGAGCTGCGAACCCTAACATGGCTTGGGAAGGTATTTCGGCTCTTATCGGTGTAGGCGATATGAGGTTGGTGGTACGGGTGTCACAACATAGACTGTTCCCTTGGGACAAACCGTGATGTCACGACTCGGGTACGTAACCCTAGTGCGTGGGCATCATTGGTAGTTACAACAAGTAACATTTGAATATTTGACCAAGGGGGAGTCAGAATTGCCCGTGGCCATTGCTTAGCGGTTGAGTGGAAATAGTGCTCCACGGAAAGTTACTTAAACTTATCTGATAAACTAAATCTATCAGAATTTAAAAAGAAAAGAGGGCATTTTTCCTTATGATGAAATACCGCTTCTATTTGCCATTGTTTTTATTTTATTTTATATTATCTATTGTTATTATTTCAACTGATATCATTCATGTTATGCTTATTAAATGCCACTTGTTATTCTGTTACTGCACATTATTCATTAATTGTGAGTATTATTATCAGGGTGGGTATTTTCGGGTTGTAGTATCTTATTGAGCTCGTCGCTCATTGGCAATCCCATTGCCCTGGCGTTTTGCGATTGGCTTGGTTACTTTCCACTATGATAGCCCTATCCAATACATCCACATATTTCTGTACCTTTAACACATTAATCTTCTCAAGAATGGAGTCTCGAAGACCTCCCTCAAATTTCCTTGCCTTTTTGTAGTCCGTATCGATCAAATGCAGTGCGAAACGGGCTAACTCGGTAAACTTTGTTTCATACTCCGCTACGGTTTTGTTCCCTTGCTTCAAGTTCTCAAACTCCGACACCTTCCTGTCCCGGATACTCTGTGGGCGGTGCTTCTCATAGAAGACGTCCAAAAATTGAGCCCAATTCATTCCTTGGTGTTCTTCTCGGATAAACATCCACCAACGGCACGCCTTATCCTCTAGTGTAAAAGTGGTAAGCAAGACTTTCTGTGCTTCTGTGCATGGAAAGACTTTAAACAATTTCTCGATACCAAGAACCCAAGCCTTTACCTTTAGTGGATCAATTCCTCCCTTGAACGATGGCGGTTTCATCTTTTCAAATTCCTTTGTGAGAGTAATAGTTCGGTCGTTGGCTTGGTGGTCTTGCACTATAGGTGGTGGCACAGGCATTGGTGGCGGTGGTGGTTGTTATTGCTGTTGTTGTTGTTGCCTAAAGGCCTCTGCCATGTCCATGATCATTGCCTCTATTCTATCAAGTCGTGCAGAGGTTGAATCCTTCCCATCTTCTGCCCTTGTTCTCACCATGATCTAAAGGAACATACATTATAACTTTCACAGATAATATACACATAAGTTACATTTACAAATGCACATTTTCATGCCATACCTGATTATGAATGCATTATGGATGCAACTTAAACCCTTCCTAGACTTCTTATTGCTCACATGGGCTCATGTGTGAGATATTAACTCGTGCTCTGATACCACTCGGTTATGACCTGAACCCGCCCTTAAAAGTTTAGGTCATAACTGGCCTGTAATCACTTGATTACCTTCGGCCTCAAATAAACATACAGAGTAATTACAGTAATGGGGCCAAAACCGGAAGTATACAACAAAAGAATAACTCCATTGAGCTATGCCAATATGAGTAAAATGTAATACAATTACATCATTTACATGCCCATGCAAAAGAATATAAGTATCAAAGGAAATTTGTGCATAATGTTTACAAACCCAAGACCACATTAGCAAAACAAAATAAAGTCACAGTATGATGTGAGTCAAAGACAAAACTCCATCTTGGAGGCATGACTTGATTGGGTCCCAAAAGAATAGCTCCTGAAGCTAACTCTAGGGATGTGCTCCATATTACGGATTACCTACATGTGCATACATAAAATTGGCTAAGCGAAGCTCCATGAGTAATAATATAGTAAAATAGTGTAAATAGATAATCATAAGATTCTCACAATATCCATAATCGTATAAACAAAACGGCTTTAGGCCCAAGCACATTTCAAGCAGCCTCGGGCCCAACATATAACAAAACGGCCTCGAGCCCAACATATTTCAAACAAATCACAATGTCGGCACCAATCACCGTTCACAGTACACAATAAATAACATATATGTATGATATTATTACTCACAGTGGGATCGATCTTGTGGCGTTTCCTCCGGCACATGACCTACATCAAACATGCCACAGACATATTCGATAAATAATTCGTTCATCATATACACTTTTGTTTTGGCGATTCGCAACCTTTTTCAATGGTTTCTAATCATCATTTCACTCCCAAAAGGGTTTAAATAAGGTTGGGAATGCGTTCCGGAGATCAGGAGTAATAACATAAAACAACACAGATTTTTCCCTGCTTGGCCGCACTTGCGGCCAGTCTAATCGCTCGAACAATCTGGCTTCGCACGTGTGGAAATTGCAGCTGCTCGAGCGCAAAGTGAGACCCATTTTTAGTTCAAGGCATGGGCCGCTCGTGCGGTGCCCGTGGCCGTACGAGCGGTCTGGGTACACACAGGCAGTCCGAAAATTGCTCAAAAATGCAAACCTTGCAAACTCATTTCCAAGCGCAAATCAAAGCAAAACTCACTCAAAACATGATATATAAGCATGATTTAGGTATAATTTCACATTACATACATCAATCTTGCGTCACCATTAGATTCATGGTCTTATCTTTTCACAAATTCATGATTTGCATAAGTTCAAAATACATATACACATGAATAATATTCCAACTAAATCATCTAGGGTTTGTTTCAGTGATCAATCACAAGAGTAAACTCAAATCAAACAAAGATGAAGAGATTAGGATTCAATTTCATGCATTAAGCTCTGGTCATTACATAGCTCAAAACCCTAGCTCAAAACTCTCAATTTCTTCTTGATTTCATGACGATGATGAGTTAGAGACAAAGATTGTAAGTAGTTTTCCATACCTTAACTCAAATCTATGGTTTGCCCCTTGATTCTCTTGCAATCCCTAGCTCTTCCTCTTCTCCTCTCTCTAACTCACTCTCTAGAGCTCTCAACAAAGATGAAGAACACAAGAGGACCAACACATATATGACTTAACCCTTAAATTTCCAATTTCATCATTACGAATCGTAATTTTTCAAAATTTCATTGTAAGCTCTATAAATCATGCTAATCATAGACATGAAGTCAGTTTTTGTTTATCGCGCCTCTAAGGCTTTCAATTTCAGTTCAAAGTTATAATTGTAACAAATATTCCTATGTTCAACAGATATTATTTCAAATTCACATATTCAAACTTGCAAATTCATATTAAACATATAATCACATGTATAATTAAGTAGCGTACGGGTTGGATTATCATAGAAATGTTATTTCATGAATAATGAATGAATATCTAATTTTCTGAAATGTATTTGTGGCATCCTTAGTTCACATGACTCTCACCTAAGGGAAACAATACCGTGGCATATGTTTACATGGCTCTCGCCCGGGGGAAACAATACTGTGGCATATGTTTATTTGGCCCTCGCCTGGGGGAAACAATACCGTGGCTTATGATCATATGGCCCTTACTCGGGGAAAATAATACCGTGGTTTATACATGGCCCTTGCCCGGGAAAAACAATACCATGGCTACTTGTGCACAAGATATGGACCTTTGGGATCGTCGGCACCGACTATGCATATGGGTCCCAGGAGCAAGATGATATGATAGCTAATAGATGTACCACATATAACTGCTTATGACTTCTGGTTATGTATATGAATCTGTTCTGATATAAACTCTGATTTTTGAAATTGTTTGGACACCATTCATAAACCTCTTTACTTTGTTGTTATTCACTGGATTCTATCTCACTGTATTATGTATGTATGTAGGTGATCAGGCGCGTAACCAGGCTCAGAGTTGATTGCCTGGAGTTTCGTTCTGTCAGCTAGCCACAGTGCCTCCCGAGGAGGTTCCCATTTTGCAGTAGTCAAGTTTTTATGAATCATGTTAAAGATCTTTTTGTATTTCTTTTGTTAAGTTTGAACAAGTCTTTTGTTTGTCCGTATGTATGAATGGTGACGTGGGTATGACGTCTTAATTCTGTAAATTAAGTTGTAAATTTCAGTCTCATATATGTCTACACAGCTCTATGGACGTTATATGTTTGTATTTGCTTCCGCTAGCCGTTGTATTTTATTTATTTGTTCAGAAGTCTTTGATAATCTCAAAATTACTGGCCGGTTACGACTAAACCTATACGGGCTGGTTTGGGTCGTGACATTGTACTATGCATATGATATATTTAAAGAAGGGTATTTTAATCATTTTGTTTGAACTTGTCTTTTTGAACAAAGTAATTTAGCCCCTGAATCCTCGACCAAATAAAATTGAAATTTAGATTTATGGACCAAGTGTCCTTTATTTATAGGAGTTGTTTGCCTTGCCCTAGTTCTTTGTTTGGTGGGCCTTTTGGTTGAATTAGGCCATTCTCAGGCCTAGTTTGGATTAGGCTAAAGTAAAAAAGTATATTTTAATCCTCACAACTTTCTTTTTATTTTTCCTCCAAAAAATTCAAAACCTCAGCCTTAAGGTTTGGTAGAGAGTTTGATAGTGTTTCCCTTGCAACACAGTCAAAAGCATAGTTAAGAAGATTAAAGGCAAAAGAGTTTGAGGGAAAAAATATTAATAAATGTTGAAAAAAGCAGAAGAGGTACAAGAATAAGAAGATTGTTGGAATGAGTCTAATGGTTTTGGATCAATAAGTGGACAATGTTGTGGAAGAATCCATTTCACTGTTAGATGACAAAGTCAAATGCTATTACGTAGGGAAACCTTTAAGCTTGTAATAATGGATGATAGTATTAACATTTATAATTATGTTCAAATCTCTTTTATACCATTTCACAAATTTGTCTATTCTGCGCTTGATCTTTTGCCCCAATATACTCTCAACTACAATATTATTTTTGCAATTTTTTTGTAAGATCATGCGATTAAAAATGCATTGATAAAAGAGATACAGAGATTTTTAGGACATATAATTTTTGTTGTTTTATTCCTACTCCAATCATTCTATACGTGATGCAATTAGAATTTTTTTATATGCTTCAAGAGAAAAGTTAGGGATTATGAAATTTTTTTTATGAAAATGATCATGAAAGAGTTATGATCCTTGGATTACCTTGATTAGTGTATGGTGCTTTGTTCTAAGTGTAATCCAAGGATCACAAAGCTTTCATGATTATTTTTATGAAAGGTTTTTCATGATGACTAGCATAGTTGATCCTTCAATTTTGACCTGATGGTTCAATTTAAAAGTTTTATGTATAGAGTGTTTAGTTTCTTTGCTTTTCAAATATTGATTAATTATTTTGTCATTTTTTTCTTAATCCATTTCCTTTTCATCCCCAAAAAAAATTAATTGATAATTTTTTCAACCATTTCTGATTTCACTAGGTGGTTGATTTTTAAAGACTTGTTTTCGAATGGTTTTTCTTCACTTTTTTGGGTCAATTAGTAGAATATTTATTTATAATTATCATCAGAATTACATTAAATGGAACAATCAACTTTATCATGTAGTCCAACAACAGCCCAACAATGACAAGTCGTCAATACAAGAAAAAACTTAATAATGTGAACGAAACAAACATTCACATAATGGGGGAGAAAATAATAACAATCATTGTATTTGGTTTTAGTTTTTTGAATTTAGTTTTTTAAAAATTGAGTTTTTTATTTTTCATGTTTTTTTGTTTTTAGTGAATAATTTTTAAATTTTAAGTAATTTTTTTACTTTTTTAGATGCACCTTACTTAGATATATCTAAATAATAAAATATTTGTAAAAAATTAATAAATACATAAAAATAGGAAAAATGTACTGAATTTTTTTTTTTTTGTATTTTTGATATTTAGTGAATGTTTTAAATATTTTTTTCACAAATATTATACTTTTTAAGTGTATTTATGTTAGGTGTGTCTAAAAATTAAAAAAATTACTTAAAATATTAAAAAAATTCATTCAAAACAAAAAAATACATAAAATAAAAAGTAAAATTTTTTAAAAAATGTTTTCCGAAAATCAAAACCAAAAAATAATTTTTTAAAACTACCCAATCCCACTTCCAGAAAAATCTAACTTGAACAAATATTGAAATTTCCAAGGTTCTAGAGACTTTGAATCCCTCAAGTCAAGTAGTAAGTATTTGGACCAACATTGATTCATTATTAAACAATCAAGAAGTATTTGGACCAACATTGATTCATTATTAAACAATCTAGAAGAACTTAACTTGAAACAAATTTTATACAATGGAGTGTATTTTCTAACTTTATAGACATTTCAAATTCCCCAAGTAGCTAGTATTTCGAGACCCACTTCCATTCATTATTATACAATCAAAAAATTTTGCAAACGTAGCAAGAAAAAGTCACCTCTATCGACCTTTTCGTTGATGGAATTCATACTTAGTCCAAAACTAATTACCTTTCAAAATAAAAAATAAAAAAAATTATCAACGTGATATTAATTAAGATCGCTCTAATGCTTAAGTCAGTGACTATAATGTAGATTTTGACTCATTTAATGGGTGAATCCATCCTTAAATCTGGAAATGAATGATGAAGATCGTACGTCTATTGCGAGATACGAATTTCTTTATCTGAAGTGTTATATCAATTTGACAACTTAATCTTAAAAGGAATTTTAGGTGAAATTTTTATGGAGTGGTTATGCACTAGTCAACTTTGGTGTTCACATTGGTCTAGTGAGGACTTTTCTCTTTTAAAAAAAAAAAAAAAAAACTTGTGCTCTGGCCTGGGCATGGCCATACCCATCAGATCTTTCTTTAATCTAAGTAATTGACCATTAATTTACTCTCTTCTTTAAGAAGATATATATTTCTAGTTTTGACAATAGTGAATCTTTCAAGTTTCTTGTGATAAACCAAATCATATGCTCTTTTATCTCATTTACAAATTTGCTACAAATGATAGGTTTACAACTTGTAATGACAGAAAATTATAATTTAAACTTGCAAAACCTAATGCAAAGCATGACTTTATCTGTCTTGAGGAAGTGTCTGCACATTTCTGCATTTGTAGGTCCTTTTAAGTTTTTTCATGTCTAACTCCAATTGATAAAGACTTCTATATTCACATTAAGATAAAACTACCACTCATCTGCTTCCATTCATCCTACACTTTTTTCACTAACAAAATATAGGGTAAATTACACTCATCTCCCCTAAGGTTTGGAAAAAATATAATTAGTCCCACACTTTTGATTAATTACACTAGCTTCTCTTCAGGTTTTATTTCACAAAATAAGTTTGTTTTCGTAAGTATTTGTTAGTCGTATGAATGAAAGAATAATATTTTCAACTCTATTAAATTAAAATGTATATTTATTTTTATTTATTTCTACCCACCATTTACATTAATTTAAGCCATTTTAACTTTACTAAAAAGGAATTTAAGTCAATACAATTATATTAAAAGCGTAGAACTAACTATAGTTTTTCCAATCCTTAAGTGAGGTGAGCATAATTTACCTAAAAATCTAATATGTATTTATGTGTCTTTCCATTCTCTTTAGCTAAGTTGACATTTGTTTAACTCCGTCAGGGCTATTTAACAACTTTGCCGGTCTTAAGCCTAGGTAAAGGGGAAGGGTTGTATGTTAGGTAGTCGACAGCCAGCATGTAAAAAAAATCGCTCGGATTCCTTATGAAAATGAATCCTACTTTGAATCGATTAAATGTTAGGTCGTTCCCCTTAAGTGACACATTACACCTGCTTCCGAATGTTTCGAAAAGTAAGTAAGGGACACCGCATCGATGCCTGGGTGCATTGAAAAATGAACAAAGGTTGTTGCGTTTTTCTGGACGAGCGCGGATAAAGAAGTTAGTCCAAAACTATATGTTTAGGATAGCTACATGGAATGTAGGAATTTTAATTAGTGAGTCTATGGAATTGGTAGATGTCATGATTAGGAGAAGAGTTAGTATAGCTAGAAAAAAAACTAAGTGAATGGGTGAGAAAGTTAGGGAAATAGAGGATAACGATTTCAAACTATATTATAGTGGCAATGATAGAAACAGAAATGAGGTAAGAATAATAGTTGCCAAGGGTCTTATAGAAAATATAGTTGCTAGAAAAGATAATAGGATTATGTTAGTTAAGCTAATTATTAAAGAGAATATAGTAAATGTTGTTAGTGCATACACCCCCAAAGTAGGATTAGATAATCAGACTAAGAGATATTTTTGAGACCAAAAGGATGAGGTATTATAAGAGATAACCGTATGAGAGAACCTAGTTATATGTGGAGATTTCAACGGCTAGAAATCGATAATTAGGTTATGAGAGGGTGCGTGGTGAGTTGGTTTTGGTGATAAAAATGAGGTTGGATGGAGTATTTTAGATTTTGTGTTAGCTTCTGACTTGGTGGTACCCAATACTATGTCTAAGAAGAAGGAAGAACATTTGATAACCTTTAAGAGTAGGTCAATTAAAAGCCAAATATATCACTTTCTAGTAAGAAAAGTGGACTGTCTAAAATGCAGTGACTATAGGGTGATTTCTAGAGAGAGCATAACGTCTCAACATAGGATCTTGGTATTAGATTTATACTTTAAAGAACAACACCAAGCTAGGAAGGATAGTGGGTGTCGTAGGGCAAGATGGTAGGACCTAAAATGGGATAGACTAGAAGTATTTAAGAATAGAATGGATATAGAAGGTATTTGGGACTCGAAAGATGATGCTAACACTATGTGGAACTCGATGGCCAATTGTATGAGGAGAATCTCAAGGGAAGTCCTTGAAGAGTCAAAAGGAAAGTGACCAAACTCTAAGGAAACTTGGTGGTGGAGGGAGGAGGTTGAAGCTGTAGTAAAGACAAAAAAGAGTGCTTTAAAAAGTGGTAGAAGGATAGAACTGAGAAAAACCTTAAGAGTTACAGATTGGCTAATAAAGAGATCAAAAAAGTAATAAGAGAAGTTAAGTCGAAAGCGTATGATGACCTATACACTAGACTAGATAGTAAGGATAAGAGAGGCTAAGTCCTTATCTTTTTGCTTTAGTTATGGATGAGTTGATGAGAAATATTCAGGATGATGTGCCATGATGTATGCTTTTTGCAGATGATATCATGTTAGTGGATGATACTAGAGAAGGAGTTAACACTAAGCTGGAGACGTGGAGGGAAACATTTGAATATAAAAGATTTAGGACAAGCAGAACAAATACAGAGTACAATGGAGTGTAATTTTAGTAATAGTAATAATAGAAGCAGAAGAGAAGTGAAGATCGAGAACCAAGAACCTAAAAGTGAACATTTTTGTTATTTAGAATCAATTAGTAAGGGAGATTGGAGTGGATGCAATCTATAGAATTAAAGTAGGGTGGCTTAAGTAGAGGAGGGCGTCTGGAATACTATGTGATAAACGAGTACCCACTAGACTGAGAGGAAAGTTCTATAGAACGACTATTAGTCTAGCAATGTTGTATGGGATGGAATGTTGAGCAACTAAGAAACAACATGTAGATGAGTGTTGTTGAGATGAGGATGCTAAGGTGGATGTGTGGTAAGATTAGAAAAGATAAAATTAGGAATGAGTATATTCGTGAATAGGTTGGAGTAGCATCGATAGAAGATAAGTTGAGAGAGAATAGATTGAGATAGTTTGGTCATATACAACGGAGGCCAATAAAGATAGTAGTGAAGAGATGTGATACAGTAATGGTAGATGAAAGTGTTAAGAGAAGGGGTAGACCTAGATTTACGTGGGTGAGTATATTAAATAGATATATGAATCTTCTTAATTTGACTAACCAAATGGTCGTTGATAGAGTTGAGTGGAGAAAAAGAATTCATATAATCGACCATATTTAATGTAACTTAAGGCTTGGCTCGAATTGGTTTGGTTTATACATGTTCAGTAGAACTATATGCACATAATTTATGTCCAAAAATATATCTAGAAAGATAATATGTAATTGAGATTTAACTCTTGTATAGAGAAACCCACATCCTAAATGAACCTGTACCATATATTAAATATTTTGAATATTATTTGTGTATGAATTCTATAAACATAGCATTAATTGCTGATATATGTTTTTATGTATGTGAGAGGGAGATTTATGATCTAGTCTCGGCCAAACAAGATTGGGCCGAGGTATTTGGCTTCAAGATTGTGCCGTGGTTTTGCTCAGTAATGGCAAAGGGCCTGCGGAGCCGAGCTACTTGGGCTCTTTGGTATGAAGGCCGGTCAAGTGAGAGCTCGGCTGAGACGTCCGCGGCCTAGAAAGGCTTCACGGTTCGTGCGTTGCTCGGTCAGAAGGCGCGCACCCATAGCTCGGCATGAAGATTCGTGCCTGAAGCTCGGCAGGAAGGCCTTTGGTTGACCGGAATGACCAATCCCGTGCTCGGCGTCGCCGGAATGCGGTCGAGCACGGCTGAAACGAAGCTCGGTTATTGGAAGCACTTGGTCTTGAAGTGCAGTATGGCTGTTGGTAGCCGAGAAGCTGCAGCCCGGCTGCCGAGCTCCCAATAGAGTGGGCTGGCAGTTGGGTTAGGTGATGTTCAGCGTGATTTGTGCTGACAGATGGGATAGCAGCACCAGGTGTCGAGAGACTAATGAGAGTAGATTTGGGGCGCAGAAGGTATATAAGCGGGTCTGCGCCCCCCATACGCGGACAGATGAACACTTTGTAAGGAATTTCTTACACTCAAATACCTCTCTCTCTCTCTCTCTCTATCCTAAGGTGTGTGCTAACTTGATCGTCGGAGGGTTTTTCCGGCCACACACCGCAGGGTAGCTCACCATTATTTGCGCGCAGGTGATCGGACATAAACGGAGCTCGGAAGAAAGGAGTACGGGCTTGCCGAAATATTTGCTCCCCGTACAATTGGCGCCGTCTGTGGGAACTTTGCAGATAAAACCTTGTCTTCCACGCTCATCTGATCGCCGTCCATGGCGAACAACGATGAGTTTCTGTTGTCCGCCATCGACGGAGTTACCCTGGAGTCAGGCAGACGAAGAGAAGGACATCCTGCCATTCCTCCTATGGCGGACCTGGAAACTTCTCCAGGAGGACATTCAAGAGACGCGCGGGATAAGCGCGGAAGAAGATTTGGACATTCACGGAGTCCAGACGGTCACCGGCGGCGGAGAGAATCGCACGCCAGGCGACTGGAACACAAGCTAAGGGACCAAGATGCCGTCATCCGGAGAATGGCGGCGGAGATGGAGGATCTTAAGCAACATGTCAAAGGGAAGGGTGTAGCTGGAGTGGGAGACCACAGTGAGCGCACCCGACCCCGCCGTTCATGCAGTCAGAGCCAGCGGCGTACTCCGTCCATCTCAATCACCAGAAGTTACAAGGTTGAAGATTCCGACGCGCACGTAGAGAAGTCCAGCGCGCAAGACAGCACCTATCAACCCTCACGTCCAGCGACGACGTCGAGGTATTCTTATTCCGCTCGTTCAGAGTATTTGCGGGTAGTCTTGAAGGAACGGGCTCGCCGGCGGGAGGCTCAGAGGGTGCTGGCGTTCTAGCGGCTATCCTATGGGGTTCACGCCAGTGAAGAGGTCGGAATGCCTCTACCTCGCCTAGCTGCGCCTCTCTTTCTAGACACAGACTTGGCAAAGCTGAGCACCACCCCTTTCTCCGTGGGGATAGAAATAACACCGCTTCCCATGGGCTTCCACCAGCCTAAGTTCACGCTTTACGATGGAAATCGATCCCTATATGCATGTAAGCCACTTCCGACAGGTCATGGCCGGACATAGGCGGAATGACGCTCTTATGTGCCTTATCTTCCCGTCAAGTTTGGGCGAGCTGGGCTTGAAATGGTTTGAGAGGCTGCCGGAGGGGAGCATAGAAAGGTGGCGACAGTTGGCCGAAGCTTTTGTGACGCGCTTCAAAACAAACACCAAAACGCCAAAGGAAGTTGACCACCTTCTCAGTGTCAAGATGGAGCCGAGCGACACACTGAAGGCATACAACTCTAGATGTTGGGAAATCTTCAACGAGATCTTGGATTGCCCGGTCAACCTGGCAATCACCCAATACAAGCGCGGTCTCCCAGTCGGACATAGGCTGAGGGACTCACTTACAATGAAACAGCCGCCATCCATGGGGCAACTAATGCAGCGCATCAATGAGCACATCCGAGTAGAGGATGATGCAGCGGCGTCCACAGCGAAGACAACCCCGGTGGCAATAGACAAACAGGGCTTACAAGATAACCGGACTGGCGGGCAAGGGGGCATACCACTTAGAAGATTTGGATGGCAAAGGCGTACCCCGGCCATGGAATGCGGCCTTATGTAATTTTTTTTGAGGGACTTGTTTCCCCTACACTTCTGAATGCAAATGCTCTTTTTGTCAATGTGATAGAAGTGAATTACTTTTGCTGAAGAGCTTTGTTGTGTCCAAAATAATAGTGGATGAGGGGCCTACTCTTCTATTCCAGCCGAGATGATTTACTCCGGCTGAAGAGTTGATGATTTGCTCAACTCCGAGGTTCCAGCCGAGATGATTTACTCCGGCTGAAGAGTTGATGATTTGCTCAACTGCGAGGTTCTAGCCGAGATGTTTTACTCCGGCTGACGGGTTGATGATTTGCTCAACTCCGAGGGTCCAGCCGAGATGATTTACTCCGGCTGAAGAGTTGATGATTTGCTCAACTCCGAAGGTCCAGCCGATATGATTTACTCCGGCTGAAGAGTTGATGATTTGCTCAACTCCGAGGTTCCAGTCGAGATGATTTACTTCGGCTGACGGGTTGATGATTTGCTCAACTCCGAGGGTCCAGCCGAGATGATTTATTCCGGCTGAAGAGTTGATGATTTGCTCAACTCCGAGGTTCCAGCCGAGATAATTTACTCCGGCTGAAGACTTGATGATTTGCTCAACTCCGAGCTTCCAGCCGAGATGATTTACTCCGGCTAACGGGTTGATGATTTGCTCAACTCCAAGGGTCCAGCCGAGATGATTTATTCCGGCTGAAGAGTTGATGATTTGCTCAACTCCGAGGTTCCAGCCGAGATGATTTACTCCGGCTGAAAAGTTGATGATTTGCTCAACTCCGAGGTTCCAGCCGAGATGATTTACTTCGGCTGACGGGTTGATGATTTGCTCAACTCCGAGGGTCCAGCCGAGATGTTTTACTCCGGCTGACGGGTTGATGATTTACTCAACTCCGAGGGTCCAGCCGAGATGTTTTACTCCGGCTGAAGAGTTGATGATTTGCTCAACTACGAGGGTCCAGCCGAGATGATTTACTCCGACTGAAGAGTTGATGATTTGCTCAACTGCGAGGTTCCCGCCGAGATGTTTTACTCCAGCTGACGGGTTGATGATTTGCTCGACTCCGAGGGTCCAGTCGAGATGATTTACTCTGGATGAAGAGTTGATGATTTGCTCAACTGCGAGGTTCCAGCCGAGATGTTTTACTCCGACTGAAGAGTTGATGATTTGCTCAACTGCGAGGTTCCAGTCGAGATGCTTTACTCCGGCTGAAGAGTTGATGATTTGCTCGACTGCGAGGTTCCAGCCGAGATATTTTACTCTGGCTGGCGAGTTGATGATTTGTTCAACTCCGAGGTTCCAGCCGAGATGATTTGCTTCAGCTGACGGGTTGATGATTTGTTCAACTCCGAAGTTTCAGCCGAGCTAATGTTGATCGCCTTCTTTGGAGTTCCTTGGCCGAGCTGATCTTGTCCGCCAAGAAGGAAGTCGCGGAGCGGACCTTGCTCCCCTTCTTTCGAGTTCCTTGGCCGAGCTGATCTTGTCCGCCAAGAAGGAAGTCGCGGAACGGACCTTGCTCGCCTTCTTTGGAGTTCCTTGGCCGAGCTGATCTTGTCCGCCAAGAAGGAAGTCGCGGAGCGGACCTAGCTCGTCTTCTTTGGAGTTCCTTGGCCGAGCCGATCTTGTCCGCCAAGAAGGAATTTGCGGAGCGGACCTTGCTCG